>NC_063164.1:66774839-67466699 GCF_023159225.1 Perognathus longimembris pacificus
TGCCACTAGGCCATATCCCCAGCCCCCATGTTTATTCTTAAATTCCAGCTTATAGACAGTTTGACAACCAGGAAATAGCATAGGATTAACTAAGGTTTAAGAAAACAGGAAGGCCCTGAAATTGGTAAATAACAACAGACAGTAGAACAAGATATGGTTGAATGGTTTACATAACAGATTCTTGTTGACATAATAAAACATCTCGGGATTAGTACTGTCCTTCAAGTAAACCATGTCCTTGTATGTCCTTGAGATAACAACAGAGGTTGTTATCCTAACAGAGGTTAGGATGAACTTTGTTGTTGGCTCCCTAAGCCATGACCTTGCACATCCTTGAAAGTAAGCCAGAAGTCAGGGTGAATTTTGCTGTTGGCTCCTGACATTTCCCCCTTCTTTGTTTTAAATTTGTTGAGAATTTTTGAGTCTGTGTTCATCAGGGAGATCGATCTATAGTCCTCTTTCCGTGATGAGTCCCTGCCTGGTTTTGGGATGAGGGTTATACTGGCTTCATAGAACGTGTCTGGTAGTGAACATTCTCTTTTAATTTCATTGAAGAGTTAGAGAAATATTGGTGTGAGTTCTGTTTTGAAGGCCTTGTAGAATTCTGCTGTGAATCTGTCTGGTCCTGGGCTTTTCTAAGATGGGAGATCATTTATTGCTGTTTCTATTTCAGTACTATATGGCTCTGATTAGAAGGCTTAAATCTTCATGGTTGAGTTTGGGGATATGAATTTTTTCTAGAAAATCAACCATTTCTTCCAAGTTCGTGAATTTGTTGGCATAAAAGTTTGCAAAATAGACCCTTTTTATGGTCAGAATTTTGGTTGTTTCTGTGGTGATGTTACCTGATTCATCTCTTATTTATTTGAGTGTGCTGCCTTCTTTTTTGGTCTGGTTTGCTAGGGGTCTGTCTATCTTGCTGATTTTTTCAAAAAACCAACTCTTTGTTTTGTTGATTCTTTCGACGGTTTTTTTCATCTCTAATTGATTTAATTCTGAGTTGATTTTAATTACTTCCTTCCACCTATTGACTTGGGGTTTGGCTTGTTGTTCTGTTTCAAGGAAATTAAGGTGCTTCCTTAAATGATTGAGTTGCTGTTTCTCCAGTTTTTGGTGTAGGCATTCAGAGATATAAATTTTCCTCTGAGTACTGCCTTTGGTGTGTCCCAAAGGAGTTGTTACTTTGTGTTCACAACTTGGTTGAATTCCATAAACATTTGAACTTCTGTTTTAATGTCTTCAATGACCCCCTGATGGCTCAGCAGTGTGTTGTTTATTCTCCATGAACTGTAGGATATTTTGTGGTGGCTGTTTGAGTTGAGCTCTAATTTTATTCCATTGTTGTCTGAGAGAATGCAGGGAATGGTTTTGATACTTCTGAATTTGTACAGATTTTCTTTGTGCCCTAAGATGTGATCTATTTTGGAGAATGTTCTATGTGCCACTGAGAAGAATGTGTATTCTGTTGTTGCTGGGTGGAATATTCTGTAGATGTCGATTAAGTCTAGTTGGTCTATGAAATTGCTTAGTTCTGTGGTTTCTTTGTTCAGTTTTTGGTGAGTTGATCTATCCAGAGGTGATAGTGGAATGTTAAAGTCCCCAACTATCAATGTGTTTGAGTCTATGAGTGTTTTTAGAGTCAGTACTGTTTGTTTGATGAATTTGAGTGCTCCTGTATTTGGTGTGTAGATATTTAGGATGGTTATATCTTCCTGTAGGAGAGATCCCTTTACTAGTATGTAGTAACCTTCTTTGTCTCTTCTTACCATTTTTAATTTGAAGTTGATTTTGTCTCATACAAGGATTGCAACTCCGGTCTGCTTATGGGGGCCATTTGTTTGATAGATTGGATTCCAGACATTCACTTTTAGAAGATCTTTACTTCTGCTGGATAGATGAGTCTCTTGGAGGCAGCAGAAAGATGGGTCTTGATTTTTGATCCAACTTATGAGCCTATGTCATTTGATTGGAGAATTAAGTCCATTAATGTTGAAAGTTAGGATTGAGGGCTGATCATTTGTTCTTTTCATTATCCCTATCTTGTTAAAGGCTGAGTCTTTCCATTTATTGATCTGATATTCTGGTTTACTATTTAGGGTTTATTTCTCTGTCTGCATTGGGATCTTGATTACTTTCCCTGTATAGTACATCTTTGAGGATTTTTTGTAAAGCTGGTTTGGTGGATATATATTGTTTCAGTTTTTCCTTACTGTGGAAGACTTTTGTTTGTCCTTCGGCTATGAATGAGAGTTTAGCTGGTTACACTATTCTTGGTTGGTAGTTATTTTTATTTAGGGTTTGGCATCCCTCATTCCAGGCTCTCTTTGCTTTCATAGTTTCTGCTGAGAAGTCTGGGGTAATTCTGATTAATTTTCCTTTATATGTGATTGTTTCCTTCTCCCTAACAGCTTTAAGGATTCTTTCCTTGGACTCTATTGATCCTGTTTTGATCACAATGTGTTGGTGGGATATCCTATTCTGGTCTGGGCAGTTTGGGGTTCTAAATGCTTCTTGTATCTGTATAGGCCTATCCTTCTAGATATTTGGGAAGTTCTCAGCTAATATTCTGTTAAATAGGTTGCCTATTCCATTAACTTCCTTCTCCAGGGTTCCTCAACACCTATTATCCTTAAATTCAGCTTTCTGATTGTATCTTGAATCTCCTGGAGCCATCTGTTTTGTCAATTGGATTGGTTTTGTAATACTTTTTGATCTTTCTCCATAGATTCTAGGGAATCTTCTGCTCCTGAGATTCAATCCTCTGCCTCAGTTAGTCGGGACTGTAGGTGAGCTACTTGATTTCAAATCTCTTTTCCTTCAAACTGGTCTTTCCTGATGATTTCCATGTCCTTGCTATAATTATCTCTTAGGTCCTACATGGACTTATTTGCTTCATTAATTTGGTTTTTAGTGCTGTCTCTCAAATCTTTTAGCTGGGTAGTTATCTTTTCATTTGACTCTTGAAGTTCATTTATCTTTCTATTTGTGGAGGCCATGAAATTCTCCATTAATTTTTCATTTGCCTCCACACGCTCTAGAATAATTGACTGAAGAGATTCAAACTTTTCATTTATCATGTTTATCAGTAAACCTTGTAGAGCATTTTGAGGTTTCTATTCTATGTCTTTGATTGACTGCTCTGCTTCCTGCTTGTTTTGAGTGGGAGATAATACTCCATTGTTTGCCATCTTTCTTGTGCTTCTTCTGCCCATTTGGATTGGGAATGCCAATCAACAAGCACCTGTGAGCACCGTTTAAGACCCAAAGTAGACCTTACCAAGCACTGTTGTGTAAATCTTAGAAGTTCACAATTACATATAGATTCCTTTTATACCTATGTATAAAATTATATTTGGTGTTCCTAAAGAATACAATTTCAGTATAACAACCAATTCTGAGCCCTGTATTCAGTAGTTACTTATTTACTGTTACAACCCTATGAGCAATTATTGTTCTTATATTACGTTCTTTTTGGACTGGCTTTCTCTATGAACCCCTTTGATTCATTCAGAATAAGCAGGGATACCCTCTATCCAGTAACCAGCAGTCAATGGAATCTCGAGGTCCTAAAAGTAAGTCAGGAGGGTAAGTTTGAGGTAGTAAAGATAATAGAGTAAAATGTATGGGGGGGGGGTGATTTTGGTTTAGTTTCAGTGACCTGGAAATGTGGAGAAGAGTAGAATCATTAGACAGAACAAGGTTAAAATGATAGACAATGGAGAGTTAGCAGTAAAGAGTGGAGGTGTTATTCATAGGAAAGTAATTTTTAAAGAAAGAGAATGCAAAGAGATATATAATGAAAAAATACTGGAAGACAGATTCACATAACAGAGAAAAATTATTTTAAGAAAATAAAAAGAAAAAAGAAAAAATAAGGAAAAAAAAACAAACAACATAAAACAAACAAAAAAGAACTTCTTAGAACCAACAGGTAAAAATGGAAAACAGAAACAAACCAATGACATTTCAGAAATGAAAATACAAAAATATAAAAAAAAAGCATAAAAAATGTTTGAGAAAAAATGAAAAAAAAGGAGTCTTCCTTGTTTGGGTGGGCTTTCTACAGTCTCTGGTTTCCTTGTGATTGTCTGCAGTCTATTCTGCCGCTTGGCTGGTTTGACCTGCTTTCAGTTGGCAGGGGGTGGATCTGCTCTGACCCTCTTCCCCTGTCAGTGAAATCCTGGGGCTCTGTGGTTCCCACAGCTTGCAGGTAAGACTTGGGCGACGTCTATAGGTGGTGGACGTGAACAGTCTTGGAACCGTGGCTCCTCCCATCTGCTATAGGGCCGCTGCCTTTAATGCCTGGCTTTGAAAAGCCTATAGACTCAGCAGGGCGTGGTGCCTCTGGTCTGGTTTACCCAGCTGAGAGTTGCTTGCCTGGGGGAGGTTCCTCCCTCTTGGGTGGGGCAGCCTCCTGGGTAGAGCAGGGTATGGAATTCAGCTCTGTTTCAGGCTGGGAATTGGGCTTCTAAATGGGACCATTCTTTGTCTTGGGAACTGTTTGTTCTTCCATGTGGCTGTTCTGTGCCGCTGGTACGGTATCTGCTCGCTGCTTTTGGTGTTAATTGAGGAATTCCGGTGGTCCTAGCAGGCCACCTCTAGCTGATCTGAGGCCCAGGAAAAGCCCCCCCTCCAATCTGGGCAGGGGTCTTACTCCTGGGTGGAGTTGCCTCTCACTGGTCAGTCCCCTCTTGCCTTCTCAATGATGGCTGCTTTGTCCCCGCTTTCCCCGGGTGGGCTTTAGCTCCAGTCTGTTCTGACCCTATGCCAGTGTCAAAGATGGCGCTTTGCTCTGGTGGTGGGGGAAGAAACTGCTCTGTGGGTTTGAGTGAAAGTGACTTTCATGGGGTACTCACACTTTCTCTGTGATTTAGCCCGTCTGTGCTCAGCCTTTTCAAACTGTCTGTACACCGCCATCTGGAGGATTTCTCCCCGGTCTCCATTGAGTGCTTTAGCTTCAGGGAGTGCAGGGCGCTGTGCCAGCGCCAGCACTGGCGTGGTGGCGGGAAGCCACCCAGAGGTCAAATCTGTGTTTTCAGACCAGCAAAGTCAATTTTTCCTTCCTGGCCAGAATCCCTGTACTGTTATAACTTACTTTTGCTGTCTTTCTAGGGGTAAAAGTTTCTGTGGGATGGGAAAACTGTGATGTCGGAAGGAGCTCAGGTAGGGCTCCGCTGCTCCTCTGCCATCCTCCCGGAAGTCCACTCCTACCTTCTTATCTTTAAAAGCAAACCTTAACCCTACTCAGATTATTGTAGCTACAAGGAAGTAGTATCAATCCTATCTCCTGTCTCAGAATGGGAGCTCTAGGATACTTCTTCCAATTAGTCACCACCACCATTCTAACAGCTGAAAGTCAATACAAGCTTTTAATTGCTTGATTATCCCACGTGTGTGTGTGTGTGTGTGTGTGTGTGTGTGTGTGTGTGTGTGCCTTTCAAACCTGGCTCCAGAAGCTCATGCCTGTAATCTAGCTACTCATATCTCATGTTATAGTTCAAAGCCAATCTGTGCAGGATAGTCTATGAAAATATTATTTACAATAAAGTGATTCCCAAAATCTGGAAGTGGAGCTCTGGCTTAAGTAATAGAATGCTAGCTTTGAGCAAAAGAAGCTTTTGGACAACACCCAAGCCCTGAGTTCAAGCCCCAAGACTGCCAACAACAACAAAAATACGCAATTTAGAGGATGGGATATATTCATGTTGCCATGAATACTATGGTAACATAACAAAGACAAGTTGAACAATAGACTAATCCAACTCCCATGAAACATAGTGAATATATGTAAGTCAGCAGACAATTATAATTACACAAGCAATTTGGTTCAACTTAAATTATTTTTTTTAAATGACTCTATTATGGAAGAACTTCCTCTGTAGATTAATTGACCAATGATAAAATCCTACTACCTTTAAGACACACATTTAATTGATCTGATTTTTTAAATCATTAAGTAGATATACTAAGGAGTTTGTCATTTAAAAAAGCAGTTTCTGAGTACAATATATCTTGATCAATGTCATCCATTTCAATTTTCTCATCTACCATCCCTCTACCTTCCTCTTCTCTCATAATTTCTAATTTTGTAGGATATACATTGGATTCTTGACTGCATTCTTCCACTCTTCATTTTTCCACCCATTTCCCTTTTGTCTCACCCCACCTCTTTTGAGTACCCAGTTTCTGATGTTTCATTTTGCTGAATTTTGACTATGACTTTCTAAGGAACAGCATGATTTGAGTTCTCTGTTGCATCTATCATATTTAAGGTAATACAAGGCATAGAGAGAGATTTACTACTTCAAAGTGATTTTTTTATCTACAAAATAAAATAACAGCAACAAAATAAACCTTGATAAGACAAAAAGAAAAAGAAAACCTCATTTTTGTAGAAAATCATAGTAGATAAATCTTCACATAGTATTTGGTGAACCAATATCTAGATTATTGATCAAATATTCATTCAACTTTGCCTAGAGAGAATAATGTGTTATACACATACAAAGATTTTTGACAGAAATTCTTCCACTTCTCATAAAATTAAGTACCATATCACGTTTTGCCAACAGAACTATAGCCTGTACAAGTCTTCTAATCCACTCAAATCATACAGAAAAAGAAGTTTTAAAGTGAGTTTGAGTTTATAATTAGCAATTTCTTAGATATTTTATTATGGATAGAGTTTCCATTTCATAAAAGTTTCTGTGAACAAAATTCTACAAGTAGTTTTATTATCAACTGGATTGTGTTTTTGCCCCTCCTAGACAATCAGGGCTCTGTTGGGACTAGAATGAGTTTCTCCAGGGATGTTTTGAACAAAAGAAAAACTCACCCACGCTCCTGTCAGAATAGAAGTATTAAAAGATGGGTGAATTATTAAATCTGAGAATATTTTTAAAGAGAAGAAATAATTTTGAAAGATAATTGTGCATCTCGCATATAAGATTTGTAAGTTATTTTAAAAACAAAAGTGTGTGTTTTCTTCTGTATATGTTTATAAAGTAAAATGCAATATATTCAATAAATAATTCTTTTGATATTAGAATAAGTATTCAGTTGGCAGTAACATCTATGGTGGAATTTATATTCCTTTTATCCTTCTATCTTTGTTCCTCATATGAATAATAACAGAGGCAAAGAATGTCACTTCAGAGCATGAGACTAAGAATGAATTTTTTGAAATTCACAGCACACTTGTTCAGAAAGCATTCCAATAAAAGTAAAAGAATAAGAAACATTCTGCGGTTCAAAAAATACAAAGAGTGAAACCAAGAAAAAAGAACTTAACCTATAACATGGTAATAAAAATGTGTGCAAAACTCTGCATCTGCATCATAAAATTTCAAAAGAAAATATTAAAGCTTAATATATTTGTTAAAAATAGTTTTGTGCAAACCCTTTGTCTTTATATGCAGAGGGAAAAAACACAAAGAAGTACTGTAGATATGAAATAAAGGCAAAATAAATAAGTCAAGCGTTCCTCTGGCAAGAAAGTGATAAAAGAACATAAAGAAGTCAACAGCCTGGTGTTCATTTGTAGGCACAATAATAGGAAGGTGTATCTACTATGTGAGATGTGTTCATCACTAACCATAACACAATAGGTCAGCTATATTCTCTGTTTTCTAAAGAAAAAGGGAATCACAAAAGTAACAAAAAAGCATTAGACAACTGAAAGACTGTTATTGCAATGACTCTCCATTGTATCTTTAAGAAATGTCAACCCAGATTCAAACTTTTATTTTATTTTATTTTTGCCAGCCCTGGGGCTTGAAGTCTAAGCCTGGGTGCTGTCCCTGAGACTCTTTGTACGCAAGGCTATCACTCTATCACTTGAGCCACAGTTACACTTCCAGCTTTTTCCGAATTAGTTTATTGGAGATAAGAGTCTCACAGACTTTCCTACCTGAGTTTGCTTTCTACTGCAATCCTTAGATCAACCTCCTGAGTAACTAGGATTTCAGGCATGAACCACAGATACCCTGCTCAGCTTCAAACTTTGGAGTTTTTTTAAGTCCCATTTCTTTAAAATCTAAGCCAGAAGCTATTGTGCAATGTATTTAGGAAGTAAATGCTCCTGGGATATTACTAACTAATAACCATATTGAAGAAAAGAAAAACAAATTTGTTTAATGAAAGAAATATAGTAACATTCTGAGTAATATTGAAAGGCAAAAAGACTAAGGAAGTAATAAGTAAAACCTCTGGAATGACAATAGGTTAGATGATCATTCATGAAATGATAGCCAAAATGGAACTTGAAAATATGTCCAAGTCATTTTACATAAAATGCTTTGAAAAAATGGGGTTTGGTCAGGATACTGAGAGAAAAAACTATACTTAAAACTTAGAATGTGTGGCGATGTTTTAAGACATGGCCTAGGAAAGTAGACTGAAATCAGATGCAATAGTACCTCAGTTGTGATACTTTTTCTTTCACATTTCTTGCTTCTTCTTTATTCTCAAAGTGAAGTACAGAGGGGATACAGTTTCATATGTAAGACAGTGAGTGCATTTCTTATCCAACTTGTTACCTCCTCCTTCATTTCTCCCAGGCCTCCCCCCTCCCCCACTTCCTCCCCCCGCCTCCATAAGTGTACAGTTGTTTACACCAAATGTTTTTTTTTCCCTTTTTCTAGGATATATTTGTAAAACAGTTGGCAATTTTAGATTCTTTATTTTTTCTTATTTATCATCAAAGTGATGTACAGAGAGGTTACAGTTTCATATGTTAGGCCTTGGGTGCATTTCTTGTACTGTTTGTTACCTTCTCCCTCATTCCCCCTCCCCCCTCTCTTTTTCCCTCTCCCCACATGAGTTGTTCAGTTGGGTTACACTAAATTGTTTTGCAAGTATTGCTTTTGGAGTAGTTTGTCTTTTCATCCTTTGTCTCTCAATTTTGATATTCCCTTTCACTTTCCTAGTTCTAATACCAGTATATACAGTTTCCAATGTACTCAGATAAGATACAGTGATAGTGCGGGTACAACCACAGGAAGGGGATACAAGAGGATCATCAACAATAGAAGCTACAGTTTCACATGGCATGTTGAAAGAAATTACAACAGTGACATAGCAGTCATTTCCATAACATGGAGTTCATTTCACTTAGCATTATCTCATGCATTTATAAGGGCATAGCTATTAGGCTCTTGTGATCTTCTGCTGTGACTAGCCTAAACCTGTGCTAATTATTCCCTATGAGGGAGACCATAGAGTCCATGTTTCTTTGGGTCTGGCTCACTTCACTTAGTATAATTTTTTCCAAGTCCTTCCATTTCCTTATGAATGGGGCAATGTCATTCTTCGAGCTCCCTTATGACCCAGAAGCCCCACTTTTGGTCATCTACCCAAAAGAGCACAAACAAGAACACACTAAAGCCACCAGCACAACAATGTTCATCTCACCATAGTCATAGCTAAAATATGGAACCAACCCAGATGTCCCTCAGGAGACGAATGGATCAGGAAAATGTGGTATATATACACAATGGAATTTTATGCCTATTTATACCAAATGGTTTTGTAAGTATTGTTTTTGGAATGGTTTGTCTTTTTATCCTTTGTTCTAATACATGTTCTAATATATAGTATCCAGACTACTAAGATCAGATACAATGATAGCAGGGGTAAAACCATGAGAAGGAAATAAGGAAGAAAAAAAAAGCTACTGTTTCACATCCCCTGTTGAAAATAATCACAACAATGATATACCACTTGTTTCCATAATGTTGAGTTCATTTCACTTAGTATCATCTTATGTGTTCATACGGGCATAGCTATTGGGCTATTGTAGTCTTCTGCTATGACTAACCTAAGCATGTACTAATTATTCTCTGTGAGGCAAACCATAGAGTCCATGTTTCTTTGGGTCTGACTCACTTCACTTCGTATGATTTTTTTTCCAAGTCCTTTCATTTACTTAGAAATGGGACAATGTCATTCTTTCTGATAGAGGCATAGAATTCTATTGTGCACATTTCGTTTTTGTTTTGTTTGGGGTTTTTAATGGGGCTTGAACTCTAGGCCTGGACACTGTCTCTGATCTTTTCACCTCAAGGCTAGCCTCTATCATTTGAGTAACAATGTCACTTTCTTTCACATTCCTTTCAGATGTCATTAAATAGAAAATCACATGCTAACGATCCAGAGGAAGACGGTGGAGGAGCAGCAAAGCCCTAGCGGAGCTCCCTCTGACATGGCAGTTTTCTCACCCCATAGAAACTTTTACTCCTAGAAAAACAGCCAAAGTAAGTTCTAACAGTACAGGGATTCTGACCAGGCAGGAAAAATCGACCTTGCTGGTCTGAAAACACAGATTTGAGCTCCGGTCGGCGTCCCGCCGCCGCGCCAGTGCCAGCACCGGCACAGCGCCCAGCACAACAACCCGCACTCCGCACAGCTAAAGCGAGAAATACTCCAGACGGCGGCTGAGCACAGACGACCTGACATCGCAGAGACAGCGCATCAAAGGCAGCGGCCCAACAGCAGACAGAGGACCCACAGTTCCTAAGACTGCTCACGTCCCCATCTACAGAGGACGCCATGGCCCACCTGCAAGCTGTGCGAACCTCAGAGACCCAGGATTGCACCAACAGGGGAGAAGGGTCAGAACTGATCCATCCCTTGCAAACTGAAATCAAGTCAAACCAGCCAATCAGGAAAATAGACTGCAGACCATTGCAGAGAAACCAGAGACTGGGGAGAAACCACCCAAACAAGCAGGACTCCATTTTTTTTTTCTTTTCAAACATTTTTTTAAACTTTTTTTTTTAATTTTTTCACATCTGAAACATCATTGGTTGTTTTTTTGTTTGTTTGTTTGTTATCCATTTTTACCGGTTTGTTTTATCAAGTTTTTTTTTGTTTGTTTATTTGTTTGGGTTGTTCCTTTTCTGTTTTTTTCCTTTTTATTTCTTTTGTCTTCTTTTTTAAATAATTTTTCTCTGTTTTGTGTATCTGTCTTCCAGTATTTTTACTTTATTTCTCTCTTTGCATTCTCTTTCTTTAAAAATTACTTTCCTATGAATAACACCTCCACTCTTTTCTGCTAACTATCCAGTGTCTGTCATTTTAACCTTGTTCTTTCTACTGATTCTAATCTTCTCCACATTTCCACGTCACTGAAACTAAACCAAAATCACCACCCCCCCCAATACATTTTACTCTATTCTCTTTACTACCTCCAACTTACCCTCCTGACTTACTGCCTGGACCTCCAGGTTCCATTGACTCCTGGTTATTGAATAGAGCTTAATACGAGTGAATCAAAGGGGTTCATAGAGAAAGCCAGTCCTAAAAGAACTTAATATAAAAACAAGAATTGCATATAGGGTTGTAATAGTAAATAAGTAACTACTGAATACAGGGCCAAGGATCGGTTGTTATATTGAAATTGTATTCTTTAGGAACACCAAATCCAGGTTTATAGACAGGTATACAAGTTATCTGTATATAATTGAGAACTTGTAAGATTTACACAACAGTACTTGGTAAGGGCTGCTTTGGGTCTTAAACGGTGCTCACAGGTGCTGGTAGACTGGCATTCCCAACTCAAATGGGCAGAAGAAACACAAGAAAGATGGCAAACAATGAAGTCTTATCCCCCACTCAAAACAAGCAGGAAGCAGAGCAGTCAATCAAAAACATAGAAGAGAACCCCCAAAATTCTCTACAAAGTCTACTGATAAACATGATAAATGAAAAGTTTGAATCTCTTCAGTCAATTATGTTAAAGCGTGAGGAGGCAAAGCAAAAATTAATGGAGAATTTCATGGCATCCACAAATAGAAAGATAAATGAGCTTCAAGAGTCAAATGAAAAGATAGCTACCCAGCTTAAAGATTTGAAAGACAACACTCAAAACCAAATTAATGAAGTTAATGAAGTAAAGAAGTCCATACAGGACCTAAGAAATGACATGGAAATCATCAGGAAAGACCAGTCAGAAGGAAAAGAGATTCGAAATCAAGTAGCTAGCCTACAGTTCCGACTAACTGAAGCAGAGGATCGAATCTCAGGAGCTGAAGATTCCTTAGATTCTATGGAGAAAGATCAAAAATGAATACAAATCCAGTCCACTCAACAAAACAGATCACTACAGGAGATTCAAGACACGATCAGGAAGCCCAATTTAAGGATAATAGGTATTGAGGAAAACTTGGAGAAAGAGGTTAATGGGATAGGCAACCTATTTAACAGAATATTAGCTGAGAGCTTCCCAAATATCCAGAAGGAAAGGCCTATACAGATACAAGAAGTATTTAGAACCCCAAATCGACCAGACCAGAATAGGACATCCCACTGACACATTGTGATCAAAACAGCTTCAGCAGAGTGCAAGGAAAAAATACTCAAAGCTGTTAGGGAGAAGAAAACAATCACATATAAATGAACAGCAATCAGAATTACCCCAGACTTCTCAGCAGAGACCATGAAAGCAAGGAGAGCCTGGAATGAAGTATACCAAACTCTACATAAAAATAACTACCAACCAAGACTTCTGTACCTAGCCAAACTCTCCTTCATAGCCGAGGGTCAAATAAAAGTCTTCCACAATAAGGAAAAACTGAAACAATATATCTCCACCAAACCAGCCTTACCCAAAATCCTTAAAGATGTACTATACAGGGAAAATAATCAAGATCCCAACACAGACAGAGAAATGAACCCTAATTAGTAAACATCAGATTAAGAAATGGGAAGACACAGCTTTAAACAAGATAGTGATAATGAAAGGAACAAACAATCATCTCTCAATCCTAACTCTCAACATTAATGGACTTAATTCTCCAATCAAATGACATAGGCTCATAAGATGGATCAAAAATCAAGATCCATTTTTCTGCTGCCTCCAAGAGACACAGCTATCCAGCAAAAGTAAAGATCTTCTAAAAGTGAAAGGCTGGAAACAAATCTATCAAGCAAATGGCCCCCATAAGCAGGCTGGAGTTGCAATCCTAGTATCAGACAAAATTGACTTCAAATTAAAAAAGGTAAGAAGAGACAAAGAAGGTTACTACATACTAGTAAAAGGATCTCTCCTACAGGAAGAAATAACCATTCTAAATATCTACACACCAAATGGAGGAGCACCCAACTTCATCAAACAAACACTACTGGCTCTAAAAACACTCATAGACCCAAACACATTGATAGTTGGGGACTTTAACACTCCACTATCACCTCTGGACAGATCAACACGCCAACAACTGAACAAAGAAACCACAGAACTAAACAATTGCATAGACCAACTAGACTTAATCGACATCTACAGAATATTCCACCCAACAAGGACATAATACACATTCTTTTCAGCAGCACATGGAACGTTCTCCAAAATAGATCACATCTTAGGGCACAAAGAAAATCTGTACAAATTCAGAAGTATCAAAACCATTCCCTGCATTCTCTCAGACCACAACGGAATAAAATTAGAGCTCAACTCAAACAGCCACCACAGAAATTGCTACAATTCATGGAGACTAAACAACACACTGCTGAACCATCAGAGGATCATTGAAGAAATTAAAACGGAAATTCAAATGTTTATGGAATTCAACCAAGTTGAGGACACAAAGTACCAGCTCCTTTGGGACACAGCAAAGGCAGTACTCAGAGGAAAATTTATATCTCTGAGTGCATACATCAACAAACTGGAGAAACAGCAACTCAATAATTTAAGGAAGCACCTTAATTTCCTTGAGAGAGAACAACAAGCCAAACCCCAAATCAATAGACAGAAGCAAATAATTAAAATCAAAGCAGAATTAAATCAATTAGAGACGAAAAAAACCATCGATAGAATCAACAAAACAAAGAGTTGATTCTTTGAAAAAATCAACAAGATAGACAGACCCCTGGCAAACCTGACCAAAAAACGAAGGCAGCACACTCAAATAAACAAGATAAGAGATAAAACAGGTAACATCACCACAGAAATTACCGAAATTCAGAAAATAATAAGGGACTATTTTGCAAACCTTTATGCCAAGAAATTCGAGAACTTGGAAGAAATGGATGATTTCCTAGAAAAAATTCATATCCCCAAACTGAATCATGAAGATTTAAACCTCCTAAACAAACCCATATCCAGTATTGAAATAGAAACGGCAATAAATGATCTCCCATCCAAGAAAAGCTCAGGTCCAGACGGATTCACTGCAGAATTCTACAAGACCTTCAAAACAGAACTCACGCCAATATTTCTCAAACTCTTCAATGAAATTGAAAGAGAACATTCACTTCCAGACTCATTCTATGAAGCCAGTATAACCCTCATCCCAAAACCAGGCAGGGACTCATCACGGAAAAAGGACTATAGACCGATCTCCCTGAGGAACATAGATGCAAAAATTCTCAACAAAATTCTGGCCAATCGACTTCAACAGGTTATCAAAAAAAAAATCATACACCACAATCAAACTGGATTCATCCCAGGGATGCAAAGTTGGTTTAATATACGCAAGTCAATTAATGTAATCTACCACCTCAACTGGAGCAATATAGAGAACCACATGGTTGTATCTCTGGATGCGGAAAAATCGTTTGATAAAATCCAGCACCCATTTTTGCTAAAAGCCCTGGAAAAACTGGGATTCCAGGGAACATTCCTGAATATAATCAAGACAGTTTATGACAAAACAACAGCAAGCATAACTCTAAATGGTGAAAAACTAAAGCCATTCCCTTTAAAATCAGGAACAAGGCAGGGATGTCCACTCTCTCCCCTGCTCTTCAATATAGTACTAGAATTCCTAGCCAGAGCAATCAGGCAAGAAGAAAATATAAAGGGGATCCAAGTAGGTAAAGATGAAGTTAAACTCTCTCTTTTCACAGATGACATGATCCTATACCTAAAGAATCCCATAGACTCTACCCCCAAGCTACTAGAGCTGATCCAAAACTTTGGTAAAGTTGCAGGATATAAAATAAACCTTCAAAAATCAATGGCCTTTCTCTATGCTAATGACCCAAAGACCGAGGCTGATATCCGGAAAGCAACGCCCTTTGCAATAGCCCCCCAAAACATAAAATACCTAGGAATAACCTTAACCAAAGAAGTGAAAGACCTCTTTGAGGAGAACTTTAAAACCTTGAAAAACGACATTAAGTCAGAACTAAGAAAATGGAAAAACCTCCCATGTTCCTGGATTGGGAGGATTAATATAATCAAAATGGCAATATTGCCAAAGGCTATCTACAAATTCAATGCAATACCCATTAATATCCCAACACCATTTTTTAATGAAATAGAGGAAGCAATCCAGAAATTCATATGGAATAATAAAAGACCTAGAATAGCAAAAACAATCCTAAGCAGAAAGAACAGTGCTGGGGGAATTACAATACCCAACTTCAAGTTGTATTATAAAGCTATAGTAATAAAAACAGCTTGGTATTGGCCCCGGAACAGGCCTGAAGACCAATGGAACAGAATTGAAGACCCGGGAATGAACCCACAGAACTACGCCTACTTAATATTTGATAAAGGGGCTAAAACAATAGTTTGGAAGAAAGATAGCCTCTTTAACAAATTGTGCTGGAAAAACTGGCTCAGCACATGCAACAAACTAAAACTAGATCCATATATATCACCCTGCACCAAAATCAATTCCTAATCGATTAAAGACCTTGAAATCAAAACAGACACCCTGAAAACACTAAAGGAAGAAGTAGAAGAAACACTTGGGCTCCTTGGCACAGGACAGAACTTCCTTAACAAAGACCCAGAAAGGCTACAAATCAAAGAAAGGTTGGACAAATGGGACTGCATCAAACTGCAGACCTTCTGCACGGCAAAGGACATAGCTTGCAAGATAAACAGAAATCCCACAGACTGGGAGAAGATCTTTACCGGCCATTCAAGAGACAAAGGCCTCATATCTAAAATATATGCAGAACTAAAAAAATTACCTTCCTTCAAAACAAAACCGCAAAGAACTAATAGCCCGCTCATCAAGTGGGCTAAAGACCTACAAAGAGACTTCTCTGATGAGGAAATGAGAATGGCCAAGAGACATATGAAAAAGTGCTCTACATCACTGGCCATAAAGGAAATGCAAATCAAAACAACATTGAGATTCCATCTCACCCCAGTAAGAATGTCATATATCAAGGAAACTAACAATAACAGTTGTTGGAGGGGATGTGGCCAAAAGGGAACCCTACTTCATTGTTGGTGGGAATGTAAACTGGTTCAGCCACTCTGGCAAGCAGTATGGAGATTCCTCAGAAGGCTAAATGTAGAACTCCCCTATGACCCAGCAACCCCACTTTTGGGTATTTATCCAAAAAACTACAAACAATATCACAGTAAGGCCACCAGCACAACAATGTTCATTGCAGCACAATTTGTCATAGTGAGAATCTAGAACCAACCCAGATGCCCCTCAGTAGATGAATGGATCAGGAAAATGTGGTACATATACACAATGGAATTTTATGCCTCTATCAGAATGAATGACATTGCCCCATTTGTAAGAAAATGGAAGGACTTGGAAAAAATTATACTAAGTGAAGTGAGCCAGATCCAAAGAAACATGGACTCTATGGTCTC
This sequence comes from Perognathus longimembris pacificus, assembly GCF_023159225.1. Lineage (NCBI taxonomy): Eukaryota > Metazoa > Chordata > Mammalia > Rodentia > Heteromyidae > Perognathus > Perognathus longimembris. The sequence goes on from NC_063164.1 coordinate 66,791,401, forward strand.
CCTTATTGGGAATAATTAGCACAGGATGAGGCAAGCCACAGCAGAGGATCACAAGAGCCCAATAGCTATACCCTTATGATCACATAAGATGATGCTAAGTGAGATGAACTCCATTTTATGGAAATGATTGTTATATCACATTTGTAACTACTTTCAACATTCCATGGGGATCTGTAGTTTCTACTGTTGATGATGTTCTTGTATCACCTTCTTGTATTATACCTACACTATCTCTGTAATCTTATCTGAGTATATTGGAAACCATGTATACTGGTATTAGAATTAGGAAATTGAGAGGGAATACCAAAATTGAGAGACAAAGGGTAAATTAAGAGAAACAACAACAAAAGCAATACTTGCAAAACTGTATGGTGTAAGCGAACTGAACACCTCAGGGGAGGAAACGGGGAGGGGGGAGAGGGGTATGAGGGACAAGGTAACAAACAGTACAAGAAATGTATCCAATGCCTAACACATGAAACTGTAACCTCTCTGTACATCAGTTTTATAATAAAAAAATGTTTAAAAAAATAAAATAAAATGTAAAGATACAAAAAAAAAAGAAAATCACATGCTAAAAACAGTGGATAAGTGACATGCCAGCATGAAATTTATGATAATTTTATCTACAAAGTTAAGTATTTGTACATCTAAATAACCTCCAGTTATTATTATACTATTATAAATCATTATAGTATATTATTATTAATAACCTCCAATCTATCTTTTCAAAATTTCTTCTATTAAGTAGATGTCAGTCAGGTTATAAGTACAATGTATCTTGAAGGACATCACCCAATTCATCAGTCTCCCTATCCCTCCCAAATCCATTTCTCTTAATTTTTCTATTTTTTATAAGTTATGTATTGAATAATGTGACTAAAGTTCCTTTGTTTTCAGTATTCAATTCTTATCCTATAATTCTAGGAAAATTAGAAGGAGGGGTTTGGAAGGAGGGTGGAGACTGAAGAAATGGGTGATACCAATCAAGATTTACTGACAGATTATCCTTTTGTGCAACTAGTTAAAGATAATTTAAGTATAACTTAAAAATAAATGAATACCCATCCTGTAAATAAGTATACTTACTCTATTTCAAAGGAAAGAAAGCTAAATGAAATAGATTACTTAAAGACTTGAACCTTGATAAATAATTAACTCTTAAAGGCTTATGTTTTCAAGAATTAAAGTAACATCTCACCACCTGATTCTTTTAGCAATTAAGATTAAAACAAGAGTGAAAATGAACAACTTATACCCCTGAGAGGAGGTCATTCTGTACTTTTGATGTCTACTTGGCATTATCTTCTGATTTCCACTAAGACAATCAGAGATTCACTAGATGATAGGGAAGATCCTTTTACAGAGTTAAAACTCATACTGGCTCTTATTTGCACAGTGCCACTCTTACAAAAAGCTTTCAAAGTTTTTTAATAACATAATTTCATTTCGAGTTGATAATGTACTATGTTTAGAGTGGGGAAGGACATAGATCCTCCTGTTTGAGCCATGAAACAGTCCTAACACACTAAACTTTGATTCCTGAACATCATCTTTCAATCATCTCTGCAATGTATTCATACACTTGATATTATACTGACACACTTGTAGTTGGTTAGTATTTATAATAATACAAAAAAACCCTATATACTTAAAAGATACACCGTGCATGTTTTTATAACTATAGTAGTATGCATGTGCACACATACACATTTGTTGAGTTAAAGACTAAAATCTTTGAACATTCTACTTAAACTGATATTTAACTAAGAAAATGTAGAATTATAATTCAGTTATCTATTATTTAAATTGTTGTCTTCAACAACAAACGGAAACAAACAAGGAGTCTGAGTAGACAACAAAAGCAAAAAAAAAAGGAGCAAAACTTTTGGTAGCATCTAGCAATATCACAGACTTCATCAGGGAAGATTGCACACCATGATAAGGAAGTCTAGTTCATTATGACAACAACAAAAGTGAGAAAAACTTATCCAGCAGAGACTCTAATATAGCACTAGAGCCTGGGGTCTATCTAGAGTCAGAAGAAGTAAGAATAACTATCACTTCTATTACTTTCTGCTCCACTTGTCAAGCCCTTATCCATTCACAGGCCCAATTGTTTTCTATCATTAAAAGAGTGATGTTACTTATCACATTTGGATAACTTTACCATTATAGAACTCTAAAATGTCATGCGAGAAAAATTTTAAATACCATTATAAAGAAATGAATTGAGACTATTAAATCTAACTCTAAGTAGCATACTTAAAATATTAATATCAGCCAAACAAAAATTATAAATATTTAATATAATTGAGAATGGTAAAATGGTTTACTTAGGTATATATTCTTATTTTTTGGAACATTTCTCATTACTTGTTAAAGAGCAAAGATGCCTGGAATTAAAAAAAAAAAGAAATAAAGAATTTTTTACACTGATAAAATCTGTAGTGCAGGACCACTTAAAATCAAAACCTAAACCAAATAAAAAAGAAAAAAAAAACATTTCCTTACATTTGAAACTACTACAAAGCACCCAGTTGTTTACTAAATTATCTGTCTTTCCAGGAAAAGTAAGTGAAAACTACTCTTACTTAATATGGAGACAAGATATAGCAATTATTGAACATGTAAAATGTTTCATAGAGCCAGTAAGTCACTGTTTCTAATTCAAGATGACAGCTAGATTTTTGTTCATAACACTGAATTCTGCATCCACTTGCTAACATGCCTTTAGTATTTTACTGTAGTGTAAACCTATGAATATATATACACAATGATAGGTAAAATTTGAATTATACAAAGCACATATTATAAAGTGTAAGGTATATACATACATAGATAGGTAGATAGATAGATTGATAGAGAATCCTTTAACTATTTTTCCACAGATCCACAAAATATGCTTTAAGCTTAAATCAGATGGGAGAAAAACATTAGGGCACGAACACTGCCAACTTCCAAGCATAAAGAAATGCCAGATATTTTAGCTATGACAAATTGTGATGTGATGAACAACGTTGTGCTGGTGGCTTTAGTGTGTGATTGTTCGTTTGTGGTCTTTTGGGTAGATGCCCAAAAGTGGGGCTGCTGGGTCACAGCAAAAATATGGAACCAACCCAGATGCCCCACAGTAGATGAATGGATCAGTAAAATGTGATACATATACACAATGGAATTTAATGCCTCTGTCAGATAGAATGACATTGCCCCATTCATAAGGAAATGGAAGGACTTGGAAAAAATTATACTAAGTGAAATGAACCAGACCCAAAGAAACATGGACTCTATGGTCTCCCTCATAGGGAATAATTAGCACAGGTTTAGGCTAGTCACAGCGGAAGATCACAAGAGCCTAATAGCTATGCCCTTATGAATGCATGAGATAATGCTAAGTGAAATGAACTCCATGTTATGGAAACGACTGTTATATCACTGTTGTAATTACTTTCAACATGCCATGTGAAACCATAGCTTCTATTGTTGATGATCCTCTTGTATCCCCTTCCTGTGGTTGTACACGCACTATCACTGTATCTTATCTGAGCTTGGAAACCGTATATACTGGTATTAGAACTAGGAAGAAGAAAGGGAGTATCAAAATCGAGAGATAAAGGATAAAACCACAAACTACTCCAAAAGCAATACTTGCAAAACCATTTGGTATAAACCAACTGAACAACTCGTGGGGGGAGTGGGAGGGGGAATGAGGGAGGAGGTAACAAACAGTACAAGAAATGTACCCAAGGCCTAACATATGAAATTGTAAATTCTCTGTACATCACTTTGATGACAAATAAGAAAAAAGAGAGACTTGAAAGAGGAAAAAAGAAATGCCAGATATATTATGTCATTTTACAATAAAAATTGTGCAAATTTACTAATTTTTAAATGTTCACTCATTTCTTGAATTATAAAAATTTCATATTTTAGTTATCTGGCAAAATAGTACCTGTATGTTCTCTGAAAAGTCGGGATATACTTCAGCATTGCATACTTAATTGTGAACTATAGAAAAATAATATTTTGATAAATAATTTAAATAGTATTCTTCCATCCTCAATTCTACCTTTGGCAAACTTTTTTTAAAATTTAATTTTGTTGTCACGATAATGTACCAAGGGGTTAGAGTTACATACATAAGTTAGTGAGTAGATTTCTTGTCATACTTGTTACTTTTCCCTCATTTTTCTCTCATCCTTCCTCCCAGTCAGTATCCCCCTCACCTCCTGAGTTGTACAGTTAATTTCTAACATATTCTCTTGTGAATATCACTGTTGCATTGGTTCACACGTTGCCCTTTGTCTCACCATTTTTATATTCCTCTTCCCTTCCCTAATTCAGATAAATATATATACAATACTTAGGGTTCCAAAATCAAATAGTGACAACAGGGGCTAAATCATAGAAAAGAAAAATGAAAAAAAAAGAAAGAATTTCACACAGCTCATTAAAAACAAAAACAACAAAGAAAATCCTCTTGGAGTTCTAGTAGAGGAGCACAAAAACTCAATAGCTATGTACATATGATCATATCAGATGATACTTAGGCAACCTTCTGACAAGAGAATTATCTAAAGGTATTTCAGTAGCTAATAACATTTGAGTTACCACTGATTAAGCTTACATGTAACTTGTTTCCTCTAATAAATATTTTCACAGAGTTGCATGTGATTTACTTTAAAGTAGAACACATTTTCCATTTTTCACATTCATCTTTTATGTAATTAGACATATCAATATATATTTGGCCTTATAACACAATGGTAGAAATTGTGGATTACATTGTAGCTGATCACTTATAACCATACTGCCAAATTCCAATACTGTCATTCAAAACAAGTGAAGAATCTGGTCTAGTACATTTAAGTAAGAGGAATAAACTATCATTTTGTATTTCCTGAGGAATTTCCATTTGTATAGAATATATTTATAGTGTTATCAACTAAAGGAAATTTTGCAACCCAGAGTATACTTTCCAATGTCAAAAGATACTTTTGGTTATTGTATCTTGGGATGAGTTAATGTTCACTGCTGACATCTGGGAGTTAGCTACCTCTAAGTACCACTAAACTCAGGGATTCTGCTGCAAACCCTAAATGTGTAGGGAAAACTGTCAACAGGCATCCAATCCCAGATATTCATAGTGCCTAGAATGAGAAATCTACCTTAAATGCATATCACAATAAGGTTGCAAAGGTAGCAATCTGAACTCAAAAGCACTATTTAGGCTAAACCCTAGAATCCAGGAAAATAATCTATTAGATACTGAGTTATCAATTAACCTAGTAAGCATTCATTGAGAACTATGAACTGAACACAACTGCTGTTTAACAGGTGAAGAAAGCTGAGGCTTTGTTTTACCCATTGAAAATCAACTTGCCAAAGGGTGAGCCAGGATTAAATTCATAGCACCAGAGCTCTAGATGAAATCACTCTCATGTGATTTATCATGATATTGCCTTCATGGTGATCTCATAGTGATCAGAAAAGCTGATGCCCTTTCTTTTTCCCAAAGGCAATGTCTTGCTATTTAGCCCAGAATTGCCTTGAAGTTGCTATTGCAGTCCAGGCTGACCTTGAACTTCCAGTCCTCCTATGTCATCCTGCACAATTCTTAGATTACAGTTAGTTACGCAGCAGAAAAAATTCTGTATAAAAGATTGGAGGGAAAATGAGGGAAGAGGTAACAAGTTGCACAAGAAATGTACGCATTGCCTTACATATAAAACTGTAACCTCTCTGTACAACATTTAACAATAAAGAAATGAAAAAGATTATTTTTTGAAAAAGCACCATCTTTTATAAAATCTACAGAACTCCCAGTGATCAGTCTTTATTAGAAAAATTCTTTCTAGTAGATCAATAAAAGGTGAAGCATGCAGAAGATGTCACTGTCATTACTTATTAATTTTGTTTATTTATTAAGAATCTCATTCCAACCTTAGTAAATGCACTCAAAATGTCCAGAAAAATAAAGAATGCCACACATAACACTAACAAGAAAATGAGACTGGAAAGAACTTAGCGTTCACATAATGTTACCTGTATAAAGGCAAGTAAAAACAAGAGAAAGACAACCAAATCATCAGAAGTTTCATATTTTCAGTGCAGGAATACATTATGTGTTACCAAAAATTCACTCAGAGAAAATGCTAACCTACCAACTGGAAAGTATTGTGTATTACTGTTTTCTTAGCTCTTACAGCAGAGACTGAGTGGCTCATCCAACAGAAATTTATTTCTCATAGTTCTGGAAGCTACAATTTCTACATCAGTGTGTTTCTGGAATAGCAGGTACTATGATGCAAGCATGTGAGTTTAGAGGAAACAAAATTAAACCCAAAATAAATGGCAAAAATTCCTAAGAAGACATAAGGCCTAGAGAATTTTCTTAGAGGACGAAAAGGGAAGTTTAATACTGAGAGAGGGGTTCTATGAAATAGTTAAAGGACAAATAGCTTTGTGACATCCTAAGTTAGTACACAGGTGAGATAGCCTATATACTTAGGTTATATTTTAAGGTTTCATGGAAACTTCTGTAATGTTTCCCAATTAGACAGCAATGAGAATGAAAAGATTCCACTAGACAGTGAGAAAACAAACTTCAATGGTAATAAGCCCATGGCAATCTCTACATCAACGAGAAAAGAAGTTAAGTACAAATTAGTGTTTGTCTGCTTTCAGTTTGGTTCATTTTTATTATTTACTTTGCTGTTGCTGTTGTTTCTCAATTCATGGGTACACCAAGACTTCTCTATTAACTAAGGTGATAGTTTTCCACAATCTAAAACCTACTTCTCCATGTCTACCAAAAAAACCACAATTGTAATTGGAAGAATGTATGTGCTCATCTTCTTCTGAAGCAACCATTGCCTAGAGCTACTGGATCACTCAGCAGGTGAGCAAAAATTGAGGTAAAGATGAGAGTCAGGCAGAACAGAAAAAAAAAAAAACAAAAGCCAAATAGAAGGATGATTAAAGTAAAGGTAAAAGGGAGAATTTTTTCTTAGAAGAGCATTTTCTTAGAGCATTGTCTTAACCAACTGGAAACAAGATTTTTATGCCTGAAGGCAGCAAAACATTTTCTTTTTTTAAATTTTTATTGGCAAACTGATATACAGAGCAGTTACAATTTCATTCTTTAGGTATTGGATACATTTCTTTTACTGTTTGTTACCTCCTCCCTCATTCCCCCCGTCCCCTTCCCCTTTCTCTTTCCCCCCATGAGTTGTTCAGTAGATTTACACTAAACAGTTTCAGCAAAACATTTTCTAAGTAGAAGTGAATCACTAACACAAGTACTGGTCTCTGTCAGATAAACTTCCATTTGATTCTTAGTTGTGTCACACTATGGCTATTGTTTTCTCCTATTTCTTCAAGCCACAGTAATCGAAAGTCATAGGCTTAGAATGTAATAAAACCATCCCTTTTGACACTACCCTAATTAGAGGGCAAGTAAGTTCATTAAATTTGAAATTAAATCTTATTGCAATTTCATTTACATATTCTAAATGTTCCTCCAACTAAGAAGCATGTCAACTCTTAAATTATATTACTTTCATTCATAAAATTTGCCTTCACCCCCCAGACCCATGAAAAATCCATATATGTGTTACACTAACAACACATATTAAGTTCAATTAATATGCATCTCCTCATTAGCGTCACACCATAACACTAATAAGACCAGATTGACTTCTTGTATCTTGAGTGGACTATAACACAGCTCATTTTCTAAGAACTCGGTAAAATCCACTCTGTCCATCTCCAAGTTACACTTCCAACTGCATAATACCAGAGCTGTAAGTATCTGTGCTCTATGTTACCATGGATTTCTCAATTATTTCAGATTAACTAGATTCACAGAGTATTACTTCCTCCAAAGCAAGGTTCTGTTCTCCAAGTTCCTAAAGAATTCAGCTAGCCAAGACAGATATAAAATAATCTTCCATTTTCCTTCTCCTTGACTCTAACTACTTCCAACCACTCATGAAATCTACTAAGTTGACTTCTTAGGCACCCCTTAATGATCTTTTCCCTTCTCTTTACCTTATTGTTCATAGTCTCTTACCTATCTCACTCCGCATTCATGTCCTAATACCATCTCATTCTTACTCTGTCCTTTTTAAAATTTCACAAAACTATAACTGTATACCACAATGACTAAGTCCATCCTGATCTAGGCCTTTGGAGAAGTTGTCACCAATTCCTACTCACTATTAAGACAATGAATATCATCTAGCCACCTGATTGTAGCAGAAAGTTCCTAGCTTTTGTATAAGAAGAGCTTTCACCTGAGGTGTCCTTGCTTCTCTTATCTTTCAGCTACTTTTTCTTTTTTTGTGTGAGTGGTAAGGCTTGTACTTAGGGTCTGGGGGCTGTCCCTGAGTTTTTGTTTTGTTTTGTTTTTGTTTTGTCAAGGCTAGCACTCTACCACTTGAGCCATAGCTCTCCCTTCAGCTTTTTCAGTGGTTAACTGGAGATAAGCATCATGGGCTTTCTTAACTGGGCTGGCTTCAAAAGATGATCTTCATTCTCCTGAGTAGCTAAGATTACAGGTGTGACACACCAGCAGCTGGCTCAGACACTAGCTATTAGAAGAGACATTCTTGGACTTCACTTCTTTCTCACAATCCTACAATATTTTGTACAACTTCTCATTGACAGAAAAAAAACAACACTGCTGCCAGTATTCTGAGAGTGTGTTGAAGATTTTAACCTTCTTTCATTCATATATGCCCAACAAGTTTCAGTGAAACATCCTGTAGATGTATTTATTAAATGCATAAGAAAATCGGCAATGATTGTTCGTCTTTGAATAATGCCATTTTCATTAGAAGCATAATACATAATTTTTCATAGACATAAGAAAAATCCACATCTTTTACTTTAGAACCTTAATATTGCTTAATTTCTTGGCATGTTATGATTTATATTAAAATGAGTAAGAGTATCTTTATAATACTGCTACATTAACATTTAAAAATCAGTCAGATATCATGTGTAGCAGAAATCTTAAAAATACTCCACAGACCACAGAAATCAAAAATAAATATATAAAATTATTTAACAGAAAGAAAAAATTGATACCTGGCTAAAAAACACCCATTACAATCAGTCAGTAAGTAATTTTTAACTAATTCAATAAAATTGAAATCAATATTTTGGTAACTTCAAGATTCTTGTAATAAAGGGTTTATTATTATAGGTTGTTACTCTTGTTCAATATTACTTGAAAATGAAATTTAGAAAATGATAAAACAAGAAAATGTTTACATTCAAATAACAAAAATAACTTTTAAGATTATAATTTAATTAATATAAAGTGATACAATATAAGGTACTCCAAAGATATTTAAAGTTCAAATTCTTATATAAATTACATTGGTATATGGTAGAGTGTGCGTTAGCTATCTTCTGTAGAATATTTATTCACTTTGAATTATGTTTCTTTTTGTAATTTATAGTCTAAGAGGTAGGGCTTTCAAACAAAACTTCAGTTTTCTATACTTAACTTGTTCTGGACATGAAATTAATCCCTTAATTTCAAACATTTTACTGATTCTTGCTTCTACGGCAATAGCTTTATGCATTTGTCATAAAGATCTCTTCCATTCTGCCAATATGTTTATTAGTAGACATCACCCTACTTAGAAAATACAATTCAAATCTGATCCCTTACAGAGCCTTTTATTTTCACTCAAGCACAGATCCTATTCACCTATGCCTTTTGTGTGTACATAGGTAATACATGTGCAACAATTCTTTCCACATACATAAATTTCAAATTTCAGAAAGGATAATTAGAGTTTATATATCTTTCTGTGCAGGATAAAAACTTAAAAATTATTTGATTAAAATATATATTGTTTTATACCCAGTTCTACTCTATTTTTTATGCACTAGCTTGTTTTTAATTCAGTATGACAAGTGTTTCATTGTCTTTCCTTAAGTTCATGAGACCTATAAGTCTAATAGTAAGAGTGTAGTATAACTATTGATTTTACTGTTTCATACAGGTCTTATTTATGCATGAAATATGTCTCTCTCTATATATATATGTAGGTATAGATACCATTTTTACAGAAAAGACAAGAAACTTTAGAAATAATTATGTTTCAAAGTTACCCGGTAAAGGGGCTGGGGATATAGCCTAGTGGCAAGAGTGCCTGCCTCGGATACACGAGGCCCTAGGTTCGATTCCCCAGCACCACATATACAGAAAATGGCCAGAAGCAGCGCTGTGGCTCAAGTGGCACAGTGCTAGCCTTGAGCGGGAAGAAGCCAGGGACAGTGCTCAGGCCCTGAGTCCAAGGCCCAGGACTGGCCAAAAAAAAAAAAAAAAGTTCAAGAAAGTTACCCGGTAATAACACAAGACAAGGACTCTGTCAATGGCTCTTCTTACTCTTTCCTTTGGCTTACACTTTTCCACCATTGTGCACTTTGCTTTTTGATATCAAAATTATTACCAAAGCAAGCAGTATAGAATTTCTGAGTCCATCACCTCAGTCACTTGTTTCTATCTGTATCAAATGTCAACAGCCATTTTTCCACATTTAGCTTCCACTTTCATAGAAACAACAACAAAAACATCTAATACTACTATCATAGAGTCATTGCACATGGCATCCCTGCTGATTTTGTATGATTAATTTAGAACCACAGATTTTGGCTGAAATAGAACCTCAACAGAAGTCTTCTTATCTCTAGAATTATGGAGATTACTTGTGATGTATGGCGATATGTATATCCACGGTGATCTCTGACAGTGTACCACAAGCACATACAATTCTCTGGAATTGATAGTTGTCCAATAGCTTCCCACCTGACTAAAATTAATATAGTATTTTCAGAAGTAAATACTACCTTCCAAACAGAGAAGGCAGAAATAAATACCTGTTAAATGAAAGAAGGTTCATTTCCTGTGATGTCATGGTACAGGTATTTTCAATATGTTTTCATTCATGTATCTAGCAAATATGTAATGAAATTCAAGTATGTGTATCAGGCATAATTCCAAGAACTAGAGTAAAAATGTTAACAGAAATATTGTAGTATCTGCTCTCACAGCAAAACTATATATTTGAATTAGATAGAAAAAAATAATCCAGTATATACTAGTATTAGAGCTAGGGAAGTAAAAGGGAATATCATAATCGAGAGACAAAGAATAAAAAGTCAAATAACTCCAAAAGCAATACTTACAAAACCATTTGGTGTAAACCAACTGAACAACTTACGGGGGCAGAGGGAGAGGGGGAGGGAAGATGGGGGAATGAGAGAGGAGGTAACAAACATTACAAGAAATGTACCCAAGGCTTAAAGTATGAAACTGTAACCTCTCTGTACATCACTTTGACAATAAACAAGAAAAAAATAATCCGTAAATAAGTATGAAAACTCAGTTGTTGCATACTTTTAAAATGGTGATAACATTGCCTGCAAAGGAGTTTTAGATTGATTTGTCAGAATCCAGTGAGGAACTCATATTACCTGTCATAAAGGAGTCTGCTACGTAGCCATCCATTGATGGCAAGAGTATTTTTAGAGTAGGTACTAAATCTTCAACACTTAATATTATGAGAGAACCCCAAATATTTAGTACACATACTCTTTGTAAGGTGACTGGCAAAAAATCACAAAATATGTATTTATTATGACAATATAATATTTTATTTTGTTTTTTCTTATTTATTGTCAAAGTGATATACAGAGAGGTTACAGTTTCATACATTAAGCCTTGTTTTATTTGCAAGTCAACAATCCCAAAGAGTTAAAAGAAAATAGATATTCAGAGAAGAAACAAAGCTCTGTTGGAGTTATACCTATATTTACGTCTATATCTATATCTATATCTATATCTATATCTATATCTATGTCTATCTATCCATCCATCCTCCCAAAAGAATAATTCAGACTGAAAGAATTCAGAACTTCTCACTTGTCAATAGGTTTCTTCGCATCTGAATGATTAATATAAATTAATTAATGCACATTTCTCCTCTTAGGTGTAATTTAACACTAGGGTTTACATTGGTTTTGATTGATCCTGTCATAATATTTAGCCAGAAAGAAAACTACAGAACATTTCCTAAGATAAAAGTGTACAATTGAAAAGCAAAGAAAAAAATCTTCACTTTTAAATATATCAAGAGATTTTTCTATCTTTAAAAAATTAAAAAAGGCAGAAAAGGCCAGATTTCTCAGAAGAAAGGCCTGGAAGTACAAAATCTATTTATTGTGAAAACAAATAAAATAACAAGTCTAGAAATGTCAAGAGTGTTCCACGCTTAAGATAGTACGGGAAAATTCTATTCAGCCCTAGAAAGAGTCACATTTCATGTGACCTTTCCTGAAATCTATAAAATAAAGATTTTAAAAAAAAAAAAAAAAACAAGATGACTGCTGAATTACAATACCAGTTCTTCAGAGATGTGTGGTTTACCTTATAATTGTGTCCTATTCTTCATTAGCAAAGAAACCCAGTATAGAACCTCACCTTCACTGAACTTCTGAATATATTATATAGGTCTGTTGTTTTTATTGTTTGCTTTTTTACTGATGAAGTTTCAGAGCTGCACTGTCTGTAAAACAGATGTTCCCTTTAAAAGTATCACGTGGTATTATCTACAGGATCTGAACATCATGGGAATAACAACTTTGGGCTAGGAAAGCAGTAAAAGAAAATATTGATGTATTAACTTAAAATAAATGTCTTGGGTTAACTTTTTCCTGTAATATGTTGATTAAATCATTTTTTCTTCAGTTCAATAATTACCTTAAGAGCTAAATATTTCCAGTTAAGGTCTTTGATATATAAAAAAGCAAAAAAAAGTCACCATTGCTAAGTAATATCATTAAATTTATTTAAAGTAATAACAAATATTGATCAAATCTTGTCTCAGACATCCCTTCAAAGAACATAAGGTTATACCTCATTATTTATAGCTCCAAGAGGATGTAGTGCTATACTAGTTTACAAGGGAAGATAATGAAATACAGATGTTAAAAATCTATCCAAGTACATATAGCTCCTCTGTGACTCAGCAAAATGTGGCAGCAATATTATATGATTTCATAGCGTGTACTTTTATCCCCTAATTCACTGCCAACCAATGAAAATACCTGTTATTTTGAGCATATTCTATTTAATACACCAATACTAACCTTAAAATTCATGGCAGGGAGGGAACGGGGGGGGGGGGGGGGGGGATGGGGGAAGGTCAGTACCTAATAGGCATTTAAATGATACCTTTAAAAAGTACTATAAAATAAACTTGTTTTGACATTTTCATATTTTATATAGGTGTATTCAAGCCTTTTAGCTTTCCCAGACTCTCAACAGTTATATTAACAGAAATGTATGCATACATGCATGCATATGTATATATATGTGTGTGTGTGTGTGTGTGTGTGTGTGTGTGTATAAGAAGAGAAATCAATTCCGAAAGTAATCGTATCTCATATGGCTCTCCATGTCTAGCTCCCAGCAAGTATATGATAGATATGTAGTGGGCACTGAATATTAATGATTACTTTATGAGCAAGTATAAAAATGAAATAATGGTAGATTATTCAATAAAGTGATTTAAAATGGACTCTATACACATGAAAGGAGAATTAAACTACAGGAAGGAGTTAAGTACACATAAAATTTATATAGCACTTAAACATTTAATTTCTTTACATGCAAAAAATTTAATGCCCAAAATATTTTAAGAACAAGAATATCATATGCAAATAAGGAAGTACATTTCATAAAAATACCAACCAGGGTGATATGCTTAGGGAGTAGCAGAATAAAACTCAGCTTACATGTCTGACTCTTAATTTTGATCTTCCTCCATTGCATATTCACAAGAGCAGACTACACCTTATTTCATACTAATTAACTTGAAGAATGAAATAAAAAATGAACAGATGGTGCTTCAAATCACCTTAAAGTTCTTGTAAAACAAACTTACATACCTTTTTAAACTGTAAAAAGTTAATACAAGACAAGTACCAGCTACTTAGGAGGCTGATCTGACAGTCACTGTTTGAAACTAATCCATGGAGGAAAGTTCATGATACTCTTAACTCCAATTAACCACCATACTAATCAAAACCAGAATTGGAGCTGCAGCTCAAACGGAAGAGTGCTGGCCTTGAACAAAATGCTCAGGAAGAGCGCTTGAAGCATTGAGTTCAAGCAGGAAAGTCTAGGAATTATCTCTTCCTCCTCCTCTTCCCCCCCTCCCCCTCCCCCTCCCCCTCTCCTCCTCCTCCTTTTCCTCCCTCCCCTCCTCTTCTTCCTCCTTCCTTGTGGTTCTCCTCTTTCCTCCTGCTCCACCTCCTCTTTCTTTATTGTCAAACTGAAGTACAGAGGGTTTCACATGTAAGGCAAGTACATTACTTATCCAACTTGTTACCTCCTCCCTCATTTTTCCCCCATTTCCCCCCTCCCTAGTTCCCTCCCTGCCATGAGTTATAAGATTAGTTTACACCAGTTGGTTTTGCAAGTGTTAGTTTTTCAATGGTTTGTCTTTTTATCCCTTGTCTCTCATTTTTGGTATTGCCTTTCCTTGCCCTAGTTCCAATTTTATTATTATTATTATTATTATTATTATTATTATTATTATCCTTAAGTAGTTTTAAAAAGGAGTTTGCCATTCAACAAAGCCAACAAAGCAGTTTATGAATACAGTGTCTCTTGATCAATTTAACCCCTCCTTTCAACATACCCATCCCTCCTACCCCATTCCTCCTACTCCACCTCTTCCCTCACATTTCTTAATTTTTACATTGTGAATCGAATTCCACAACATATATGTATAATAAAATTTTACTTGTCCTGGAGACTTTTATCTCTAATGAACCTCCACACAAAAAGTCAGAAGTAAAACTGTGGTTCAAGTGCTAGAGTAATGTTTGACCAGAAATGTACTCCCTACCTGACATATGTAATGGTAACCCCTCTGTACATCACGGTCACAATAAAATTAAATTTAAAAAGATTTTTAAAAAGAATATTTTCTTACCATTGTTTGTGCACACCAATGAGTAAGTCTAGTCTGATTTTAACTTTAAGAATCAAATCTGAGGGGCTGGGGATATAGCCTAGTGGCAAGAGTGCTTGCCTCGGATACACGAGGCCCTAGGTTCAATTCCCCAGCACCACATATACAGAAAAATCGGCCAGAAGCGGCGCTGTGGCTCAAGTGGCAGAGCGCTAGCCTTGAGCGGGAAGAAGCCAGGGACAGTGCTCAGGCCCTGAGTCCAAGGCCCAGGACTGGCCAAAAAAAAAAAAAAAAAGAAAAAAAAGAAAAGAAAAAAATAATTGAAGAATCAAATCTGAAAGCTGAAAGGTGGTGATTCAAATTTGTAATCCTATTTACTGAGATGATTGAGACTTGTGATGGTCAAAGCAAGCCTAGAAGAGAAATTTAAGAGATTCTGTCTCCAAAATAACCAGGTAAAACCTGAGATGGAGGTGTGGCTTAAGTAGTAGATTGTCAGTCATGAGCAAGAAAGCCAAGCAATATATGTTCAAATCCCAACACACACACACAGACACACACACACACATACACACACACACAAAGGAATATACAATATATAAATTAGTTGTAGTAAAGAAATTATTCTCTCAGTATTTTTTGTTCTGTCATCATTGTATGAATTTTGCATACATTAGACTATTTATAGGGTGAAATACAGCTACTATTTGTGGTTCAGATTTTTGTCAACTAGAACTTAATAGGTCTATCAATAAATCTATTTTGCTATCGTTGGAGTGAATACATTTAGCAAAAGATGGTCTCACTTTTGGTTTAAGGCTAAGGGAAATGACTGAGATGATAGTAGTGTGTTTGGTATATATGCAAAATGGAGTTTTCCTCATATGTTAGAAAGAATATTACATCATTTACAAAGAAATTGAGGGAGCTGTGAAAATATATTTTAAATTAAGTAAGTCAGACCTAAGGAGATATGGGGCAACTGTTTTTTCTCATATGTGGAAGCTAGAAGTAATTTATAAATGTACAAGTAAACACATAAGGGGTTGCATAGAAGGGCACACACACACGTATTAACTGAAGCATAGAATTTACAGGGGAGAATTCAAACAGTATAATTCCTTAGAAAAATTAACTCAAAAACAAAATAAATAACAGCAAGGTGGACTAAAAAGGTGTGAAGAGGAGGTCAATAAAATAGGATGGGGTAGAAAATTGAAAAGTGGAAAGGGAAAGAATATATAGTAGAGTTACTCAATTCATATCCTATGAAATCAAGAAAATTGAGAAGGGTTGGGTTAGAAGGATGGGTAAGAATGATGAATGTGATGACATCAAGATGAATTGTATTCACAAACTGATTTGTTGACTCCTTTTACAACTGCTAAATGATATATAATTTAAAAATAAATTATTAAATCTGTCTTTTTAAGTTAATCTTCAGAATAGGCATATATATATATATATATATATAAGAAGTAATAAATAGATCTTTCAGGAACAAGTACTCAATATGAAAACAAAAATCATCAGAAAATCAATACATAATGGAAAACAAGATTTGTAAGTCTGTCACTATGTAAATTATTGTTAGATATTTACAATGTTGCACATTAGAGGAAAAAATAAAAAAAGAATTGTTGTCAAGGTGATGAACACAGGGATTACAATTACATAGGTAAGGTCATGAGTACATTTCCTTTGGAACAGTGTTATCCCCTCCCTCATTTTTATCTGTTACACCACCCCCCCAAGGTATATGTTCATTTCCCACATAGTGTATGTTATCACTGCTGCACTGGTGCACCCTTTGTCCTACCATTTCTGTGATTCCCCTCCCCTTCCCCAAATGAGATAAATTTACATACTAGACAAAGTGTACAGAAATGAAAAACAGTGACATCAGGGAACAAAAAACAAGGAACAAAAAAAAGAAAAGAGACAAAGAAATAACTGCAAACCACACACACACACACACACACACACACACACACAACAACAACAAAAAAAAAACCCTAAAGCACAACTATGTTCACTGCAGCATTTTTTACTATAGCTAATGTATGGAATCAACCCAGATACCTCTCAGTAGATGAATGGATCAAGCAAATGTGGTATACACACACAATGGAATTCTATGCTTCCATCAGAAAGAATGGCATTGCCCCATTGATAATGAAATGGAAGGACTTGGAAAAAATTATACAAAGCAAAGCAGACCAGATCCAATAAGCACAGGCTGCATGGTTTCCCTCATTTGTAATAACTAGAATATGTCTAGGATATTCTTACCAGATCACAATAGCTTAAAAGTTATGCACATATGACCACATAAAATGATGCTTATCAAAATGAATTCCAAGTGATGGAAGGAAATCTTTATTTCAAAGATTATTTTTCTTCATCCCTATACCTATGACAGAGTATTCAAATAATATTTACAGTATAGTAATACTAAAACCCTGCAATATATTTTCAAAGTATAGTTCCCAGGTTTTACTAAGGCATTCCTTAGAGAAACTTTTCTTAGATAAGTTGTAGTTTATTTTGTTATAGAATTTTTTTTCAACAAATATCTATCAGATATTCCCTAAGTTCCAAGGGTTCTTCCATGCCATTAATGAGTAATTCAGGGACCAAAACACTTCTGCCCTCAAGAATAAAATACACTGCTAAATTTTCTCAAAAAAAAAGACAAAAAAATCTATACCTATAAACTGGTTTCTACCTTTAAAAAGGACTAGGTAGACATTTTTCATGATTAAGCACATATATGATAGATGCCTGTTAATCTCCTTAACCTCTCTTATTTATAGTTCAATGGTGAAAATATCTGCATACATTAAGCAGTATATGCAGAATATATCTAAGTTCTGGGGTCATTTTAAAACTCTAGATAATACTTTTTTTTTTTTTTTTCCAATCCTGGGGCCTGGACCCAGGGCCTAAGCACTGCCCCTGGCTTCTTTTTGCTCAAGGCTAGCACTCTGCCACTTGAGCCACAGTGCCACTTCTGGCTGTTTTCTATATATGTGGTGCTTGGGAATTGAACCCAGAGCTTCATGTATAGGAGACAAGCACTCTTGCCACTAGGCCATATTCCCAACCCCAACTCTACATAATACTAAATATCATTATCATATTAAAAGATGTAAGCTACTAAAAGATGTTAATTTTCGTTGTATGGCAAGTAACATTGTAATTTAAAATGCTTATCAAATCCCAGTACCAATGGCTCACACCTATAATCCTAGCTACTCAGGAGGCTGCCCATATCTTGAATTCCAGCCTCAGGACTGGCAAAAAAATTTAAAAGTAAAATAAAAAATAATGCTTACCAATCAAAAGCTTAATGCACACAGACACACAAACACATACACTTTTTTTTTACTAGACATAGATATAGCACGAATACTGAGAAATACAAATGAAACTAACACATTTGGTCTTTTACAATGTCTTATAAATGATGCTTTTGTATATAAATAAAATTAATACCTTCTTTGGGTTTAATATCCACAGTAAAATGTTAATAAAATTTACTGGCCCAATACCTGATTGAAAGACAAAAACTTTATCTGTAACTATTGGTGATAATGAGCAAAACAGCTAAACTATTTATGTGCAAGCTTTATGAGAATACTAATTGTCCTTTGTCTCAGGGTATAGGATTGTGATTAATTGTGATTACTGTGTTTAACTTTGGAAGAAATCGCCTGGCTGCATCCATGTTCGTGGATCTTAGTATTCTGTACCGCAGTCCTTCAGGGCACAAGGGCACCCTATTCTTCTCATACTCATTATTTTCAACCCTTTAATTGTTTTTTTTTTTTTTAAATTGTCAGTCGTTGGGCTTGAACTCTGGGTCTGGATGCTGTCCCTCAACTCTTCAGTTCAAGGCTAGTGCTTTACCACTTGAACCACAGTGCCACTTCCAGCTTTCTGATGAATTATTGGAGATAAGAATCTCATAGACTGTCCTGCCTGGGCTGGCTTTGAACGGCTATCCTCAGATCACTAGCTCCTGAATTGTAGGATTACAGGCATGAGCCACAGGCACACGGCTATTTTCAATGTTTTTGAAGTCCTAATCTGAGAGGGAAAGTATTGTCTTTCATAGAAATCTATAATGCACAGTCATTTTCATAATAGATATCATATGTCAGTTAAAAGAATCATCCTTCTTTTCCTCAAATTTTCAAAAGCTTAATGTGAATAGATGTTGAATTGTATCAAATTGTATCAAAATCCTCCATAAAAATTTAACACATAAATTTTCTTCTTTATTCTATTATGGCAAATATTAAGCCAGTTAAATAATTTTGAATAAATTTATCTCTTAATATATTACTTGATTTGATACAAATTCTTGTAGTCTGTTGGTTTAGTACAAGTATGTGTTTGGGTCATTTTAATGCATAGATTAACTATGTAGTTTGCCATAATATCTTAATGTTCTTCTGCTGTCTGTAGTAGTATGCTCTACTATGCCTTCTTCTACTGTCTGTAGTAGTATATCCTACTATGTAGTAATATGCCTTTTCATTATTAATTTTGACATATCCAACATCTTTTTTTCTTGATCAATCTGAATACAAGGTTATCAATCTTAATTTTTATGTTCAAACTCTGGCTTTTAATGTCATTGATTTTTTTTCTAGGTCAACAGAAATCATTCAATTAAAAATGTAGAATAATGTGTCATAAAATACAACAAGTAAAGGCTATGATTAAATGTAAAAGTTCTATATTTGCAAACCCAGAGGCAATAATATTTTGTATTTCTAACTATGATCTCAGATGATAGCAAAGAAAACAGGACCAAAGAATTATGGAAAGAATTGTTGAAAATAAATCTACATCATTGGCCATAAAGGAAATGCAAATCAAAACAACATTGAGATTCCATCTCACCCCAGTAACAATGTCCTATATCAAGAAAACTAATAATAACGATTGTTGGAGGGGATGTGGCCAAAAGGGAACCCTACTTCATTGTTGGTGGCAATGTAAACTGGTTCAGCCACTCTGGCAAGTGGTATGGAGATTCCTCAGAAGGCTAAATATAGAACTCCCCTATGACCCAGCAGCCCCACTTTTGGGTATCTATCCAAAAGACCACAAACAAAATCACAGTAATGCCACCAGCACAACAATGTTCATCGCAGCACAATTTGTCATAGTGAGAATCTGGAACCAACCCAGATGCCCCTCAGTAGACGAATGGATCAGGAAAATGTGGTACATATACACAATGGAATTTTATGCCTCTATCAGAAAGAATGACATTGTTCCATTTGTAAGGAAATGGAAGGACTTGGAAAAAGTTATACTAAGTGAAGTGAGCCAGACCCAAAGAAACATGGACTCTATGGTCTCCCTTATTGGGAATAATTAGTACAGGTTTAGGCAAGTCATAGCAGAGCATCACAAGGCCCAATAGCTATACCCTTATGAACACATAAGATGATGCTAAGTGAAATGAACTCCATGTTATGGAAACAATTGTTATATCACAGTTGTAACTACTTTCAACGTCCTATGTGTATCTGTAGCTTCTATTATTGATGATGTTCTTGTATCACATTCCTGTGTTTGTACCTACACTATCTTTGTAATCTTATCTGAGTATATTGGAAACCGTGTTTACTGGTATTGGAAGTAGCAAATTCAAAGGGAATACCAAATTTGAGAGACACAGGGTAAAAAAAGAGAAACAACTACAAAAGCAATACTTGCAAAACTGTTTGGTGTAAGTGAACTGAACACCTCCCGGGGGGGGGGGGGGGAAGGGAAAGGGGGGGAGGGAGGGGGGTATGAGGGACAAGGTAACAAACAGTACAAGAAATGTATCCAATGCCTAACTTATGAAACTGTAACCTCTCTGTACATCAGTTTGATAATAAAAATTGGAAAAAAAAATAAATAAGTCTTCAAAAATTAACAGTAAAAATATGGCAATTTAGTGAAATAAAATGAGACAAAAATCACAGAGGCAAGACACTCAGAGAACAAGTCAACACACAACATTCTTATAAAAACCAGTAATGTTCAATTCTGCTGTAAATCAAAGATATAATAAAACCTTAAAAGATATCCAGAGAAAACCACATGTTGCAGACAGCAAACTTCTCACCAGAAAACATTCAAGTCATAAGCCAAAAAAAAAAAAAAGGATATCATTGAAATGCTGAAATTATAGAATCAGTTTATCTGTCAAAAGAAGCTAAATGTATTTAAATTTTTGTTTGGTATTAAATAATACATTATATCACATCAATGAAAATAATACTGTGTGATTAAATTGAGGAGAATTAAAGGACACGAGTAAAGTGTGAACAAATTCAAATAAGAGTTTGAATAAGATAAAATAAGTAATCTTATGTACTCAATTATCATATTGTTATTACCTCAAATAATCACTGAAAAGTTACCTATTATTTCTTATGGCTCATGGAATATTTTTGAGCTGCTGGGAAATTAGAAAGACAAGCACACTGCTTTTTCCGAAAGTATATCCATAGGTAAATAGTAGGTGGAACATTAACTGCCAAATGAGAGAAATACTTACCTAAATTTTGTGATTCAGTAAATACAGTAAATCATAAAACCGAAAACCAGTTTGCAAGTTGCAATAAAATTACATGCTATTGAGTTAAAGTAATAATCACACCCATGTGGAGAATAAATTTATTAACCTAATTTATTTCTCAAGAAAAATAGCAAAAACAAACAAATAAATACCTGGAGATTTGTTTCCAATTCCTATTTAACTATACTCTCATGATAATTTTATACATTTTACTGAGCTTATAACTATTTTCCTTAACAATGTTTTCTTAACTTTAAGAACTTCTTTAATAGGGGGAGGAGGGAGGGGGAATAAGGGAGGAGGTAACAAACAGTACAAGAAATGTACCCAAGGCCTAACGTATGAAACTGTAACCTCTCTGTACATCACTTTGACAATAGATAAAAAATAAAGAATGAAAGAAAAAAAGAAAAGGAAATAAAAAGAACTTCTTTAATATCTTGCCCGCTAAAACTAAACTTTTTTGTTTATTTTTTATCCCAGTAAATGTCATGGTGGGATAATTCCAAACTGTATCTTCTGGGTTATATGTCTCACAGGTCATTCAAACAACTCTAAACACAGACATGTATGATCAGGCATTTGAAGTGTGAGTCATCAAAACAAAAAGTCCACAACTAGGTATGACCAGCATAGTATACAATTTGTTCTAGCCAATTCCATGCAAAAACTTGTGGGGGATGATTTTAAAATTTAAATAATAGAAATATTAGTCTATCTTATAAAAAACCACCTGCACTCATGTTTACTTCAGTATTATTGACAATAACCAAGACATGGAACCAAGCAAGATAACTATTAGAAGATGAATGAAAAAAGTAAGCATGATATGTACCATAAATGATATATCACATATCAGTTTGTAGGATAGAACAAGTTAATTCACACTAAAAATCAACCCACTATATATTGAAGAGTAGACACCAACCAACAGTTCCTTACAGCTGGCAGTTTCATTTCTGTGCTGTAGTCATTGCTCATTACAAGCAACATGACATAGATAGACAATAATAAGGATAAACGAAATCACTGAACAAAATGTAGAACAAGGAAAGGAATGAGTTAGCATTATACAGTGCCATTTGGTGCCAAGCTAAAGATTGTGATCTTACTTGTTTGCATAGATGAAAATATCTCACTTATTTTTGTCTTCTCTGTATCATTTGATAGTGTTGAATATTCCACTCCACATGAAATGCTTTGCTTCTTTATATAAGTATCCTGTTTTCTGCTAGTACACTAAATCTGACCTTTCCTAATCGATCATTTTTTATTTGATATCTCCTCTTCTTTCAGCAACAAAGAGTTCCAAAATTCTTGATTCTTCTTTGCCTTTTCTTTTTTTTAAATGTTCCTTTTTTTGGTGGATGCCTGAGCATATCTGAAAAGTTGTAATGAGAAACTTCCCTAGACTTCCCTCCTCATTCCAGAAATCTAGCCTTCTAAACTTTAAGAGGATATCTATGTATGTGCTATTTTGCTGTTGCAGTCAAAACAAACACACTAGATGATTACTGGTCATCTGTACCTGGATGCCCAGTAGGCAACTTGATGCCAACACACAGTTAAATCAACATTCATTATCTTTCCAACAAACCTGCCCCCTTCTGATCTATCCTGAATATATAGGTGGCAAACCAGTCTGAGAGCGATTCAAAAATTACCTTTTAACTGCTGCTACTTCCAACTGTCAACTAGTTATTAAATACCAAAAATCAATTTCTCAATAGAAACCATTACACTCCACTATAATGTAATGTGGTAATATTGAATTTAATTTTTACATAAATTATTTCAGTAGATTCTTACTTCAACCAGCTTCTTTACTTCCAGTTTTATCTCAAAGCAATCCATCTCCTGCTGCCATATAATCTTTTTCAAATGAAAATCAACCAAGACAGCCCACATACACTTGAGTATTTTACTGATATCATTTGTTTATATAAGAGAAATTAAGTCTCTCCTCCCCATCACTCAATGATCTGGGACTTGCTTAATTCCCTAATTTATCTCTTCATATCATCTTCATATGTACCACCATTTTCAGTCACTTACATAGTTGTCAATACTCAGTTTCCTCCTATGTTGCTTAACCTCTTTTCCTCAAAAAGTTGACTACTATGAATTAAATGAAGGTATATTTACAACTCTTTGGTTTTAAGGTTGTATTTCTGTGATGACAAAGGAACATGTTTGCTATATCAAAGTGCTTGGCACATTCAATTTAAAATTCAGCTTTTAATTTAATCATCAACAAAAACAAATTTTATTGAGTAAGATCTCATTGCCTCAGGAACATTAGGAAATTATGTAGAATGTACAGAAACTGTTGGCTCATACTTAAAATCTAAGGTACTCACTCAGGAAATTGAGATCTGACAATTGTGTTTCAAAGTCAGCCCAGGCACATAAATCTTGAAGATGCTTAATAAATTACTCGGCAAAAAAGAAAGAACGTAGAGGTGAAGCTGAAGTGATAGAATGTCAACTTGGAAGCCCAGATTTCAAGCTCAGTTCCATTACACACAGACAGACAGGCATACAGACACACAGACACACAGATGCACAGACACACAGGCACACAGACACACAGACACACACACAAACACACATGCGCATGAACAACTTCATACAAATGACTATATGTTACATATTTTATAGTCTTACTTTTTCTCTTTAAAATAATCAGCAATTCCCATGTCATTTTTATAATTCATCATGACAAACCATGGTTATCTTAAAACTATAGACTAGTCAACTGGTAAAAAATTAAGGATTATTCTAATATAATATAGTCACAAAAAGTTAGATGCTTAGGATAGTTAACAATGAATTTTTCCTGCTAAGAATCTATTAATCATTCGCATTCAAATATGAGGAATATATATTTGTTGGCCTTAATAATAAATGTACATTTCCGCCTGAAAGTTTTAAAACACTCATCCCTGTTACTAGATAATGAACATTCTAAACTGTCCCACTCCTAGACATACTGATTAAGAATCTTAAAAGTTGTTGACTAGGAATCTCCCTGGATTAGCACTCCAGGTAATTTTTCTACTTGTAGAAGTTTAGAAGCCTTTAAATAATTATTTTAGTAGCTTTTCAGCATAGGGAAAAGAAATAGTGGACATGTGAAATGTCCCTCCTATTTATTTTTGAGCCCACTATGAAAGCAGTCCCATCCAGTTGAAAAGGAGTAATAAACTTAACTTCATGCTTCAGTAGACCTCTGGAATACAGGGCAAAGGGCTCAGTCCTGAATGTACATTGGAGGTCTATTTCTCATTTCCACACTATGTTGTGGGACCATAAATCCTACCATAGTGCAAATAACTGAACATTAATCAAAGATACTAGCACTTATTCTTGCACTTTATATAGTAAACGATTTAAAGGAGTTTCTTTTAATGACACAATAGCAAGAACAAGTTTTCAACATACCAAGGATCACACAATACAGGATCATAAACATGAAAACAAAAATAAAACTCAAAACTAATGAAAATGAATGTGCCACACTCTAAGAAGCTTGTAATTCCACAAGAGTACAGCATTATTGTTTGAATAGCAATGTCACTTAACCATTTCACAAATGTTTACAAAACATTTTCAATAAGACCATTTTGTAAATTTAAAGTTTAATCCACTCAGATACCCTTCAACGGATAACTGCATCAAGAAAATCACACAATGGAATTTTACTCATCCATTACAAATATTGATATTGCACCATTTGTAAAAAAAATGAAAAGACTTAGAAAAAGTTCTGTTAAGTGAAGCAAGTCAGGCTCACAGATACAAAGGATCCATGTTTTCCCTTATATGTGAAAGCTCAATTTAGCATACAAACTCATAAATATATTGGTATGCAGGTGTATACAAATGTATGGAAAAGACATACGGTGGATTAAAAGGAAAGCTCAAATGGTACAATGATTTAGAAGGCCAAAATCAAAATTTACTAAAATAAAACATGAGGAAGCAGGTACACAAATGAGGTGTAGTGGGGTGAAGGGGAAAGTGGTAAACAAATGAAGAGGAGGATTTGTTCAGTCAAGAATCCAATGTATATGCTACAAAATTAAGAAGATGTAGGAGGGGTATCAAAGGGCATGGATAGGAAAAACGTTGAAAGTGGTGGCACTGATCAAGATATATTGTATTGGGCAGGGAATATGGCCTAGAGGTAGAGTGCTTGACTCATATACATGAAACCCAGGGTTCAATTCTTCAGTACCACATATATAGAAAAAGCCAGAAGTGGCTCTGTGGCTCAAGTGGTAGAGTGCTAGCGCTGAGCAAAAAGAAGCCGGGGACAGTGCTTAGGCCCTGAGTCCAAGCCTCAGGAATGGCAAAAAATAAATAAAGAAAAGAAAAGAAAGATATATTGTATTAATAAACTACTGTGCTGAATGGCAACTCCTTCATACAACTACTTAAAGTTAAGTTTTTTAGCTGGGCACTGGTGACTCGTGATCATCTGAGATCTGAGGATTGCTGTTCAAAGTCAGCCCCAGCAGGAAACTCCATTAAATTCTTATCTCCAACAAACTACTCAAAAAAACCCAGAAGCAGTGCTGTGGATCAAGCGGTAGAGCACTAGCTTTGAGCAAAACAAGCTCAGAGACAACATGCACGCCCAGTGTTCAATTCCCAAGTCTGGCCAAAAAGAAAAAAAAAAGATTTTTAATGAAAAATGTAAAGAAATATATTATTGCACTTGGAGGTATCACCATACTTCTTTTGATAATTGATATATTTGATGTTGGTAATAAATTGCTTTGTTAAATGGGAACTTTTGTGTACAACTACTTAAATGTAATCATGAGAAAGATGGACTAAAGCTTAATTACCTCTTAGAATGTGCAATTACACATACTAGAAGCAGAAAGCCCTATTTTAAAAACTGAAAACTTCACAGAACCTGAGCCATTGCCCTCACACTTAATGTGATAACAACAAAAAAAAAACAAATTAGATCAATGAGATAATTAAAAGTCATATTTTTTTACCTTCTAACTTCATTTTGTTTTTTGGTGGTTCCTGGGACTGAACTCTTCATTTTAAATTCACTTTTGAGTTGAGGATATAGTAAGGTGACAGAGTACGTGCCTACCGCAAATGAATCACTGGGTTCCATCCCCACTATTGAAAAATAAATACATGCACATTTATTTATAGAAATTGAACTCAGTGCCTCATGCTTGTTAGGCAGATACTCTACTGCCTGGTAACACTGGCTACCACCAAAGCTTTGAATTATTGTGGCCATATTCTCTAGGATGTTAGTAGATTTTTTTTTTTTTTTGGCCAGTCCTGGGCCTTGGACTCAGGGCCTGAGCACTGTCCCTGGCTTCTTCCCGCTCAAGGCTAGCACTCTGCCACTTGAGCCACAGCGCCGCTTCTGGCCGTTTTCTGTGTATGTGGTGCTGGGGAATCGAACCTAGGGCCTCGTGTATCCGAGGCAGGCACTCTTGCCACTAGGCTATATCCCCAGCCCGATGTTAGTAGATTTTAATCATGTTTAACTGCCTTCTTCAAAAAACTTGGAGAAATTAACTGTTAGTGATCAATTCAACACATTAAATAATAATATCTTTCTAGTATACTTTCATATCATATCTATGTTTTCTAATCCAGTAGAAAAGTGCAAAGTGTTAAAATTTTATCAATGGAAGAAAATCAGGTATTGAGAAAATCTATGGGATATGCAAAAAAAAAAAATCAACATTAGTTACGTCTATGGGCCTTAATGAAAATAATTAATTTTCTCAAAAGCACTGATGAGGCAAAACCTGAAAATGACTTTCACACTTGGTGGTTGCCATGAGTTCTCTGTTGTTTCTCCTAAATCTCTTTAAAATATAGATGCTGCCCAGATGCCTGTGGCTCATGCCTGTAATCTTAGCTACATGGGAGGGTGAAATCTGAAGGTTGTGATTTGAAGCCAGCCAAGGCAGGAAAGACTGTAAAACTCTCATCTCCAACTAAACAGAAAAATATCCTAAAAATGGACCTGTGGCTCAATATTCAAAGCATTAGCTTTGAGCAAATAGTGCCCACACCCTGAGTTTAAGCCTCAGTACCAGCAAAACACACACACACACACACACACACACACACACACACACACACGCCATTATAATTTTAAGGCTCCACTTCCCATAAATAAAATCAGAATTCAACGGATTTCCTTTAAGAAGCATTCATTGCTAAAAGTAAAACACTAAAATTAATGATAACAGGTATAATCAAATATGATAGATCTTTTCTTAAGATAACCAGTAAAAGTTCATGCAGTGCTTTGATACTATAAAATATTTACCAGTTCATTCTCACATTACTCCACCTTTCCTTCAGGAATACAGATAATATTTTCTCTAAATGGTACAAGGCAAAGTGACACATTTCTTGAAAATGCCATGAAAGCACAATACAAAGGGCAGAAACTGAAATATATTCATTTCATTTAGATTGGGACACTCTGCCACATGGTAAACGGGTGCTTAAAATTAAAATAGAAAGCCAAGGACAGAAAGGGTTACAATGAAATAAATTACACTGCAATTCTCTTACTACTTTATTATGCAAATGATATCTCATTTCAGTTTGTTATATTTGGAAAGCAGGGCTGGAGAGAATGTTTGAAGCTTAAATCTTTCATTACTGAGAATATAATGATTCATTGAACATTTCAGTGAATGTCACAGTCTAACTCTATCAGGTAATTCAAATGAATCCAAAAAAGCCAATTGAGGAAGAACGGGAAAGGGAATTAAGTCCCCTTATTCTAAGTATGTGATCTTATTTGTAGTTTCCAACAGTTAAAGTACTTATGAACAAACATGAGTGCTAACCTGATTATTATTCCTTTTAGTTAAAATAACTGAGCTATATTTTTTTAAATGAGAGATAAAACATAAACCATCTAGAGATAATTGTATTTTTCTAAGTAACAGCTACTTCTGGAAATTCTATCTCAGCCAACAATTGATAAAGATTTTAAAAATTGACTTCACATGAAATAAATTCATATAAAAATTAAAGAACCTGTAGCAAATTTCTCAAATCATTCTGCATACCAAATTTTACTCTCTACAAGAGAAAATTAGGTCTGGAAAGTGGTATGGAGATTCCTCAGAAAGCTAAACATAGAGCTCCCCTATGACCCAGCAGCCCCACTTTTGGGCATCTACCCAAAAGACCACAAACAAGAACACACTAAAGCCACCAGCAGAACAATATTCATCACAGCACAATTTGTCATAGCTAAAATATGGAAACAACCCAGATGCCACTCAGTAGACAAACAGATCAGGAAAATGTGGTACATATACATAATGGAGTTTTATGCCTCTTTCAGAAAGAATGGCATTGCCCCATTCTTAAGGAAATGGAAGAACTTGGAAAAAAATTATACTAAGTGAAGTGAGCAAGACCCAAAGAAATATGGACTCTATGGTTTCCCTCATAGGGAAAAATTAGCACAGGTTTAGTCTAGTCACAGCAGAGGATCACAACAGCCCAATAGCTATGCCTTTATGAATGCATAAGATGATGCTAAGTAAAATGAACTCCATGTTATGGAAACGATTGTTATATCACTGTTGTAATTACTTTCAACATGCCATGTGAAACAGTAGCTTCATTTGTTGATGATCCTCTTGTATCCCCTTCCTGTGGTTGTACCGGCACTATCACTGTATCTTATCTGAGTACATTGGAAACTGTATATACTGGTATTAGAACTAGGAAAGTGAAAGGAAATATCAAAATCGAGAGACAAGGGATAAAAAGACAAATGACTCCAAAAGCAAGACTTGTAAACCCATTTGGTGTAAACCAACTGAACAACTCATGGGGGGTGAGGGAAAGGGGGAAGGGGGAGGGGGGAATGAGGTAGGAGGTAACAAACAGTACAAGTAATATACCCATGGCCTAATTTATGAAACTGTAAAAAATAAAAATAAATAAAAATTTAAAAAGAGAAAATTAGGTTGTAAACAAAATAGACATCTTTCAAGATCATTTTTGACATATTAACTTTATAAAAATATGTTGTTTTTCTTAATAATGACCAGATCAAAATAATCCTCAATTAACAAATTAAAAAAATAAAAGTTTCTTGTTTTCTTCTTCCAGTGGAAACAAAAATTATCAGCAGTCCAAAGTCCCTTGAATAGTCTCAACAACTTGATTCATATCATATCAAAGCATCTTATTTATATAATCCTGCAATTTTTGCTTCCAAAATACAAAACTATTGTTTTCTCTGTGTGTGTGTGTGTGTGTGCATATTGTAAAATTGAACTTAGTTAGCAATACACAACTATTCATGAAAAAATTGAAGGTAAAAATGATAATGCTCATGTTTGTTCAACATATTCCTGAAAGTCAAGTTAGAAGATGTAGCTCTATGATGGTACTTCCTTAAGGAAAAAGAAGGTGAATTTTAGAACATGGCTTATATAACTGGTTCAAGACAATAAAACTACTAATTTTATATGAGGTAATTATTTCAATATCGATGATTTGCAAAATCTAATTTCACTATGGTTTTTTTTCTTGAGTTCAGCTCTTCATCATTACAAACTTCATGATAGATTACTATGTAACTTACAACGGAATCTGCAGTTACCAACAACCTGTTTAAAAACTTGGAATATGACACAGTTCAATATTTGTATCTCAGTAGAAATGGCTTTGCGTACACTCATAGCCTCTACATTTGAAATTCATTTCACCACCTCACAGAAAACAGATCAATATTTAAACAAATTTGGTGGTATTTACTTACTGAAATGAGCCAAGTGTGTTTCTATCCCAGTGAATGGATCATAAAGTTTTTATTTCACAGTATAACTTCTCTCTGTGCCTGTCACTTTGGTTCCTAGTGTTTCACTTGCCAAAAATGATAAATATTGAAACTACTATTATGTATATATGACATGTATGTTCTAAATATGAGAAAGAAAAAGTTAATTCTTGCCAACACACATTTGTGAGAATGGAGTACCAGCTTGAAAAACTATCAAAAATCTGAAGTTATCACTTTAAAATCCTTCATTAAAGGTCAGTTCTCCTTACAACAAGAAAAATAAAACAATACACATTACACACTAATCTCACAAATGATATTTCAATAATAGACATGACAAAATACATAACTTAACTGGCCTTGCCTGTAAGCCTATCTATGTGAGAGGCTGAGATCTGAGGATCACTGCTCAAAGCCAGTCCAGATTTGACAGTTGAGGAGTCTCTTATCTCCAAATAACTACCAGAAAGGCAGAAGTCATGCTGTGGCTCAATCGATAAATGGCTAGCCTTGAAGAAAAAATCATCAGGGGCAGCACCCAGGACCTGAGTTGAAGCCCCAAGACAAGAACACACACACACACACACACACACACACACACACACACATTAAAATCAAATTACCAATAAAGCTATAACAACTTTAGCTAAAAAAAAAAAAAAAATGGGACAACTCCTGTCCAGGGAGAGAAGCACTAGATATGGAGCACTGTTCTGTATGCCAGAGATCTCAAAAAGAAAATTCTAATAGCTGAAAAGAGGAAACTTGATTTAATAAAGTGCTGAACTCAGGTGAAGTAACAAAATTCATAGTCCTAAAATGTGCTCAACTTTTTCTGAAAATTATCTTTCAAATATATCACAAGAATAAAAATATGGTGCATGAGATCACATAAATAGTCCTTTCAGCCCACTATTAAGTATCCAAAGACATAACTTGGAAAGGAGATATACTTGCCCTTCATGGCTTCATCTTCATGCATCAGAGTGTGAATTGAGATGGCTCACTCTTTAATAATGCATCAGAGAGTTTCCCCTCACTAATGTAGACATTCTTAAATTTTAAAACTGAATGTGCTTAATATGAAATATTATTTGAAGTACAACTCATATCAGAGATAAAAGCAAAGATCCTTAAGTTATAAAGTGGGTTAAGGGATGGTCCACTATATCCAGCCACTTTCATGAAATATAAGATGTTCCAAGCCATCTCCATGACAGCTGAGGACTCACAGAAGCAAAGCTTACAAACACAGCCTAAGTCTGTCCTTTGGAGGCTCACTTCTACTTTCTATTCACATTTCAAGAAAGGTGGAATATGGAGTTTCCTACACTTTTGTGAGAAGTACAGGACATTTCTTCTTCCATTTGCTTAGTAGTAATCACCTGCAACTTTTAAGGTTGTTCCTCAGTTCTCTAAACATCAAAGAGAAGTGTGTAACTGCATACTAAACACTCATGTGTGACTCTCTTGAGGGAAGATAAGGCACAAGGTGTTCAATACTATGCTCACCTTCTTAACAAAGACCATTATCAGAAGACGTCTACCTGAAATTATTTTGGCCACTTCCTCTTCACTACACTGGAAAAATTTCCAACTGTCCTTAAACTATGCCTAGGAATCTTCCTAAATCTTTGCTTTATAATTCCACCACTCTCTTCCTATCCTCTACTATCACTAACCTAGTTCAGACTACCATTGTGAAAATTAGTGAAATAATTCCCTAATAGTACTTTCCAGTCAGTCACTGTTGATATTTTATTACTTATTTTACAAAAAGCAAACAGTTATCTTTCATTTCCAGCTCAGGGAGAAAAGGAGTTCATGCTTTCTCTCAGTGTAGAAGTGAGATTTCAAATATAAGCATATATGAAAACATTGACAAGGTTATATGCATATTTCTACATAAAATATGCTATCAAAGTATGATACACACAAGGGAGGTTTGTAATGTATAACTCCTTTAAACAACTAAGTTTTACAAAATGAATACCAGGAAGCTGAAATCTGAATTGTCAAAGCTGGGAGAGATAACAAAAATGGGACAACAGACAAATAGAGAAAAGATGGTTGAATGTAACAGGTGAATATAAGCAAAATATTCAATGTATATGTGTTAAAATAGAGCTAAGTGATGAGGAAATAAATGAGGTTGAGCGAGATGAGGAAGAGTTACAGCCATTGATTAGATGCATTATAATCATAAATTGATAAAAATCAGTTGAAACCTCTTTGTACAACTACTTCAACATAATTTAAAAATTAATTGTATATAGAACTTAGAGTCTCTCTTTTTGAAGTATTTCAATGGCAGCCCTCTACTTTTAAAATGTAAAGCCAAATTCATTATGGCCAGAAGGATCTAAGCATGCCACTAGCCTGCTAGTGTCAGTGCTCCAACAGAAATCATATTCTCTTAGCATCTCAGGAATTCCTGGCTTCAAATTCTGCAACATGTATTAACAGATCATCCATTTATATACTAGGATTCCATGGATCACCATGTATGATAACAATACACAATTCTGTTGCTAAAGTTTAGGATCCATATTAACCAGACTGTCCCATCTGTTCTCATATGTATGTCCAGCACACAACATGTCTTACACAGAAGAAAGCTCTAGGATTCATTATCAGTAGAATTAATAAACAAGAGCTTGTGTTATAGGAGGAATGTGACCAACCTTCTATTGAATTTTCCTAGACCTATGGCCAGATAAAGACACTGTAATTCCTTTTGATTCTCTGCAAGAATTCTAACATCCTCATTTTCATGCTAAATGGCCCTTTTCTTCACCTTGTCAACTATGTTACATGTGTAATATGAGTGCATAAAGTCCAGGGGTGGAATTGCTGAATCATGGGGCTCTATGTTTAGTTTGGGGGGAACTATCATACTGCTTTCCAGAGTGGTTGAACAAGCTTAAACTCTCACGTATAGTCTAATAGCGTTTCCTTTTGGTCATATCCATGCTAGCATCTGTCATTGTTAGTTTTCTTGATAGTGGTCATTCTAACTGGAGTCAGGTGGAATCTCAATATTGTCTTGATTTGTATTTCTTTTATGGCCAAATATGTTGAACTTTTCTTTATGTGTCTGACATTTTTACCTCTCCTTCTGAGAAGGTTCTCTCTTTAAGTCATTTGCCTATTTTAATTGCATTTTTTCTTTGTGGTTTCATTTTGGAAGAGTTTAATTTTTTGAACTCTAAGTATATTTTGAATTAGGCCCTTGTCTGATGTGTAGTTGGTAAAAAAATTTGTCCCAACTTGTGGGCTATTTAGCTTGCTAGCAAGAGAGCACAAAGAAGGTCACACAAAAGCTACCATCAGAACCATGTTCATTTTAGGATTACTTGATAGCCAAGACATGGAATATGGCTAAAGGTCTCTCAATGGATGAATGGATCAAGAAATTGTGGTATATGTACACAGGAATTATACTCTTCTATCAGAAAGAATGGCATACTACTTTTCATAGAAAATAGAAAGGACTGAAAAAGATTAGATTAAGCAGAATAAGCCAGATCCAGTGAAACAGATTGAATGCTTTTCCTAACTGGTGGTAGCCAGAATCTATAAATCTATAAATCTATGTCTATAAATCTACAAGTAAATACACTGGGTGGTTATCATGGGGGTGAAAATGAAATAACTGAAGTTTAATAATATGGAGAGCACAATTAGTATAATTATTTTAAGTCAAAGCCTAACAAAATAAGTACCATGAAGTGGTTATTTACAAAAGGGATGGTGGGGCCAAGTGGAGAGAGGTTGAATAACAAAGAGGGGAAGAAAGGAGACTGCAGTCAAGAACTCATTGTATATACCACAGAATTGAAAAATATGAGGGAAGGAGTGGGTCGAAGGAGAGTTAAGATGTTGAAGTTATGACACAGATCAAGATCATTGTACACATAAACTGCTTTGTTAAGTGTCAAAAAATTCAATACATAACCTAAAATTAAGAGAAGTAAGGTAAGAGGTGAGTTGGGAGGAGTGGGTGAAAATGTTGAAAAGGATTACCTTGATCAAGACACACTGTATTCATAAACTGCTTTATTGCATAGCAACTCCTTTACACAACTACTTGAAGAAAATAATTTTTAAACATTTAATAATGCCTATAATCATATGCAAAATGTTTTATTTGTGCACATGATATTATGTACAAACCTCCTACTAAAGGTGATTGCAATTTTCATTTTTAGTTTTTGTTGGTAGTGATGCTTGAATTCAGGACTTGGGTGCTGTTCCTGAGCTCTTTCACTGAAGGATAGCATCCTACCACATTGAGCGATAGCATCACTTCCAATTTTCTGGTGGGTAATTGGAGATAAGAGTCTCACAGTTTTACTGCTCTTCCTGACTTTGAACAGCAGCCCTCAGATCTTAGCCTCCTGAGTAGCTAGGATTACAGGCATGAGCACCTGCCTTCATTTTCATTTTTTAAATCTATAACTGAATAAAGAATTTAACTTTTCACTGTACTTTTAAATATTCAGAGATATTAATACCTGTTACAATTGACAAGCATTACAGAAAGGAAAGATGGTAAAAGAATATGTATTTAAGTCACTAAATTTAACAAAGAACATAATCTCAGGTCCCTCAATCCATCCAACAGTAAAGCTATTTTAAATTCATTCCTGAATATTTTGTTTTAAGTGCCTCTAGATCAGTTACACATATTGATCTGTTCAAAAGCTAGGAAGTCTTTATTGCCACATCAATTTTTGATGTTTTGCTCCTCAGCAACCTAACATATTATGTAAATAAATGTGACTAAATGAATCACAGACAACACTCATGAAAAACAACTTTACATAAATTGAGGAACCATTAATATTGGATAATTTCTTGAAAGTAAACATAAATTATCATAATAAATTCTATGAGCTTTACTTGCATGGCTATATTAAAAGTAAGATGTGTTAAATGAGTTAATCCAAGTTCAAAAATCCAAATATCGGGCTGGGGATATAGCCTAGTGGCAAGAGTGCCTGCCTCGGATACACGAGGCCCTAGGTTCGATTCCCCAGCACCACATATACAGAAAACGGCCAGAAGCGGCGCTGTGGCTCAAGTGGCAGAGTGCTAGCCTTGAGCGGGAAGAAGCCAGGGACAGTGCTCAGGCCCTGAGTCCAAGGCCCAGGACTGGCCAAAAAAAAAAAAAAAAATCCAAATATCATATGTCTTTGCTCATGTAGACAAGCTAGAGCTAAAAGGCATGCATGTCATATATATTCACGGACATATGTATATACCTATGTATATAAGTTAAAATATACATGAAATATGATTTAAATGATGGCAGTATATAGGGGCAGAAAGAGCAGAAGAGAAGATTTATAAAGAAGATGAAGAGTAGATAATTTTGAAATACTGTGCACTATGAATGAACTTGGCATAAATAATCTTGAATGCTATTCTAAATAAAGGATGGAGGAGAGAAAATAAAGTTATAAAGATGTTTTTTGGAGCAAAACCTAATATATATACATTTGAAATACTACAGTGCATGGTACAAATAATACATACCGAAAACACAAAAATAAAAGCAAAACAACAAAATAAAGCTAATGTTATGTAATTAAAATAGGCTCAGATGGAGGCATAGGTACCAATAGAATAGGAGAGAGTAACAATGAGGAAAAATGGAAATTAATCTTGCCAAAATTGTTTAGTTGCCCAAATGAAAATAGAAGAATGGAACCTGTTAAAACTGTTTTAAGAAAGGTGAGAGAGGGGGAAGCATAGGTGAAGCTACTAAAAAGTAATTGCTCACATGTGCAGAAATGCTACCATGAAAATTCCTTTGCACACATAAAAATAAAATAAATAAAAGGACATGTAAAAAGTAATGAGAGCTGGTAGCCCGTGATACTGAGTACTGCAGTTCAAAGCCAGCCCAGCTAAAAAACTTCCTGATACTCATACCTCCAATTAACCATCAAAAAACTGGAAGTAGAGCTGTGGCTTATGGGGTAGAGTGCTAGCCTTGGGTACCCAGGTCCTGAATTCAAGCCCCAGGAAGAGCAAAAATAATAAATGTGAACTGAAATTATAATAATAACTTAAAACAGCATAGATTATAACCCATAGATATATACAATAGTAATCAATTATAGCATACTACATGGGTATGTACAATTATTATGTCTCAATTAAACAATAAATAATTAAAAATTAAATTATAAAAACAGCTATTGCAGACTTCTTTCTATACTAAAAACATAGCAAAAATTCTCTCAGGTATAGCGTAATTTAATCTCAATAGCAACTCTATGTAGTAAGTATTCTCTCTATTAGATGAAAGAACAAGGAGATAAAAAATCCATTTAATTGCCAAAGGTAGCAAAGCAAAATTCAAGCCCAGAGCAAATACACATAGAAATTTCAAGCATAATCCTAAAAGACCTCAGACAGAATGATTATGTAAGTGAGTGTCCTCAATATATGTTTCAAAACAAGCAATCCTATCAACTAAGCAGTATATTAAAGAGTGCGCAGGCGCGTGCGTGCACACACACACACATACACATCTTCTTACTTTGAGCAATTGAGTATATTAGAGTATATACACTATAATCTACTTTTTTACAGGTACAAATTTAGTTTGTATTAAATTTAGTACTCCAATTGTAATTTTATGGGAGCCATATAATATAATTTCAGGCAATAAAGAATTATCTATCCTTTCAATACATTAAATAGAACTCTTTCTTTGGAAAAGCAATAGACACAAAAGCTTGCTTCAGTGAAATTAGAGAAAGCCTGAGTGAAAGTTGAACACTCAAAGATATTTTAAATACTGTATGTTCTTTCAATACTTCCTGAAAAGAACATCTCCATGTTGTTGAGAATAATCTTTAAAAGAATTTAAATAAAAATTTATTAATCAGTTTAGTTAGTCGAGGAAAAGTTCATGATTGTAAAAAACTTCTTTAAATTAAATTATTTCAAATATTTATGCTAAAGAAATCTCAAATTAATTTTAAATGCTCTCACATTAATAATTTTAAACCTCTATTTTCACTCCACTCAGTCAAGCATTGAAGGCTGCCAATTCTTTTCTTTTTTTTTTTTGGCCAGTCCTGGGCCTTGGACTCAGGGCCTGAGCACTGTCCCTGGCTTCTTCCCGCTCAAGGCTAGC
The DNA here is from genome assembly GCF_023159225.1 of Perognathus longimembris pacificus. Taxonomy (NCBI): domain Eukaryota; kingdom Metazoa; phylum Chordata; class Mammalia; order Rodentia; family Heteromyidae; genus Perognathus; species Perognathus longimembris. The sequence goes on from NC_063164.1 coordinate 66,828,972, forward strand.
TAGCACTCCGCCACTTGAGTCACAGCGCCGCTTCTGGCCGTTTTCTGTATATGTGGTGCTGGGGAATCGAACCTAGGGCCTCGTGTATCCGAGGCAGGCACTCTTGCCACTAGGCTATATCCCCAGCCCCCTGCCAATTCTTATACTTGTTTTGTTAATACTATGTCAAATGTTTTGGAATGTTTTTAAAACTTTAAATGTTTCCTTAATATCAAGGTTTTTTTTTGGAATTCATCATGTAATGGTATGGAATTAAATGTATTTATTATTTTACTTATTATAAACCACTCACCACAAAATAATAAGCTATGATTCAGAATATTTTTTGCTCGTGAAAAAATATTTTATTCCCTCACATCTTGTAATTTCAACAGTTTGTTCTTTAGAGCACAGTTAGTTTTACTGGTTTAATTAAAGCAATATAAACATTGTGCTGATAAATTAATAATTGTTTGAACTGAAAAAAGTCAGGAATAGGCAACAATCATATTTAATAAGGCTTGGAATTTGTAAATTCAGAAAAACTCTAAAAGGATACAAAATGCAGGTTGGGCATGTTGAGGAAATAGAGATATGAGCATTACAGTGGAGGGCCACTCAAGTAGGAAAACAAGAACTTATATGCAAAACAAACTGAAAGGAAAAGGCCTGGGAGCATGGGATAATTGGTAGAGGACTGTGGTGCTGAATTCAATCCTTAGTAACACACACACACACACACACACACACACACACACACACACTAAGGAACTGGTTCATAGTCATGAGGTGTGCTAATCCTAAACTTCAATAGATTCATGGTAAGGGTATTCCGTTTAGGAATTTTATATAAAAGTGACTGACTGGTTGATTATTGAGTGCCTACTGTGTTCTAACAAAGCCTGATGTACATACTAAAAGAAAAATGTTAAATAAAAGATACAAATTTTTGCCTTTTGTTACATATCTGTTCTAAAGATAAAAAGCACACTCGAATAAATTCAGAATACCTAATAAAAAGACTGACGTAATTAGAACAAAATAAAGAGGATAAAAATATCATAATTAAACGGAGCTACTTAACAGAAATGGGCAGTGAGGCATTACTCGTTTTTTTGCTGTTTTTCTTGCAGGTTTATTATCATTTAACTGGCAATCAGAATTGTGTATACTCAGGGTGATGCGTTGATGCATGTATACATTTTGACATGATTACCATAACCAACTCAATCAGTTCATCAACTCACCTCTCAGTTATCATCTTTAATTTTTTGCTAAGCTTGAAACATTCAATCTCTATTGTCTTAGCAAATTTCAAATATGCAATATAATATCATTGCATTACATTTACAGTAGTAGATATTTACATTTACAGTAGTAGATATAGATTTATTTGTAATGTGACATGCATGAATCTTGAAGAGGCATTTGATACTAGAATGGAATATACAGTGTGAAAGGTGAGTGGAAATAAAGCTTGAGTACAAGGAAAGATTAGAGATAGCAAGAACAATAAGGAAAGCAGATGGCAGAGGGCCACACATCCCATCACCTAAGTAGTTCCCAAGCCAGGTCGTGCTAGAAGCCAGCTATACAGAAAAAAGGAAATTGATAACTAAGGACATCATTTGTTTTCAAGTGCTGAAGGTAAGTCTACAATGCACCAATTGTAAAGATCTAATAATCACAGACTTATAGACTTAGTAAGATTTTCGGTTTTAGATAATTGCCAATGGATGCTATTATAGAATTATTGTCAGGATGAAAAGAATATAATAATGATGCACACTTTACTGAAATAGAATTCAGAGTAAAAAATGCTAAATGCTAATTAAATTTTTTCCAAATAGTTTATATATTTATGTATTTGCACCCAAGCTGAAAAAGATAATATGTAATTTACATGTTTATCAGGGGATTGATACAAAGCTAGTGATGATACAACACAATAGATAATCAGGATTTTAACCAGGCACAATTGGCTCCCAACTGTAATTCCAGTAGTCAGGAGGTAGCGGCAGGAGGATCCTAATTTGAGGCCAACATGGGCTCTATTAGAACTGAAAAACTAGGTTAGTAACATGACTCAGTAGTATATCATTTGCCTAGTATGTTGAAGACTCTGAGTTAGGTCTCTGGCAATACCAAAAAAAAAAAAAAAGATTTTACTCATTTAATAACTTAAAAATTCACATTTCCTTAACGTTGACTATTTTACATTACAAAGGCTGAGGAAGACCAAATTATCAAAAACAATTTCTTTTCCTGAGACATAATTCCAATCCCCTAGGACCTACTAACAGACTATGGAATAAGAAGTGTGAATTGGTCTTTATTTGTTATATCTGAATTCCTTAGATAACACTGATTTCTTGAAAACAAGGCAGGAAACCATCACCTTTGTGCCAGGAGATTCCAGTCTTTCCCTTTGCCACACTCTCCAGTTCTTATTTCTACTTATCTAATCCCTGACTCCACTAGATGTAACATACTGGACAGGTTATTAATTCATTTATTCAACTTATAGTATATCATCCTCATTAGTGCAAGATCTTATAAGAACCTCTTCCATTTTGTTTATTGATTTATCCCAGGACACATAAAAGTTTCTAGCACATAGTCAGCTCTGGATAGATACCATTGACAAAGAAAAGCTCCTTACACCTGTTTTCAAAACAAAAATTTGAGTATCAAAATCGCAAATGAATTGTACCAGCCAGAGTGAGATTTAAAATACAGAAATGCCTCATATGAAAAGAAAAAGAACATACTAACCAACATATACTAAATATTTAGAAAAACACTTCACGATAAGACTAAAACGTTGTCCTATTCCTAGAGTATTGGTGGTCAATAGAGTCATGCTAAAGAGTTATGACTTTGAGCTGCCATTAGTTTGAAGTTACTGAAGGACACTGAGGAGACAAACAGCAGCTTGGAAGTAGTATTTCAAGAATATTTATCTGCCATCAGTGTGGGGAAAAGATTGAAAGGCGAGAACACCTAGACAGCAAAACAGTTCAAAGAAAACTGCACAATGGCAAGATAATCACAAGAACCAGTCAAAGTCTATAAATCATTGGTAATGAAAACTTATTTTTCATCTGTAAGATGCACACTTATTACAAACTTTCATTCAACAAATATTCATAGAAGTCATACAGTGTTTATAGCATTTACCCACAAAGCTCTATCAAATATTCTCATAAATTGGATCAAAAATCAAGATCCATATTTCTGCTGCTGCCAAGAGACAAATCTATCCAACAAAAGTAAACATCTTCTAAAAGTGAAAGGCTGGAATCAAAACTACCAAGCAAATGGCCCCCATAAGCAGGCCAGAGTTGCAATCCTAGTATCAGACAAAATTGACTTCAAATTAAAAAAGGTAAGAAGAGACAAAGAAGGTTACTACATACTAGTAAAGGGATCTCTCCTACAGGAAGATATAACCATCCTAAAGATCTACACACCAAATACGGGAGCACCCAACTTCATCAAACAAACACTACTGACTTTAAAAACACTCATAGACCCAAACACATTGATAGTTGGGGAATTTAACACTCCACTGTCACCTCTGGACAAATCAACACGCCAAAAACTGAAGAAAGAAACCACAGAATTAAACAATTGCATAGACCAACTAGACTTAACCAACACCTACAGAATATTCCATTCAGCAACAACAGAATACACATTCTTTTCAGCAGCACATGGAAAATTCTCCAAAATAGATCACATCTTAGTGCACAAAGAAAATCTGTACAAATTCAGAAGTATCCAAACCATTCCCTGCATTCTCTGAGACCACAATGGAATAAAATTAGAGCTTAACTAAAACAGCCACCACAGAAAACCCTCCAATTCATGGAGGTTAAACAACACACTGCTGATCCATCAGTGGGTCATTGAATAAATTAAAACAGAAATTCAAATGTTTATAGAATTCAACCAAGATGAGTACACAAAGTACCAGCTCCTTTGGGACACACCAAAGGCAGTACTCAGAGGGAAATTTGTATCTCTGAGTGCCTACACCAACAAACTGGAGAAACAGCAACTCAATCACTTAAGGAAGCACCTTAATCTCCTTGAAGGAAAACAACAAGCCAGACCCCGAGTCAATAGACGGAAGCAAATAATTAAAATAAAATCAGAATTAAATGAAATAGAGACCAAAAAATCCCAAAACATCGAAAGAATCAACACAACAAAGAGTTGGTTCTTTGAAAATATCAACAAGATAGATAGACCCCTGGCAAACTTCACCAAAAAATGAAGGCAGCACACTCAAATCAACGAGATCAGAGATGAAAAGGGTAACATCACCACAGAAATAACCAAAATTCAGAACACAATAAGGGACTATTTTGCAAAACTTTATGCCAACAAATTCTAGAACTTGGAAGAAATGGACGATTTCCTAGAAAAAATGGATATCCTCAAACTCAACCATGAAGACTTAAAACTTCTAAACAGACCCATATTCAGTATTGAAATAGAAATGGCAATAAGTGATCTCCTATCTAAGAAAAGCCCAGGTCCAGATGGATTCACAGCAGAATCCAGCAAGGCCTTCAAAACAGAACTCACACCAATATTTCTCAAACTCATCAATGAAATTGAAAGAGAAAGTTCACTACCAAACACATTCTATGAAGCCAGTATAACCCTCATCCCAAAACCAGGCAGGGACTCATCATGGAAAGAGAATTACAGACCAATTTCCCTGATGGACATTGATGAAAAAATTCTCAACAAAATTCTGGCCAATCGATTTCAACAGGTTATCAAAAACATCATACACTATGATCAAACTGGATTCATCCCAGGGATGCAAAGTTGGTTCAATATATGCAAGTCAATTAATGTAATCCACCACATCAACCGGAGCAAGGAAAAGAACCACATGGTTATATCTCTGGATGCTGAGAAAGCATTTGATAAGATCCAGCACCAATTTATGCTAAAGGCCCTGGAAAAACTAAAATTCCAGGAAACACTCCTGAATATAACAAGGCAGTTTATGACAAACCAACAGCAAGCATAATTCTAAATGGTGAAAAACTAAAGGCATTCCCTTTAAAATCACAAGTAAGACAGGGATGTCTGCTCTCTCCCCTTCTCTTCAACATAGTACTAGAATTCCTAGCTAGAGCAATTAGGCAAGAACAAAATATAAAGGGGATCCAAATAGGAAAAGATGAAGTACAACTTTCTCTCTTCACAGATGACATCATCCTATACCTAAAGAACCCCAAAGACTCTACTCCCAAGCTATGAGACCTGATCCAAAACTTTGGCAAAGTTGTAGGATATAAAATAAACACTCAAAAATCAATGGCATTTCTATATGCTAATGACCCAAATGCAGAGGCTGGAATCAGGAAAGCAACTCCTTTTGCAATAGCTTCAAAAAACATAAAATACCAAGGAATAACCTTAACCAAAGAAGTGAAAGACCTCTATTATGAGAACTTTAAAAACATGAAAAATGAATTTAAGGCTGAACTAAGGAAATGGAAAAACCTCCCATGCTCCTGGATTGGGAGGATTAATATAATCAAAATGGGAATATTGCCAAAGGCTATCTACGAATTCAATGCAATACCCATTAATATCCCACCCCATTTTTTAAAGAAATAGACGAAGCAATCCAGAAATTCATATAGAACAATAAAGATCATAAATAGCAAAAACAATCCAAAGCAGAAAGAACAGTGCTGGAGGAATTACAAAACCCAACTTCAAGCTGTATTATAAAGCTATAGTAATAAAAACAGTTTGGTATTGGCACCGCAACAGGCCTGAAGAACAATGGAACAAAATTGAAGACCCAGTAATGAACCCACAGAACTATGCCTACTTAATCTTTGATGAAGGAACTAAAAAAAAATAGGTTGGAAGAAAGACAGCCTATTTAACAAATGGTGCTAGCAAAAGTGGTTCAACACCTGCAACAAGCTAAAACTAGATCCTTATATATCATCCTGCAACAAAATCAATTTCAAATGGAGCAAAGACCTCGAAATTAAAACAACCCTGAAAACACTAAAGGAAGGAGTAGGAGACACATTTGGGCTCCTTGGCACAGGATGGAACTTTCTTAACAAAGACCCAGAAATTCGACAAATCAAAGAAAGGATCGATAAATGGGACTGCATCAAACTGCAGAGCTTCTTCAGGACAAAGGACATAGCTCACAAGATCAACAGAAAGGCCACAGATTGGAAAAAGATCTTTAGTGGCCATACAATGGACAAAGCCTCATATCTAAAATATATGCAGAACTAAAAAAAATTACATTCCTCCAAAACAAAACCGCAAAAATCCAATAGCCCCATCAACAAGTGGGCTAAAGATTGAAAAAGAGACTTCTCTGATGAGGAAATGAGAATGGCCAAGAGACATATGAAAAAGTGCTCTACATCACTTGCCATAAAAGAAATGCAAATCAAAACAACATTGAGATTCGATCTCACCCCAGTAAGAAAGTCCTATATTAAGAAAACTAACAATGACAAATGTTGGAGGGGATATGGCCAAAAGGGAACCCTACTTCATTGTTGGTGGGAATGTAAACTGTTTCAGCCACTCTGGAAAATGGTATGGAGATTCCTCAGAAGGCTAAATATAGAGCTCCCCTATGACCCAGCAGCCCCACTTTTGGGCATCTACCCAAAAGACCACAAACAAGAACACACTAAAGCCACCAGCACATAGTGGGAGACATAGTGGGGATGTGTCTCCAAGAGACAGATCCAACACCCAGAGGATTAGTAAGGGAGCTGAAGAACTTCGTAACACCATATCCCAAATGGATCTGATAGATCTGTACAGAGTCTTTTACCCTACAGAGACCCAATACACATTCTTCTCAGCAGCCCATGGAACATTTTCCAAAATAGATCATGTCATAGCCCACACAAAGAACCTCAGAAAATGCAAAAGTATTATGTATTATATCTGACCACAGTTGAATCAAAGTAACCCTCAATAACAAAGGATACCACAGAGGCTATACAAATACTTGGAGACTAAACCCCTCACTGTTATCGAACACTTGGGTCACAGACCAAATTAAGGGTGAAATTAACAAATCATAAGCCACAAAGACAATGAAAATACATCACAAAGAAACCTATGGGATACAGCTAAGGCAGTGATGAGGGGCAAGATCATTGCCCTCAACACTCACATTAAAAGAATGGAAACAGAGCAGGTGAATAACCTCACGATGAAACTAAAACATCTGGTGAAACAAGAAATGATCGAATATAAAATGACTAGGAGGAGAGAGATCACAAAGATTAAAGGAGAGATAAATCTGATTAAAAATAGAAAGACCATTCAACAAATAAATAAAACTAAAAGCTGGTTCTTTGAGAACATAAATAAAATTGACAGTTCCCTCGCAAGACTTACCAAAAAAAAGAAGAGAAGAGACTTATATACATACGTAAAATCAGGGACTCCACCGGAAAAATTACAACAAATTAACACAATATTAAAACAATCATAAGGAACTATTTCCAGAACCTCTATTCATTAAAAAACAATAATTTTACAGAAATGGATCAATTCTTAGAGAAGTATAAACTGTACAAACTGAATCAAGAAGAAATAAATCAACTAATAAACCAATAACTTACAGTGAGATACAGGGGGTCATCAAGAGCCTCCCAACAAAGTATAGCCCAGGCCCAGATGGATTCACCAATGAATTCTATAAAAACCTTTAGTAAGGAGCTAATACTCCTCAAACTCTTCCATAAAAGAGAAACAGAGGGAGAAATCCCAAACTCATTCTATGAAGCTAATATTATACGTATCCCCAAACCAGGCAAAGACACAACAAAAAAAGAGAAGTACAGACAAATATCACTAATGAACACAGACACAAAACTTCTCAAAAAAATATTAGCTAACAGGATCCAGAAACTGATCAAGAAAATTATACATCATGACCAAGTAGGCTTCATCCAACAGACACAAGGATGGTTCAACATCCCTAAATCAATTAATGTAATTCACCTCATAAACAGAACTAAAATCAAGAATCACATTGTTATCTCAGTTGATGCCCAAAAAGCCTTTGACAAAATACAACATCCATACTTATTAAAAGTTCTGGAGAGAACAGGAATAGATGGAATATTCCTTAAAACAATAAAAGCCATATACAACTGACCAACTGCTAATATCGTATTAAATGGGGAGAAACTAAAATCATCCCCCCTAAACTCAGGAACAAGACAAGGATGCCCACTCTCCCCACTTCTTTTCAACATAGTGCTGGAATCCCTAGCCATAGCAATAAGGCAAGAGGAGGACATCAAAGGGATCCACGTCGACAAAGAAGAAATCAAGCTATCCCTATTCACAGATGACATGATCTTATATCTGAAGGACCCAAAAACCCCGGTCCCCAAACTACTTTTGGCAAAGTAGCAGGATAGAAAATCAGTACACAAAAATGAGCAGCTTTTCTGTACACCAGCAATGTACAAGCAGAAAAGGAAATTATGGAAATAATACCATTTGTAATAGCTAAAAAATGAATAAATTACCTAGGGATCAACCTAACTAAAGTCGTGAAGGATCTATTTAATGAGAACTATAAAAATCTAAAGAGGAAAATCAAAGAAGACACAAGGAGATGGAAAGACCTCCCATGCTCATGGGTAGGCAGAATTAATATAGTGAAAAATGGCCATATTGCCCAAATTGTTATACAAATTCAATGCAATCCCCATCAAGATCCCACCTACATTCTTCACTGAAATTCTTATCTGAGTATATTGGAAACCGTGTATACTGGTATTAGAACTAGGAAATTGAAAGGGAATACCAAAATCAAGAGACACAGGGTAAAAAAAGACAAACAACTACAAAATCAATACTTGCAAAACTGTTGGGAGTAAATGAACTAAACAATTCACGGGGGTGGGGGAGGAAAGGGAAGATGGAGGGGAGAAGGGGGAATGAGGGACGAGGTAACAAACAGTACAAGAAATGTATGCAATGCCTAACGTATGAAACTGTAACCTCTCTGTACATCAGTTTGATAATAAAAATTTTTAAAAAGTGTATAAAGCTTGAAAAAAAGAAGCAGAGCAGGAGGTATCACAATATCAGACTTCAAGCTCTATTATAGAGCCATCATAACAAAAACAGCCTGGTATTGGTATAAAAACAGACCTGAAGACCATGGAATAGAATTGAAGACCCAGAAATAAAACCGCACTCTTACAGTCAGCTGAAATTCGACAAAGGAGCTAAAGACATACAATGGAATAAACAGAGCCTCTTCAACTAATGGTGCTGGGAAAACTGGGCAGCAACATGTAGAAAACTTAAAGGAGACCCTAGCCTTCCACAATGCACCAAGATCAACTCAAAATGGATCAAGGACCTCAACACCAGACCTGAATCCTTGAAACCACTGAAGGACAGAGTAGGAAAGACACTAGAACTTACAGGCACAGGAAGGAACTTCCTGAATATTGTCCCAGGGGCACAACAAATAGGGGAGAGACTCGACAAATGGGACTACTACAAATTAAAAAGTGTCTGCACAGCTAAAGACATAGCAACCAAACTAGAAAGACAGCCAAACATATGGGAAAGGATCTTTTCCAGCACAGCAACAGACAAAGGCCTAATATCCGTCATGTACAGAGAACTCAAAAAACTAACCCCCTCCAAGCCCAGTAAACCAATTAGGAAATGGGCAAAGGAGCTAAAGAGAGACTTCACAAGAGAAGAAATAAAAATGGCAAAGAAACATATGAGGAAAAGTTCAACATCCCTGGTAGTAAAGGAAATGCAAATAAAAACAACCCTGAGATACCACCTCACTCCAGTTAGAATGGCCTATACTCTGAACTCAGGCAACAACAAATGCTGGAGGGGGGTGCGGGGAAAGAGGAACCCTTCTCCATTGTTGGTGGGAGTGCAAATTAGTACAACCACTTTGGAGAACAGTATGGAGGTTTCTCAAAAAGCTCAATATAGACCTACCCTATGAACCAGCCATAACACTCCTAGGCCTCTATCCTGAACAAAAGGTCTCAAGATATCAAAAAGACATCTGCACTTCCATGTTTATCTCGGCACAATTCACAATAGCCAAAATATGGAAACAACCCAGATGCCCCTCTACAGATGAATGGATCCTAAAAATATGGTACCTATACACAATGGAATACTACAAAGCGATTAGAAATGGGGAAATATTGGTATTTGCAGGGAAATGGTCAGAACTTGAACAAATAATGTTGAGCGAGACAAGCCTAGAACACAGAAAACAAAGGGGCATGATCTCCTTGATATATGACTGTTAAGGTGGGGGGAGGGGGAGATAATAGAGACCAGGTCTGTGAAACAAAAAACTTCTTGTCAAATAGTATTTCCCACAGGTTTGGGTCAGCGACCTTACGCAATGTAACTATAACCAAACAACTACTCAACATACAAAAATAGACCTTTCAGTGGATCACAATAGCTCAAAAGCCATGTATGTATGATTATATAAGACAAGGATAAGCAAACTCTATTGTTGACGTCATATTTAAAGTCCTAGGTGAATTTCCTTGGGTGTCTGCCACGTGGCTACTGTATATGTTTTTGTTACACTGTGTATTAGGTATATGTCTACCTGATCTAGGGAAGGGAAAGAAAAACAAGGGTCTAAGATATCATAGGAAATGTACACACTGCCCTATTATGTAACTGCCCTTTTGCACAACACCTTGTCAAAAAAATTTAATTAATAAATAAAAAATTTTAAAAAGCCACCAGCACAACAATGCTCATTGCAGCACAATTTCTCATAGCTAGAAGATGGAACCAACCCAGATGCCCCTCAGTAGATGAATGGATCAGGAAAATGTGGTACATATACACAATGGAATTTTATGCCTCTATCACAAAAAATGGCATTGCCCCATTCGTAAGGAAATGGAAAGACTTGGAAAAAAATTATACTAAGTAAAGTGAGCAAGACCCAAAGAAACATGGACTCTATGGTCTCCCTTATAGAGAATAATTAGCACAGGTTTAGGCTAGGCACAGCAGAGGATCACAAGAGCCCAATAGCTATACCCTTAAGAACTCATAAGATGATGCTAAGTGAAATGAACTCCATGTTATGGAAATGACTGTTATATCACTGTTGTAACTACTTTCAATGTGCTATGTGTAACCGTAGCTTTTATTATTGATGATCTTCTTGTATCCGCTTCCTGTGTTGTACCTGCACTATCTCTATATCTTATCTAAGTACATTGGAAACTGTGTGTACAGGTATTAGAACTAGGAAACTGAAAGGGAATACCAAAATCGAGAGACACGGGGTAAAAAAGACAAACAACTACAAAAGCAATACTTGCAAAACTGTTTGGTGTAAAGGAACTGAGCAACTCATTGGGGCAAAGGAAAGGGGGAGGGGGAAGTGGGGATGAGGGAGGAGGTAACAAACAGTACAGGAAATGTATCCAATGTCTAACATATGAAACTGTAACCTTTCTGTACATGTTTGGCAATAAACATTAAAAAGAACACAAATATTGTATAGCATGTGATAAGAGAAAACTGCATATATGGTGGATTCGTGGATGAATTATAAATCCTGCGTTCAAAACTCATTAAGGAAAATGATGCACATACAAAAATTACAAGACCATGAGAAGAGCTTTAACAATGTACTATGTAAGTTATGAGAAAGGAGCCACATTCAATTGGGGTTGCAAAAATACTCAGCGAGGCAGTAGTATTTAAGCCTTAAAATACAGGCCTCTGAAATGCTATAAAAATAGTGTATTCATGCTTTGATACAATCCTCAATAATTCTTTTTTCAAAGTCAGTTATGGGGCTTGAACTCTGGGCTTGGGCAACTTTCCCTGATCTCTTCAGCTCAAGGCTAGGGCTCTGCCACTTTGAGCCACAGTGTTACTTCCAGTTTTCTGGTGGTTAATTGGAGATGGAGTCTCGTGGACTTTCCTGCCTGGGTTAGCTAAGAAGTGTGATCCTCAGATCTCAGCCTCTAGATTAGCTAGGATTATAGGCTTGAGCCACCAGTGCCTGGTTCAATGATTCTTAATAATACTAGGTTAAGTAGATAGAGTTACACTTCAGGGAAAGACATTATAAAACATAATATGTCAAAATGCAAGGTTGCAAAATGAAAAGGCCTTTCTCATCTGTTTTACTAGGGAAATCATTAGGTCAAAATCCTCAATGCTGTCAATAATGTTAGCTTGGCTTCCAAATACTTGTATATCTTTGATAACTGAGATAGTCTTCTGGGGTATCTCTTTGTCTATTACTGCACTGTGAAACACCAATCTCTCTTTAAATAGACAATTTATAACTTCCCTATTTTATCCATTAGTTGTATTATATTAAAAGACTACTTGAAAATGCATACTAAGTCTCTAAGAATTATGAAAAGCTTAAAAATACTGTGGTCAAATAGTTTCAAAGACTGTTACCAGCTTTATTTTTTTTAATTTTTTATTGTCAAACTGATATACAGAGTGGTTACAGTTTCATACATTAGGCATTGGATACATTTCTTGTACTGTTTGTTACCTCCTCCCTCATTCCCCCCTCCCCTCTTCCCCTTTCCCTTTCCCTCCATGAATTGTTCAGTGGATTTACACCAAACATTTTTGCAAGTATTGCTTTTGTAATCATTTGTCTTTTTTACCCTGTGTCTCTCGAGTTTGGTATTCTCTTTCAGTTTCCTAGTTCTAATACCTGTATACAGAGTTTCCAATGTACTCAGATAAGATACAGAGATAGTGGAGGTACAACCACAAGAAGGAGATACAAGAGCATCATCAATAATAGAGACTACGGTTATACATCGCATGTTGAACGTAATTACAACAGTGATATAGCAGTCGTCTCCATAACATGGAGTTCATTTCACTTAGCATCATCTTTTGCATTCATAAGGGTATAGCTATTGAGCTCTTGTGATCCTCTGCTGTGCCTAGCCTAAACCTGTTCTAATTCTTCCCTGTGAGGGTTACCAGCCTTAAAACACAATTTTTAAATTGTTGTTTGCATTTCCCTTTCACAAAGTATCAATTCTAACGTGCTATATTATAGGGTTTCTAATAATGGAGTCATTACATAAGATATCCTGAATGATTCAATTTCATACATTTTATCCTATGTATCTAACATAAGGAGGTAAATGTTTGTGTTATGACATTGTCTTCAATTTCTTTGTCATGGCAAATAAGAACTCCAAGTATGGAAATGAATGAACTTACATAAATTGGCAAATGTTCATTTTTCTGTATATTTACTTTTTTTATAATTAAGCAAGATTCTCTAAAATATATTTACATTCTTCGATAATTAAATGTAACCTTTATACTGATATTAGAGTTGTAATAATATACAAGTGGATTTGTGATTACCTTGTAAACCAGGAACTAAGATTTCTTAATATCATATCAGTATTCAGACTGGCTCACTTTGTGATTTGAGAAAAACTATGTCTTCATTCTACATGTAGTTCTATCAATACTAAATATTTCAAAATCTGTTATTATTGGTTGTACTAGTTTTTAAAGATTCTTTAACAATCTCAAATAAACTCAATGGCATAAATGGAAAAAAAATTGTACTCTCAGTACTGGAAACTGTAGGTCCCAACTCAAAGTGTCAAGTCAGAAGGCCCAGAGCTCTCCAAGATCTATAGATGTAGGATGTTTCCTCACCAGTCCTTCAATTCACAGTAAAAGAGGATTTTTTTGGCATGAGAAACTGTGGAGAAAGAACATGACCACAGAGAAGTTCTGTTTTAAACTTGGGAAGTTTGACAAACTTCTTATAATTCAAAAAGATCTATGAACTATACCTTAGTCACACGAACAACTGGGAAAGCAGGGTAAGATAAATGCATACATTTTAAATTTGGATTATGATAATATGGCATACAAAAGATGACATTGGATTGGATGAAATCAGATAGACTGAGTAAGAAAGGACAGAAAACTAACAACGTGAATCACATTTCCTGAGCTGCCTCAACATTAGGATCAGGGGTAAAGAGAGGATAAAGAAGGAACCAAAGGATGTAGGGAAAAATAGTGAGAGAGAAAACCAGAAAGGGCAACAGCTTCGTGGTGTTACACAGAGATTATAATAATGAACCATCTCAGACGCCTTTGATAAATCAGTAAAATAAAGATTGAGACGCATACCTTAGATTTAGAAATGTGAGGCTCCAAAAAATCTGCACAAAGACATTTCTGATGAAACTTCATTGAGAAGACTTTATGTAAGGAAGTGTGTAGTAAATTCACAGAATTTACATGAAGAAAAAATGATACAAAATTTTAAATTTTCAATAGTTATATTTTAGATGAAGTACTACTACACAAGAAGCATTATTCTAACAGTTTTGTATACAGTAGACTCATAAAAGACAGAGGCTCTAATAGTTCTGAAGATGTTGACAGTAATGTATGTATGTAATATGTCTAATTCAACAAGGTCACCAATTTCCTCTAGAATAAGTTCTCACCACCAGTAATCTATATTTTAAGGCCTATTTTGTATCCAGTGTAATAAATAAAAGAGTTGGGATAGGCATGTTCAAAATAGATTAATAATAAAATCATTTACTTCAGAAATTACTTTAAACGAGAAAAAAAATAAACCATACAGCAATGAACACAGTTACAAATAAAAAAAATTAATAAAGATTTTTAACCTTTCAGTTCCCATTTAAAAACCAAAAAATGAATACTTTAAAAATGTGGTGCATTATGTAGAAGAATATAAGCCAGTTAATGCTGCTTTAAAGAATATGTCTGAAATACACACACGTGAAGAAAGAAACAAATGGTCTTTTGCATAGAAGCTCAAAAGTGGGGCTGCTGGGTCATAGGGGAGCTCTATATTTAGCCTTCTGAGGAATCTCCATACCATTTTCCAGAGTGGCTGAAACAGTTTACATTCCCACCAACAATGAAGTAGGGTTCCCTTTTGGCCATATCCCCTCCAACATTTGTCATTGTTAGTTTTCTTGATATAGGACTTTCTTACTAGGATGAGATGGAATCTCAATGTTGTTTTGATTTGCATTTCTTTTATGGCAAGTGATGTAGAGCACTTTTTCATATGTCTCTTGGCCATTCTCATTTCCTCATCAGAGAAGTCTCTTTTTAAGTCTTTAGCCCACTTGTTGAGAGAGCTATTGGTTTTTTGAGGTTTTGTTTTGGAAGAATGTAATTTTTTTAGTTCTGCATATATTTTAGATATGAGGCCTTTGTCCATTGTATGGCCGCTAAAGATCTTTTTCCAATCTGTGGCCTTTCTGTTGATCTTGTGAGCTATGTCCTTTGTCCTGATGAAGCTCTGCAGTTTGATGCAGTCCCATTTATCGATCCTTTCTTTGATTTGTCGAATTTCTGGGTCTTTGTTAAGAAAGTTCCATCCTGTGCCAAGGAGCCCAAATGTGTCTCCTACTCCTTCCTTTAGTGTTTTTAGGGTATTTGTTTTAATTTCGAGGTCTTTGCTCCATTTGAAATTGATTTTGTTGCAGGATGATATATAAGGATATCTAGTTTTAGTTTGTTGCAGGTTGAACCAGTTTAGCCAGCACCAATTTTTAAAGAGACTATCTTTCTTCCATCCTATTTTTTAAGGGAGGTTTTTCCATTTCCATAGTTTTGCCTTAATTTCATTTTTCATGTTTTTAAAGTTCTCATCATAGAGGTCTTTCACTTCTTTGGTTAAGGTTATTCCTAGGTATTTTATGTTTTTTTAGCTATTGCAAAAGCAGTTGCTTTCCTGTTTTCAGTCTCAGCGTTTGGGTCATTAGCATATAGAAATACCATTGATTTTTGAGGGTTCATTTTATATCCTACAGCTTTGCCAAAGTTTGGATCAGGTCCAGTAGCTTGGGAGTAAAGTCTTTGGGCATATTTAGGTATAGGATTATGTCATCTGCGAAGAGAGAATGTTGTACTTCATCTTTTCCTATCTGGATCCCCTTTAGATTTCCTTCTTGCTTAATTTCTCTGGCTAGGAATTCTAGTACTATGTTGAAGAGAAGGGGAGAGAGCAGATATCCCTGTCTTACTTGTGATTTTAACAGAATGCCTTTAGTTTTTCACCATTTAGAATTATGCTTGCTGTTGGTTTGTCATAGACTGCCTTTATTATATTCAGGAGTGTTCCCTGGAATCCCAGTTTTTCCAGGGCTTTTAGAATGAATGGGTGCTGGATTTTATCAAATGCCTTTTCCGCATCCAGAGATATAACCATGTGGTTCTTTACCTTGCTCAGGTTGATGTGGTGGATTACATTAATTGACTTGCATATATTGAACCAACTTTGCATCCCTGAGATGAATCCAGTTTGGTCATAGTGTATGATTTTTTTGATGACCTCTTGAAGTCGATTGGCCAGAATTTTGTTGAGAATTTTTGCATCTATGTCTGTCAGGGAAATTGGTCTATAGTTCTCTTTTCATGATCAGTCCTTTTCTGGTTTTGGGATGAGGGTTATACTAAAGCCACCAGCATAACAATATTCATTGCAGCACAATTTGTCATAGCTAGAATTTGGAACCAACCCAGATGCCCCTCAATAGATGAATGGATCAGGAAAATGTGGTACATATACACAATGGAATTTTATGCCTCTATCACAAAGAATGACATTGCCCCATTTGTAAGGAAAAGGAAGGACTTGGAAAAAATTATACTAAGTGAAGTGAGCCTACCCAAAGAAACATGGACTCTATGGTCTCCCTCATAGGGAATAATTAGCACAGGTTTGGGCCAGTCACAGCAAAGGATCACAAGAGCCCAATAGCTATACCCTTATGAACACAAAAGATGATGCTAAGTGAAATGAACTCCATGTTATGGAAACCACTGTTATATCACTGTTTTAATTACTTTCAACATGTGATGTGAAACCGTAGCTTCTATTGTTGATTATCCTCTTGTATCCCCTTTCTGTGGTTGTACCTGCACTCTCTCTGTATCTTATCTGAGTACATTGGAAACCGTGTATACAGGTATTAGAACTAGAAAACTGAAAGGGAATACCAAAATCGAGAGACACAAGGTAAAAAAGACACGATTACAAAAGCAATACTTGCAAAACTGTTTAGTGTAAATCTACTGAACAACTCATGGGGGGAAAGGAAAAGGGGGAGTGGGAAGGGGGGAAAGAGGGAGGAGGTAACAAACAGTACAAGAAATGTATCCAATGCCTAACATATGAAACTGTAACCGCTCTGTATATCAGTTTGATAATAAAAAAAATAAAAAAAGACACAAATGAAGTAAAATAGACTCTCTACTACAAATATAAATAAGTAAATGTAACTGCAAGAATCTACATGTCGTTGGTTTACAGATATTTATGTCATTTCCCATATTCAACTACATTGAAAAGGTTTGCATATAAAATCATAGAGTATATATACATATATCTATACATACTGATAATCACATATTTTTATATAACTGATTTCTATAATTAAGTTATTTTTAATCTAAATAATTTGTAAAAGGAATAAGATTTTGCTTATGGAACTAATAACTTCAGGTAAACCTCAGGAATTATTTTGCATGAATGTTTTTTGTAGAGCTCTTTGTAATATTTTTGTACTTTTTAGTTTATTTAAACCTCAAAAGATACTTCTGGAAGTAAGAATGTATCTAGGTCACACTTCTCCCATCCTATATCAGTTTACTTGCACTGTACATACTCATACCTTGTACCAACAGAATCAGTATGGTAGACTAGAATAATAGAAGAATGAAACAAAATGCAAATGATATTTAATATAACAATGCCAGGTATACTTTAAGGCAAATATTTTAGAATATTTGCACAACTTCATTCTATTGAAAACCATAGTAAATGTCAATGGAAGCACAATTCTAATCCTTTTTCACGGAACAAACTCCTGGCATTTCAATAGGGAACAGAGTAGACTTACAAGAAATTCCTCATTTTATAGTCAAGAACAGTGACAGAGTGACAGAAGGGGCATACTGAAAGGAGCAAAACCTATCATTCTCTCAAAGCTGTTTACAATTGCCAGGTGTTTGATCAAGTCATACTAAATTAAGGTACTAAATCAGTTTAAGTCTGGACTATGACTTAGAGGACAAACCAATGTAATGAAAGAATTGGACAGTATCCAGAGCCTGGTATACATATATTCTACCTCAACATTTAAACATCGGCAATCAGTAAAAAGAGAAAAACAAGTTCAACTTACCTACGGGTCTATTAGGTAAGTAAAATGTCTTCATTTTTATGCTAAAATAAATTAAATAACTATCAAATGTGAAAAGAATTGCACGCAGGAAAAGTCAGAACTTATAACTGGAAAAGAGTCTGCAAATATGTTTTAAATTAAATTACAGATATCATGGTGAGAGTATTCTCATACCCTAATAATGAAACTACAAGATCAGTAGACTCTCAAGAAATCACTAGAAATACCTACATACAAATATGTATCCCTTTAAAAGCTAAGAAACAGGGCATGAGGGACAAGGCAACAAACAGTACAAGAAATGTATCCAATGCCCAACGTATGATACTGTAACCTCTCTGTACGTCAGTTTGATAATAAAAATTTGAGAAAAAAAAAACAAAAAAAAATAAAAAAATAAAAGCTAAGAAACAAGACTCTAGTTTCAGAATACAATTAGTAAGATTTTTGAAATACTTTCATAAAAATGTTCATAAAAACTTGATAAATAGTTAAAATTATGATATAGGTATGTTATAAAAATGATGTGATCACCAAAGTCATATATTGAAAGAATGTCTCATGCAGTATAATATGTGCATGTTATACTGATTGAAAAAATTAATAGCTATTTTTTTATTTTTCTATGAGCTGGAATTATTGCATTCTTCATTTTTATTATCATTAAAGGTTTAGACTATGCATAAATTTTGTTATGAAAAATGCATTACCAGTTTTCCTTTTAAAAATCAATAAGTGAACAATAAATTTGTTCTTCAAATGAAATTCCTGAATATTATTTAGTCAGACTTTAATATATCTAACAAATTTTAATGTTACACACAAATTTTAGACAATAATATAAAACAAGTAATAAATTTGATAGAGTAATCTCCAATATTTATAACAAAGTCACCCATATAACTAAGAGGAAAACCTTAATATCATGAGAATTATCTCTTGAAAATGTCATTTCTAAAATGTGCTTTTCTTAGCTTTAAAGAACAATGCTTTTTTAGCAACTGAGTAACTTGTCTCCACACACTTTAAATAAATATTAAATAAAATTTTAAAATAAAGCTATGTATTTCTTTTTAAATTTTTATTTATTGTTAATTGTAAAGATGATGTACATGGGGGTTACAGTAACATAAGTTAGATAAACACTACATTTCTTTTTAAACAATGTCACCTCTTGCCTTTCTCTCTCTCTCTCTCTGTTTTTCCTTTTGTCCTCACCCACAAGATGTATAGTTCAGTTTCAATATACTATTTAATTAGAATCACTGTGCATTTGTTCACCCTTTGTCTCTCCATTTCTAAAGACAGATTTTTAAAGACAGATAAATGAACAAACAAGAATAAAAGGAAATGAAAACGAAAACAGCAATAAAAAGAGATTTAAAAAATGTGTTTCCTTCTGAGGAATCTCCATACTGCTTGCCAGAGTGGCTGAACCAGTTTACATTCCCACCAACAATGAAGTAGGGTTCCCTTTTGACCACATCCCCTCCAACAATTGTTATTGTTAGTTTTCTTGATATATGACATTCTTACTGGGGTGAGATGGAATCTCAATGTTGTTTTGATTTGCA
The DNA here is from genome assembly GCF_023159225.1 of Perognathus longimembris pacificus. Classification (NCBI taxonomy): domain Eukaryota; kingdom Metazoa; phylum Chordata; class Mammalia; order Rodentia; family Heteromyidae; genus Perognathus; species Perognathus longimembris. The sequence continues at coordinate 66,848,803 of NC_063164.1, forward strand.
TTTCTTTAATGGCCAGTGATGTAGAGCACTTTTTCATATGTCTCTTTGCCATTCTCATTTCCTCATCAGAGTAGTCTCTGTATGTCTTTAGCCCACTTGATGAGGGGGCTATTGGTTCTTTGCACTTTTGTTTTGGAGGAAGGTAATTTTTTTAGTTCTGCATATATTTTAGATATGAGGCCTTTGTACGTTGAATAGCCGGTAAGGATCTTCTGCCAGTCTGAGGGATTTCTGTTGATCTTGGGAGCTATTTTCCGTTGCCATGCAGAAGCTCTGCATTTTGATGCAGTCCCATTTGTCCAGCCTTTCTTTGATTTGTAGCACTTCTGGGTCTTTGTTAAGGAAGTTCCGTCCTGCACCAAGGAGCCCAAATGTTTCTCCTACTCCTTCCTTTAGTGTTGTCAGGGTGTCTGTTTTGATTTCGAGGTCTTTAATCCATTTGGAATTGATTTTGGTGCAGGGTGTTATATAAGGATCTAGTTTTAGTTTGTTGCATGAGTTGAACCAGTTTTGCCAGCACCATTTGTTAAAGAGGCTATCTTTCTTCCAGACTATTGTTTTAGCTCCTTTATCAAAGATTAAGTAGGTGTAGTTCTGTGGGTTCATTTCTGGGTCTTCAATTCTGTTCCATTGGTCTTCAGGCCTGTTCCGGTTCCAATACTATAGCTTTATACTATAGCTTTATAATACAGCGTGAAGTTGGGTATTGTAATTCCTCCAGCACTGTTCTTTCTGCTTAGGATTGTTTTTGCTATTCTAGGTCTTTTATTGTTCCATATGAATTTCTGGATTGCTTCCTCTATTTCATTAAAAAAAATGGTGTTGGGATATTAATGGGTATTGCATTGAATTTGTAGATAGCCTTTGGCAATATTGCCATTTTGATTATATTAATCCTCCCAATCCAGGAGTATGGGAGGTTTTTCCATTTCTTTTGTTCTGACTTAACTCGCCTATAACCCAGCAACCCCACTTTTGGGTATCTATCCAAAAAAACCACAAACAGAATCACAGTAAAGCCACCAGCACAACAATGTTCATCGCAGTGCAATTTGTCATAGCTAGAATCTGGAACCAACCCAGATGTCCCTCAGTAGATGAATGGATCAGGAAAATGTGGTACATATACACAATGGAATTTTATGCCTCTATCAGAAAGAATGACATTGCCCCATTTGTAAGGAAAAGGAAGGACTTGGAAAAAATTATACTAAGTGAAGTGAGCCAGACCCAAAGAAACATGGACTCTATGGTCTCCCTTATTGGAAATAATTAGCACAGGTTTAGGTAAGTCACAGCAGAGGATCAAAACAGCCTAATAGCTATACCCTTATGAACACATAAGATGATGCTAAGTGAAATGATCTCCTTGTTATGAAAAGGATTGTTATATCACAGTTATAACTACTTTCAACGTCCCATGTGTATCTGTAGCTTCTACTATTGTTGATGTTCTGTATCACCTTCCTGTGGTGGAATCTACACTATCCCTGTAATCTTATCTGAATATATTCGAAACAGTCTATACTGGTATTAGAACTAGGAAACTGAAAGGGAATACCAAAATCGAGAGACACAGGGTAAAAAAAGACAAACAACTACAAAAGCAATAATTGCAAAACTGTTTGGTGTAAGTGAACTGAACACCTCATGGGGGGGAGGAGGAAGGGGGAATGAGGGAGGAGGTAACAAACAGTACAAGAAATGTATCCAATGCCTAATGTATGAAACTGTAACCTCTCTGTACATCAGTTTGATAATAAAAATTTGAAAAAAAAATTGGTTCCACTTCCTAGAGTTCATTTCAATAAATATTATTTTATTTGATCAGATAGAAGAACAACTACAGGAAAGAAATTTTCCAGGCAAAGATTTGTTAAACACAACACAAAAAGAAGCACAAAACAAATATATTTGATTTAACCAAATTAAAAATCTCTGCTCTTACAAACATATAATCTATAAATAACTAGTCACAAATTAATCCAATTCAAACTGGACAAAAAATGCAAATAATTCATAAAAGAAAACTGGCCAATAAAATACACAGAAATACTTAGTCTCTAATAGTTGCTAAAGAATTCAGTTATACTTACAAGAGGATACCAACAAAAACTCACTAAGTTGACTAACATTTAGTATGAAGGCCATAAAGTGTTAGCAATGATATAGGATGTCCAAATCTCTCCTATGTTATGGATAGGAATATAAAACAGTGTAACAAGTTGGGAAAAACAGACTGACAATATCTGACAAACTTAAGCATGCATTTAGCATATGACTGCACTTCTATTCCTGGGTATTTCCCCAAGAGTTGCAAAAACAGATGTCCACACAAAGACTTAAATAGGAATTTAGTAACTTTTATTCGCAACAGTGACAAGATAGCAAAAAAACAAATATCTTCCCAAAAGTGAAAGAATAAACAAATTGCATTCCTTCCAAATGCTATGGTCTATTGTAGCTTGACAAGTGAAGGAATGGAAACTTGATTTCTATTTGCAGAATTGGGAGGCAGAGCTTAAGGGGGAGATGTTTAGGTCATGAAACACAGAATCCTTCAAAATGGATTAATGCTCCTATAAAAAGAAAGTGGGTTCTTTCTGTGCTGCTCTTCTGTCATGTAAAGCTAACAAGGGCCCTGGTCTCAGAAAGACAAAGTAATCAGCATAGTGTCTTAGTCCTAGACACCTAATCTAGTGCCTTCACTTGAACTTCCAAGCCATGAGAATTGTGTGTAATATATCTCTTGCTCATTATAAATTACCCTGTCTCCAGGATTCTGTTACAGACTGCAAAACAGAGGAAAACACTATGCATAAATCAATTCTCAGCAATGGATCTGCTTGTGCATGGCATGCTTTCATGAATCTCAAAAACCTATGCTGAGTAAGAGGAGCCATACATGTAAAAGAGTAGGCACGGTGTACTATTCTAGTAGTTAAAATTCCTAGAACAGTCAAAAACAACAGGTATAAAAAATAGACTAGTGATGTTCTGAGTACAATGGAAGGATTGATTTTATAGAAATTTGAGGTCATCGTTTTTTGGTGAATGGGGGATTCATGATTTTGTGGTTAAACTTAGGATATATTTGTCAATATTTACTGCACTGTACTTATAATGGGAGCACTTCAATTTTTATCTCAATATGGATGAGTTTTAAATATTCATTAACTATTTCTGTAAGGTACACCTCAGGAGGACTCAGTGCAGATGCCACTGCCTCTCTAAAGTCTCCACTCACTACCTGTGTTCTTTAGGTAACAGGCATACCAAGAGGCAGCCACTTCCCTTCACCTGGCCATACCTCCCTGCCCCTGCCCTAGAAAGGCAGGGCAGGGCAGGGCAGGGGTCATCTCTTCTCTCCAGCCATGCATCATCTTGGCCACAGGCCCTGAGTTCGGAATAAACTTTTCTCTCCTGCCTGAAAAGCACGTGGAATTCTCCTTTATCAGCTACCTACTTTAATAAACCATACATTTCCAAGTTATATTTATATTGAGCTATACATATTGACTAGCCATTGGACCTATTCTCAAGTAGTTTACTTTCTCCTTCATTTTCTTACATTTTTCCTTTTCATTTAGGTTTTCATTTTTAATCTTTCAAGCATTACTGTTATACATTTATTTTCCATTTTTTCTATCTGTGTTATCGATGAATCAAATCTATTTTGTGCATATATTTTTTTCAAAATTCCTAGTATAACCATTTCCTAAGTGTTCTTGCTGGGTGCTCTGTGCATCATTATTTCATACACCTCCTAGAGATGCCCTTCTATCTTTACCTCTTTTCAGTGACACCCCTTCTATAATGTCAAGATGCAATAATCCTATATAATAAGTCTCTATATCATGTAAGAAAAATTTAAAATGCAACAAAAGGCAGATTATGATAAAACAAGCAATCTCCAGGTTAAAAATGGCCAGGTCTTGACTATAAGTCTAATTGTATGGACCAATAAATAGATAAGCTGTAACCTAAATAATGTTAAAGATTACTTTAGACCTAATAAACTATTTATTTCAAATCTTTTAAAAATAGTTTTATTATAAATTATTTGTACAAAGGGATTAAAATTCAACGTAGGTTTATGAGAACAATGCATCTCGAACAATGTCATCTCTATCATTGTTCTTTCCTATCCCTACCAAGGCATGCATCGCTTCAGCTTTTCTAGATTCATAAGATATACATTGAAAATTTTGATATGTCATGTTTTTAAGTCAGAAGCATGAACTCTGTGACAGTGAGAACACTTGAAATGCATTAACTATGAGCTAGGAACTGTCAGCTGATGAGGGTAGCAATGGGCAAAACTAGTAAAATTACTTTTTCAGAGGATTGTGTCTACTGCAACAGAACCCTTAAATGACAATAATTTTCAGCAGGTAGAAACTAGATTAGTTCATCCCCAGTTTAGCAGTGGGCTATTTGGTAGTTTAAAAACTAATCTACCCATCTATTAAGTCAACTCTAGTCTTTATAGAATTGAAAATGAAGTATTGTATTCCAAGGACAGATAGCACCTTAGTGATATTTGGCATATTTATGTCATATGTTGTCCTCTCCTTGTAGCACAACACTGATATGCTTACATTTCATTTATATAATTTGGAATTATTTTCTCCCCTGCTGAACATGAAAACAAGAACATGTCTTATTTATCTATCACAAGCCCTGATACAAATAAGCTCTCAAATGACTACTGAACCCTAGGAATGTATTTAATATTAAACTAAACATGACTTTGAGGATATACTGCTTTAGAGGTATAATTGATAAACAAAATTGCAAATTAGTATACATTCTGATGAATTTCAACTTGAAATTATACATTAAAGTATAGAATTCAATTTTTTATTCTTAATAAATTTGATGACAAGGAATCTTTCTTCTTATGATTCACAAAGTAATCCATTGAAACAATACTTCATTTAGTTACCATAGACTTTAAGTGATTTTAATTAATGAATAAAAGTTTAGTGGCTATGTCTTACATATATATAGATTAAAATTACAGTAAAATTATCTCATCTATGTAACTGAATTCTCCTAAAGTTCAGGGAATGATCAATATCTGCTTCATTTTCCAGGAACCTTCAGTAACTCTATATCCCTAGAGAAAATTACAAACCCTTTTCCCTAGCCCTCAAAGTCCTTTAAATCACATCTTTTATCATATCTTTCAACCTAAATCTGAAAATTGCTTTTCATGTCTAATTCTGTTCGAATCTCCTAACTTACTTATTTCTTACATCCTTGTCTTTGGAAAGAGTATAGTGCTTTCCCCTCACTTGGTTTCCTCTGTGATATCCTCTCTCCTGAACTCATGAATCCACATAATAATTATCTCAAGATCTCTGAATTCTCACATTGGTTTATTTGGTGTCTCTTCTAGCAGCTACCACTTTCTATTTTGTAAAGAAGTTATTTATGCTGCAACAAGACCTAAAGGCAAATGTTTAATGTTATCAGACTGAAAATTCCAGAATACCTATCCCAGGAATCTTGAAGAATGAATAAAAGATTAGCAAGTATTACTTTTATTAATCTTAGAGACTACCTACCTACATATTATTTTTAAATTTTAATTATCTTTTCAAAGACTTCAAAAGTTTGCTCCCAGGGGCCACTGCTTTTTCTCAGTATTCTGCAGAGACTTAGCAAATATGCTAAACACTGTTAGGAAACTGAGCCATGAGGGCTGAGGAGGAAAGAACTAAAACAATACCAATCTAGACAAGGAGACAAGACATGAGCAGACAGGAGAAACATGGTATGGCGTAATGGCATATGAGCTGGTCTCAGCCTAAATAGTGAAAGGGTCAGAAGGCAGGGTCACAGAAAACTGGAGTCCCAGGCACTGGATTGACAGGTTTAGTAACCTGTCATCAAAGTCCCTGCCCCTGCCTCCAGGGATTCAGGAAGGCCATCATTTGGGAGGGGAGCGCTTCATCATCCACCACCATGAAGACAGGATGCCAGCCAGACCCTACCATCCACCATGCAGTCACGATGGCACCGGCGAGACCCATTCTCTCCATATCAATGTGTGCTGGTGCCATGGTTTGAACTCAAAGGCCTGGTGCTCTTGCTTGGCTTTCTTGCTCGTGGCTGGCACTCTACCTTGAGTCATGGCTGGCTCCATTGGCTTGTTAAATGAAGATAGAGTGTTACAGACTTTTATGCCTGGACTGCCATTAAACTATGATACTTAAGTTCTCAAACTTATGACTATCTAAGGTTACAGGAATAAGCTATCCACATTCGATGGCAATGATGACCAATGTGATTTGTTTTTTAACCAAAACACTCTTCTTTTATCTGTAAAGAGTGAAGCCGTATATACGGAGGGTTTTTGTTTTTTGCTGTGTGTGTGTGTGTGTGTGTGTGTGTGTGTGTGTGTGTGTGTGTGTGTGTGTGTGTGTGATGGTGCTTGAACTTAGGCCTGGCACTGTCCCTGAGCTTTTATGTTTAAAGGTATCACTCTACCACTTGAACCACAGCTTTACTTGTGGTTTGTTTGTTTTCATGGGGTTTTGTGGAGGTTTTTTGGTAGTTAATTGGAGATAAGAGTCTTAGTGGTCTTCCTTGCCCCAGCTGGGTTCAGACTGCAATCTTTAAATCTCAGCCACCTGAGTAGCTAGGATTACAGGCATAAACTACCTGTGCCAGCTTTACCACATACGTATTTTTAAATAGAGAAAATTAGCTGTTTCTTCTAATAATTTAATTTACTAGGTTTTAGTTTATACACACATACAGAAATTTTTCACTAAAGTACCTAACAAAGACTTAACAAACTCAATGAACACTAGCTGTCTAATTAATTAGTACATGTCTATGGGAAGACTATTCAGAGTGCAACAAAGAAAACAAGAATCCAAGAGAACAAGACACTTGTTTCCCTAGAAAGATGAGAAGGAACAGATTGTTTCCTCAGCAGGACCCGGGAAACCTGAAAATACTGAATTCAGGACTATAGGACAACAGTGTTACATATTTTCTTGATTTCCTTAAAAGTGGAGAAGCATAGCAATGTGTAAGGGACAAAAGTAGATAAGAGTAACTTGCAAAGCCTGAAAATCTCATACGAGGTGATGATTGTTTGTTAAAACCTTAAGAAGAATGATCCTCAGTAAATATTTCCTTAGCTAAAGGTTATACACCTTACTGTCAAGGAAGTTTTTGGATGAACTAGGTATTTTCAAGAGTGAAGAAAAACATTTATTGTAAGCTTTCAGAATATGTATCTCCAAATGGAACTTCAATTCACTGTAAACTAGATTTTCTTAATGACAAGTGTCTTTGACTTACCTTAGAACTACCAAATCATGCATATTCGTTGCTAAAGTTCTGGAAAGTTCCCCTACGTACATTCTGCCTCAGCTTCTATATATAAAAAGTGGAAAGGCTGTAGATTATTCTCACAGGTTATTTTGGATTAATTAACCAGGTTAACATTTGTAGATATTCTAAATTATTCCATTGCGATTATAGTGCTGTTGTCTTGATTGACTAATACAATCATGGTTTATTTTTTCATAAGTAAGAATTTTTTCTTTTATATTTTTCCTTTTGCAGAAGTAAATTTAATTTCTTATAAAGTATGTCTAATATGCAGCATAAAGTAAGGGAATTACATTACAGTTGACTGTGCATATCTGTGGTTATACATCTATGGGTTTAACTAACCACTGATAGAAAATACTCAGAAATAAATTACTTATGAAATGAAGATGCACAAATACTTTTGTTGTCATAATTCCCTAAAATAGTGTAACAACCATTTACATAACATTTTCATTATGCCAAGAATTATAATAAGTAATGGATTATTTAAAATATGCAGGAAGATGTATGTAGGTTATGTCCATATAATATCCTATTTTATAGTAGGGATTTGCACTTGTGACAACTTTGGTATTCAGGGAGTGGGATGATACTGGAATCATTCCCCCACAGATTCTAAACTGTGTATCCCATCAACCCCTTCTGATGTCTCAAAAGCTAACAGGTTTTCCAAACAGATGTGTTCCTATTGATCACTTCTATATTACAATTTCTCATCTCAAACCACATATTATCTAGGGACTGACCAAACACTAGCCACAAAAGTAATTTGTTTTCCATAATTTTACTGAAAAAATTTAGAAATCTATATTAATTTAACTGGGAAATATCATGAGATTTATACATAAACCATGATTTGTATGCATTTAATGCCATGGTACATGTGAGACCTAGGGAGATTGATTCATTTCCTGGAGCACAATGGCCAGTAGACATGAGCCCAGGACTAAGATCCAGCAGAGTATCCTGGCAGAGTATCCTGTCAACCTGCCACATGCCCTCACAGGACCACCAGACAATTTGCAGGTGCACTGGAGCAGTATTTGGCTTATCAAAATTCTCTCAAATAGCCTTTTTAACTATTTCAGCTTGGGAATAACACCACTTAGTATTCCATGCTAGTCAGGAGCTATAAATACCCGTTAGTATGCTTTAATTCTAAGAGGAAGTAGGATGGCATGGAGGAACTTATGGGCTCCCCTAATATGTACTTATGTTACCTCCACAAAATGAAGGAAAATGTCTGCACTGATCTATATCTAATACTGGCACAAGTCCAACTACTTCCATAAACGTCCTGAAATCATCTCTTTTTACAACATCATTCAGTAATCGATGTACAAATGATAATGCTGATTCAAATTAAATTCTAATTTCATATTATAAAAAGAACACAAAGTGAAAACTATTTTTTTAAAAATTGACCAGATAACTGATTTTTAAGATTGATGGTTCATGTTTTAAGACTGATGGCTGAAGTTTAAAAATGTTGCCAACTTCTGAGAAAACATTTGAATTAATGGCTTAATGTGTAAAATAGACAGTGTCCATCAGGTTCAAATACTCTCTTTCTAGTCTGATTCATGTCTCCCAAGACTAAAGCAAAGAGTGTTTGCAAAATACATAGTCCTTGACACTTTTATTTCCTATGTGTCTTTTGGTCCTTAGTATACAACCAGCTTCTGCTTTTGAATCTCCAATGCCTCTTTATCTGCACCTTTTCTGTCTCAGTGCTACTTCTCAGCTCCAAGCAAGTCTTTTTTCCTATACCAAATGCATACTCTGTGGGCACCGTAACAAGTGCAATGCAGTAAGAGGTTCTTCCCAGTCCAAGCTGTGGATTATATTTCAGTCTACTGTACCTGCCACTGCATCATCCAATTATAAAGAACCTATTTTAAATATGAAGTAAAAAATTCCTATAGTAATATTCTGAAACAATGAGTGGCAATACAAAATGACATAAAAATCACCAGTGTATTTTCTACTTTTGAGATAAAAATAATATTAATGTAAAACATTAAACTGTAATGGGCTAGGTGTTGGTGTGTCTCTCACTCTCTAAGTTCTTATGTCATGCTGCTAAACGCCTAGGTATGGCACTTACTAGGATGTGGAGCCACCAAGAGGTGATTAGGTCATGAAGATAGAATTCAGGACCGGTATTAGTACCCATATAAAAATGCCGTAGAAGGCTGGGGGTTTGGCCCAGTGATTGAACACCTGTCTATTGTATGTAAAGCCTTTGGTCCAATTCTCTGCTGTACAAAAAAGAAACACTCTCCAGAGAGATCTCTCAGCCCTCACCCCTGAAAAGTTAGTTAGAAGACAGACTTTTATAACCAAATTCCCTTCCCAGACACCATTTGTACAGTGCCTTAGTGCTGGACTACCCTGCATCTAAAACCAGGAAAAATAATTTCCTGTTATTATCAAACTACCCTGTCTATAGTATTTTGTTGCAGGAGTCTGTGTAGACTTTTTGTAATACAGTAAGTCTTAGAAATAAAGGCAACATAGTTTAATTTTGTAATTCTAGTATTAGGAAAATACATTTGCCTTGCATCATTAAGTTTCACATTCTGAGATTTAAGACTGAGCAGTAAAGTTCCAAATGAGGAGTTCTAAATGAGGAAAACTACATTTTAAAGGATCATGGAAAAGGCTGTCATAGTTTTGCTGAGTCAGGTTATAACATGTTTTGTGACCAATCTAGATGATTCTATTCAACAAATGACAAAATGATCATTGAACACTGATGTTATCCATCAAAACATATTTCCACTTTTAGACTAGATGCAAATCAACTGATTCTAAAAATGAAGCAGAGAAAGTTGATTTATTTTGGGTTTTCACTGAAGATCAGCAAATCAATCCCATGTTCATTCATCAAAAACTGATGGACTCATGAAGTTCTTCCCAGAATAATTATAGATTAAAGGTATAAAAATGCATGAAAGGTATAAAAACTGAAAATTCACAAAAATAAGTCACTCCCAAAATATTTTCTCTGAATTATTTCTATAAAGTTAAATACTATTGTGGCAAAGGATACTGGCTCATACATTTAATCCCAGACACCTAGGGGATGGAGATAGGAGGATTGTATTTCAAGACCAGCTTATGAAAAATGTTAACAAAATTCCATCTCAACAGAATGAACCAGGTCTGGTGGCATGCATCTATGAATTCAGCTAAAATGGGAGGCAATAGGTAGACTAATCATCATTGGGTCACCTGGCATAATTTTGAACTCAGAGGAGAAAAGTGATATATGTACAGATCAGGTAATGCAGCCTAGGGGATTTGAAGTACTCAGATCAAAATGCAGTACAGAGTAAAAAATATGAAATAAAAATAATGACAATATCATGTAATTTTTAGACCTGTTTTGAAAAAAAAAGTTACTCAATTTCCCCAACTGAGCAATCTATCCAAAGTAAAATTTTAAAATCTAATTTTCAGACATTCTCTCACATGTTTCCTTAAATGAAATTTATTAGAATTCTTTGACCAAAAATACCTATATCATTAAAAGAATATTGTCAGGCACTAATGGTTTACTCCTGTACTCCTAACTACTTAGGAGGTTGATATGTGGGGATGTCAGCTCAAAGCTACCTAGGAAGTGTGTGACTACAATTCTGCAGTTCAAAGGCAGCCCCAGAAGAAAAGTCATGAGACTCTCATCTCCAATTAACCACCAGAAAGCCAGAAGTGGAGCTGTGGCTCAAGGGGTAGAGGGCTAGCCTTGAACCAAAAGTCTTGTAGACAGGGTCCAAGCCCTGCTTTCAAGCCCCAAAACACACACACACACACACACAGAATATTATAATCATTAAATGGTCTCTCAACCCATAATTTAGCTTAATTTAGATTCACTTTTCAAAAAGTTACTAACATTTCAACTAGAATCTTTTGTTTTAAGCAATACATACATAAATGGAGGAAACCTGCAATATCTAGAGAATCTGTCTCTTCAATGACAATAAAACTAATTTTGAGTACCCTTAGGATCTTTAGAAACTCATTTATAAGAACTATTTGAAAAATACAAATACATTTTGGTTCTCAAAGTCATTCAAAAGAGAAGAATAGAGAAAATTATTTGGAATCATTTTTCAGAAAATGAGTCTCTATGTCTGTGCTTGGTAAATCACCATTATTATGTTTCCTTAGAATTCACTGTTATCTAGAGATTGAAAGCAGCCCTTAAGGAAAAAATTACTGAGATAGAATGACTTTGTAATATACTTAAAATTATATTTTTGTTCCTAACATATTGCTAACAAATAGTGGCCTGCAGCTTGAATCTGATCTTGAATACATATGCATACATATTATGCATATATATGCACGTGTATGTATATATACATATATGTATACATGAATATATGTATTATATATGTACACATACATTTGTACACATATATGTCTATACATACATATATATATATATATATATATATATATACACATATACTGTTTTAAAGGTTAGAAATCTTTACTGTTTGAGTCAACCTGCACCGCCCTCATTTCAGGACATTTCCTATTTGTATTATGTGCTGATTCTTTGAATTATTTTGGCTTCTTGAAGTCTAAGTTATACTTTCTGTCCAATTTGAATGTGAGCTCAGAACACTTTAATGATGATAACTGAGAAGTCTCATACGCTGGCTAGTGCTTATTTTTTCCAAGAGGAGAAGACCAAAGAAAGGAAAGTGGATTTCTCATGGCTGAATTTATATCAAGAAATCTGTCGAAATGCTCATCTAACTCAATAAAGCAAATGTTACTCTTGAAGTTTTGTATTTGTCAAGCTTAACCACCTACTAGCCCTGTCCCAGGACTACTCACCCCTCAGTGCAGGCAACAGGGATCTCTCCTTCTTGTCATCACATTTGTTACACTCACTGAAGTACAGGAGTAAGAAGACATCCACAAGAACCCACATCAGAGAAGTGGCTAGAACCACTTTGCAGTAGACAAATCTCCTCATGTCTTTGCTTGATCTCTAGTCAACACTCAGATGGAAGACTAGTGCTACTGGGATAAATCCAATCCACAGAAGTGAACTCCAGGATAAAAGCAGGATGCATTCCCCTGTATTAAAAGAATAAATATTGTACTATTATTATTATATTATTATTTAGGGCTTTTGCATAAAAAGAATCACAAAATATATTACTTTTTTCATGTTCCAAAATATGTCAAGATTTAGATCTTCATAATCAATATTAATCCCCCACCTAAAATGAAGCCTGTTACATGCCAGAGGCTAAAATTCTAGTACCTATTACTGGAACTAGAAGGGCTCTCTTCCACCCTTGATAGACTGTTTGAATTCTTCAAATTATGTTATCTTTTTGTTGGATTATATCATGATATAACACAAAGTTAGAAAATAGTGGAGTTCTAATTCATTCTGATATAGTTTCCTCTAGTGATGCAATAATATTGAAGTAGAATCAACATGGCACAATATTTCAAGGTGGCTAAGAGCTGGCTTTTATAGACACATTTGGGGCTATCCAACCTATATCACAGGGAGATCCTATCCGTCTCAGTTCCTCTTCTGTGAATTAAGAATAACAATATTATATGGAAAGAATTGCTAAGAGGATTAAATATGATCATTTATATAAAAATCTTAGAGAACAGAGTGATCCAGATACAAAAGTAAAAGTAGAAAAAGTTCCTACATTAAAAAACAGTTATATGAAACAAATCAGAAATTATCCAGAACAAATAGACAGATAGATAGATAGATAGATAGATAGATAGATAGATAGATAGATAGATTAGAAAAGACAGCATGTATCCAAAAATTTATCAGAAGGGAAACAACACACTTATGTAAATGACTTAAAATACCCAAAGTAAGAATACTAAAGAAGTGGTATATAGGAAGTAGAGACAAGAGCATTGAATTCCAGCTCAGCCATAGCAAAGGAAGAGATGAGATCTTGTGTGAAAACTATCATTTAGGAAAAACAAAAAAACAGCCAGAGAATCGCTCAAGTAGAACAGTGTTGCCTAACAGGTACAAGGTCCCAGTTTTACTTACTACAAAAAAATTATATACATAATACTTGAGATATTCAAAATAAATATGGAGTTAATATTAAACACAGACTTGACTTATTTATACAAAATTGAGCAACTATGACTTGGTTAGACAGTTATTCTAAAATAAATTAATCAGGCAAAAAAATCAAATAACTTGCTAAATTTAAAATAGAATCAATTTGTTGATATGATAAGATATTTAGGCAAAGAATATTACTAAGTGCAAAAAATACTTGAAATGATTGTTTCAAAATAAAAACATAAAATATGATTTGCTGTGTATCAGCTCTTTAACCATGATTTTTGTATCTTAAAGCAATAAAAATGTTATTGAGAATAATCTATGGAAGCTAGTAATAAATTCAAATTTGTTTTTGAACTTTTTTTTTTTCTGGTGGCAAATAATTATTTCCACTGATTTGCTTCTTAGAATTTAGGGCAATGAAATAAATGTTATAACCTTCACACCTTGCTATACTGAAAATATTCTCAATAAAAATTCTTATCTATTCCTCCAACATATTTTGAAAATGAAGTACCAATTTGCAGGCCAAATTCACACAAAATAGCAGTTAAAATAATTACTAAAAATGATTACATTGGTCTGGGGATATAGCCTAGCGGCAAGAGTGCCTGCCTCGGATACACGAGGCCCTAGGTTCGATTCCCCACCACCACATATACAGAAAACGGCCAGAAGCGGCGCTGTGGCTCAAGTGGCAGAGTGCTAGCGTTGAGCGGGAAGAAGCCAGGGACGGTGCTCAGGCCCTGAGTCCAAGCCCCAGGACTGGCCAAAAAAATAATAATAATAATAATTACATTGATAATCCTAGCTTCTAAGGAGGTTGAGAACTGAGGGTCAAGCCAGACTAGGCAGAGGAATACGAGAGACTCTTATCTCCAATTAACCTGCAAGAAGCTGGAAGTAGAGACATGACTCCAGTGGTTTCATGGAAAAAATGTCAACCAAGAGCATAAGGTCCTGAGTTTAAGCTCTAGTACTGGCACAGAAACAATACTAATTGTTGCTATGGGAATGTATGTGGTGACAGAATCTGTTCTCTGGTTATTCAGTAGGCATAAGATTAACATCTATCCCGGCCTAGTTTTGGCAAAATGTCAGGATCTTACCTGAAAATCTAACAAAAGAAAAAAGAGCTGGGGGCACAGCCCAAGTGATAGGGTATTTGCCTACTAAGTGCAAGGGAAAGAATTCAAACCAATAGGATCAAGCTAAAAATTGTTACAAAAGAGATATTTTGAAAGATAAGTAAAATGCATTTATTTTGTGCATGTGTTTATATGGAGGGGTGAGTCATATCATATGTAAAATCCAAAAAAATATGTAACATATTGGGGTATTTTTTTCTTAGAAAATAACTGTGGAATGTTAATGATTAAGTTGGTTTCATTCTCATTTCACTCTTCTGTAAAATAACTGCTAAATGTTGGAAATGCTAAATGTTAAAAGCTGATTCACAAGTGAAGAGTTTCACTACATCTATCCCCTATTGTTATGTGTATGTTTTTCTAAAATTTTGATGCATGAAATGATTCAAACTATCAAGAAATGGCCCTAATATATAGTTCATCTCTTCATCCTACCAACAGAAAAGTACACACAAAAACAGTTGTTACTGAATGGTTCTCGTGGAGTATGAGCAGCCTAGCCTGATCCTTTCAGGTAGAGAGGCTTTAGGCAGGCATCCTTTCTCTGAGTGCTTTGTTTTATTTATTGATAACTTAAGTCTTTTCATATCCACCTAAAAATACTGTAAGTGAGCTAAAACAAATTTTGAAAACAGTATCAACATTCTTATAACAAAATCTGAAATGACTGAATAACAATTATTTAAATGGCTAAAATACATCATTTCTAATAAATCAAAGTTATTGATAATGTACTTTAAACTTTAGTTAGGATAAAGTCAAAATTATATTTTATTACCACTTTAAGCATTATTCAAATTGTCCTAATTTTATAGTCTATGGATTTAGAACACCGCTGAAAGAATTCTAACTTTATTATTCCATGTGACAAAACTAAGTTGCTTCATGAATTTTTTCTATTTACTTAAAAATCAGTCTATCCTTGTATATTTGAAGTTTTTAATTCTACCTATGTACTTCTTCAAAAAAGGCTCAGGTTAATACTGACAAAGCTCTTATCATGTGGTACATGTGAAATGATTATCTCATTGTGAGTTCCAGTTTGTCTCTTCTTTCTGGAACAAATGTGGTAGAGCTGAAAGATGGTTCAGAATACAAGGAAACTATCCAAAGTAAGCACAGTTGGGGACCATGGTTTATTTAAGAAAATCAACATCTCTATTGTGTGTATATTCCAATAAGCTATTCATTTGCAAATATTGTTCTATTTCTCAAGTAGCCAAAATTCCAGCTTCTGCAATACCCCTGTCTTGTCAATTCAAAGTGGAGCATGACTAACTTGCCTAAACTACAGGATCCTCTGTCTGCTACTATCACCACTTTTCTTACAGTTTCAAGAATACTTTCATGTTTGGGGAAAGGGGCGGTATCTCATGGTTTGAAACCACCTGCCAGGAAATTCCTTGAGACTCTCATCTCCAATTAATCATTTTTCTTTTTAAGAAAGGCAGAGGTAGAGCTGTGGCTCAAGTGGTAGAACACTAGTCTTGAACAAAAAGAGTTCATGGGCAGTGCCTAGGCCATCAGTTCAGGACCAGCATTATTTTTTTTTCAACAGTTATTTGAATTTTTATGTTTTGTTTTGGTTATGAGCTATAGAGTGATGATGTCACTATGTAGCCTGTAATAAACTCATATTCATGCTCATTCTGTCTCCATTTTCAGAATACTGAGATTACAGATTATAAATACTTGAGCCTGGAAATATGTACATTTAAAATTTTAATGGGGTGGCTGGGTCATAAAGGAGTTGATATTTAGCCTTTTGAGGAACCTCCAGACTTTTCCAGAATGGTTGAACACGTTTATACTCCCACCAACAGTGTAGTAGGATTCCCTTTTGGCCACATCGGCTCCAGCATCTGTTATTTCATTAGTTTTCTTGATAATGTACATTCTTACCAGGGTGAGGTAGAATCTCAATGATTTTTTTTTTTTTTTTTTTTTTTTTGGCCAGTCCTGGGCCTTGGACTCAGGGCCTGAGCACTGTCCCTGGCTTCTTCCCGCTCAAGGCTAGCACTCTGCCACTTGAGCCACAGCGCCGCTTCTGGCCGTTTTCTGCATATGTGGTGCTGGGGAATCGAACCTAGGGCCTCGTGTATCCGAGGCAAGCACTCTTGCCACTAGGCTATATCCCCAGCCCCCTCAATGATGTTTTGATTTGCATTTATTTTATGGCCAGTGATGTTGAGCACTTCTTCATGTGTCTCGTGGCCATGCTCATTTCCTCTTCAGAGAAGTCTCTTTTTAGGTCTTTAGCCCACTTGTTGAGGGGGCAGTTGGTTCTTTGAAGATTTGTTTTGGGGAACTTAATTTTTTGAGTTCTAAGTATATTTTAGATATGAGGCCCTTGTCTGATGTATGGCTAGTGAAGATCTTCTCGCAATCTGTGGTATTCCTATTTATCTTGCAAGCTATGTCCTTTGCCACGCAGAAACTCTGCAGTTTGATGCAATCCCATTTGTCCAAAGTTTCTTTGATTTGTTGTGTTTTGGGGCCTTTATTAAGAAAGTTTCAACCTGTGTCAAGGAGTCCAAGTGTTTCTCCTATTCCTTCTTGCAGTGTTTTCAGGGTATCTGCTTTTACCACGATGTCTTTGAACCATTCGGAATTGATTCTAGTGTAGGGTGATATATAAGGATCTAGCTTTAATTTCAGGTTTTTAACCAATTTTACTGTTTGTTGAAGAGGCTTTCTTCCATCCTATTATTTTTTACTCCTTTATCAAAGATTAAGTAGCTATAGGTCTGTGGGTTCATTTCTGGATCTTCAGTTCTATATCATTGGTCCTCATGCCTGTTCTTGTACCAATACCAAGCTGCTTTTATTACTATTACTTTGTAATAGAGCTCCCCTATGACCCAGCAACACCACTTATGGGCATTTACTATGTTCATTGCAGCATTACTTACCATAGCTAAAATATGGAACTAACCCACATGCCTCTCAGTAGATGAATGGATCAAGAAATTGTGGTACATATACAAAATGGAATTCTATACTTCTATCGAAAAGAGTGACATTGCCTCATTCATAAGAGAATAGAAAGACTTAGAAAAAAGTATACTAAGTGAAGTGATCCACACCCAAAATAGCATAAACTGTCTCCCTCATTTGTAATAATTAGTATATGTCTAGGATAGTTCTTGCAGAAGACCACAATAGCTCAGTAGCTATGTATGATCACAAAGATGACGGTAAGCAAAATGATCTCCAAAATATGGAAACAAGTGCTTTATCAGTGATGTTGTTATTTTTAAAGTACTATGTGAAATTCTTTCTTTTTATTTCTGTTCATTTTCCCTACAATTTAGCCCCATTTGTCACTCACTGTATTTGATTCTGGGTGTTTCATATATGTTTGTATGAATTAGGCAAGAGAAGGGGAACATTAAAATGTTGAGATACATGATAAAAGGCAAACCAATGCAACAGCAATACTTACAAGACAATGTGATGTAAGCTAACTGTACAACTTGGGTGGGGGAAATCGGGGAGGAGGGAACGTGGGAAAAACTGAGAGAGAGTTTAACAAGTTAGAAAAGAAATATACTCACTACCTAATGTATGTAACTACAACCCCTCTGTACATCACGTTGACAATAAAAATAAAAAATAAAAATAAGAAAACAACAAAAAAGAATGGTACAAATTAATTGTACCAAGTGGTTTCATTGTGAAATTTACAACATGTGTAAATATTCTCTCCATTCATATTATATTTCTGTACTCTTCCTTCATTTTCTTGTTTTGTCTTCTTGTTTTTTTTGTTGTTTGTGTGTGTGTGTGTGTGTGTGTGTGTGTGTGTGTGTGTGTGTGTGTGTATTTGTGCCTGTCCTGGGGCTTGAGCTCAGGGCCTGGCACTGTTCCAGAGCTTTGTTACTCAGACTACTGTTGTACCACATGAGCCACAGCTCCACTTCCACCTTTGTTAGGCAAGTGTTGCTTAATTGGGAGATAAGAATTTCATGGGCCTTTCAGCCTTTCAGTCTGGCTTCCATCCTCAAACCTCAGATTCCAGTGTCTTGAATAGCTAGGAATACAAATATAAGCCACCAACACCAAACTCTTCCCATCCCCCCGCCCCGTTTTAAGTTATTGGTGGTTGTCCATATGCTATTTTCAATATACACATATGATCTATATATAAGTCCATTCAACATATGCCTTTTGAAAATATTTCTCTATATAGGAAAACTTTAAAATATGGAAAACTATCTGAAACCATCTTACTACTTGGAGTGTGCTCTTTCTTCTTGCTGACTCAGCAGTGATATCAGCCATATGCTCTATGTGCTATTACACTAATTTTCGTTTAAAACATGTCCCTTTTCCTTATTAATTGAAATTAAATTTCAAATGCAATCATAAAATGTGGGTAAAGTTCAGGGGGCTAAGTAACTACTTTATTAAAGTAAGAACATAAACAACTTTCTTTGGGGTTTCTGTTCTATTTGTTGTTTTGTTCAATTAGAAAGTTATTACTTCCCCCCAAAGGCTGAGCTTAGTTACTACTAGACATTTTTATTTGGAGTCATATATTCTCTTTACCACAAAATTGCATAATGCTTGCAAATTCATTTAATCTTTTTTATGAGGCTATCCTTGGCGATGCCAAAGGATCCTAGAAGCTGCTATATGACTGCTGGAAGGGTTTCCAGAAGTTTCAGTAACAAATAAACTTTCAATATTTTGAATAACTATGTTGTATCTTCTGTGACTGATGCCAGACAATTTTTACAGAGTTTCTATATACATTGATGAATCTATGAGTAAGCTTGGAAAAAATACTCAGATATAATTCTAGGTCTGATTGATTGAAGCACTGACCTTTACATGGAGGAAGATTAAAACTTAACATATATCCAGGGAATCAAGGTCTATACATATGTCTGCATATATACATATACATAACATAAATATATATATATATATGAATGAGTAAATAGATCAGATAGATAAACCCTCACTTGCATTTAAAGTAAGGAAAGAGCAAATATTTCTTTTTTTTCTTTATTGTCAAAGTGTGATACAGAAGGGTTACAGGTTTATAGGAGAGGCAGTGAGTACATTTCTTTTGCTATTTGTTACCTCCTCCCTCATTTCCTTCCTTCCTCCCCTCAAGAGTTGTGCAGTTGTTTTACACCAAATGGTTTTGTAAGTGTTGCTTTTTGAATGGTTTGTCTTTTTGTTCTTTGACTCTATATCTTGATATTCCCTCTCCCTTCCCCAGTTCTAATACCTGTATAAACAGTATCCAGGGTACTTGGATGTAATACAGTGGTAGCGAGGGTACAGCCACAGGAAGGGAATACAAGAGAAACAAAACTAAACAAACCAATCAGTCAAACAAACAGACAAGGAAAAAGAGAAAAAAGAATAGTATGAGTTCATATGGCATCTAACATTTAATTCAGCCATCAGGAGGCAACCTAGCATATTCTCTAAAGATACATCCTGCATAGTTGGAATGACATGATTTGAACTGGATCCCAACATGTACTATATGTATGAAACTTCCAACTACTGAAAAGTTTATTGACTTGGTTATCTAGCTATTGTTATTATAAAGAATACAATCAAACAAATAAGAAAGACAATGCCAGTCAACCATGCTTCCAGAAACAGCACGTGGTCAGTGCACAAATGTTTAACTGGATGGAAGAATAAATGCATAGCCAGGAAGAAACATTTAATGGATGCAATTTCTGAAGGAATAAGAGTTACACAGGGTTTTACAATTGTCAAAACTCATTGATCTGCACACTTTGAATTATGCTTTTTATCTCCATGTAAGTTATACCTCTTTAATGTCTGTGTAGACATCATATGATACCCTGATATCCTTAACTTTTGATTAGACAAAAAAATTACAAAGGATAAGGAGCTTCTACTTAATAACTTTTTTTTATCTTTGTGGAGGCACTGTGTTCCCTAGGTGTTTCTTCTTCTTTTCTTTCTTTCTTTTTTTTTTCTTTTGTCAGTCCTAGGGCTTTGACTCAGGGCCTGAGCACTGTCCTGGTCTCTTTGCTCAAGGCTAGCATTCTACCACTTGAACCATAGTGCCACTTCCAACTTATTTTTTCTCTTTGTGTTGTGCTGAGGAATCGAACCCAGTGCTTCATGCATGCTAGGCAAGCACTCTACCACTAAGCCACATCCCCAGCTCTAGGTATGTCTTAAATATGTTATTACCACCTATTTTTTCACATCAATGTATGTTGTTTTCTCTGACATTAAAGTATCCATAGATTCCTATTGATATGTCTTGCAAACTGATACAAAATATCACACTTGCCTGTTACATTCCATCTCCATATCTCCTTATTACCTTTCTAAGCATTTATCTACAATACATTTAAAAGTAATTTCTGTTTACTGTTTACCCTATATTAACAAGCAATATAAATGATTATAGGATTCAGATGTGTTTATTTACATATGCTCTATTTAACTCCAATATATTTAAATTTAACACCTGTAAGTAGCCACTATGAATGGAATTACTCTTTTATTTATTTATTTATTTATTTTTTTGCCAGTGTTGGGGCTTGAGACTCAGGGCCTGAGCACCGTCCTTGGCTTTTTTGCTCAAGGTTAGCACTTTTCCACTTGAGCCACAGCGCTCCTTCTGGCTTTTTCTATATATGTGGTGCTGAGGAATTGAACCCAGTGTTTCATGTATACAAGACAAGTACTCTACCACTAGACCATATTCCCAGCCCCCTGGAATTACTCTTATTCTCTCCAATCCTTACCAGCCAAATTCATACATTGAAGTCAACCTGTAGTATTTTAGGACAGAACTGTATTAAGATTATGTCTTTAAAAACATAGAATTAAGGTAACTGAGGCCATATTGATGGCAACCACCAAAAATGACTAGCAAACTTTCAAGAAGATATTAAGCCTGGTACTGTTGTCTTACACCTATAATCCTAACTACTAAGGAGGCTTAGATATGAGGATTGTGATTCAAAGATATTTCAGGCAGCAAAGTCCACCAGTTTCTTATCTTGAATTATAAAAAGAGAGAGAGAAAAGGATTGGAACATTACTCAAGTGCTAAACTGCTAGCTTTCAGTACAAAAGCTCAGGGACATAGCCCAGGCCCTGAGTTCAAGTATCAAGACAGACATATGTACAGAAACACAAAAAGAGAAATTGAGGGTGGGATGGGAGGAAGGAGAAGGACAGACAGACACAAGATGCAAGAATAAAATAGCCAAGTACAAGCCACAAAAATAAAATAAAAACAGATATGCTTTTGAATTTCAAACTTCTAAGTCTGTAAGAGAAAATAAAACAGTCCATTGTATCAGCTACTCAGTCTATGACATTTTGTAATGCTGGTCCCTGCAAACTAATATGATAATTAAATCTACCTTTTCCCTACACACCTTGCAAGAAATAAACATGCCTGGAAAGAAACTTCATGAACAGGTTATCTGTCATCCTTTTAAATCTGAGTCCATAGCACAGTAGACTCACACACAATTCAATCTCTAAACCTCACATAATTCCCCACCGTTTGTCTTCTTCCTACTGTCATCTCCATGTTTTGCTTTGTTTTTAAGTAATACCTCACCCATTATGCTTCTATGTTAGCAGAAAACAGTCAAACCATCAGAAGGAAATTTTGTACAAGATCAAGTTGAATGTACCAACTTGCTTATTTCTATTACTATAATTCTCAAGCCTACAAGTACAATTGTTCAATCAACTGAGTGAGAGCTCTTCCAAAGAGTATTAAACACTCTCCTTTCACATATACACGCATTAATGCCCCAAAATAAAAAATAATGAGACTTTAAAAATAATATATTATCATTAAATGATAACATAAGTAAGTCTACATAAAGAGAAGACAGTAAAAAAAAGCTAACCATGACACTAAAAAAGATAATGAAATGAAATTGTTTGAAAAGTTTTACTTATCAACCTGGAAATGTTTCTTACAGCATCTGTTTCTAGGCATGTAGTAAGCATTTAACACTCATCCCATATTGTCAAACCAATGGTTTAATCTTGTTCTCTGTCACCAAGAGGAAAAAAAACAAAAGTCCAAAATGCCCAACTGGAAATAAAATGTAGAAATTTAAGACAACACTACAGCATTTAGAGAGCTCCGAATAGACATATATTAAGCTGACCATATCCTACCATAAATCTCATGATTAATAAAATAAAATTTCTACCAAGATTTCAAATCATTAGACAATCTTAACCTCAGTTTCCTTCTTGGCTTTAATGGTTCTGAATTCTTTATGACTAAAGATATGAGAAATGTACTAATAGTGTTCTTTCTTTGAAATGTGTAGGGTAATGTCCCTATTTTTTGTCTAGTCCAGGTTTCTTCAAAACATGGACATTTATTGGTAGAAAATAAAAAATAATAAGTTATATTATCTTGTAAAACTATATCAAATTCACTCTGACTGGTTGGAAATTAGAGATAAAAAATTTAAAAGTTCAAGAAAAATGCAAAAGTTTATGCCACAAAAGGGACTCCCAGCTGCACAATGGAGGGTGCAGAAGTGAGCTGCCCACAGATAACACCAGAGTTGTATTAAAATTACACAAGTGGAAAATTTTATTTTCCTGTCTATATAGTTTACATCATGGGAGAAATGCATATCTTTCTTAAATATAGTTGTAAAATACTAGTGGATGAAATATTCAATCTCATCCATTCACAAAAAAAAAAACTCATTAAGGATTACATTCACTTATTTACTAATTGGATTTGCACTTTCAGGGGGGATTGGTTTTTCTTTCAGACTTACTGGTGCAGCTATTAATCATAAGTTAAGTGCCTTAAAAGACAGGCAATTAGAGGGAAGAGGTAAATAAAGAACTAAATAATCAGGATATTGAATAATTAGACTGCAATTAATTAACAGCAAAGTAAAAGTATTATATCTCTAAGGAGTCTGAAATTTATATTCTTATTAGCAAAGTAAATTTGTCATGAAATTAATAAACATTGTAACTTATTAATCAATATGGAGCAATCCAATATATTACTGTGCACAATCAAATAGTACAAAACAAAAATTCAAGCTAAGTAAGGTGACACAGGTTTATATTTCCAGATACTCAGGGGGAAATAGAAAGATGATCTTAAGCTCAAATGAAGCCCAGGAGATGTTAATGAAGTTGTATCTAAAAAACAAATTTAATCAAAAGTACTGGGCTGGGGAGTGACTCAAAGAATAGAGTGCTGGCCTTCCATGTACAAGGCCTTGTACTCATTATAGAGTGCTGCAAAAAAAAAAAAAAAAAAAAAAAACAACCCACAGAAATTCCATACAACAAATAAATTTCCCCAAAAATGCATGAGAAAAGAGAAGCATAATAGTCTTTACAAAATGTAATCATTGATCAGAGTTCATTTAGGCATATAATCAAATGAAGAGAAAACTGGCAAACAAGGTAACATTTTTCCTACTAACTGGGAAAACTGCCAGTAATTAAAAATTAACTTAACTATTGTTTTAAACAAAATTATATCATAACAAAGGCAGTACAGGTATATGCTTTTGTACTTGGAAAACAGAAATAAAACTTAATGAAAACATGTTTTTAAAGGAACAGAAACTGTTGAAAAACATAAGTAGAATTTTCAACCTAGTTACTTAACATGTACCCAAGTAGAACTAGAAATTGTCTGCTGAAAACTTTCTTTTTAAAATTATACTAAGTGAAGTGAGCCAGACTCAAAGAAACATGGACTTTATGGTTTCCCTCATAGGCAATAATTAGTACAGGTTTAGGCTAGTCACAGCAGAAGATCACAAGAGCCCAATACCTATGCCCTTATGAACACATAAGATGATTCTAAGTGAAATGAACTCCATGTTAAGGAAACAAGTGTTATATCACTATTGTAATCATTTTCAACATGCCATGTGAAACCATAGCTTTTTGTTGTTGTTGTTCCTCTTGTATCCCCTTCCTGTGGTTGTCCCTGTGCTAACACTGTATCTCATCTGAGTACCCTGGATACTGCATATGCTTGTATGAGAACTAGGGAAGGGAAAAGTAATATCAAAATGGAGAGACAAAGGATAAAAATACAAATGACTCCAAAAGCAATACTTACAAAACCACTTGGTGTAAACCAACTGAATAACTAACTCATGGTGGGGGGAGGGAGGAGGAAAAGGCAGGGGGAAATGAGGGAGGAGGTAACAAGTTATACAAGAAATGTACCCACTGCCTTACATATGAAACTGTAACCCCTCTGTACATCTCTTTGAGAATAAATAAATAAGTTTAAAAAATTCCATATTGTATAACTATCTTTTAAGTTTTGGTATATCACATCACACCATATATTAAAAATAATCAAAATAGATATATAGCTAATTGGTGTCATACTCTGAAACATGAAAAAAAAACATGAAACTTTTAATAACACAAAAATACATGAGTATGACAATATAAAGTAAGGCCAATCAAGATGCCCATGCTTGTTTCATGATTGCAAGTTTTTAGAATATATTCATCCTAAGTATTGGAAAATAGGTGGAACTAGAGTTCTAATTACTCTCATTATTAAAGATTTACAGGCCAGAGAGGGGGAGAAGAAGACGGCGGAGGAGGAGCAGAGCACTCACTAGCTGACATCCCAGTTTTACCACTCCAGAGAAACTTTTACTCCTAGAAAGACAGCCCAAGTAAGTTATAACAGTATAGGGATTCTGGCCAGGAAGGAAAAAATGACTTTGCTGGCCTGAAAACACAGATTTGAGCTCCAGGCAGCATCCCACCAGCACAGCACCCCGCACTCCAAGCACCTAAAGCACACAACTGCGACCAGGAAGAAATCCTCCAGACGGCAGCAGACAGACACGGATTGCAGGCTGAGCATGGACAGGCCGAAATCACAGAGAAAGTGTGAGTACCCCAAGAAAGACATTCTCACTTCAGGCCAGGGGAAAGCTAGAACAAAGGGGCAAGAGCGACTGAACTGTGAGACCCAGCTCTGCCCAGGCAGAAGGATCATTCCCTGGCTGAGGATTACACACTCAGATAAACTCAGCCAGAAGTGCCATGCCACGCCCCACCGACATTGTGGCTTCTGACTCTCCAGCAGCTGGAATTTCTAAAAACAAACTGAAAGTGGCAAGCAGTTACTGGCGGCATGGAACAATCAGATGGGAGAGTAAACAATTGCCGAGAAAGATAAACATCCCCATTACAGAGTTAGCCCAATCCCACCTGAAATTCCACAGCCAGCTCCACCCAGGAGAAATCACCCCACCTAGGAGGGAGGAATCTCCCCTAGGGCAAGTGACTCTCAGCCAGGTAAAACAGGCCTGAGGCATGCTGCCCTGCTGAATCCACAGCCTATCCTATTCAGAGCCAGGCATTAAAGGCAAAGGGCCCCACAGCAGATGGGAGGAGCCATAGTTCCTGAGATGTTCAGTGCCCCCCATCTACAGAGGACACTGAAGTCCTACCTGCAAGCTGTGTGAACCACAGAGCCCCAGGATTTAACTAGCAGGAGAGGAGAGTCAGAGCAGATCCAACCACTGTAAACTGAAAACAAACAAAACCAGCCAAGCAACAGGAAAATAGACTGTAGACCATCGCAAGGAAACCAGAGACTAGAGAGAGCCGACACAAACAAGAAAGACTCCATTTTTTTTTAACATTTTTTAAAGTTTTTTATATTTCACTTTTGAATTGGCATTTGTTTTTTGTTTTCTATTTTTATTTGTTTGTATTCATAGTTTTTTTTGTAATTTTTTGTGTTTTCCTGTTTTGTTTGTTCTCCTGTATTTTTTCTTTGTTTCTCTTTTCACATTTTCTTTCTTTAAAATTACTTTCCTTTGACTAACACCTTTGCTCTTTTCTGCAGACAATCCACTGTCTATCATTTTAACCTAGTTCTTTCTACCAATTCTACTCTTCTCCAACTTTCCACTTCACTGAAACTAAACCAAAATCATCACCCCCCATCCATTTTACTCTATTCTCTTCACTACCTCTAACTTCCCCTCCTAAATTTACGTCCAGGACCTCGAGACTACCTGGTTATCAGATAGAGGGTATCCCTGTTCGATCCAAGTGAATCAAAGGGGTTCATAGAGAAATACCACCAGTCCAAAAAGAACTAAATATAAGAACAAAAATTGTTCCTACGGTTATAACAGTAAATAGTAACTATTAAATACAGGGCTCGGGGTTGGTTGTTATATTAAAACTGTATTCACTGGGGAAACCAAATTTGACTTTATATACAAAAAAGAGAGGGAAGGTATCTGTATATAATTGTGAACTTCTAAGATTTATACAACAGTACTTAGTAAGGTCTGCTTTGGGTCTTAAACGGTGCTCACAGGTGCTTGTTGATTAACATTTACAATCTAAATGTGCAGAAGAAGCACAAGAAAGATGGCAAGCCAGGGAATCTCTTCCAAGGGGAAAGGCTGGAATAAAATCTACAAAGCGAACGGCACCTATAAGCAGGGTGGAGTTGCAATCCTAGTATCAGATAAAAATGACTTCAAATTAAAAATGGTAAGAAGAGACAAAGAAGGTTATAACATACTAATAAAGGGATCTCTCCTGCAGGAGGATATAACCATCCTAAATATGTACACACCAAATACAGAAGCACACAACTTCATCAAACAAACACTACTGATTCTAAAAACACTCATAGACCCAAACACATAGTTGGGGACTATGATAGTTGATAGTTGGAGACTTTAACACTCCACTGCCACCTCTGAACAGATCAACATGCCAAAAACTGAAGAAAGAAACCACAGAACTAAACAACTGCATAGACCAACTAGACTTAACCGACATCTACAGAAAATTCCATCCAGCAACACCAGAATATGCATTATTTTCTGCAGCACATGGAACATTCTCCAAAATAGATCACATCCTAGGGCACAAAGAAAATCTGTACAAATTCAGAAGTATCGTATCCATTCCCTGCATTCTCTCAGACTACAATGGAATAAAATTAGAGCTTAACTGAAACAGCCACCACAGAAAATCCTACAATTCATGAAGACTAAACAACACACTGCTGAACCATCAGTGCGTCACTGAATAAATTAGAACAGAAATCCAAATGTTTATGGAATTAAACCAAGATGAGCACACAAGGTACCAGCTCCTTTGGGACAAAGCAAAGGCAGTACTCAGAGGAAAATTGATATCTCTGAGTGCCTACATCAACAAATTGGAGAAACAGCAACTCAACAACTTAAGGAAGCACCTTAATCTCCTGGAAAGAAAACAACAAACCAAACCACAAGCGAATAGATGAAAGCAAACAATTAAAATAAAATCAGAATTAAATGACTAAGAGAGAAAATAAAACATTGAAAGAATCAGCAAAACTAAGAGTTGGTTATTTGAAAAAATTAACAAAATAGACAGACACCTAGCAAATCTGACCAAAAATGAAGGCAGCACACCCAAATAAACAAGATCAGAGATGAAACAGGTAATATCACCACAGAAATAACCAAAATTCAGAACACAATAAGGGACTACTTTCCAAATCTTTATGCCAACATATTAGAGAACCTGGAAGAAATGAACGATTTCCTAGCAAAAATTGATATCCCCAAACTCAAACATGAAGATTTAAACCTAGTAAACAGATACATATACAGCACTGAAATAGAAATGGCAATAAGAGATCTCCCATCCAAGAATAGCCCAGGTCCAGATGGATTCACAGCAGAATTCTACAAGGCCTTCAAAACAGAAATCACGCCAATAATTCTCAAACTCTTCAATGAAATTGAAAGAGAAAGTTCACTACCAAACACATTCTATGAAGCCAGAATAACCCTCATCCCAAAACCAGGCAGGGAGGGACTTATCACAGAATGAAAACTATAGACCGATTTACCTGATGAACATTGATGCAAAAATTCTGAACAAAATTCTGGCCAATCGACTTCAAGAGGTCATCAAAAAAATCATACACTATGATCAAACTGGATTCATCTCAGGGATGCAAAGTTGGTTCAATATAGGCAAGTTGATTACTATAATCTACCACATCAACTGGAGCAAGGTAAAGAATCACATGGTTATATCCCTAGATGCCGAAAAGGTGTTTGATAAAATCCATCACCGATTTATGATAAAAGCCCTGGAAAAATTGGGATACTTGGGAACATCCCTGAATATATTAAAGGCCATTTATGACAAACTAGCAGCAAGCATAATTCTAAACTATGAAAAGCTAAAGCCATTCCCTTTAAAATCGGGAGCAAGACAGGGATGTCCACTCTCTCTCCTCTCCTCTTCAACATAGTACTAGAATTCCTAGCCAGAGCAAATATGAAGAAGAAAACATAAAGGGGATCCAGACAGGAAAAGGTGAAGCTAAACTTTCTCTCTTCACAGATGACATGATCCTATACCTAAAGAACCGCATGGACTCTAATCCCAAACTACTAGGCCTGATCCAAAACTTTGGCAAAGTAGCAGCAAATAAAATAACCCCCCAAAATCAACGGTCTTTCTATATTCCAATGACCTGAAGACCGAGGCCAAAATCAGGAAAGCAACTCCTTTCTCAATAGCCTCAAAAAAAAAAAAAATCTAGGGATATCCTTAACCAAAGAAGTGAATGACCTCTAGGATGAGAACATTAAAACCATGAAAAATGAAATTAAGTCAGAACTAAGGAAATGGAAAAACCTCCCAAGCTCCAGGATTGGGAGGATTAATATAGTCAAAATGGAAATATGGCCAAAGGCTATCTAAAAATTCATTGCAATGCCAATTAATATCCCAACACCATTTTTTAATGAAATAGAAGAAGCAATCCAGAAATTCATATGGAACAATAAAAGACCCCGAACAGCAAAAACAATTCTAAGCAGAAAGAACAGTGCTGCAGGAATTAAAATACCAAACTTAAAGCTGTATTATAAAGCTGTAGTAATAAAAACAGATTGGTATTGGCACAGAAACAGGCCTGAGGACCAATGGAAAAGAACGCAAGACCAAGAAATGAACCCGCAGTACTATGCCTACTTAATCTTTGATAAAGGAGCTAAAAAAATAGTCTGGAAGAAAGATAGCCTCTTTAACAAATGGTGCTGGAAAAAGTGGTTCAACACTTGCAACAAACTAAAACTAGATCCTTATATATCACCCTACACCAAAATCAATTCCAAATAGATCAAAGACTTTGAAATAAAAACAGATACCCAGAAAACACTACAAGAAGGAGTAGGAGAAACACTTGGGCACCTTGGTACAGGACGGAATTTCCTTAACAAAGATCCAGAAAGGCTACAAATCAAAGAAAGGTTGGACAAATGGGACTGCATCAAACTGCAGAGCTTCTGCAGGACAAAGGACATAACTCATAAGATAAACAGAAAGCACACAGATTGGGAGAAGATCTTTACCAGCCATACAACAGAGAAAGGCCTCATATCTAAAATATATGCAGAACTAAAATAATTACATTCCTTCAAACAAAACTGTAAAGAACCAATAGCCTCCTCATCAAGTGGGCTAAAGATTTAAAAAGAGACTTCTCTGATGAGGAAATGAGAATGGCCAAGAGACATATGAAAAAGTGCTCTATATCACTTGCCATAAAAAAATGCAAATCAAAACAACATTGAGATTCCATCTCATCCTAGTAAGAATGTCCTATATCAAGAAAACTAACAATAACAAATGTTATTGGGGATGTGGCCAAAAGGGAACCCTACTTCATTGTTGGTAGGAATGTAAATTGTTCAGCCACTCTGGAAAATGGTATGGAGATTCCTCAGAAGGCTAAACATAGAATTGCCCCATGACCCAGCAGCCCCACTTTTGGGTATCTATCCAAAAGACCACAAACAAAATCTCACTAAAGCCACCAGCACAACAATGTTCATCGCAGTACATTTTGTCTTAGCTAGAATCTGGAACCAACCCAGATGCCCCTCAGTAGACGAATGGATCAGGAAAATGTGGTACATATACACAATGGAATTTTATGCCTCTATCAGAAAGAATGACATTGCCCCATTTGTAAGGAAATGGAAGGACTTGGAAAAAATTATACTAAGTGAAGGGAGCCAGACCCAAAGAAACGTGGACTCTATGGTTTTGCTCATAGGGGATAATTAGCACAGGTTTAGGCAAATCACAGCAGAGGATCACATGATCCTAATAGCTATATCCTTATGATCACATAAGATGATGCTAAGTGAAATGAACTCCATGTTATGGAAATGATTGTTATATCATTGTTATAACTACTTTCCATGTGCTAGGTGTAACCGTAGCTTTTATTATTGATGATCTTCTTGTATCCCTTCCTGTGGTTGTACCTACACTATCTCTGTCTTATCTGAGTATATTGGAAACCGTGTATACTGGTATTAGAACTAGGAAATTGAAAGGGAATACCAAAATCGACAGACACAGGGTAAAAAAAAGACAACCAACTACAAAAGCAATACTTGCAAAACTGTTTGGTGTAAATGAACTGAACAATTCATGGGGGGGAGGGGAAGGGAAAGGTGGATGGGGGAGGGGGTAATGAGGGATGAGGTAACAAACAGTACAAGAAATGTATCCATTGCCTAACCTATGAAAGTTTAACCTCTCTGTACCTCAGTTTGATAATAAAAATTAAAAAAAAAAAAAAAAAAGAAAACGGCCAGAAATGGTGCTGTGGCTCATGTTGCAGAGGGCTAGCCTTGAGCAAAAGAAGCCAGGGACAGTGCTCAGGCCCTGAGTACAAGCCCCAGGACTGGCAATAAATAAATGAGTAAATAAAGCAACCATATGGGGAAAAATTCTCTATGTATTTCACATC
Organism: Perognathus longimembris pacificus; assembly: GCF_023159225.1. NCBI lineage: Eukaryota > Metazoa > Chordata > Mammalia > Rodentia > Heteromyidae > Perognathus > Perognathus longimembris. Next base: position 66,880,223 of record NC_063164.1, read on the forward strand.
TTTTCTATGTTCAGTTTGTAAATGTCTTAAGTGGTATTCCAAATCACCATATTAGTTATTGTAATAATTATCTCTGAGAGAGCCCTCCCATTCTTTGCTATATGCTATTCTTTGCCAGTTAAATCAACTTCTGGCTCTTTTATTTTTGTACTTTTTACCACTAGTTAACACTGGAAAACACTGTGATGACTTTCTGGGGTAGTACAGGGAAAGATAAAAGACAAGTGATTATCCCTTAAATTTACCTGGTTTGTTAGGTTTTCATTCTAGAAATCAGGTCTTCAGGGCTAATCCTGCAGCACTAAGAAGCAATGAGTTATTAATAGTCAATCTTTTTCATTGTAGCTTACTTGTGAGACAACATCCAAATTCTGAACGCAAATGGTTTATAAATGTTCTGCAAAGGTTTTACAGTTTTCCAGCTTCACCTCCTCAGGTATAGAGCTACAAGATCAATAACATCTGCTTTGCCCAAAGAAAAGCTTCCCTATTTATGTGGCTGAATGATTATGATATTTTCTTTTGATTTCGATAAGCAGGATAAATACTAACCAGTGAATGACTTCAGAACAAATCAGTAGGTGTGCTCCACTCCAGGATCTCTTATCTATTAATTTCTGTGGAATGAAACACTATTCAAACTGAGAAAGTAAATGCTTGTATGATTTCCCTCTTGGAGAAAAAACATAATCCGTAAAAAAATTCTCTGATTTCCCACCAACATTCAGCTCCACCCCAGCAGAACAGCAATCAATGTCTTCTTTTCTTTTGCCTCCCATTTCTGGCAAAGGGATGTACAATGGCAGCAACTGCAATAAATGAACCCTATTAGCCAATGCAGGTATGTTTTTCTGTAAGCCACTTTAATTCCCAATTATTCTATTCTTTGGTTTTTTAAATTACACTTCTCTTCATGCATATTTAAATTATGTTGCTACCATATTTCTTTCTTTTCACTCATCTCAATTCCTCTCCATCATCTTTTTACAATTATTAAATTTGCTAGCCTGAACTTCATTTCCATTTGAAATTGTCTCTTTAGTATGTATTAGTTAATTGTTTCCTTTTGTGTCAGTTATTCCTCCCATTGTTTTTCTAAGTTTCCTGTACTATCTTCCTTTGTATGGAGAATACCATCTCTTGAGAACCCCTTCCACCCAATTTTCCACTTACAAGCTCAACTTGCCTTTGTACTGATACTGTTTCTGGAACTGAAAATCGGGAGAAAATTCTAAATTCTTTCTTTGTGACAATTCAAAATGGTAATTAACAACATCTAAGAAAAACCCTAAAGTCTTGTGAGAATACTGAGATACTGAAGCACCTAAGTGCTAGAAAAAAAATCAACAGAATTATGAGTACTTATATGAAAGCCAGAAATATAGAAAACAGTTTTATTCTAAAGAATTTAGCAATATAAATAATCATAATTTGTATAAAATTATCAGAAAAGTTATAGGTGCTTACATATTCATGACAAAGACAATGCATACAAAATGAGAAGCCAAGGAACTACATGTTGTAATTGCTAAGCATATTAATAATTGCTCTTATTATGAACAATATTCAGAGGAGCAAAATAATTCCTTAATATAACTTGGAAATATTAAAGATTTCACTTAAGTAGTTAAATATTTATTCCATTTACATGGTATATAATATCTGATGCCTAATTCATTGTCAATCTTGGCCCAATTTAGAAGTTTGGGACATTATGCATCATGGAGCCTAGAACTCAGTGATATGAGACATCATAGCTCACAACTTTAGAATTTAGTAGTTCTAAATGAAATCAAAGACTTCTCAAAATTAAAGAAAAAGAGACCAGCATCATTGTTAACAATATTAATTTTCTTATTGTAATCATGTTCTCTACACATAATTGTGGCTGTATTTTTTTATTAAATTCTATAATGAAAACTTAGGAGTATTCACAATGTTGTTGGTAAACTTTTGAATAATAGAGCAACTATGAAATATTTAAGTGAGGCTGCCCAGAAGTAGGTAAGTACTAAATTTTGAAGGACTGAAGATGAGGGAGTGAGGGAGTCATGAAACCAATGTTAATCAAAGCTGTGGAAATTTATTTGAAAGAATCTGCTCAGTGAAATATGAGGCAAGAAGGACAGTGGTCACAATAAGGAAACTTCTAGCTCACCAATTTATAAGGACTGTAAGCCCCAAAATAGCTCAGCAAGAACTCAGCAAGAACTACCCAAGAAAGTTAAAAACAAGTATAATGGTAGAGAATTGAATGGAAAGATTATTTTAAAATAGAGAGAATGGCCAGAAGCTGGTGGCTCAAGCTTATAATCCTAGCTACTCAGCAGGCTGAGATCTGAGAGTTGAGGTTTAAAGCCAGCCCAAGCAGAAAAGTGTGTGAGACTTTTATCTCCAGGAAACAGAAGTGGGACTGTGGCTCAAAGTGGTAGAGCACAAGCCTTGAGTAAAAGAGCTCGGGGACAGTGCCCAGGCTCTAAGAAAGCCTCAAGACTGACAAAAAAAAAAAAAAAAAAAAAAAAAAGAATGATCAAAGATGCAAAACTGTGTTGGTGGCAGGACATATTTATATGTGAAGTTACAGAATTATGGTGGCTTTAAAAAGAGAAGTTTCAGAAAAGTAGGTAAAGGAAAGTCTCTAAGAATGGAGATCTGAATAGAAATATGTATTCCAAGAGTATACATAAATCTTTGGAGCATTTAGCTGTGGATTATAGAGAGTTATGGTACAGGGAAAATAGACCTGCAATAAAGGGAGAAAGTATGCACACATGAATGCTACTTTTTTTTTGGCATGTTTAATGCTAAAGGTGGAAATTGAGAGAGAGGAAAAAGATTGAACATGCAGAAAATATTCACTGGAATCAGGGCTCTCAGACAATTGCAAGAATGAGCTCCAGGGATAATGAAGGGAGTGATTCATGGAAGAAGAAGAACCACTGAAAAGGAATAATGTAATGATATATGGATACTGGTAAGTGAGGAGGAAATGTAGATTCCTATTTTATAGATGCTGTTTTCTGCACACAGTATCTGATAAGCAGGGAGAGAGAAGTGTGGTAGTTAGGTCAGAGCATAAGAAAGTAGGGAATGTTTGATATAAAACTGTGGAGAGAGTGAGATACCTGTGTTGAAAATCACATGAAAGTTCTTCCTCAGAATAGTGTGTTCTATTGCAATTTTCCTCCCCATATCTCACCTGTTCATTTGACATGCTCACCCCAGGGAATTTAGGCATACATCCATTTCAATTCCTTTATACTTTCTAACAAAAGAGTTAACTCCAGATGGTACATAGTTTATTTCCATGTCAAGTTATTGGAACAAAGTATATCACTTTAAAAATCAGATCATTTTAAATATGGCTGAATTGGCCTGAGAGTATAGCTCTGTTGGTACAATGCTTGCCTAGCATATGTGAGGCTGTGGATTTGACCTGCAAAACTGCAATAAATAAATCAACACAAGTGACTAATACTTGTGCTGGATTAATACATAATACTGTAAGATTGAAATTTCAATGAAGTCTTGATTAACATGCTCTGAGTGTGCTGAAAATGATTTGTACAGTCTTTTCTTCTAAACATTGGTTACTGAGACACCTTTCCAAATCTTTGCACTCATACTTGTAAAGAAAGTGTGAAGGGAATGGAAACTCAAAATATTTTTCTATAAGCTACCTACATATTACTAGAAATAAACTCTTAGTGGCTGTGATTGATATTAATAACTGCTTAAATGACACTCCCTTTCCCTCTCCCTCTCCCTCCTTCTTGCTCTTTCTCTACCTTCCATCGCTTCCTGTTTTACCCTTCTGTGAAAGATACCTTCTAGTTTGACCCTTTAGCTGCTCAACTAGGAGTCTTTGATATGGGTTGCTTGGCAACAAGACTGATAGAATACACAGCAGCCTGTGTGGTAACTCTATTTTCTCCCTTGTAGGTAGGAATCTGAATAGAATTTCAGGAGTTTTTTTTTAATAGCAATTCTGTTTCATTTCAGTGGATACATAATTAAATTTATTACTTTTAATATAGTTAGTCTAGTCCACTGCATTTTCACTATTATTTCGAACCACTTTTGTCATAATTATTAATATTTTCAGAAAAAAATTTGAAGATTAAAATTGCCCTTCAAAGTCCTCCATAAATTTTAGTTTATTATTGTAAAGTCAAAATCTAAAAAAATTATAAAGTTTATTGAAAAGAAAGATGTAAAGGAATTGTCTCTTTTGATATACTCTGTTTCTTACTGTAATACATCAACACTGCAAATAAAACTTCATCAATATCTACTGTTAATATCAGTGTACTTTGTGCAGTTCAATATCCATATGGTCTACTTCAAATGAAGTTATGAAATGTGATAGAAATATGAGTAATCATGTGCATATATACAAATATGGGCTGTACAAGCTTGGTCTATGTTTATTTTGGTGAAAGAAGAATCTATATTTTGTCACAGAACATAACATCTTCTTAAAGAGCCAAATTTCTATTGCATTTAATCAATGTAATAACAGACAATAGTAGTTTGCCATATGGCAGCCATGCTTTTATTAATAACTTGCTATTTATAGAAAGAGAGCCTAAACTGTCAACTAAGATGGGCAAATAGAAGAGAGTAGACAGCACTAATAACCACACATGGTAAAAGATTTGCCATTTGCTTCAGCCTCACTAGATCACAAGCAGGAAGCTACCAATGCAGAGAAGGATCACAACTGGAAGTTGTCTCTGGGTAACATTTCATACACAAAACCACAGATGTACATCTCTTACCAATCCCCACTGAAGAGTACACAGATCCCTACATCCTACAACATCCTGTGGTGTAATGTAGATGAGGACATTAGCCAAATCTAACACAAACTTTAAAAGACCTCCTTGACACCTTAACTTAATTGTATTTTAATTTTCACATCAGAGTGTGAGGGTATTTCCTGTCTTTATCACTGGGTCCTCCAAAGTGCTTAATACTGAAGTAAGTACATAATTCATTATTACTGTGGTCATCGTGGCATCATTTTTTCTTCATCTTAATTAAAGCATCTTTCCCCAAATTATACACTTTGTCCAATCCAGAAATCTTCACAAACAGAAATCTAAGCCACTTTTCTAGCATATAAAAAGAGAAATAAGTGAAATTATGTCTTTTTTTCTATTGTTTATCTTTCCTATGGTTTAGCCCTTGTCACTGTATTTGATTTTGGTACCCTGGGTATTGTATATATGATTGTCTGTATTAGGGAAGGGAAGGGGAACATCAAAATGGTGAGACAACGGGTAAAAGGCAAACCAATGCAACAGCAATACTTACAAGACAAAACTCGGTGGGAAGGGCCTGGGGAGGAGAGAAGGTAAGAGAAAAATGAGGGAAGGGAGGAGATAAGAAGTTTGACAAAAAATGTACTGTCTACCTTAAGTATGGAACTGTAACCCCTCTGCACAATACCTTGACAATACTTTTTAAAGAAATTGAAAAATAATGGAAATATCGCTTGATTTAATATAAAACCAAGATGTACAACTTTTCTAATTCTATTCATCATTGATTTGGACATTATTGACAAGTCTGTCAGGCACATAAAATATAAAGTTTTAGAAAGTTAAAGGATCATATTTTTCTTAATAGAGAATATGTCATTTATATAGAAAAGCCATAATAATCTACTGAAAAATTTAGAATGAGTTAACCTGATATAATGACTATCCATATGAAAATGAGATTTTTCAAGTGACAGAAATGATATTTTAAGAAGATAAGATGTAAACATATATAATATACATATTATATGCATGTATGTGTGGGGCACATCTGCCCGGATGCTTTGCATCATTAAGAGGCTGTTCTAGCTGGCTCCACCTCCCAGTCTTGGGACCACATGTAGCCAAGATGGAGCCTGGTGGTGAACCCTGCGGCGGTCCTGTGGTCCCATGACATAGAATTAGGCTGCCCCTTAGGAAGATTCCTCGGAGCTCCACTCTGACTGACAGGTCAGGTGTCCATTCACAGCCCCTAGGTAGGTGCATGTACCCCTCTACTTCCGCCACAAGCCAACCCCTTTAAAAGAACAGCTCATTGCCAGCATTAAATGAGTCTTAGCACTGACTGGCTCCCAGACTGTCTGTGTGTCCTCCGTCAAGCCAGGGGCTGGGTGGCAGTCTGTCAGCCCTCTTTTCCTCTTCCTGGCCGGTCCACGTGGGACATGTTTTCTCGTCTCTCCTGCAGGACAGGAGAGCCCGGGAGGCTAAAAACCCCCGACATGTATGTACATGTATATTACAAAAAATTACACTTGGACATGATTCACCCAATAAAACCAAAGGAGCATGTTCTTAGGAGAGGATCACAAAGGCTCAATAGCTATGTGCATAGGATCATATAAAATGATGTTTATCTAAACAAACATCAAGAAATGGAAAAAAGAGTTTTTTGTTATTTTTTTGTTTGTTTTTGTTTTCTCCTTTGGTGCTTTTTAAAAAATTTCTCTATCTTTTGTCTTGTTTATCTGTTAAGGGGAAGGAAAGGGGCCACAGAAATGGTGGGAAAAGTTGTCAACAAATGTAGCAGTGATACACACTAAACACTATGTTGAAAACTACATGACTCGTGGGGGAGGGGTCTGGGAAAACTGGGAGAAAATAGGAAAGAAGTGATACTCTTCAAACAGAAGTGTACTCATTACCTGATGTATGTAACTCTAACCCCTCTGTATATTATCTTTACAATAAAAGTAAATACATAAATAAATATTTTAATCTTACAAAATCAACAAATAGAAAAATACACATATAGAACAAATAGAAAAATACCCCAGGACACTACCATATTACTAAGTAGTAAAGTAAATTACACCCAAATGGCTAAAATTAAACAGACTGATTATACTAAGCTTTGGTAATGATAAACAAGGGAAAAATTCAGACAATAATGACAGGACTGTAATTAAGCAGAAGTGGCATTATGGCTTATGTGGTGGAATGACAGATTTGAGCAAAAGAAGTTTAAAGACAGGTCCCAGGCCTTGAGTTCAAGCACCAAGATAACACACACACACACACACACACACACACACACACACACACATCATTTTTCTGGGTCTTTAATATATAAAATTTCACAAGAACAAAATAAAACCACAAATGTTGGGCTGGAGATGTGGCTCAAGTGGAAAAAACACCTGCCTGGCAAGTATAACAAGTCCTGAGTTGAAACCCAATACTGAAAAGAAAGCTTGAATCACAATCACAATAGATTTAAAAAATAATGAACAGAAATGGAGGAACAAACAGTGAGCAAAGGCAGCAATGATACTCATTGGACACCATGTTGAAAATGAACTGCATAACTTGTGAATGGGAATGAGAGGGAAAGAACAAGAGGAGTGGGGAGAGAGCAAGGGAAGGGGCGATATTGTCTGAGAAGAAATGTAGTCTTAACCTGACTTAACTATAACCTCACTGTACATCACTTTTATAGTAACAATAAAAATTAAATAAAATAAAAATTTTAAAAACTTGTTAATATGAACATAAGACTAAATTTTCTGACTACAACTAATTTGTTGTGAAATTTTCTGTGTGTCACTATTTTAAGTGCATTATCTCAACCTTTACAATATTCAGAAAACTTAGTATTATTCCTATCTCATTTTTAAAGTGAAAAGCCTGTGGCACAGAGAGCTGAAATAACCTATATAAATTTGCACTGCAAACATAGCTGTAAGAACAGCATCTGAAAAATGCTACAGAATATTCTGCATTTCTTGCTCTTAGCAGTACCTCAGGCAGCTTTTCCAGAACAGGAAGAGAGATAATTCCTATGAAGAGTGTTATTTTTTCCCTTGTCAAAATTATTGTTCAGTATGATAGGTAAACTAAGTCTGAAATATTGGTCTTTCATGAAACCAAGGTATTAAATCTTTTATTCAGCACACTGTCCTTGTTTCATTTTAGGACCTGCTAAGGAGAGAAGACAAATTACATTAAGATGACATATTTACTATTCTAATTTATAATTGAGTAATATCATAAATTATACTGTTCCTGCTACCCAGCACACAAGTGAATGTATACTAGAGATTCATCACAAACCATAAGGACTATCTCTCCTTACAGGTCAGGTTTTCTCCCCACCCAAAGACCTACTTAAAGAACAGGTAAATTGAAAAATATCTGACTATAGGCAACATTGGTTTCCAGTTCAGTTTGGAAACCTCAATTTCTTAGAGGAATGGCAGTGGAATGGCCAACTACAGACTCATAAGTTTAACTCTGTGGACTCAAATGCTGGCCCTTTTGCTCTTTGCAGATGGAACCTGGGACAATTTTTTAGCTAATGTCTGCTTCAGTCTGCAGAATGGATGATGAAGCTCATTAACCCTTTTTGAAAAGCCTGTTACCTGATAAACTTTGAGTACTCTCTGACTTTCCATTCAACTCCCACCCGCCAAATCACTATTCTACTCCATTCCCACTGTAAGGATCTCAGGTCAAGTCCTTAGCCCTTCATTCATCTTATGTTGCTGTAGTTACCTAAAAGTTATCTTTCCTACAGTCTTTCCAACTGCAATCCTCTCTGAAGATATGAGCAGGATAATGTTTTTTTTTTAATGTTTTTTTTCACAGGATTAACTCTCACAAGGTATCACCCGCCACACCATGACCTACAATTAATGTTTGATGTGTGTCAGTATTTTTTTTTTTTTACAAGGAGACTCCATTCTAATTTCCCACTATTGTTTTGACAGTTACTGGAGAAATCTTCTGCTTGGAAATTAATTGATTTGCCATCCATTAATGTGGAGTAGAGTTCACTTCTATACCCTGCTAACTCATTTTTGACTATTCTCTTAGCATTTCCACCTGTGCATAAAATTGTTTTTGTTATGCTTACTTCTCAAATTATTTCAAAGGGATTTTTAAATTTGATTAGTTTAGTCTATTCTCAAGATATGTTACCATAACCTCTTGCTTATGACTCTACAAGCTTATCCTACTCTTTCAAAATGATGACAGAACTTCCTTGGAAATACTTTTTCTCTCTTCCCTTCATTTGCTCTCATATCTTCTAGCACAATGCCTCTCACTTTTAGGAGTATGTGATAAATATTAACAGAATTAAATTAAATGAAGCTATTAAACAGATGCACTAGCTTTATCCCCCAGAGACTGCACTTGTAGAGTGAGAGTAAAATATTATTTAGGTCTTTCCCTTCCAAATCCAAAAAATGGTTTGTGGGCATAAAAAAGGAACAAGAAATAACTCAATCATTTAAAAATATTACTGATGGTTTGTTTCAAAAGTGAAGTACGAAGTAGCTGGGACCAGTGGAAAGCACGAGGTAAGCATCAAGAAGGGTTTCTGCACAACCTAGGTGAATTGATAAAATACAAAGAAAACAATTGAAGCTGAACTCCTTCACCCAGACTTCTCTGTACTGCATGAAGTAAATGAAGGATGGAAGCAAACGAGAGTTATTAAAAATTCTGAAAATTGAAACACAAGCTTAAGACTGAGGGAAAGCTTGAATGATTTATAGGTAATGAGATAAAAAGCTGGCAACTGCAAGATGGAGATGACCCCAAAAAAAGACCAGTTCATGTTCCCATCATGAATTTGCAGTTGGCATGAACAACAGGGTAGGAAGAAGACTATATACCATCTGTGGGACTTAATCAACAGTTGTTTTCTGGCTTAGGGTCAAAGACAAGTTATCCTATCAGAACCACTTTAGCACTCATGCTCAGTGGCAGAGATCAATAAGGAACTAAAGTCAACATCTGAGCCTTTTCTAGACCAATCATGTCCTAGGATAGGAGGAGAATTAGTAAAGCATGAAGGCCACCTTTCTGAGGGACCATTCTTTATGTAGCATTGGCTTTCAAAAAACTTACTGCTTACTATACTTCATTAATCTTCCTCTTTACTTGGTAGAGAAACAGACCTGCACACTACACAGCACAAGACTACAGTCTCTGTGTTTAAGGAAGACTATTTTTATGCTAAATTTTCGGTATCTAAATAGCATATTTGTCAATGCAATTAATTTTAGACTGCTGAATGGCCCTATTGACAATACTACAAAATTCTTAACTCTTACTTGAAAGTAAATCATGAAGACACTGCTAAAGACTTAAGTATGATGTGAAGTTTGGGAGTAGAGTGTTCCAGAAAATGGAAAGACTAGAGCAGCCACAGAATCTCAGACATTTAACACACACACACACACACACACACACACACACACACACACACACACACACAGAAATAGAATTAAATAGCCACCAGATTCATTCCTATGAATGACATGAAAAGTCAGCAAAACAACACACCTGCTTCCTGTCATTGTTGTTCAAGCCATTTGAGATGTTGAAAGTAAAGTGCAGAGAAAAGAGTCACATATCTTCTATTTCTATGAATGCCTTAAAAGAACACTGGATGATTTTTCCCGTAAATTATTCCATCACCACCATTTGTTTTGATTTTGAATTTTCCTTCCATAAGCACTTCACAGTTGCCACTTCTTCACTCCAAAGGGCTCACAAACACATATTTTCAGTCTATGTTTGCACTCAGTAAATAGGATATATATTCATTTTGATTTTGTGGTCTGTATACACCCATAGTGATTGATTCAGTGGTTTGCATTTCACCAAATGCTCAAAGAAGACAAGGCATTTTCCTCAAACATTTTGATGTGTTTACCAAGAAGACAGAAGTTCACATTTTTTTAGTTTTTTGCCGGGTATCCATATTTTGTGATGTTGTGGCATGAGTATGAGATTTTGACGCTTAGTTAACAAACATACTTGAAGTTTCCAAATAAATCAATTCCAATGAAGAACCAGTCATATAATTGGGCATTTATTTTCAACATTAGACATCTATTAACTCCACAAATGAGACCGTCCTTAATTAACCTTATATCCATTTTATGAAGACATTAAGCAATTTGTTCAAAGTGCATAGCTAGTGAGTGATAAAGCAGGACTTAACACCAGATGTTCCAATCTAGAGCCCAAATTCCTAAATATTGTGCATGTTATCTTATTACCAAAGGAGTTATTCTGGGAGACAATGTACAAAATAGCCAGGATAATCCTTCCACCAGGAGTCACTGAATATACGAAATACTTATCTTTAATAATTCAGTAAAGTAGTGAGTTTACTTATGTCTGTAATCCCAGCTACACAGGAGACAGAGGGTGGGAGGGTGTTGGTTCCATGATAGCTAAAAGCTTTTGAGATCTCCAAACCATTGGCAGTGTGCCATGGTACATGCATGTCATCCTGGCTACATTGGAAATATAAACAGCAGGATCTAGATCTAGACCCGTCTAGGCAAAAAATGAGCCCCTCTTCCCAAAATAATGCAAGCAAGAAAAGTAGAAGGCATGACTCAAGTGCTAGAGTACCTTCCTAACAAGGGTAAGACTTTGTGTTCAAAACCCTAGTACTGCAACACATATCACACACACACACACAAACACACACACACACACACAGAGTTTAACATACTGTGATTATTTCATTTTGATTTGGGTTCTGCTTAAGAATTATCTTGCAAAAAGTCTTGCTCAAAGCAGAGACACTTCATGGAGACACTAGAAAGCTGTTACTTTTTTTCTGAGGTTTTGTTTTCTTCACATTTAAAACTTGAAATAACAATAAAGATCTTAAAATAGAGGAAAATTAAAGGCGATGCTTATATAAACTAAGGTGGTAAATTTTAATACACTAACTCAATACTCTATTTAAAAAATATCATTTCATACTGGCTAATATCATCCATCACTCTGCTTAACTAATGACAAAAGGGGTAAAAAAATTTCACTTAAATTATGTGAGCAGTGTTTTGTGAAGGTAACACAGAGCAAAGGTAAACTAAGTAATTAGAAATATTGAAAGTATAGCAGTCAATTCTAACTATCAGGTACATCATATAACGTTATCTTTTGTATTTATTCCCTCTAAATATGCATAAATATCAAGAACTGTAGGTAAAAATATATTGTTTTATGACCACATGGCAAATACATTCAGTATGACTTCAACTGAGTGGGAAAATAGAATTGTACATGACTTACTGTATGTGGTGCTTGGTGACGTCAAAATGATTTGGAAACACTCATCCTTGAGAAACTCCTACACAGTGCATCTGTGTTGGAAGAGAAAAGGCCAAAAGAATAAGTAGTTGGCCATGGTCATGGAAGAACTAATCCACACCAACACAGACTTAGAGAGTGTGCATGTTAACATTCTTTACAAAATGCAAATTTTATATCTAGCAAAGTATAATAGGCTGATGAGCTGAAGTAGTTTAAAACACATGAAAATATTCTAAATGGCAGGCCAAAGTACATTTGAATGTAAGAGATAGGAAAAATATACACACTGACTCCAGAATTTTTTGGAAATACATAGAACTCTAAGAACATTTTTACAACGCAAAGGCAATTCAAAAATAGGAGATGCTTATTAGTAAACTCAGTTGGAAGTTTGAAGTGATTATTCAAATAATACAGGTTTTAAAAATGTACTTTTGTCTGATATATGAAGATCAATGAGTTAGAAGTGAATCTTGCTTGATTTATCGAGAGAACTGTACCAATTCACTTTGTAATTGCATTTCAATTCTAATTGAAAACCATGCACTGAGAAAAATGCAGGCATGCTGCTTGCACATCTCACAAAAAATACACAAACAGATCTATTCTCTGTTCTACACCATGAAGGTGGGATTATAAGGAAAAAGTGATTTAATCAGGCTTCATTAATTATATTGTTTGTTTCTGAAGATGAGTATTAGAAGAGCACATTAACTTTGAAGTTCAAAATATTTCTACCTAAATGGATTTGTGTTACCAAGTATTATGTTTCATGAAAGAATTACCCCCAAAATCAAAATGAGATGCAACCTACTGAAAGTTATGTGGAAAGTAAAATACAGTGCTTCAAATAGATCAGACACATTATGTGTAATCCAATGAGCAAGCTCCCTTAAAGGAACAGTGCCCAACAGAATTTAATTTAATTTCTGGCCAGCTTGACAAAGGTGGCTCATACCTGTAATCTTACCCATTCAAGAGGGTAGCTACAGTGGTAGAGTGCTGGCCTTGAGCTAAAAAGCTGAGAGGCAGCACCCAGGCCCTGAGCTGGAACCCCAGTACTGAAACAAACAAACAAAAATATGACAAGACTTGAGCCTTGCTGGTACTAAGCAGAAATATCATTTATGCATAAAAAGTTATACTTTTTATTTGCAAAAACCTATTATAATCAAATCAACAGTTCAACATGTAGAACAAGCATCCTGAGTAAAACATCTAATTTATCTTCGTCTACTCTGTAAACGAGGCCAAAATGGTTTTTTGTCTCTACTGGCTCGTGCATGGATAGTTTTACTAATTTTCAACACAAAGGCTCTGAAGCAAGAGGAAGTTACATACAGCTAATAACCTAGACCTAAATGACAAAATTAATTTAAAAATTCCCAAGAAACTAGGTATTTTAAATAAATCTTGTTTCTATAAGCTGAAACTTAAATTTTAGTAGAAATACATATTCATCTTAACATTATAATTAGTTAAAAGAATAGAGAGGCTTATTTCTTCATATTCCTATGATGTATACCCATTGTTACAGATTATTATGCTGATTTGACACTAATTACACAACTCTCAATGAGATTTCAACAAGAGAAAATTGATCTCAGTTCACAACCAATATTATTGATGATCCTCTTGTATCCCCTTCCTGTGGTTGTACCCACATGATCACTGTATCTCATCTGAGTACCCTGGATACTGTATATACTGGTATTAGAACCAGAGAAGGGAAAGAGAATATCAAAATCAAGAGACAAAGGATAAAAAGACAAACAACTCCAAAAGAAATACTTCCAAAACCATTTGGTGTAAACCCACTGAACAACTCATGGGTGGAGAGGGAAAGGGGGAGTGGGGAGCGGGGGAAATGAGGGAGGAGGTAACAAACTGTAACCCCTCTGTACATCACTTTGGCAATAAATAAGTAATTATTTAAAATTGTAAAATTGAAATAAGCAGTAGATATAATCACATTTCTCAAAAGAAGACATACAGATGGAAGATGAATAATGTTCGCACAGCAGACAGATATATGAATAATGTTCAATTTCATTGATCATATCAAACTTACAATGAACTATCACCTTACTCCAGCAGGAGCAGATACTAGCTACTCTTATGGAGATCACTACAGTAAGTAAGCTTGTGGAAAAAGTGAACCCTTCCCTGAACACTGTTGAAATGTAAATTTGTATCATCATCACAAAATTTTCTAAAAAAAACTTTAAAACAGAATTATCATATGACCCATAAATTCCACCACTAGATATACATTACAAGGAAATGAAATGCATATGTCAATGGAATATTTGCAAGCCTTTGGTAAGTGCAGGACTATTCACACTAGCCAATATGTGCAAAGTGTCCATGGGCTAGTGAATGTCTGTACTATGACCATACCCAGTAAATGTATGTATTGAAACTCAAAGCATCATCCATAAATATTATGTACAAGTTTTACTTTTTATGTATCCGAAATATATTTAAACGAAGAAATGGGGCCTACTAATGTTCTGTTTGTCCCATATCTTGGCTTAAAGATATCAAACAATATTTCAATAGCAGAGAATTTTCTTAAGTCCCCGCAATTCTTGCTTCCTTTGAAAGAACAGAGTTTGTAAAGCTTGTCTCAGAGCATACACAAGGAACACAGAAAAGCTCCCCGTCTCACACCAAAGGCTTTTTGTGCTCACTCTCCTTCTACTTTCACAAACTTTGGTACTAGGGTGCAATCCAAGCCCTCCTTTCCCACTATGTATCATTACATATATTGATGTGAAAAGGCACACTTCACTGGTTGAAGTGCCTTTATAATGCTGTGTATAGTTCATTACAGTTACACAATCAGGTGCTATTAATTAATTGTCATATTTAAATCTATTTAATCTATTTATTGGTTTTAAGAGCCTGTGGGTTACAGAAATATATTCAGTATTTTGAAGGTCGAGTATTTTTAAGGAAGAAGTTACAAACACAATCACTAATACATCATTAAGATAATTAGTTATATCAAACAACGATATTACATTTATTGTACACAAGTCTTTCTACAGATCACTCTTGGATTAATGGATATTTCACATAACTGAACAGTTAGAATGATGAAGGAAAAAAACCCTTCAGTTAATTAAATAAACTGGATCAAGGGTACAGTGGACACTAAAGTGATACTATGCAACATACAAATTTTGGTTGTATGATAACATGCTGCAAAACTTTTCAAACAGCAATGTTTCTTAGAATGCTTAAAGAATTCAGACCAAGAATTCCAAGCCCACATGATAGGAGTCATATGAATCTGAAACTCTCCCTTCATACTCTGAAAATAAAATATACAACCAATGAAAAACAAAATCACAGAAATCCAGCATAACTGAAAGTTGGAAAACAACAAAAATATCAGGTTACTAGTAAACAGAATATTAAGCATCAACTTCCAGCAGAACTATCTTCAAGCTCCCACTAAATCTATTCCAGAGATTTTGAAGTTCTAGGAAATTCTGAGGAGGACAGAGAAGGAAGCAAATGTGGTAGAAATAACATAAAAGTGGCAAATAAAGTCTACTCACACTAAGAAGATACTAAGAAACTATAGTAGTACACAGATGCAGAAAGACAACTCAATAGGCCTTGAGATGACCTTTTCCTGGAAGAAAAACATGTGAAACATTTGTGAATACAGTAAAAAAAATTCTAGGCTTCACATTCATATGCCTCCTACTAGGTAAACATGTGATAATTGGTAATTCAAAGTTATTAATTAGGGTAAAGGCATTATGACGTTTTTGATAACAGAAATGAGTAATGTATAAGATGAAGGGAAAAAATAAAACAAAATAGAAACCATTCTTTAGAGTCAAATGCCTCCTCAAAAGCATAGATGGATTAGTGGAGTTACAAAATCATCATCAAGCACTAAATCAAGAAAACAAAACAAGACTGTGAACTGGGAATGCTGCTCTGGCCTGTAATGCCATGAGAGATAGAAATCTGAAGCATTACATTTGAAGGACAATTATAAAGACAAAAAGTTAGTGGGATAGCAATCAACAAACCAACTACTGTCATACATGCATGCAATCCCAGGAGGCCAGTGGTAGGATATAAAGAGAAGTCTTGAGCTCCTACTTAGCAAATAACTAAAGCAAAAAGGAGCTGGGGCCTAGCTTAAGTGAAAGCATACATCCATGCATAGCAAGGGTGAGGCCCTAATTATTTCAATGCTTACTACCCATCAAATAAAAAGAACAGAAATACCAGTGGACTAGCATTGATAGGTGAAAGCATCATAACAGACTAGTTAGTTCTATCCTCTAGAAGTAGTCTTCCACAAATTAGTTATTAAGTACAATGCGTAAAATAGGAACTTTCAGTGGAGAACTTTGGCAGAGATTGCCTTAACTAATTGATGAAGGATGGCACCATCAATAATGGAGCAAGTATGCATGATCCACATGAGAGGAATTAAACATCACTTTTGTGGTCTTCCTGCCAAGAATGGATAACTTGAATTAATCATTGAGAAACATCGCCAAACCCAACTTGAGCATTTTCTGCAAAATATCTGGCCTGAAGTATTCAAATGTCAAAGCAATAAAAGACTAAGGAAATGTGTCAGAGTAAAAGAAATCTAAAACACATGACAACCACATCCACCTGCACTTCTAGACATGTACTGTGCTGTGAGGATATAATAGTACTGAACAGTATCAAATATCTTAATTTTCATAATTATTTCTTGATCATGTAAAACAGTTCCTCATTCTTAGCAAACACATGAAATATTTCAGTTGTAAAACAATGATTGACTGCAAATTACCCTCAAATTATTCCATCAAAAGAGAGAGTGGGGGAGAGAGTGTGAGTGTAAAATGAAAGAGCAATGGCAGATAATCAAAGAGAGGGGGAAAAGAAGAGAAGGAAGGAGAGGAAGTAAAGGAGGAGGAGGAGGATGAAGGAGGACTGAAAACAAGGGCAAATGTGAGCCATTAATGAATCTAGACACTTGCTATTCAAGGTCCTTAAACAAAATTCTCACAATCCAATTGATTTTGAGGTTAAAAATATAGAAAGAGGGCTGGGGATATAGCCTAGTGGCAAGAGTGCCTGCCTCGGATACACGAGGCCCTAGGTTCGATTCCCCAGCACCACATATACAGAAAAAACGGCCAGAAGCGGCGCTGTGGCTCAAGAGGCAGAGTGCTAGCCTTGAGCGGGAAGAAGCCAGGGACAGTGCTCAGCCCCTGAGTCCAAGGCCCAGGACTGGCAAAATAAAAAAAATAAAAAATAAAAAAAATATATATATATAGAAAGAAAAATCAACACATGTTTTACTTTCATCTAGACATTTTGAAATCATAGAAAAAGGCACACATAAATCAGTGAAGTCTGTTAAATCACACACATACACGCACACACACACACACACACACCTATCCTCAGAAACAATGATGCTGAAAAAATTACTCTGTCTTTCCACTTTTTATCCTTTGTCTCTCGATTTTGATATTCCCTTTCACTTTCCTAGCTCTAATACCAGTATATACAGTTTCCAATATACTCAGATAAAATACAGTGATAGTGCAGGTACAACCACCGGAAGGGGGCACAGATGATCATCAACAATAGAAGCTACGGTTTCACATGGCATGTTGAAAGTAATCACAACAGTGATATAACAGTCATTTCCATAACATGGAGTTCATTTCACTTAGCATCATCTTATGCATTCATAAGGGCATAGCTATCAAAATCGAGAGACAAAGGATAAAAAGACAAATGACTACAAAAGCAATACTTGCAAAACCATTTGGTGTAAACCAACTCAACAAACTCATGGGGGGAGAGGGAAAGGAGGAAGGGGGGAGGAGGGAATGAGGGAGGAGATAACAAACAGTACAAGAAATGTACCCAAGGCCCAGCGTATGAAACTGTAAACTCTCTGTACATCACTTTGACAATAAATAAAAAAAAATTACTTTGTCTACATGAAAAAGAATGAAAGTAGACCCATATAGCATCTAAACATAAATCAACTTCCAAATGTTTTAAGGATGTTATGTAAAACTTTAAACTCTAGACCACTACAGGGGAACTCTGGAAAATATAAACACCATTGACTATTTATTTATTTATTTATTTATTTATTTATTTATTTATTTATTTATTTTGGCCAGTCCTGGGCCTTGGACTCAGGGGCTGAGCACTGTCCCTGGCTTCTTCCCGCTCAAGGCTAGCACTCTGCCACTTGAGCCACAGCGCCGCTTCTGGCCGTTTTCTGTATATGTGGTGCTGGGGAATCAAACCTAGGGCCTCGTGTATCCGAGGCAGGCACTCTTGCCACTAGGCTATATCCCCAGCCCTGACTATTTCTTAATAAGACTAATTACCCAGGGAATAAGAGCAAGAATGTATAAATGTGACTACACTGAATTAAACATTTTGTGCATCTAAAGAAACAATCGTTAGCATTAAGGAACAAAATAGAAAACTTTCACCTTTAATTCCTAAAGCAATATATTTTCATGTATAACTATCTTGCCTTTTCATCTATATTATTATTTACAATACTATACAGTGCAATCTCTTGATTAGATTCAGACTTTACTTGTCAATTTATTCATGTGACACTCTCAATATTTACTATTAAGCTGCAATACATGTCACTGATTAATATTCTATTGCTATGGTATAACATCTTTTACTTGCTCTTCAAAATGTAAAGTATCATGCAAAATTGACTGGAAAAATAAAATATGGCAGAGTTTTTTATATATGTCTTCTGCCTCAGCATGAATGTATCCTTTGGATAAAATATACTGAAGTGGCATTGCTGGGTATGGTTAAATACCATAAAAGTATTAAGACCTGGTAAACCGTATTGTATTATCTCTGGTGCACATGATTTTCCTATCTGAAGATCAGGTTATAATCAGATTGTAATCTACAGTGAATGCAGTATCAGAAGTTATAGCAGAACTCTCATTGCTGTGTCTGCTGTGCTCTGACCCGAGCTCTTCTTGTTTCCACATACCTTCAACAGATTTCAGTGCATTCTTGGTATTGCACATGGTAAGGCATGTAACCTTATAAAACATCTTCGAAAGTTAACAGTGAATTCTTACAAATGATTTTAGGGAAAGGTATGGAAGTAAAAATGCTTTAGTAGAACAAGTATTCACTTTTTGGAGGTGATAATGCAACATTTTTATATTTCACAAAGTTACAATCAAGTTTATTGTAAGACCTAAGGAAAGAGAATATACACAAATAGATAAAAGATGACTGAGAACATATGAAAGGACTGATTATCATATGACAAAGAATGTAATTAAAGGCAAGAACACTTAGATTCCCCTGAATAATACTAGCAGCTAAGGCAGGCCCCTATTTCTAACTTGTAACAACAGTATACCAAGATGACTTAGCAATAAAGAAGCATTTTAATTAATGGTTCTCTTAAATCACTAGCTTATTTTAACCCTCCATTCTTTCTTCCCATATAACTTAAGATTCCTGGGAACACCCATGAATAAAATTTTTCTCATCTATTAGATTCCATGCATACTTAAATTCTATCAATTAATACAAATATCATTCCATTTAAGCACCCATAAACACTTTTGAAGTCCTACTTTGCCCTAGGAGGTACCTAATGCTCTGACAAATGACAACTTGTCTTTAAACAATACTATGTTTTGTTGCAGACACAAAAACTATAAACCTTACTTAAGTAAACATGATTTGAACCCTTTGTTGTTCTCTCATATTAAATCCTATCATTGTGAGAAAATAAAGTTAAAATGGGAGTTATTTATTTCCCTAAATCCAGTCAATTGTAAAACCATTTCCCCTTCTCTGTGAGGAATATGGAAATTATCTATCTATGATTCATTCCTCTATATTCCAAGTCATCAATACTAATTATCAGTAGATATCACACTGCTTAATCTATAACCGCTGCAGTCATTGATAATGTGTTCTACCTTCCTCTCGAGCCTTGCAATTTTCCCTTCAAGAAGTCCTCATTTCTTATTGCAAATATGGCTGGTAATAATTCTATAATAATTTAAGAAATTATATATAATAGTAATAATGTATAATAAAAATAATATAACAATAATTAATGTTACAAATCATGATCTCCTAGTGTATAAAAATATCAAAATGTAATATACTTAAGTCCATTAGTCAAATTACACCAGTGCAAATTCCTTACCAAGTCTATATGCCATGGTTTAGTGTTATGGTCTTACAGTGCTTAACTGAATACAAAGTGTCTATTCTTTATTCATCCATTTGCAGAGAAATCAAAGCCTTTTATCACAACTCAAGTGGGCTGTTGCTCAATTCTTTGTTCCATTGTACATTTAATCAAATGCTCAAAACTATGTTTCAAACATTTGCCAGTCTTCATCAACTTCCTCATTTTCCTGAGGGACAAAATCAATCCGGAATATGCTGTTTTCTCCTCCACCCCACTCTCAGCTAACATGCATTAAAGCTATATACATATTCCAACTGTCACTTCATTACTTCATAGTCTCTAAGAATGTTTTCTATTACTCTTACATATCCCTGTTTTACCTTTCCCATGAAGTAATTCAAACTATTAGGAAGACAAGTAAAGATTCATGTTCAAAACTTTTGCATCATTTGTAGTGTTTATAATTGTAAACCTCTTAAAACAGCTATAATGTTTACCGGTTAAGGACTAGTTAACAATATTGTGAGTCAAGATACACAGTAATGTGATCACACAAATAGCATTTAGAAATCTTGAGTATGCATATATGAAATGCCAATGAAGTAATATACATAATAAAGTTACAATAGTGTAAATAATTGTTCTAATAATAAATAATAATTGTGCTAATAATTTATCAGATCTCTTGTTTTATACTCTGTACTGCTTCCAGGTCTGCATTTGTCGAATTAATCGTTACAATATAAAATTAAACACATCATTTAAACCCCAAATTTAAATAAATTATATATGTGTATACAACCTCAGCTTTCCAAGAAGATATAAGAACATGTTATTTCTATGCAGCATAAATGTAATTTTGTATCATTTCATGTATATGTAATATATTTACAGGAATAATTTAATTTTTCCTTTTATGTTTTCAGAAATTTCAAAAACTTCTAAAGAATACGCAATATAATAATACAATGATAAAACATGCAACAAGGTACAATAAATTAATTAATTTTAAAATTCAAGGTATGAAGGCAATCTCAAGTGACATGACTATAAATCAAGCCATTTTTAAGAGCAAGACTAGTATTGACAATATTAGAACAGAGATGGATAAGAATTTTTTAAGTAAAATACATTTCTATGTGTATAGCAAGATCTGATAGTTTCCCCCATTCCCAATATTAATTTCTCCTACCTTTGCTGCTATACATACTTTTTTACACTTTGGGTTGTGGGTTTTCTAAATTGTGTATGTAATGGTTAGAACCTGAAGGCTCTTTTAGCTATATGGATGCAGAATAACAACAAAAATGCAGGATTACTGGAACATCAGTCATAGAACCAGGCTAGCAGGTATGGCAAAAACTTTCAAAACCTCAGAGTATTGAGAGAAAAATAAAATATGTATTATTTAAGCCATTCTGGGTATTTACCAAACATAATTACTAAGTGATACAGGGTATGTCATGAATGTCAAATAAGGATAAGCAAAAACTCTATCTTTCTGGACATAATGATTTTGACTAATATATTTAATAAAATACTAGGATTTACATATCAAATAATTTTTAAAATAAAGACAACAAAAACAAATAATTAGCATTTGAGAAAATAGGAAATATTAAAAATGACAGTTTACTTACTACAAAAGATGATGTTTGGTAGTTTAGTTATATAAAGGATTTTTAAATTATATTTTTGCATTGGATTTTAATTTTAACTAAAAATATAGTTTGAACAAAAGTGAGAGAGATTATCTTATACATTATTTAGGAGGACCTAGGACCTGAGGATTGTTTTGATATTATTTTATTTAAAAATAAGTGAATATCATTTTGAATATATTTACTTACTGTCTTGATATTTTTTATTATCTTTAAATAATTGTACAAAGGAACTATCATTCAACAAGAAGATTATGAATACAGTGTATCTTGATTAATGTCATCCCTTTCAACATTCTCATTCTCCCTTGTCAAACCTCAATTCCCTAACTTCTCTTACTTTTAGGTTGTGAATTGAATTTTTGGCCATTTAACAGAGCACTTTCTGTGTAACAATGCATCTTGATCTGTGTTAGCAGTTCAGCATAGTTATTCCTTTTCGACGCAATCCTTTCCTTATATTTCTCAATTCTGTGATACATACAATGAACTCTTGTGTCCATATGCCCCCTCAACTCTTCATTCTTCCTTCCTTCTCCTTTGGTCCCCACCCTCCCCTCTAGCAAGTAACTGAAACTTATTTCCTGGTACATATTTTGTTGGATTTTCACATCGCCTTTTGCAAGAATTTAAGCCTAAATTTATAACAACAGCCTTTCAAACCACAGGATCCAATCAGAACGATATTATGTTTAGCCTTGTAAAGAATCTCCATACAGCTTTCCAGAGTGGCTGAACCAGTTTACATTCCCACCAACAATGAAGTAGGGTTCCCTTTTGGCCACATCCCCACCAACAATTTTTATTGTTAGTTTTCTTGATATAGGACATTCTTACTGGGGTGAGATGGAATCTCAATGTTGTTTTGATTTGCATTTCTTTTGTGGCCAGTGATGTACAGCACTTTTTCATATGTCTCTTGGCCATTCTCATTTCCTCATCAGAAAAGTCTCTTTTTAAGTCTTTAGCCCACTTGTTGAGGGGCTGTTGGTTTTTTGAAGTTTTGTTTTGGAGGAATTTAATTTTTTTAGTTCTGCATATATTTTAGATATGAGGCCTTATCTGTTGTATGTCCAGTAAAGATCTTTTCCCAATCTGTGGGCTTTCTGTTTATCTTGCGAGTTATGTCCTTTGTCCTGCAGAAGCTCTGCAGTTTGATGCAGTCCCATTTGTCCATATTTTCTCTGATTTGTTGGATTTCTGGGCCTTTGTTAAGGAAGTTTCATCCTGTGCCAAGTAGCCCAAGTGTTTCTCCTATTCCTTCCTTTAGTGTTTTCAGGATATCTGTTTTAATTTCAAGGTCTTTGATCCATTTGGAATTGATTTTGGTACAGGGTGATATATAAGGATCTAGTTTTTGTTTGTTGCATGTGTTGAACCAGTTTTGCCAGCACCATTTGTTAAAGAGGATATCTTTCTTCCAGACTACTTTTTAGCTCCTTTATTAAAGATTAAGTAGGCAGAGTTCTGTGGGTTCATTTCTTCAATTCTGTTCCATTGGTCTTCAGGCCTGTTCAAGTGCCAATACCAAGCTGTTTTTATTACTATAGCTTGAGAGTGCAGCTTGAAGTTTGGTATTGTAATTCCTGTAGCACTGTTTTCTCTGCTTTGGATTGTCTTTGCTACTCATGGTCTTTTATTGTTCCTTATGGATTTCTGGAGTGCTTCCTCTATTTCATTAAAAAATGGTGCTGGAAAATTAATGGGTATTGAATTGAATTTGTTGATAGCCTTTGGCAATATTGCTATTTTGACTGTATTAATCCGTCCAATCCAGGACCATGGGAGGTTTTTCCATTTCTCCCCTATGACACAGCAGGCTCCACTTTTGGGCATCTACCCAGAAAACCACAAACAAGAACACACTAAAGCCAAAAGCACAACAATGTTCATCGCAGCACAATTTGTCATAGCTAAAATATGGAACCAACCCAGATGCCCCTCAGTAGACGAATGGATCAGGAAAATGTGGTACATATACACAATGGAATTTTATGCTTCTAACAGAAAGAATGACATTGCCCCATTTGTAAGGAAATGGAAGGATTTGGAAAACGTTATCCTAAGTGAAGTGAGCCAGACATGGAGTCTGTGGTCTCCCACATAGGGAATAATCGGCACAGGTTTGAGCTAGTCACAGCAGAGGATCACAAGAGCTTATTAACTATACCTTTATGAACACATAAGATGATGCTAAGTGAAATGAACTCCATGTTATGGAAATGAGCATTATATCACTGTTGTATAACTACTTGCAACATGCCAAGTGAAACCGTAACTTTTATTGTTGATGATCCTCTTGTATCCCCTTCCTGTGGTTGTACCCGCACTATCACTGTATCTCTTCTGAGTACACTGGATACTATATATACTGGCATTAGAACTAGGGAAGTGAAAGGCAATATCAAAATAGAGAGACATTTTCCTGATCCATTCGTCTACTGAGGGGCATCTGGGTTGGTTCCATATTCTAGCTATGACAAATTGTGCTGCAATGTACATTGTTGTGCTGGTGGCCTTAGTGTGTTCTTGTTTGTGGTCTTTTGGGTAGATGCCCAACAGGAAAATGTGGTACATATACACAATGGAATTTTATGCCTCTATCAGAAAGAATGGCATTGCCCCATTTGTAAGGAAATGGAAAGATTTGGGAAAAATTATACTAAGTGAAGTGAGCCAGATCCAAAGAAACATGGACTCTATGGACTCCCACATAGGGAACAATTAGCACAGGTTTGAGCTACTCGTAGCAGAGAATCACAAGAGCTTAATTGCTATGCCTTTATAAATGCATAAGATGATGCTAAGTGAAATGAACTCCATGTTATGGAAATGCCTTATATCGCTGTTGTAAGTTTTTTTTTCTTTTTTCTTTTTTCTTTTTTTTTTCAAATTTTTATTATCAAACTGATGTACAGAGAGGTTACAGTTTCATACGTTAGGCACTGGATACATTTCTTGTACTGTTTGTTACCTTGTCCCTCATACCCCTCTCCCTCCTCCCACTTTCCCTTCCCCCCCTGAGGTGTTCAGTTCACTTACACCAAACAGTTTTGTAAGTATTGCTTTTGTAGTTGTTTGTCTTTTTTTTACCGTGTCTCTCAATTTTGGTATTCCCTTTCAATTTCCTACTTCTAATACCAGTATACACGGTTTCCAATATACTCAGATAAGATTACAGAGATAGTGTAGGTAAAACCACAGGAAGGTGATACAAGAACATCATCAATAATAGAAGCTACAGATACAGATGGGACGTTGAAAGTAGTTACAACTGTGATATAACAATTGTTTCCATAACATGGAGTTCATTTCACTTAGCATCATCTTATGTGTTCATAAGGGTATAGCTATTGGGCCTTGTGATGCTCTACTATGACTTGCCTAAACCTGTACTAATTATTCCCTATAAGGGAGACCATAGAGTCCATGTTTCTTTGGGTCTGGCTCACTTCACTTAGTATAACTTTTTCCAAGTCCTTCCATTTCCTTACAAATGGGGCAATGTCATTCTTTCTGATAGAGGCATAAAATTCCATTGTGTATATGTACCACATTTTCCTGATCCATTCTTCTACTGAGGGGCATCTGGGTTGGTTCCAGATTCTAGCTATGACAAATTGTGCTGCGATGAACATTGTTGTGCTGGTGGCATTACTGTGATTTTGTTTGTGGTCTTTTGGATAGATACCCAAAAGTGGGGCTGCTGGGTCATAGGGGAGTTCTATATTTAGCCTTCTGAGGAATCTCCATACTGCTTGCCAGAGTGGCTGAACCAGTTTACATTCCCACCAACAATGAAGTAGGGTTCCCTTTTGGCCACATCCCCTCCAACAATTGTTATTGTTAGTTTTCTTGATATATGACATTCTTACTGGGGTGAGATGGAATCTCAATGTTGCTTTGATTTGCATTTCCTTTATGGCCAGTGATGTAGAGCACTTTTCCTTCTTCCAAAACAAATAGCCCCCTCATCAAGTGGGCTAAAGACTTACAAAGAGACTTCTCTGATGAGGAAATGAGAATGGCCAAGAAACATATGAAAAAGTGCTCTACATTACTGTTGTAATTATTTTCAACATGAGATGTGAAACTGTAGCTTCTATTATTGATGTTCCTCTTGTATCCCCTTCCTGTGGTTGTACCTGCACTATCTCTGTCTTATCTGAGTACATTGGAAACCGTGTATACTGGTTTTACAACTAGGAATCTGAAAGGGAATACCAAAATCAAGAGACACAGGGTAAAAAAACAAACAACTAAAAAAGCAATACTTGCAAAACTGTTTAGTGTAAATCAACTGAACAACATGTGTTGGGGTGGAGGAAAAGGGGGCGGGGGGAGGGGAGAATGAAGGAGGAGGTAACAAACAGTACAAGAAATGTATCCAATGCCTAATGTATGAAACTGTAACTTCTCTGTACGTCAGTTTGACAATAAAAATTTTTTTTCTCAAATTTTTATTATCAAACTGACGTACAGAGAGGTTACAGTATCATACGTTGGGCATTGGATACATTCCTTGTACTGTTTGTTGCCTTGTCCCTCATGCCCCCCTCCCTCCCCCCCTTTCCCTCCCCCCCCAGGTGTTCAGTTCACTTACGCCAAACAGTTTTGCAAGTATTGCTTTTGTAGTTATTTCTCTTTTTTCACCCTGTGTCTCTCGATATGGTATTCTCTTTGAATTTCCTACTTCCAATACCAGTGAGCACGGTTTCCAATATACTCAGATAAGATTACAGAGATAGTGTAGGTACAAACATAGGAAGGTGATACAAAACATCATCAATAATAGAAACTACACATACACATAGGATTTTTAAAAATCGAGAGAAAAGAAAAAAAGACAAACAACTCCAAAAAAATACTTGCAAAACCATTTTGTGTAAACCAACTGAACAACACATGGGGGGAAAACGAAAGCAGGAGGAGGGAGTGGGGGATGAGGGAGGAGGTAAAACAGTACAAGAAATGTACCCAAGGCCTAACGCATGAAACTGTAACTTCTCTGAACATCACTTTTACAATATGTTAGAAAAAAATAACCAAAAAGACAAACGATATTACGAATCTCAGATGAGTTGAATAGCTTTATAGCCTCATCTTAGACCTATGGTTTTGATAAATATGTGATTATTATCTTTGCAAAATATTATCGTAATATTTTTCTGTCATCATCATCATCATATTCCAGTGAAAGATACAAGAAGCATCACAAAGTTTCATTCAATAGAGCATCATTAAATTCATAGCCCTTTATCCTACTGAATCAAGACATAACAATTTTTCAGGACATTTATTGAATGACTACCTCTATTATGGACTTGGGTGGGAACAAATGAGAAATGGAATGCCTCCATAGTACATGAGTTCATAAACTAACATGGGAGACACAGGAGGACACAGCATGATACCAGGTGCTATAGCTGTAGGAATGGGAACAAAGTGGTGGGAGAAGAGTGAAATCACAGGGATTTTTTTCTCCCTTGGAAAAAATTCCTTTAAGAAGGATTGGCCCACTTGAGCCAATCCTTGAAATAAAGGGATAGGTAATTGAAGGCTGAAGATTACAGGGACATTGATGTAGCCACATAGCCCATAAGTAATTTAGTGAATCTGGAAAATAGATCAGGAAAGGGTAGAAGGTGCGATCGCTATGAGGCTGGAAGAGCATTTTGAAAAGGTTTCTGTGAATGACTTTGAATGACAAGCTAAGGAATTTGAAATTTGACTTGCAGGAATTTGAAGTTTAACCCTCTTCATAGCTGCAGATTCAATTATATTTTGAGAGATAACTCTACTGAGCTACGTAGTATGGGATAGCTTCAGTTGAGAGAAATTCCTGACTTTATATTAAACTCAACCTTGACTAAGGAAAAATGGGGTGACAGGATCCCTCCTCAAGATACCTTTCAATCTTGAACTTCAAACTTGGTGATTTATGTTTCCTGAATAGAACATGAGTTCTATATACAGTCTTCTTAGTAACAAATGAGGCCAGAAGTCTTGGATGAACACCATAAAGGCACTGCTATTTCGAATATCCAATGAATTTGACAGGAAATGCATCAGATTCACAACTGCTGATGGGATGACAATGGAAGTTGAGACAAAAAGGATCACATGGAAGACATGCTTACAGCACAGTGGAAAGGCAAGTTCCCTAATCCTACTGGGAGAGCCACATAGAAATCTGACTGACCTAAATCCTTTCTGGCTTGCATCCTTTTCCAAAGTAGCCTGCACTTCTCTGCAAAGCCCAGGGGCCCTATCTCTGTGTGTGCAATCTAATTAAGTGCATGTAGTAAGGACTTAATTGTGTAGGGCCTTATGCTAAGTAAAGCACTAAAAGAACTCTGTTTGACTGCTTTTGAATTTCATAGGCTACAAATGGCAGGTAGACATATACATATATACATATGTATGCATATATATACACACTTATAATTGACATAAAAAAGGATTTGTTAACATAGAAAGGGACAAAAATATGCATTTTGTCATAGAATAACTCACAAATTTCAGTAAGTAGAAAAATTCTTTTGACTATCCTTTTAAAGAAAATATAACTAATAAATAGAGGCTAGTACCCAGATCTTACTCCTCACACATTCTGGATGAGAAGCAAAAGCCCTGTCCTAGTCAGGTGTAACATCACTGAATAACAAGCTCAGTCAGGTAGTGTGAGGTATAACACAACCAAGAAATGTACTGGGCTTCAAAGGAGGAGAATCAAGCCAATAAGAACCCAGAATCAATCTACAGATGCTTGCTCCTTGAGTCCTTTGGTGTGACATTCGAACTAAGCAGTTGGCCTTATAGGAGAACCAGGCCTGAGTGTCAGTAGAAAAGGTCCACATTCATAGTTAAAACAAAAAAAGATAAGAATATTAATGGAGAAAGTATCACATGGAAAAGATTCAAACAGAGATGCATTGTGGATTTTATCCCTGAGAACAAGTATATAGTGTGTGAGATCAGAATTCTTAAGTCCTCCGAATGACTTGCTTGATGGCAATCAGCCAAGCATGTCATCAGAGCAGAATTCTAGATGCTAAAGAGCCTCCCTGCCCTTGAGAGCTCTGCACAGTGGCAATGGAGCACAAGAGGCACACATCTGTCTATAAAATACAGCCACGAATAACAAGATAGGAAGAAGCCACACAGGGAGGAAAACCAGTAAGTTTGCAAAGTAACAACGTGCAATAATGCATCCATGACACACAAAACGGTGTTCTCTTCAAAGAAAAAGATGCTCTTCTTACCTGTTTGTGGTGAAGCCCCTTCATCATAGAATGACTGGGGCTTATGAAAAAATATAGCTCTATGTTGAAGATGTTCCTTTCTGAATAATGAAATAATGCTCAGAATCAAGAATAAGAAGATCATGGGTATAATAGTAGGAGACCTTGGTAAGTATGAGACTTGATAGAAAGTGAGCAGAAATACAGACACAGAAAAAAAAAAAAAAAGATTTGGCCAAGTGGCCCCCCCAGGATGTTAGAATTGCAAAACTACTCAGTAATTGCATGCCATGTACATGAACCCATTCCTCAAAACCCATTTGTGAGGATGTATCTTTTAATGAAATTTTGAGAGTGCCTGATCTTGCATTTACATAGTGCCTTCGACTAAGTGAATCCCCAAATCCCTGGCCAGATTTATTAACTGAATTTGTATAGTGTCTGCTTAAGCAGGAATCATTTTATGCACCAATGAAGTGCAGTTACTTTTAGTAAAAGGTACTATATTTTAGTGGTCCACAATTTTATATTTCTCATTATTGTAAAATATAGCCCTTTAACCAAATAAGAGTGAATACTTAGAAAATTATAATATAATGATAAGTGCATATAATATGATTGAAACTGAAACTGCTGATTAAAATTTTTCCATGGCAAGTATGTGTGATTTAAAAAATAATGTTACAGGAAATAACAAAACATTTAAAACATTACAATAGGTGGATGAGTGTGTTAGTAGGGGAGCAGAGGTAAGAGGATAAAGAAAGGCTTTGAGCTTGGCTAGAAACTCAAAATTTCAGAATAAAATAACAAAGTAGGACTGAGGGGTAAGTTCAATGGTAGATCACTCCTCTCCTACTGTGGAAACATTAATTCAATTCCAGCATCACAAAGGAAAGAGAAACCAAGAAACTAAAATGAAGAAAGAGAACCACAAAAAAAGTTGTATTGAAAATAGGTATAAAGTTCAGAATAGATAAGAGTCCAGTTAGCAAAACTCAAATTTATTTAACATAAGGTAAAAACAAACTCAAGAACTAAAAAAGCAACTGAAAATCCAGAGCAAGCTTATCATAAAATAAGACAGTACTTTATATTTAGCTTGAATGATTCCAGAGAATAAACACACACACACACACACACATGCACACACGTGTGCAGATATGTGCACATACACAAGGTCATCAGCCATTCTATATACTAGCAATATGCCTTTAATTTAATACTGGTCAAAAACATTGTACAACTAATCACATGTTTAAATACTTGTGTCTAGGTTTTATATTTATAACAGTGGAAAATATTTTGAGTGAGTGATTAAATTCAAAAGGACGTGGTATTAAGTTATAAGGATCTGCTCAAAAGTAAGTTTCAAAGGTTAATTATCAGTAGACTCTCACAGTATAAAGTAATTTCCTGTGGCATAACATTCTGGTAGGCAAATGCAAGCGTATAAGAAAATGAATCAATTGTCTGTCTGTGTCTTAACAAACTTTGGTTGAAATGGTAACCTCATGAGGGTGCCTAGACAGCTAAAGTTATTACTTGATTTCTTTTGTATTTCTAATATGGAAATTGTTTACAAATTATTTCAGCTTATAATAAAACTTCTTTTTTATTCACTTTTTTTTTTTTTTTTTTTGGCCAGTCCTGGGCCTTGGACTCAGGGCCTGAGCACTGTCCCTGGCTTCTTCCCGCTCAAGGCTAGCACTCTGCCACTTGAGCCACAGCACCGCTTCTGGCCGTTTTCTGTATATGTGGTGCTGGGGAATCGAACCTAGGGCCTCGTGTATCTGAGGCAGGCACTCTTGCCACTAGGCTATATCCCCAGCCCCATTTTTTATTCACTTTTAAGATATATAAATTTAATACAAAATTACAGATGCAGGCCATAGGAACACAATCGAAATGCAAGCTTGATGACCAACATTATTTCCATACAACACTAGAAAATTGTTTTAATAACATAGGAAATTTAGTAACAGGTCATTTAAATAGCTTCACTACTTACAATACAAAGAGATTTTTTTTAAATGTGGATTAACATACATATTATTATTAACCAATAATATCCAGTGATCTATTATAAATGTTATAAATGTTAATGAAATATAGTAGGATTTTGTTTTTTACTGGTTTGTTTTCAAAGAAAAAAATTATTGCATTTTGGTATATATGTTTTTGGTATTGAAAAAATTGTAAATTGCATTTAAACATTAGTCCTGGTATATTCCAGCATCCTGCAAATGATTTAGAAGTAAATCAGAAACAGCATGAAACATCATTAGATCCCCACCAGCAGTTTATTAATTTATGTGTAATTATCATTTGCACAAATTATTGTGAAGGAAATGACAAACTGCTCAAAACAACATGTTCTCATACAACAGGAAAAGAAGGTTTGAATTCAAATATTTCTAAATGGAGAATCAATTCCAATTTGTTATTTCAAATTATGCTTTCTTCTAAATTAAAGAAAGAAAATCTCCAATTAAGTACTTACAAGTATGATTAAAAACAGGTTAATCACATGCAGAAAATAGAATCTACATTAAATTAAAAGAATGAAATGTTTCATGCAGAAATAAGGAGATAACAGTAAGTTTTAAAAGTTTTCACTTTTTCATATTCACACACACAGTATTTATTATTTATTTCTCTAACAAATCCTCTATAAAGAAAGAGGAAAGGAGGGGAAGGGAGGAGAGTTCCATAACTTAACTGATAACACTTAATAAAACTGCCAGTGACATTGAAATTTCAAAAATGTTAGAATTTTCCTAATGAAGTTAGGATGCTTTATGGCACTATTTATAACACATTTGCTAAGTGACATTTCAAAAACATTGCATACAATGCAAAAAGTACCTTAAAATGCATTGTAACATAAATATACCTTTGCTTTCACATATTACCTTCATTCTTCAATGAGATTTCTAAATATTTTATTAATACAATCTTACTGTTTCTATGTCCTTTGGCTCCAATCCTATCTTTATCACCTATTTATAAATTGTCACCCACCCAATCCTCAGTCACTCCATACAATTACTCCTCGAGGTCTAAGACTTTCTTTCACAGCTTAGTTAGCCGGGACAGATTTACTGCCAACTTACAACATAATGTCAGTAGAGTAGAGTTAACAACAATACCTAGCATTTATCAAGCACTTGCTGTATGCCAAGCACAATAAATAGTACATTGCATGCATTGTCATTTCAATATTTGTGTAATTATAGTTACTAGATGGGTGAAAATAAGTAGATCACAGTGTTGAAATAATTGAGTTAGTATTATCTAAAGTAGTTAAAAGAGATCTTCATGTACAGTAAGAGATACATTGCATTGTTGTTGCTATTATAATAATTATTACCCCGACCCCCATTTTAAATATCAAATAACTAGGACTAGAAATGCAACTCAGTGGGCAACAAGTTGCCTAGCATGTTCAAGCACGTAGATTTGATTCCCTGCATCATATAAAATAAAATTAAAAGAACATTAAGCAACTAAATTACATATAGGCTGTGTAACTTTCTCTGTCATACTGTATACTTCCTATTTCCGAACATATTTGTGTGATGTTAGGTATCACAAACTTGGGTCTTTTTTTTTTTTCAAATTTTTATTATCAAACTGATGTACAGAGAGGTTACAGTTTCATACGTTAGGCATTGGATACATTTCTTGTCTTTTTAAGTACCAGTTTACCTTCCCTGCTTACCTTTATTCCCAATGTGTTTCTCAACTTAGAATCTAGGGGCAATTTCTATGGGTAAAGAAAGAAAGGACAGTTACTACACTGAAAAACTCTAATTACCAAGAACTTCCCCTTAGTAGGACACTTGATTCTTCAAACCATGTGAGATAAGAAGACAAAGCCACTCTAACTGCATCCCAACTCACTCCCAACAAACTGATCTCCCAGAAAATGGAAATAGACGGTCACCTAAGAAAGATTGTGTGAACCTAGCTATAAGAACCAGTTTAAATCATTTGTCTACTTCAAAATCTATCACCCTCCCAACTAAACAAAAGTTTTTATACAAAATTATATTAAAGGTAAATTTTGTTTTCAATTTTTTACAATACCTTTTTGTGTTACACATTTTCGATGCTATGTACTTGTACTACCCCCCTCTCTCCACCTCTCTCCCCACATTTTAATCTAACTATAGAAAATTAGCTAACTACATGTAAACCATCACAGATTAGTTTGTTGAATTCATGTTTATAAGTAAAATCTGCATACAGCATGCACACAAGCACTTGTTTACACACACACACACACACACACACATTCTTCCAACAATCATCAAGTTTGCAGTGTCTTGTGATATCTATCTGTGTTTTCACAGTCATTAGGAATAGATGGAATCTTTAAAGCAAATATTTTAGATCAGCTACAAAATTAAACCACTGGCCCAAATGATAAGGAACAGTGAAATTTAACAGCAGTTGCCAATGTAACATGATAATAGCTTCACTTGTGTGCAACGTTGAAAAGGCCATGCTTCATCAAGTCTTCTGTGAATCTGCAAGCACATCATGTAACCACAGTAACTGGTACAATTTAATAACGCAGGCAAGTATAAACATTTTGTCTCTATCAGGAAAGCAATGAAAATGCTGTTTAAAATTATTGTACAATGCTTTGCAAATATTCTAGAAAACACAACTGAAAGGGAATATGAACTTTTAAAGATTCATCTGGAAGTTTTACATTTTTACATCAGCAAAAGGTGGTCATACACTAAATATAATAAAATGTGGCATTGAAGAATAAAAAAGTCAATCAAAACAGCATACTGTTAGAAGTGATTACATAAATTAAAACTAAAGATGCTTGACTTACAGATAAAGTACAAGGCAAGGAACCAAAATGACAGGAGTCTGCAGACCTTTGTTACGGAGATAGCAAACACCTTTCTTCTAAAGGACTAGAAAGGGCAACAATTCTGAACTGGTCTTCAAGTCATCATGCCTAGACAACTTATAGTTTATCCAAAATTAGAATGTTGGGCATAAAGCTGAAAAATAAATACACATTCAATATAAAATGACACTAGGTACTGTTGCATTTTGAAGGTAAGGAAATCAGGGCAAATAGAATATATGACTTGCTACAGAATTCATTAAAATCTTTACAAGAACAAAAATCCAATTCTGTTCTTACCCCAATGAGATAGTATTGTAGGGGATGATGGCTACCTTGTTTATGACAAATGCCCTTGCATCTGACTTTCTCTATATCAATGCTCCCATTAGCTAGCATCTCTCCCCAGGTGGAGTCACTTTTGCTCATTAGTTCCACAATAAAACTCTCCAAATTATCATTATGGAATGGAGTGACTAAAAAGAGAGTCATTAGTACCTGTGGAAATCTGTAATGTGCAAACCTACCAATTCAGAATCACAATGTTATAAAAGAAGGAATAATACATACTTGGGCCAAAAAAATGGACCAAAATTATTTTTAGACCTTAACTAAATTTTCTCATAGCACACTTCCAACTTCTTCATATTCTTGCTCCTCATGGTCATTATTTCACTATTGGTTATTTTTGGGTCAGGTGTGATCTTTTTACTATTTCTCATACTAACATGAGGTACCATCTTTTGTGTTGCATTTTATACTGTGTTGATATACAATTCCCTGCCCCTTTAGAGTCAGAGGCAGGAGAATCTTACAGTTCTAGGCCAGCTAGCAGGGGTTGTGTTTGGAGGACCTTAGCTCAAAGAACAAGAGAAGCATGCTGTATAGCACCTAAAATCTGAAATCACAGCTACCTTCAGGGTGGACATAAAATTATAGTCTGAGACCAGAAAGTAAGACCATATATGAAGAATAAAATTTACAAAAGAAGATTGAAATAAAAAGAGCTGAAGGTATGGCTCAAATGTTAGACCAGGTGCCTAGAAAGTACAAGGCTCCAAGTTCAAATCCAAGTGCAAAGTTACTGTAAATAAAGGTAAACAATTTCTATCCTTAATTTCTCTTATAGCCAACTCATAAACTCTACCACCTATGTATTTGCTGTGATCTTCCAGGGTTGAAAATGTTTCCATTTCAGTAAACAGTCAGGATTACTTGACTTCTTTCTAAAGAAAATCAATTAAATGTTTAAAAACAGTAAATGTGTCTATATTAATTAGCACTGTTAATTTCAAAGCCAACATACTATGGCTATTTCTAGTTTTTGTATATTCCTTAGTTTTTACTAGATTTCTACTACTATTTTTTCTTGTACTACTTTTTTCTCTTTCCAATACTCCTTCAACATTAAACATCCTCACTGCATTCCTTTTGTCCCAGGAACTATCACCAATTGAAGCCTTCCTTTTACTTACACCGGATTGAAACAGTAAAATTGTTTACTTCCTCGGACTATATTACAGCTGTCCTGAAAAGTTTCTTACACTGAGCAAAATCCCCAATCCCCAGAGGTCTTTTATTTGTATTTCTTACAATCCTTCAGTTACTGTCTTGCAAAGTTACTTACTTGTTACTGGTTTTCATTTGCCCTGATCTCTCTCTAAAATGTTGTTATATTGTAGGCTTCTGCTAATATGATTTTCATAAATTATTCCTTGAGTGTCTAGCTATAGACTCCCAGATGCTATGTTATATCTAAGAATGAAAATGCTAGGCATTCTGTACTGGAGTGAGTTTTGTTGACTAGAAGTTTCTCATTTGGGATAAACAAAAAGCTAGTCATTAAACTTAAAGACTAAGTACCAAAATAAATCCTGTTTCCCCATTTTCCTTCACAGTTTAAGCAATTTCATTAGTATATATTAAGTGGAGATGATCTGGTTGGCCCAGAGGAATATGTT
Source organism: Perognathus longimembris pacificus (assembly GCF_023159225.1). NCBI lineage: Eukaryota > Metazoa > Chordata > Mammalia > Rodentia > Heteromyidae > Perognathus > Perognathus longimembris. Next base: position 66,916,284 of record NC_063164.1, read on the forward strand.
TGCATGAGAAACACAAGTGGAAAATAAAAAGCTGGCAAATTCTTCTATGCATGTTTAATTGTTTTAATCCCCAGTATCTCATGTCTGCCCTCTATTTTCCTAGGCACTGTTGAACCTTCAGTCTTTGAGGGCTTGTTCAGAGGAAAGCAGTCCCTGCTTGACTTCAAAATGCTCCTCTGGCTTGCTTTATTCCATAAAACTTGTTACCATTTCATCTTTTTAATCCTCTAATTCAATGGTTAATTTAATGGGTTTTTAGAAGGTAGAGATAGCCTCAATTTTCCTCTAAAATAGATATTCGCTGATTGAAAAGCACCTCTATTAACCCTCCAAGTACCTACAATGAAGAAAAATCTTGGAACATATAAAATTGCACTGTTGGTTATCACTATAGTCAAATTGCAATAATGTTGAGAATGATTCAAATGCAAATTGCTCATCTGCAATGATCTTAAGATACACAGGGTAAAAGTAGTTTTACTGATTTCATATTTCTGAAATGCCTTCCATTCTGTCCCTTTTGTGCTGAATGAGACAACTGATTGAAATCCTCAAAGGAAAAAAAGAACTCATTGAAGTTCCAAATTATTTAATGAGATAGTAGAAAATTTCTTACACTGGTGGGGTTTATTTTTCTCTTCTAAAGGAATGGAAATTATTTGCACATGTTATTTAACTTGAATTGTAATTTCATATACATAATAAGAATTTGTGTATTGAAGAAGCAAAATGAACCTATTGTGGTCTGTAGCAGCAAATGAAGTGTCTCAAAACTAGTAATTCAGTGTGTTAATTCAGCTGCAGCACCCAATTACCTACAATTCATCTCGACTTAGTGGAGAACAAGAACAAACCTTCCAAAAGTCTATGGCAACATGTCTGTGCTAGCCTACCAAACAAGGAAAACACTATGTATGAGAGTGGGAACCACAGAACATAAATTATTAAAATTGTTCATTACAATCTATCAATATCATCATAAATTTTGACATAAAGTCAATAATTTATACCTAGTAATAAAATATATACTAGTTGTTTGGGAAGGAAAATCTGATCTAAAAATGAAAAGGCTGTGTGTCATCTGAAATTGGAATGCCCTCGGATAACACAGCCTTCCTTTAGAGCCATGAGCCTGCCAAATGCCAAGTGACCACAGGGTCCAGGCACAGCACACAGTTCTAAAAGTAGAAAAAGGTAATGAGATGTGAATTTAGCATCCCTAGCCTCCTGCTAAATGACCCAAATGCAAGAGCTAAAGCATCTGTCTCTTACCTAGAGAGACTAAGTGATAAAATGAAGAGAACTGTTTGATATTTGCCTGCTTTTTAACAGACGTATAGTGAATGGTGTAGTTCTACTACAAGAAAACAAGCTAAGCAGTAGAATGAAGCAAATTGAGAGCAGAGAGAAGCAAAAAAAGGAAGAATGGAGAAAGAAAAAGTTATGGAGAAAAGAATATTGTAAATAAAGTTGATCACAGCAGTATTTACATAAAAAGGAAATATAGAAGCATATTTACAATCAACCCAATAAAGGTGAGATCTGATTAGTGACAGTCTTGTTTCTAATACTTTTCAGAAATAATGTACTGTTTTATCTGAGAATGTACTACTAAGTGAATGAAAATAACATGAGCCTTTGGATTCCATGAAAGAAACAGAATTTGGAATGTGGAAAAAAATAAATTAAAAGATGACAGAAGCCTTGAAATTAGTCAAAAAACCTACAAGCTCTCAATTCATTTCTAGAATTTGAGAATAGTATTGTTTCTAAAACAAGCAAATAAAGGGACATATTATTGGGGGAACAAAATTAAAATAATTTATATAATCCAACAAAACATCAATCAACTAAAATAAAATTTATTTTTATCTTTAAAAATACTACATGTGTATTAAAATATTTAGTGCAATTAAAAAGAACAACAAACACAGAAAGTCTGTCAAAATCAACCAAATGATCAAAATAAAGGCAAAACGTACCTGTCTCACTGATATTTAATATATTGATTCTTTACATGTTGCAGATAAGTACAAATTATTACAGATATTCTATCATGTAAAGAAGCTTGTGAAAACATAGCTTGGGGAAAGAACCTCCTCAGGGTTTCTGACGCAAAATTTAGGTGGATGGGCAGAGGCATAAGCTCTTGAAACATGTTCTTGTTATGGCTCAGATACCTTGTCCCAGAACACAGAATGGCTCTATCTTAGTGAAAGGACTTGTAGTTTATTAAAGGTGCCGTTCCTCTCTATTTGCAGACATCAGTGCATACTAAAGCAATTGCTAACATCTTTCCTAGTTCCCATTATTACACAAGCTCACAACTAGAATGACAATGGGAGAAAATATAATTCTTATGGCTCATCAAGTCACAGTTGTCACAATTAGGCTGAACTGTGGAACATGGATACATGGGGAGGTAAATAGAATATCACAATGGTTGAGACTAAGAAGTGTTCCAAGAACAGACTACAGAATGAAATTTTCTGTGATCAAATTTTCATTAGTTGACTAAAGCCATTACATTAGAAAAATAATTGCAATGCAGAAAAATGTTCAAGGAGCTAAATTCATTCTATTTGAAGATCAATTCTTTATTTTGAGATTTACTTTTCTCCATTAGTGTTAAAATGTCCACTCATAAAATTACAGTAATGTAAGTATATTTAATGGTTCTTACGGTGTAAAAGAAAATGTTCATATGAAGGTTTCCCCCCACCCCACTTCTGAAAATGTCACACTATGAACTATTACAACATTAGGTTAAGAAACAGAGAAAATGAGTGTCATCCTTAGGCCTGACACACATTGACGATGTTATGGTGAGCATGTAAGTCCTAATTCACAATTCACACAATCAGTAAAAATATCTTACTTGTTACTCATATAGTTATTATAAGGATAAAGCATGGTAGCACTTGTCAGCTATTTACTTACCATAGTACAAAGTACAAAGAAAGCACACAACTTTTATTTATATAAAACACATATATATTACTTACATATGTATATACATATAAAGTCTGATTAATACAGCCAATATATTTAAGTATCTCAAAAAATAATATGATAGCAAGTATGGTCATGTTATGACAGTAATGGTCACTAGTCTTCCTACATTCTTGGGAGCTATCTTAGGCGAAGTAACCACTAACATGGAATTACTTTAAAAATTTGATGCTTTGAGAGTATAAAGTTTAGCTGATTATAATAAGGAAAAATGAAGAGAAAGTCAGATAGTTTGTAAAGATTAAACTCCAATGGACATTTAAATCAAGTTAGTTCATCAGAGGAAACACATTTCTCCCTCCTTTAATGTACAATTTAAAACAACTTCATAATAATCAGCACCAGACACTTTTGAGAGTTAAGATAAATAAGCATGTATGTCCCAAGTTATATGAAAACAGCCAAAATTACATTTAGAGACATTAAAGAATAATTAATCAGAATTATGGTGATGTCACCTGTAATCATTTATTATAAACATACTACACTGAAAACATACACATAGGCCCAAATCTACTTCAAGGAGAAACAAATATCAAAGAATAAAATTGAATTTATACTTCTTCTCTTAAAAATAATTGCTTCTTATGCTCCAAATGGATAACCATTACTGAACAAAAGTGAGTAAACACTACACAAAGGTCCTTGAAATTTCTATGTTTTATATCAGAGAGGTTGATATTTCAAAAACAGGTCTGCTGGTTACTGAGTTACAATTCTCAATTAAAGTGTGCCTTACCATAGAAAGTTTAAATAAAAGTACGATTTTAAAGTGGTTTGTCTGAGAATATACTTCTTAAAAAGTTTGTGCTGGGGCTGGGGATATGGCCTAGTGGCAAGAGTGCCTGCCTCAGATACACGAGGCCCTAGGTTCGATTCCCCAGCACCACATATACGGAAAACGGCCAGAAGCGGCGCTGTGGCTCAAGTGGCAGAGTGCTAGCCTTGAGCGGGAAGAAGCCAGGGACAGTGCTCAGGCCCTGAGTCCAAGGCCCAGGACTGGCGCCAAAAAAAAAAAAAAAAAAAAAAAAAAAAAAAAAAAAAAAAAAAAGTTTGTGCTGGTCCTGGTGCTGGTGCTTGAACTCATGGCCTCACACATTCCCTTCACTTTTCTGGCTCAAGGCTGGTGGTCCATTACTTTAATCACTCCTTCACTTTCAGCATTTTGCTGGCAAATTGGAGAGTCTTAGGGATTTCTCTGCCCAGGATAACTTCAAAACAAGATCCTCATATGTCAGCCTCATGAGTAGCCAGGATTAGAGGTGTGAGCCACCAGTGCTGCTATATCTTTACTGTAATTTATGGCTTCAAATATATGCATGATGGTGGTGGTGATGATGGTGATACTGATGATGACATGTCTCTCTGTCTGTGTGTGCATGTGTGGTCATCTTTGTGTGTATAATCTGATCAGAAAGTGTTACTTTAAAGAAAACAGTACCAGAAATTATCAGAATCAATATGAACACACACACGTATATATGTATATATACATACATATATACGTGTGTGTGTGTTGCTGTGTTCATTCTAATAACAAAAGCAAAAGGAAGACTTAACACCCAAAAGGCAGTTCCAATCCTTTCATGCAACTATCATTTGGTCACCTAGACTTCAAGTAATGATCCTATTAGACACCATTGCATTTGGGATGACTGAGTGCTTCTACTGATGTATGCAAAAGCGCAAGAAGTTGAAGTATTAAAGGTCACAGTTGTCATTGTGTTATTTATTACAAAAGATATCAGTTTCAAGTATGCTGTCTAATAAGTCAAATTTATTAACAGACATGGGCTGGGAATGTGGCTTAGCGGCGGAGTGCTTGCCTAGCATGCATGAAGCCCTGAGTTCGATTCCTCAGCAACACATATACAGAAAAAGCCGTAAGTGGCTCTGTGGCTCAAGTGGTAGAGTGCTAGCCTTGAGCAAAAAGAAGCCAGGGACAGACAGTGCTCAGGCCCTGAGTTCAAGCCCCAGGACTGGCAAAAACAAAAACAAAAACATTAAACAGACACAAGCACAGAAACTCTATATTCATTTATCAGAAATACGTATGGATATCATTTATTTTCTCTCAGTGGTTTTCCTTACTTTTCTTATAACTCGGGAACAATAGTATCCTCCCTCACTTGGCAACAGAAAGAATCCACTTGTTTGTTCTCTTATCTTTAAAAAATGCCAAAGTTTTCCTCAGTTTACAATAACCATTATGTGGAAATATGCCTGCTACAACTACTACTTCTAAAAAAAGTCAAGCTTTTCCCTAGCTATTCATGAGGTGGAGATCTGGGGTACATGGTTCAAAGGTATTCTGAACAAAAGGGCTATGAGATTCTTATTAACCACCAAAAGATTGGAAATAGAACTCTGGTTCAAAGGAATAGGGTGCTACCCTTAAGGAAAAAACATCTCAGGAACAGCACCCAGTCCCTGAGTTGAAGCCCTAGGATTAGGAACAGCACTGAGTCCAAGTCCCAGGACACTCCCCCCAAAAGTCAAAGTTATATGAGGCTTTCATCCTGGGGTAACTGTTTAACCCATTTAACCAGATGTGGATGCTCATGGAGTTAAACAGTTAAATGTGTAAGTTTAAAAAAGTAAATGTAGAAGGCATATCAACCAATATCAGAAAAACTACTTTCAATATCCTTCTTAAGTTTACATAAAAAATGGGTTGAAGAAAATAATAATGAATTTATAAGCAATATTCTAAAGCAAAGTTGCCTTCAACATTTTCCTGCACCACACTGATGGTAAATCACAGCTGTTTAAAAAGTGTCTAGCAAATCACTTAAAGAGGAACACAGTGGCTCATAGATTACTAATAGGGCTTTGAACAGGAATTATGACCTTCCCAAGGAATTTGTCCAATTCTCATCTGCCTGTGGTATCACACTTCCCATTTGTGTGTTTGTAACAAGGAATCTATAAATTATTTAAGGTAATTGATTCTGCTTACAGATCAATTTATATCCCCCAAATAACTTGACCTGATGTATCTATTCTTCACAATAACAGAGAACTTTCCACCTAGTTAAACACACACACACACACACACACATACACACACAGCAGTATTCACTCAAAGAATTGTTAACTATCAGATCTCAGGTTACTTCTAGTTTTGAAGATTGAGAGATTCCACCAAAAAGAGCTTCTAAACTCATTTCCTTTAAGAACATCAGAGAGGTTCAAGACTTAGAAGGAGAGCAAAATCAAGCCGTGAGATGAGTTAGAAACACCGTAGATGTTTCAGTTCCCCTCCTACAGTCTTCATCTTCCATCAGAGAGGACTACCTGAAACAAGCAAGCACAGGTAGAATTCAGCTTCTACTGTGTAGGCTCCTAAGCACAGCTGGATGACTTGAAAGCCTGTAATAGCTACATGCTAATCAATGAACCCAAAAGTTTTCATTAAGCTCTCACTTAGCTTTCCTACACTGTCTGCATCTCCAAGACAGCAAGCAGCCAGTTCCACTCTAGACTTTCTAATCCACAGTACTCTATAATTCCTTTCTTTTCTTTCTCTCCAAAGCTGACCTGAGACACAGTGTTCCTACTTAACCAGTAGCTTAAGTCATTAATGGGATGAACATTGTAGAAATAGTGAATTAAAGCATTTATGTAAACAAGCCAGTGCAGCCAGAGAAATTCTCAGTAGAATTGAAGGTGGATAGGGGCAGCAGAAGAGACGAAATCCTGGTTTCTGAAAAACAGTACATAGAAAATGCACATGCTTTTATGTTTAAAGCTTGCCTGAGACTGAAAATTCTCCATATCTATCCACCTTTAAGTCAAGCAAACAAAGTTTCAATATAAAAGTCCCAATTCTGCAGGAAAGAAGGCATTCCCAGGGATCAGGGGAAAGGAAAGGTTAGTAATGCAACCCAAAAGTCAACAAAGAAAAGGAAAGAATGTGTGTAACAAAGACAAAAGATTCCTGAAGTTCAAAGTACATCACCAAGAGGACAACTTTACTTTTCAATTTTCTCCAGCCTGCAGATTTCTTTAACACTAGAGGGCATGAATGCAAACATGAAGGGAGACGGTGTGTGTGTGTGTGTGTGTGTGTGTGTGTGTGTGTGTGTGTAACAGAGGGTCTAAGCAAAGACAGGTTTCAGGCAAAACTCTAAAGCCATCTAGGGAAACAGAAATTTCAGTGGTTGAGGTGTGCAAGTGTCTTTACCCTTGTAAATAAAATCTCTATGATATTCCAGCAAGAGTGAGCATGATCTTTCCCCCGGGGAAACTGCTCCCCTTAGAAGTGAATGAGGGGCAGTTCAAGGCAGGCATGCCTCCTCTGTGCCCAAAGCGTCTCTCTGCTGATATTAATACCCTTGCTTCGTGAATACTGCCGACCCACGTTATTTCTTTTCCCTCGACCCCGATGCTCCTGTGCCTGCGGAGAAAACTGGAAATAAAGACACTCCACCTGCACATTCAACGATTCCTAGTCAAATCACAGCTTTCCTTGTCCAGACCACCAGCCTAGGTGCGTTCAGGTTCCACAGCACAGCGCCTTCAGACGAGAGTGGGAGGCTCGCACAATGCCCTCAGCTCTGCCCCTTCAGCACCTCGTTCAGCTGCACCACAGCCTGGACAAGGGCAGACAGCCTCTGCCCCAGAGTCCCCGCCACTAGAAGCCAGGAGGTCTCTGTCCCCGGAGGTGCCCAGAAGATGAGCCAGGGGGCTCCTCTCCAGGCGCTGGGGGCTCAAGGGGCTGGTTGTGGAAAAGACCGGGCAGGTGTTTGACAGTAGGTGGCAAGAGACAGGCGAAGACGGAAAATAGAAGGAAATGTAACAAAGGGGAAACAAGCAAAAGAGAATAACAGCGACCCAGGGACATCCCAAGAAAGACCGGAGGAAAGAGAGAGGAAAGGAGTAACAGATACATGGACGAGTGTACCCGTGAGACCACCTACAGAAACAGAGCCGGAGAGCAAGGCACGCGATGGGAACGGGACGGGGGCGAGGCAATGTCAGAAAGAGGCAAAGAAAAGAAAGCAGATGTCAAGAGGGAAAAAACACACCAAGTGTGCCCCGTGCCAGGCGGATTAGCCAGGGCTGCCTTGATGCCCAGGACCGCTAACAGCTGATAGGAGAAAGTTGCCCAGCTGGTGAGGCCAAGCCACCCCTACTGCCAAGCGCCTCTCACTCCCTGGGGCACAGATGGGGACTAATGTACCCCAGATTCGGAGGAAGCAGAAAAAGCTGAGCTAAGGCTGGGCGATTGCAGAAAGTTCCGCGCCTCGCTTTTCTCCCGCCGCACCTGCGGCCGCTGCCAAGGGTGCTTGGAGCTCCTGAGAGAACCGCGCGCCCTGTGCGCCCGCGCCCCGGGCCCGGCCCCGCGCAGGGATCAGCACGCCCCGATACTCGCTGCGAGACTTTTGCAGCGCCCAGCCGGGACATTGCTACAGCCCTAAGGATGCCTGTCCCAAGCGACCGGTCCCTAGCGAGACTGAGAGAACAGCAGACACACAGACCTGATGTAGTAACCGAGGATCCGTGGGAGAGAGAAGAGAGGTCCACCCTCGGGATTCAGCCGCCGATCCAGCCGTTGGGGGTGGGAGGGCGGGGGAGGGCGCCAGCTGCGCCGCCGAGTGCCGGGCTGGCCGAGCCCTGGCTCACCTGGCACTCGCGCCCGCGCGAGAGCGCCAACCCGTGCCGCGCGCAACCCGGGCTCCCGCCCGCGCCTCCTCTCACACTTCCCGGCCAGCAGCCCGCTCTGGCCTCGGCCAGCCCCAGAGAGGCGCCCTCACCGCAGCGGTTGGCTGGGAGGCGCGGTGAGCACGGCCACCAAGGGCGCCGTGGAGGCGCAGAGGAGCCGAGCGAGCGCGCCTTGCACGCTGTCACCCCAGCGCCACAGCCGCCGCCGCCGCTGCCACCGCGGTCACTTCGCCCGGCCCCCCGCCCCCCACCCCCCCCGCCCGAGTCCGCCGCCTCCCTGCCCTCCTCCTCCACCTCCTCCTCCACGCGCGTCCCCGCCCCTCCAGTAGCCCTCAGCCCTGAGGCCTCTCACTGGGCTAGCATCGTTTACGTAACCAGCACCCCAAGCCCCCCTCCCTCCCAGCCGGCTCCCGCTCCTCCCCGGGCCAGGGCGGTGAGCACCGAGCGCGCTCCAGATGCTCCTAGGAGCTGCAGCCGCTCCAGCAATGTACACAAGTCCCGCGATACTTGGCAGGCACAGGCCCTAAGAACAACTGTAGGGTGGGCTCCTAACCCTGAGAGTGCTTGGAAACCCTCCACCACCTTGGGGAACCCGCAGTGCAAGAGCCGACATGGATGCACTGTTTGCCAGTGCACCAGCCAACCTCTTAGTAGAGAGTTACAGGGTCAGAGACTATCCTTGGGCAAAGTTCCAGCCATCCACCCTTGCCGTTGGCTCTCTAATGGAGAAAAACTAAGGGGGTATAGGGCGATCCCATGCAGAAAAAGACAAGAGTTTGTTCTCTTGTCTATTATGGTTCATGCACCCTGATAGGATCTCCGTGTTCTCTTTGGCAAGCGGTTGCTGTCACCACCACCGAATCACTACAAGGGAGCTGGGAACACTTCAGTGTAATCTAAATATTTTTTTCAGTAGAGATAAGGAAAAAAAGTAGGGCTTTAAATTTCCTTCCCAGTCAGGAAGGTGTTGTAGTCAACATATAATCACACACACACACACACACACACACACACACACACACACACACACACCACTAAGCTGAATGCTAAGTTAATGTGCAGTTTAGCAGAAAATCCATGGTACTAAATGGTATTAAAATATCTCTATGGGTTTTAGAACAGTGCTTGACAAAGGTGCAGATTTAAGACTTAGATATTATTAGCATCTGGAAGACTTGGAACGGATCCTCAATGTCACGTGGGGGAAGGATTCTAGGAAATTGGGATTGCTACATTCAACTGCCTATGCGCTCCTTTAATAATGCTAAATTGAATGAACATGGAAATGGAGACATGATTACTAAAAGTAACAGAAAGTAATCATTTTAGACTGCAAAATAAAAATTAATAGCATTTCTAACGCTAATGCTTCAATGGCTCCTCAGTGCTTTTTAATTACCTAATATCTTTAACATACATTATAAGAACTAATATAATCTAGTGCCTTGATTATTGCTTAATATCCATAATAAACTTAGTACTGTTGAAGATCAAACAGAAGAAAAGGTAATCTTCATGGAATTTAGAGTATAGTCATCCACCCAGCACATAGTCATGGATTGCTTATAAAAGAGCAATGATTTGCTAGACCCTGGAAATACACCAGTGAATAAAAAGGTAGGCCCTGGTTTCTGGAGTTCTGCATTAGTGAAGTACATCTTAAGCAGACATGTCAGGACATATGTCATTTGGTATTACATTCAAGAAGAAAATGAAAACGGGGATGGCGAGGAATATTTTAACCATTGCCTCATGAATGGATGATATGCCATGACATATTGATCATCTCATGCATCTGAAGTGGCTGAGTGGTGTGGACTCAAGTTTCTGGGCCTATTCAGGTTGTTCTTGCTTTTATAGAGCATGGTATGTGCTTATACAAGAAGGATCTGAGCATTCAGTTCAAAGTGTAGGCTATTATTAGTAGGGGAATAAAGAAATTGGACAGTAACATCTAGTAGTGGAGCTCTGGGTAGCAACAAAATATTCTAGCAAGATAAACATTAGATAATTGTATGCTGTATGTCATATAGTTGTAGTCATATGTGCTGTAGATCTCTTCTAATAATGCCTTTATATTGTTCAAGCTTTATTATTATTCTAAATATTCTGGTAAACATTTTGAAATCTCTACCATACCTGCTATTGGTAATTTAACAATTTGAGCAAGTATTCGTTTTTAAATAATCTTCACATTGATATAATCAAATATGCTCAATTTTGTCTCCTTTGAATAAAGCCCTGTAGTCTTTATGTGATGGCAGGTTATATTTTCCAGAATTGTATGATTGATTTCTATTTTCTCCATTATATCAGAGGATACATGAGGAAAAAAGAATGCGTGAATCTCTTTATCTAGTAATGGGGTTATTGTAATTTCAATCAAAGTGAAACATAGTTATTTTGTTGGATGAACACATTAAACTAAGTAGGTATTGGTCAACCATTTAACTTTCATTGTAAATTTATCTTATTCTGATCTTCCCTATCCCTATCCACACTAGATCTTTTCTACTAGTATTTTGAAATCGTCACTAGGCAGTAATCACCACTGTCAAACAACCAGAGAAAATATAATTTCTAGCCCCAGATGTTTATTCAGTACCATGGAGAGCAACAAATGACTGCCCACCCATATGGCCACATCAGCCTGACTGTGCTATTATTTACAGATATAGAGGATAGAGGAGAGGAAACTGTTAAGAAAATGGCTATATTAATATTCACATTCAAAAGCAGGGCTGAGTAAACAGACAATATAAATAAGTACTGAGTTTCATTATAAGGGATGTGGCTTTGCTATCACTTAATCTTATCATATCTCCATTAAATAAAAAAAGGAAATAGGAAATAAAAACTTAAGTGCCAACATAGCTTTTAAAGCAAGAAGCAATTTCATATTTATAATCTTAAGATTTTTCCACTTACATATACAAAATAGACAGCCATTTGTAGAAGGTGAATCCTGTAAATCAAAGACTGCTTCATATATTCCCCGGATTGAAGGTGATACAAAATACAGTAGGTATCACTTATTAATTAAAAATAAAGTATTTTGTCATTGATTCAAAAATATTTCACTTTCTTATTAAAGTTCGTGCATAATCTCTAAGAATGAAAAAACTATTTTCTCACTTGAGAATCTTCACTTTGTTTTGTCAGTTTTGAAGATGAATGCTTATCAAAAATATACATGGAAGGAAATTTTATCAATTTTGATTTTACCTTATTTTAAAGTAGTATGTAATGTATCAAGATCTTGTGTAAAGAATTTATAGCGTGTTTAATTAACTGTATGAAGCAATACTCATAATACTAGCAGACTGAATGCTATAATATACAATCTTTTAGCAAACTGAGATAGCTTGTATGTGACTTCATATCATTCTTTTAGACAGCAAGTTTTACATAAAAATATTGGTAACTTACACAGTTACAGTGAGTCAGCTACAATGAACAAACAAAAATGCCAAATCCACTATTTTTAAAGTTCAATTATTTAAAAGATTCCCAGAATCTTTTAGATTTTCTTCCCAGGCCTCATTTTTCTTCAGCTATCTATTCAAAGTAATTATTTATGTTGCAACAAAATGTACAAAGCCGAGCTTATTTGTATTAGATAAAAGCAATTAAATAGGCAAACATAAATAATCAATGTTTTGTAGGGAACACAAATTAGGAAATATTAAGTGGAGTGTCACAAACTTTTTGTCTTAAATTTTATCTAAATAGCTGGTAGGGTATGGATAGAAAGGAAAGTGTGTTTCACTTTAAATCTACATATGAATCCAAATTACTGCAAAGAGGAAAATCTTGCAACAATCAAAGGAGAAGGATGATTCATTCAGGAGGAAAAGTTGACTATCATTAATGAGCAAGAACCATACAAAACTTAACTAACTAAATAAAGAATATTTTCACTTTATTTTTATTTATTTATTTATTTATTTATTTTTTGGCCAGTCCTGGGGCTTGGACTCAGGGCCTGAGCACTGTCCCTGGCTTCTTCTTGCTCAAGGCTAGCACTCTGCTACTTGAGCCACAGCGCCACTTCTGGCCATTTTCTGTATATGTGGTGCTGGGGAATCGAACCCAGGGCCTCATGTATACGAGGCAAGCACTCTTGCCACTACGCCATATCCCCAGCCCTTTACTTTATTTTTGATGATTGGAATTTCATTGTATGCTACAGGTTAAATATTTAAACATGGGATTCAGAATTTTGTAGCCCACAATACACAATAGGCCATTAAACCACAGGCTATTTCTTATTATTAAAAAGGAACTAATGTATCATATGTAGTATATGCATATACATATAATGTGGTATATATATATACACATATATATCATATGTGACATATCTACACCTTGTATAGTTTCTTAAAACATTTCACACACAATTCTTAGTAGTAGGAGAATAATGGTAATCTCTGCTGGAACCTTTAAATACTAGGATCCATGAGAAGAAACTCAACATTATTATGAGGAAACTGTTAGATACTAGAGTTTGAGGTCATGTTTTAAATTACTTTTGCTTTGAAATAGTCATCTGCATAATGTAAGAGCAGTGAAGCCTATTACCCATCAGAGAACACAATGGTAGACTCTATCAAGAGAACATGGGAATTGTCCTTCCAAAATTGACATTGTTCAAAATTGTTAACACAATAGAACTTGGAGTATTTCATTATATCTTTACCCCAGAGAGGGGGCTGGGGATATGGCAGAGGTATTCAAAAGAGCTCTACCAAGTGCATTGTAGACTACAGTAATGTCTTTGCCCATGATACCTTTATGTTGCTTATATGAACAAAATATGTATGTATACACACATATATAAAATATGTATGTATTCATTATAGCCCAACTCATTTTATGAATACCCAGTTATCTTTCTAAACACATAATCTGCAAAACACTTGGATGTGAAAAGTTAGCATTCATTGGTTACCTCTCATAAAATATACAATAGGAATAAGTACATCACCGGTTATAACATAGCTTGAGAATTCTTCAATACTCAGTAAAAATTTTCACTTAAAAATTAAGAACCTGAATTTCACTACTGTCCCATAATGTGTGAACTATATGAGCTGTAAGCTGTCCATAGCTAGATTTTTAAATTCTTGATGTAAGGCCTAGTGTTATGGCTTCTTTGTATCCATTGAAGTACAAAAACAGTTAACTATCCTGTACTAGAATCTCTTCTTCAAAGTAGTTGCTTCTGTTTACATAATAAACAATATAAATTATTTAATGAAAAATTATACTCATTTATTCAATCTATACATTACATATCATCATCTTTATCCTCTGGTCTGAAGTCCAGTTTATGGACTTTGAAGCATACCTCTGTACAATAACATACATAGCCCTCCCACTTTGTTGCAATGTGACTGTGGTGAATGATCCCTCAGGAAGTAGTAATATTGTTAGGAAAATAAGTACACACTACTTACCATGATAGAGAATTTGATAATTAAATGGTGCTGTAATGGGAGGATCCTTAGTACACCACCTATTTCTTATTAATGTTCAGTAAGAATACCTATTTCTAAGTTCCCTGAACTTGAGATGTTGTGAGCTTTAAAATGTAATGGACATATGGTGTAACCAACTGTACAACTCAAGGGGAAGGAGAGGGAAATGGGGAGGGAGGAGGCGGAGGAAAAATGAGGGAGGAGGTAAAAAGTTGGATAAGAAATGTACTCACTGACTTACATATGAAACTGTAACCTCTCTGTACCTCACTTTGACAATAAAAAATGAGTAAAAACACAATGGAAATTTCACCAGTGGATTCAGGAATGTTACATGCTCCTGGTATGAAGTGATTTAAGAGCAGGAATCAAAATAAGTAGATGTATATGTAAGAGTATCTTTTTCACAGCCAGGTGAGAGAATTTTAAAATAAGAAAAGACAGTTTTATCTCTCTGGTCATAGAACTGTCCCTAATAATAGACCCAAGTGCCTACCACTTACTGAAAGCCCATTAAATAGCACAGATCAACACACAGTTTTGTAGTCTTCTCTGCTCTGCTCAGTAAACACTGCATATTAGTAGAAACTGGCTTATTCAGTTTGTTTGTGATTGACTGTTAAATGGCTTCCCAATTAGGTAATAAATGATGCTTTCTATGAAAAAAAAATTATCTGGACAATACCACATATGGGACCTTTGGAAACTTCCATGAAATAGACAAGAACTCAACCAACTTAGTCCCAAATACATGAACAAGTACTGCATTCCATCCCTCTGGTTTTTCCTGAAGTTTGCCTAAGTAACTTTACCAAGTCAAAAATCTCCTGAACTGTCCAACACATGAGAAATAAACAATGCTCTTAAGAAGAAAGTTTTATAGAAGCATAATCTGCTCATCAAAACTTAAAAATTCTAAAATAAAAAATCCAATATTGTGCAAAGGCCAAACTTGTTTACAATGCATAGTGGATGGTATATTTTATCAAAATGTCCTTTATTCAATCAATTTCAGAAGAAAGTATAAAATTCCTGAGAAAATTTATGCACCCAAATTCAAATTTTGACAGGTGAATTGTTGGGCTTTATTTTTTGCCCTGTTCTTTCAAATCTATTATTTAGTCAATAAATTTCATTTTATTAGTGAAAGAAGGGAAATCAAGTTCATACTTATGAATAATAAATTTATAACACTGAATAAAATTCAAAACTAGCTACTGTATTAATTCAGTAGCAGAGATAACTATAAGGCTTTGAAAAGTCACCCCTAAAAACATAGAAGCAATACTGCCTAAATTTTAAAACACACGTTTGCTTTCTAAGTAAAATTTTAGATGAATATTTCAATAATACATAGAATGTATAGACATATATATATTGTTTTTCACATAGGGATAAGTAAAAGTTGGACACAGTTTTTTATTTTAATTTTTACTCTCAGGTGATATACAGAGGGGTTACAGTTACATAGGTAAGGTAGTGAGTACATTTCTTGCCAAACTTTTTATCCCCTTCCTTGTTTTTCTTCCAGCCTCACTCCTCCCCAATCATCCCCATGTCCCCCCATTGTACAGCTGGCTAACTACATATTGTCATGTAAGTCTTTCTGCTGCAATAGGTTGGATTTTACCCTTTGTCTTACCATTTTGATGTTCCCCTTACCTTTCCTAATTCAAACAAACATATATACAATACCCAGAGTACCCAAATCAAGTACAGTGACAACAGGGGCTAAACCATAGGGAAGATAAACAATAAGAAAAAAAGGACATAATTTCACTTAGTGCATTACAAATAACAATGATAAACTACTTGTTTCTGTAACTTGGAGTTCATTTTACTTAGTTTCATCTTATGTGATTATATATACATAGTTATGGAGCTACTATGGCCATTTTCTTGGACTATACTAACCTACACTAACTATTACCAATGAGGGAACCATACAGTCTATGTTTCTTTGGTCTGGCTCACTTCACTTAGTATTTTTCCCATATCTTTCCATTTCCTTACAAATTAGGCAATGTCATGCTTTCTTATAGAAGTATAGAATTCTACTGTGCATATGTACCACAAATTCTTAATCCATTCATTTACTGGGGCCATCTGGTTTGGCTCCATGTTTTAGCTATGGCAAATAGTGCTGCAATGAAGATGGTTGTCCTGGTAGCTTTAGTGTAGTCTTGTTTGTGACCTTTTGGGTAAAAGTCCAAAAGTGGTGTTTTTCTATGTTAAGCCTTTTTAGGAGCCTCCATATTGCTTTCCAGAGTGGTTGAAGAAGTTTGCACTCCCACTAACACTGCAGTAGGGTGCCCTTTTGGCCATATCTTTGCCAGCATCTGTAACTAGTTTTCTTTAAAAAGGAAATTAAAGCAGAACTAAGGAAGTGGAAAAACATCCCGTGCTCCTGGATTGGGAGGATTAACATTATGAAAATGTCAATACTGACAAAGGCTGTGTATAAATTCAATGCAACACCCATCAATATCCCAATGCCCTTCTTTAATGACTGTCCAAAAATTCATAAGAAACGATAAAACACCCCAAATAGCAAAACAATCCTTAGTAGGAAGAACAGTGCTGGAGGAACATCAATACCAAGCTTGAAAGTTTACTACAAAGCTATAGTAATTAAAAACAGCTTTGTATTGGTACAAGAACAGGCCTGAGGACAAATGGAATAGAAGTAAAGATCCAGAAATCAACCTGCAGAACTATAGTCATTTAATCTTTGATAATGGAGCTAAAAAAATAGTATGGATGAAAGACAGTCTCTTCAAGAAACGGTGCTGGCAAAATTGGTTAAACACCCGTAATTAAAGCTAGATCATTAGATATCACCCTGCACCAAAATCACTTCAAAATGGATCAAAAACCTCATGGTAAATGTAGATACCCTGAAAACATTGCAGGAAGGACTAGGAGAAACACTTGGGCTCCTTGACACAGATCGAAAAATTCTTAATAAAGGACCAGAAACACACCAAACAAAGAAACTTTGGACAGATGGGACTGCATGAAACTGCAGAGCTTCTGCATGGCAAAGAACATAGCTTGCAAGATTGGGAGAAGATCTTCACTATCCATAAAACAGACATGGGCCTCATATCTAAAATATATGTAGAACTCACAAAAGCAAATTGCTCCAAAACAAATCTTCAAAGAAACAACTCTCCCATTAATAAATGGGCTAAAGACCTAAAGAGAGACTTCTCTGAAGAGGAAATGACAATTGCCAAAAGGCACATGAAGAAGTGCTCACCATTTCTGGCCATAGCAAAAATGCATATCAAAATAACACTGAGATTCCCTCTCACCCAAATAAGAATGGAAAAGCTTTTAATCATCAATTTCTTTTGTAAATTAAACTCATATTTTGAAATAAATATAAATGAAAATACTGCCACACTCAATTTATTCACCCTAACAGTACTGTAGTCTGTTTGATAATTGTTTCTTTTTACAAGGATATGTATTTTTAAAATTGCTTAATTCAAAAATTCAAAATAAGAAAATTAAATTGGCACTAAAATTAATGCAGGAGAAAACTGAAGTCAAAAACTGGGCTCTCAACTGATTAAATAGTCATAAAAACAGGAAGAAAGACTAGAAGCAGCATTGTTGTGATGCAATGATTCATGTCAAAATCCTATAATTATGTGTATATGAGTCTCTGGTTATTAAAACAGTAAAGCAAACAATATTAATTGAGTAGTAACATCAGAAAAGTTAGAAAATCATTTAGAAATACTGGTTTCTTTTAACAATTTTATAATCCAAGCAGGGTACCTGTGGCTTACATCTGTAATCCTAGTTACTAAGAAGGTGAGAACTGATGATTAAAGTTTGGAGCCAGCCCTGGCAGGAAAGCATGTGAGACTCTTTTGTTCCGTAACCCAGTAAAAAAATGCCAGAAGTAGAGTTATGTTTCAAGTGGTAGAGTGCTAGCCTTTGAGTGAAAAAGCTCATGGACAGCATCCAGACCTGAATTCCAGCCCCAGTACTGATACACCAAAAAGAAAGAAAGAAAGAAAGAAAGAAAGAAAGAAAGAAAGAAAGAAAGAAAGAAAGAAAGAAAGAAAGAGAGCAATCCAGGCCATGCATGGTATTGCCCATCCATAATGTCAGTGCTTAAGAGATTGAGTAGTAAGGTAACTAACAAGAAAGCCTGGCTTATACAACAAGGTCTTAGCTCATATATATATATATATATATATATATATATATATATATATATATATATGAACCCATAGAACCCATAGAGTCCATATTTCTTGGGGTCTGGCTCACTTCACTTAGTATAGTTTTTTCCAAGTCCTTCCATTTCCTTACGAATGGGGCAGTGTTGTTCTTTCTGATAGAGGCAGAGAATTCCATTGAGTATATGTACCACATTTTCCTGATCCACTCATCTACTGAGGGGCATCTAGTTGGTTCCATATTTTAGCAATGACAAATTGTGCTGTGATGAACATAGTTGTGCTGGTGGCTTTGTGGTCTTGCTTGTAATCTTTTTGCTTGATGCCCTAAAGTGGGGCTGCTGGGTCGTAAGGGGAACTCTATGTTTACCCTTCTGAGGAACCTCCATACCACTTTCCAGAGTGGTTGAACTAGTTTACATTCCCACCAATAATGTGGGAGGGTTCCCTTTGGGTCACATCCCCTCCAGCATTTGTAATTATTACTAACAAATTAAAACAAGATCTTTATATCACCATGCACCAATTTAATTCCAAATGGATCAAAGACCTTGAAGTAAAATCAGATACCCTGAAACAGTAGAAGAAGGAATAGGAGAAACACTGGGGTTCTTTGGCACAGGATGAAACTTCCTTAATAAAGGCCCAGAAATGCAACAAAATCAAAGAATGGTTGGACTAATGGTACTGCATCAAACTGCAGAGCTTCTGCATGGAAAAGACATAACTTGCAAGATAAACAGAAAGTCCACAGAATGGGATAAGATCTTTGCTGCCCATACAATGGAAAAAGGACTCATATCTAAAATATACATAGAACTCATGAAATTAAATTCCTCCAAAACAAATTCTCAAAGAACTAACGGCCCCCTCAACAAAAGGGCTAAAGACCTAAAAAGTGACTTCTCTAAAGAGGAAATGTGAATGCTCAAGAGACACATGAAAAAGTGCTCTACATTACTGTCTATAAAAGAAATGCAAATCAAAAGAACACTGAGGTTCCACCTCACCACAGTAAGAACATCACCACTTCTTAATACCCTGGAGACATTCATACCTTAGAGTGAAAAGTAATACCCTTCTGGTGACTTGTGTCTTTGGTTCATTTTCATTCTGCTTCAGTCTTTCTGCCATTTTGATCAGTCTTTATACTCATGCATTAGCACTTGGATTTTCTTCTCCCTCTGCCATGAAGTTCTCATAGATGGTGGCATTTTACTCTCACTTCATTGAACTTTGTGCTTAAATGAATACCCTCTAATGTAAAACTGCACAGTTGATACATTTATCTCTACTTGCCTGTTGACTTGTATATGTTATTATCACCACCACTAGATTTTACTTGTAAGCCATATGCATTCTCTATTTCCTTGTAGGCATTTGTAAATGGTCGATCTCACTATATTTCCTACTCTAGGAATCACATCTGGCATGAGACTTATACTCCATAGAAATTAAGAAATGATGAGTATTACTATGCCTACAATTAATTCATGAAAAACTTGAAGATTAGAGTCAGATAGCCATATAATTTATTCAAGTTCACAAATATTTAATTTAAAATTTTTGTAATCCTATGTTCAAAACTTGGAAGTTTGGCAATAGGCCTCAAGCTCTTAATCACCAAGTTAGAAATGTGTGAGGAAAAGATACGTGATTTTCAAAGAAATAAAAAAAAATATGTGCAACTGCAGAGTATTTTTTCTATACTATTTTATTGTTATTGTATATGTGATGTACAGAGGGGTTACAACTACATGTCAGCTAATGAACAGTGTTACCTCTTGTTTTCTCACATTTTTTCCCTCATGACTCTCTTGCCCACACATTGTATAGTTCTTTTTCAACATAATGCCTAGTGAGTATCACTGCTGCATTTGTTCAGCCTTTGTCTCAACATTTCTTTGCTCCTTCTATGCTCCCCAAAACATAAACTTACATACAAGACAAAAGGCACAGAAATCAAAAACAGCTGAGGGGCATCTGCATTGATTCCAGAATTTGTCTATGGTAAACAACACTGCAATGAACAATGAACATGGTAATTCTTACATAAATACACAATTGTATCTTCACTATTTTCTATCAGTGACCTTTGTGAACCATAGAAGATCATGACTCTACTCTAATTGTTGAAAACAGAGGTCAAGTCTGTATTTTCACATGTGCCAAGGCCCCTCTTGTTTCTCTTAGGCTTCCTACTTAATTCTCTTGCCCCACTTTCTCTGGACTGACTCATTGATTTCTTTTCCTTTTTCTTTTGGGAGGAGGGTGCTGTGGATTTAGCATAAGGTTCTTCACATACTAAGTTCCTTGTACAACTGAAATCTACCCATAAGCTGTTTCTTCTTTAAAATACGAATTAAAGTGTAGCAGAAGTAGCACAATTCATAAATAACCTATGCATAGCTCTATGATTTTAATAAAATGGATACTTCCTGGTCCTAGTGATATATTGGTAAATATATAACAACAGCTTCCTTAGTTCAAAAGAACAAAACTTAAACCAGCAAAAGACACAATTTTCGTGTTGCTAATTCCCATGTTTCTTTCTTGGCATTGGTTATGACAAATAATTTCACAAAATTCTCACATTTATCATTTCATGTTTTCTTCTTTGAACATTTACTAAATTAGTACACTACTTAGACTTGGTATCAGAATGTTCTCACTTCTTTTCATATGTATTGTTTAAACTTATATTTCATATCTCAGGATTTTAAAGTTATTCCCTAATGTCAATTGTTTAAGCATTACTTTGGCACCTTTGATATTGAATTACATAATGAATTGGAATTAATTTTTATCTGTATTTTAATTTTATTCATTTATTTCAATTTTGTCTGTATCGTACCTTAAGATTAAATTGACGCTTTGTATATCAATGCTTGAATGAGAGACTTGTTATTAGGGAAACAATCTATTTCCCACTGTTTAACATTTCCAGCTGGTCGTAAATCTCATGCTGACATACATGTAAATCAATACCATTCCAAGACCAGCATTTTTATTCTTACAACAATAACACATTGTCAATGTGATTTCTCAAATAAATGTCCACATTCATGTTTCCTATTCTTCAAAATTAATCAAATTCATCTTAGCCCCTTACAAATCAGTGTTTGATAAACACTATACTAATTTCTACCCAATGATTTGTTTCATTTTGTGTTATAATGAAAGTATAAATAAACTTGTTGAGGACTGATACCTTTAAAATGTTTATATTGTTAATATGCTGTATGCTCCTGTTTATCAGCTTAAATTTCTTTTAATTATATTTGAAATTGCTTTTGTAAAGGTCCCACACATTTTTTGTATTTTGAATTTTTAAAAATACTGCAAAATATATTTTCATATTTGTTGATTATTTCTGATAGAGATAAATCATATGTAATACATTATATATGTTCATTATCATTGTACTGTAATTATGAATGTAGTTATAATAATGTACCTGACTATTTTTCATTTTCCAAGTTCCTAAGTATGTTAGCAAAAATCACAATTGTATTTCTTTCCAATACTTACATTTTTATAGCTTTATTGAGGTATAATTAGCAGGCTCTGAACTTCTCAGATAAAAAGCATATAACTTAATGAATTTTGGCATATGTACACACTCCTTAAGTTCTCACTACAATGAATAATGAACAGATCCATCAGCCCAGGAAATTTCATATATTTTTTAATCACTCCCTCATGACCTTCCCAAAAACTCCATTCCCATTTCTAGGCAATCATTATTCAACTTGCAGTCACTAAAGATGAGCTGTGCTTTCTATAATTTTATGAAAGTGGATCCCACAGGTTATATTATGTTTGTCTGCTTTCCTTTACTCAGTATAATTATTTTGATATTTATCCATGCTGTTATATGTAACAATAACTCATTCTTTCTCGTTGCTCTGACTAGTCCATCATATCTATAGCTATCTATATTGTTCAGTTAATAATTTTTGTCCACCAGATGGTATATACATTTAGTAGAGGTTGAAGTATAGTAAAGTACTGTTGGTTCATGTGGTGCTTGATAAATTATAGTAAAGTCAACTTGGTCAAAAATGTTCTTCAATATTTTATATGCTTACTAATTTCCTATACACATGTATTCATTATTAAGATGGCATAGTTAAACTACTCAACTACTTTAAAATATGTCTTTCTTATTTCAGTTCTGTACACCTTCACTTTATTAGTATATTTTGAGCCTGTCTGTAACAAATACCCAGTATCTAAAATAGTTATGCACGTTCTCCTAATAAAGTTACATGTTTATTAATATGAAATATCCTTATAATTCTTGAAAATATTATGGATTCTTTTGATCAGTATTACTTTAAACATGTCCTACTTATTTTGTCTTGTATTTATTTCATTTCTTACTTATTTTTCTTCTATATCTGCTTATATAGTTTGGATACTTTATTTTTTTATTTTTATTTTTTCTCAAATTTTTATTTTCAAACTGACGTACAGAGAGGTTACAGTATCATACGTTGGGCGTTGGATACATTTCTTGTACTGTTTGTTGCCTTGTCCCTCATGCCCCCCTCCCTCCCCCCCTTCCCTCCCCCCCGCCCAGTTGTTCAGTTCACTTACACCAAACAGTTTTGCAAGTATTGCTTTTGTAGTTATTTCTCTTTTTTTACCCCGTGTCTCTCGAATTTGGTATTCCCTTTGAATTTCCTACTTCCAATACCAGTAAACACGGTTTCCAATATACTCAGATAAGATTACAGAGATAGTGTAGGTACAAACATAGGAAGGTGATACAAAGCATCATCAATAATAGAAACTACACATTCACATAGGACGTTGAAAGTAGTTATAACTGTGATATATCACTTGTTTCCATATCATGGAGTTCATTTCACTTAGCATCATCTTATGTGTTCCTAAGGGTATAGCTATTGGGCCTTGTGATGCTCTGCTATGGCTTGCCTAAAACTGTACTAATTATTCCCAATAAGGGAGGCCATAGAGTCCATGTTTCTTTGGGTCTGGCTCACTTCACTTAGTATAACTTTTTCCAAGTCCTTCCATTTCCTTACAAATGGAACAATGTCATTCTTTCTGATAGAGGCATAAAATTCCATTGTGTAAATGTACCACATTTTCCTGATCCATTCATCTATGGAGGGGCATCTGGGTTGGTTCCAGCTTCTCGCTATGACAAATTGTGCTGCGATGAACATTGTTGTGCTGGTGGCATTACTGTGATTTTGTTTGTGGTCTTTTGGATAGATACCCAACAGTGGGGCTGCTGGGTCATAGGGGAGTTCTATATTGAGCCTTCTGAGGAATCTCCATACTGCTTGCCAGAGTGGCTGAACCAGTTTACATTCCCACCAACAATGAAGTAGGGTTCCCTTTTGGCCACATCCCCTCCAACAATTGTTATTATTAGTTTTCTTGATATATGACATTCTTGCTGGGGTGAGATGGAATCTCAATGTTGTTTTGATTTGCATTTCCTTTATGGCCAGTGATGTAGAGCATTTTTTCATATGTCTATTGGCCATTCTCATTTCCTCATCAGAGAAGTTTCTTTGTAAGTCTTTAGCCCACTTGATGAGGGGGGGCTGTTGGTTCTTTGCAGTTTTGTTTTGGAAGAAGGTAATTTTTTTAGTTCTGCATATATTTTAGAGATGAGGCCTTTGTCTGTTGAATGTCCGGTAAAGATTTTCTCCCAGTCTGTGGGCTTTCTGTTTATCTTGAGAGCTATGTCCTTTGCTATAGTAATAAAAACAGCTTGGTATTGGCACCGGAACAGGCCTGAAGACCAATGGAACAGAATTGAAGACCCAGAATTAAACCCACAGAACTATGCCTACTTAATCTTTGATAAAGGAGCTAAAACAATAGTATGGAAGAAAGATAGCCTCTTTAACAAGTGGTGCTGGCAAAACTGGCTCAACACATGCAACAAACTAAAACTAGATCCTTATATATCACCCTGCACCAAAATCAATTCCAAATGGATTAAAGACCTTGAAATCAAAACACGCACCCTGAAGACACTAAAGGAAGGAGTAGGAGAAACACTTGGGCTCCTTGGCACAGGACAGAACTTCCTTAACAAAGACCCTGAAAGGCTACAAATCAAAGAAAGGTTGGACAAATGGGATTGCATCAAACTCCAGAGCTTCTGCACGGCAATGGATACTTTATTTTTTAAAGCTATTTTATTTCTTCTACTGTGGGGGTATAGTATGCTGTATTCAATCACATTTCTATTGATAAAACTTTAGTTTCAAACTTACATTATCATAAGCAATGATAGCAGTAACCATCTTATACGCATGTCAGAAGTCTGGACATTTTTCAGTTGTCCATCATAGGTTCAATCTTGTTACCAAACACAAGTTTTACTCTTCACTGCTCAAAAGCCAGATCTCAGAAACCAAGACTTGGTAGCCCTGAAAACAGATGTATTCAAGGTCCTGCAAGTGGGCTCAGAAGATGGGGTGTGGCTCTGGTGCTTCTCCTCTCCTGCAGACAGGAGTTTGGATACTTTTTTAATGTGTCCTGGCATGGATTAATGTCCTCCCTGTGGAAATAGTCACAGATGGTGAGACATTTCAAAGATGGTGATCTTAGGTCACAAGCCCTGCCTCTGCTCATGCTCTGGTGACCTCTCTTGCTGTATGATCCTTTCTTTCACACATATTCCTATTATTAGGCCATCTTCTGTGACGTAACTGGCAGGGGGGAGGAGGAATGTCTTTACAGAGCTAGTGCTACATGTGGACTTAAGTCCTCCAAAATTGTGAGCTAAATGAATTTATTTTTTTGTAGTATCTGGCCTCATGTGCTTTGTTATGCTTTTGGAAAAATGATTAATCATTATTAATGATTAATTTTAGCAATTTGCCAGTAATGTATATATAGTAAATATCTATCTATCTATCTATCTATCTATCTATCTATCTATCTATCTATCTATCTATCTACTTATCTCTCTCTCTCTCTCTCTATCTATCTATCTATCTATCTACCTATATTACATTATCTTGCTTGGGTTTCAAATAAATTGTTGAATTTCTGGATCACATCTATTACCAGGTTGGAAACATATTATAGTGGCTTCAGATATCCCTTATGTCTATTTTTTACTACTATAATTCTGGAATTCACAAATGCATTGTCTTTTGTGTTATTTGTACATGATTTACTATTTCTACTCTCAGTGCTCCAGTATAGATATGTACTAATGTATCTGTTCCATTTCACTAATCTTCTCTTTGACCTTATTTAGTTATAGTCTTAAATTTTTTTATTAAATACTTAAGGAAATGTACTTAAGTGTATTCTGTTTCATATATTGCAGTTTCGTAGTTGCAATTTCATCGTGTTGCACAGTTTGTCAGACATATGGGTCTCAGTTACATTGAAGTTCATGATTCCTCCTGTATCTGGATTATGAGGTGGTATTTGGTGGGCCCATTTCTTCTTTTGCTCTTCTTAGTTATTTATCCTTTTATGGCATGTTGTTTTTTTCTAACTAGTTTGTTAAAAATGAAATATCAACTGAGTTTCTGGAAGATGAATTTTATCTAATGTAAATACATATATATTATATTTGTATATAATGGTGTAATATAATTATGTAGTTATAATATAATAAATCTATACTGTGTATTATATATTATATATAAATACATTATATATAAGTACCAGATAGAAGATAGATAGATAGATAGATAGATAGATAGATAGATAGATAGATAGATATAGCAAGACAGAAAAGGCTTTATGAGGAGCAGTTTGTGTAGAAAAGCTTGAGTAGGAATAGTTCAGTACTTCATGCAGTTTGGGTTCAAGGGGTTTTGAAGTTATTGTTCAGTCCCATGTGAGAACTACTGCATTTCAAGTTCACCCAATTCATCGTCTATGACACTTTAAGGTTCCTAAATGAGCATCTCCAGTATTACCCAAGTTCTCTGATACTCCTTAATCTCCAATATTTTTCTCCACAGCCCAGAAAGCTGTCAAAATTTCTGCTCAATTTCCTATTCATCAAATATCTCCTTTTGTTTAGTTTCTTCCACCCTCAGCTCTGTGTGACATGCATGGAAAAAATATATATTGTTTTCAAAGGAAAAAGACTAAGAATGTCAGGTTTATTTTTATTCAAATCCTTCATAGTCCGAATATCTTGCTAGTTTTCTGATATGATAGAGCAGAGTTTGCTTTTACTTTTGTTTCCCCATGTATTCTTATTAGGTTTTTAGAAGAATTGTTACAGAACAAGCTCTTTTATCATTTCGAGAAACCACATTTCTAAAGATTTCGATATTGCTTCATTTGTGTTCCCTTGAATTAACAAGCTTAAACTCTAATCCTGAAATATGCCAACAGTGCAACTCAGAAGGGTAAACAGCATCTTCGATTTACTTTGTTCTTTGTTGACTTGCAGATTTTAGGTCTCAAATGTTCATTGTTCTAGACACATCTCATAGTGTTTAGTCAATATGGTCCATGTGATCATTCAGATGTTATGGTATAAACTTGAAGCCAACCATAACGCAGATGCACAATGATGTTCTCACAACATAGGTGCTTAGTGTAATGAAAACTATTGAACAAAGTAAGAGATGAACACAGAAAATTTGTGTGCTTCAGGAAGCACTCCAGCTTTGGGATGAGATGCATATGTGCTTGAATCCTGGTTTGATTGCTGACTCCCTGACATAGGACTTACATTTGACTCTTATGTACTGTGATCAGTTTAACTGAAATGTGGCATAAAAAGCTTTAACTCAAAGTTAATTTAACCTAAAATATTCCATCAATATTAGTTGTCCACTTATGTTCTTTGTGTATTTTCTATTCTAGGTAAAAATAACAATAAATTATAATTTTAGTTTTAAACTATAGAATAGATTACTTAAAATTGAAGAGCTATCTGTTTTAAAGAAGATACTGTGTTTACACATTAAGTAAAATGAATACAGTGGCAAAAAGAAGTTCAAAAAGTATTCTCTCATAGAAAGGAAAATGTTAAACAGCTAAATGTATTGAAGAATTTTATACCTTAAAAGTTAGGTCACTAAAGTGAAGTAATAATATTATAAAACCATCTAAATATTAGGAGTGTGTCAAAGTAACTTTGAATGCAGGCTGACTCATACCTGTAATCCTATCTGCTTGGAAGGTAGAGATTGGGGGATTTGTGATTTTTAGCCAGCCTGGGCCAAAAGTTAATGGAATTCTATCTCAAATTTGAAAACCTTGGTATAGTGGTGGACCCTTGCAATTCCAGCTAATTGGGAGGTACATGTGAGCTATTGCAGTTTGAAGCTAGCTGCAGGACTCTACACAAAGCATAGCTAAGGGGAAAATAAGGTTGGGGAAATTACACAAGTAGTATGATACCAGCATTACAAGGACAAGACTCTAAGATCAAATATCAGTATGGTTAAAAAGAAGGATGAGGAGGAGGCAAAGGAGCAGAAGGAAAAGGAGAGTACACAAAAAGGAGAAAGCAGAATGAAGAGAAAAAGGAATGAGGAGCAGGAGGAAAGAGCGAAGTAAGGGAGAGAATAACTATCATCAAAATGTCATATTTCATATGTAGAAAATTTTATGATAAAAGTGTGCTTCTCTAATATTGGGATTATAAATTCAGCATATTCATAATGGAAAACAATATGGATTTTCCTCCTGAAACTAAAACTACTCCTACCATGTGATACTATAAACCCACTATGGCTATATATTTAAATATTCAAATCAATGTTTATTTTAAAGAAATAACCATACTCCAGCATTAATTACAACTTTATTCATAACATCCAAACCATAAAATCACTGCAGTATCATAGTGAATGAATGGACAAAAAAAAGTGTCTCTGTTTACAAATGCGTGTATGTGTGTACCTATGCATTCACACACACACACACACACACACACACACACACATATATATTTACATATATATACATATATATGACAGAATTTTATTCAACCTTAAAAGTAAGTGAACCTTTCATGGAAAATAATGTAAATAAACATAATAGGTACCATGGTAACTGAAATGGGCTAGATAGCTATAACCAAGAGCATGATCTTGGTTACATGTGAAATCTCAAAAAGTTTAACTCACACAGAAAATAGAATGCTTCCTGCCCTGGACTTGTGGGTGGAGAAAATGGAAGAGTTTCTTTCAAAATTACTCACCTTCAGTTATAAGATAAAGAGTGATGAAAGTCTAAGTCCAACATGGTGACAATATTAAACATGCTACATACTTGAAATTCGTTAAGAGAGCAATCATTAAGATCTGAATGAAAAATGTTAGCTGTAGAAGGTGATGGGCATGTAGCTTAGCTTCATTGCAGTGGTATTTCACATCATGTGCATAAAAACATAAAATCTGACTATATCTCTTCAATGAAACGACTTTATTTTGTCTTACCACATCAATAATCTCTTCATGTGTTTTCTTTATGCCCACTGAATCCCTGCATTGAGACATATCTAAAATTCTACATCTTTCTGAGACATATGATCTGTAATTTTCCAAATTTAAACGGAATTTTAGGATTAAGACTTTCCTATAATTATTTTATCTTAACCACAGATACATCAGCAAAAATAAAACATATAATTTTGTTAATGTAAATACATTAAGTGACACTCAATTTTATTTGTCTGTTGGTTCACTACTCTAAAAATATGGCATGACTAAAATATATATCTAGTAATTAGAAATTACTAATAATTAATCTTTTTGTAATTAATCAAATATTTTACTAAACTTTGCTGGTTTCTTGGACATTACATTTTGTTAAATTCATTATACAGTTTTGTTAACATAATTTCAAGACATTGAAGCAGATATTTGAGAAGATTCATTGAATCTTGATTTCAAATAGTTAAATTTAGCTTGTATAAATTTATTTCCAACTGTGTAGTAATCAAATTATTATGGGGTTTTGAAAAGGAGTCATTAACTTTAAAGAAAGCATTAATGAAATGTCCATGAAGGAATAATTAAGAAATCTTTGATATGTACAACTTGTAAGAGCATTATGTAGATTGCTTACTGGCACCTTTATTTTTCATTTATTAATGACAAACTGTTCTGAAATTATTTAATTGTAACCTTAAAATATTTATACATACACAATTCTTTTTCATATTTTAAATCCTTGAGATCTTGTTCTTCCCTTAACCTTTCCTCTCTTCATATATTTACCCTCTCTCCTTGACCTCCTCTTATCACACATCTCAAGTACCAGCTTCCTGGCATTTATTATGTTTTTGGATTGAGAGTTAGTTTTCCTAAGGAGTTAGACTATTTGAATTCTCCCCTGCATATATCATACATTTTGTGTATATTTTTATACAACCCACTTGAATATTTAGAATATGATCTAACTTCTACCTTTGAGAGAGACACATCTTGTACCTCCCTGGACCTAACTCACTTCTCTTAACATAATTTTTCCAGGTCCATCCATTTCTTTGCAAATGATGTACTGTTGTTCTTTCTGTGGAAGTAAAATTCAATTGTGTTATATATGCCACATTTTCATGTTTATTGTTTTTTTTGTTTTTGTATTTTTTTTTTTTGCCAGTCTTCCTGGGGCTTGGACTCAGAGCCTGAGCACTGTCCCTGGCTTCTTTTTGCTCAAGGCTAACACTCTACCACTTGACCACAGCGTCACTTCCAGATTTTTCTGTTTATACAGTGCTGAGGAATTGAACACAGGGTTTTATACATGCAAGGCAAGAACTTTACCACTAAGCCATGTTCCCAACCCCTATATGCCACATTTTTTGAACCATTTATTCATTGGGCTGTCTCATCTGGGGCCATTTCCATACATTAGCTATGGTGAATAGTGCAGAAAAAACATGGTTGTACAAGTGGCATTACTATTCAATTAAATCTTAAATTGATCAAACCAGCTCAAGTCATATCCAACAAGAGTACTCACTAAATTTTAAGAGTTAAGCTATTTTCTACAAATACAAAATTTGAGCACAAATTATACATATACACATAGATATATAGTTATCTATTTATGATTGATGGATAACATTCAATATTATGAAGCATATTTTAGTGGGTTTTAACAAAATACCTATGTAGTTTGGAAACAGAGTGAGCAATTTTAATTTAAAGGAATCACAGTATCTTTCAAATATAAATGACAAGATTCTGGCTAACAAAAACAAAACAGAAAACTGCTATTAAAATATTTGGTTTACTATTTGGCCAAACCCCACTTTCACTAAGTTTTATGATTTTTCAGAACCACTGTCTTTATTTTAATTATTTTCTAATCTCTCAAAGTGTCATTGTGATAAAGATTATATCAAACCTGTTTAATCTTGGATCAATAAATATTTGTTCTTTAGTGGATAACAAACCATTCTTAAATTTTACAAATATAGCTATTTTACATATGTAAAATAGTATCCTGCCTGTAAGATAAACCATATGATTCTGTATTTACTGGTTCTATCATAACTAGATGCATCATCAAACAGTTGTATTCTTGACTCAGATTCTTTTAGGTACAAAGGAAATAAGCTAACTCAAGTACCTGAGAATCAGAAAACTTCACTGAAAAATGAGATGTGGAAGAGGTCTAGAATTAGAAGAACAAAATCCTAAAACAGTGGCAATGCTAGGGAACAGATTCTTTTTTCTCTCTTATAGACTAAACCAAACACTTTAGAGTATCTACATCTTTCTGTTTATATATTTTTTGCTGCACTTGTCTTGATTGACTTACTGTCAATTCACTTTATCTGCTTGCTCAAATATTTAACTTGAGCCTTTGTTTTTCATTTTGAAAGTCAAATATT
The DNA here is from genome assembly GCF_023159225.1 of Perognathus longimembris pacificus. Classification (NCBI taxonomy): domain Eukaryota; kingdom Metazoa; phylum Chordata; class Mammalia; order Rodentia; family Heteromyidae; genus Perognathus; species Perognathus longimembris. The sequence continues at coordinate 66,947,474 of NC_063164.1, forward strand.
TACTTGGCATGGACTATATTCTGCATGCAGACAAATTTGTCTTACCAAGGCTCCAGCTCTGCCTCATTTTCCGCCAATTCTTTCCCTCTTATTACACCTATTATATAATGTAAGCCAAGTGTTGCCTCTTTCTGTTTCCAAATTTTATTTTCCCAAATTAAAGGCTAGTGTCTATTGTAGAACATGTGGGTGTTGATCAAGTCATTTTAAGCTTTCTGATGTTTCAAGCATGCATACAACCCCCACCCATGGTGTTTGAACAAAATTGAGGGAACTCTCATCAACATTCAGAACTTAGACATCTACTAACAGCAAAATCTTAAAATTTGCCATCCTTTGAACAAAACACATTTTAAAAACCCAACAGAACCAGGCACCAGGCACTCACACTTGAATTGTTAGCTCAGGAGGCTGAGATCTGAGGATTGCAGTTTGAAGCCAGCCCAGTCCAGACAGGTTATGAAATGCTTGTCTCCAAATCACCAAAAATCCTGTCATGGAGCTGTAGCTCAAGTAGTAAAATGCTAGTCCTAAGTAATAAATCTCAGGGGTAGCACTCAGGTCCTGAGTTCAATATTTACACACATACACATACACGCATACATACACACACAACCACTAGGCAATTGCTCTTAGGCATCAAAAGTGAACACCATTCCTCAGCCTCTTGAACTAAGATTCAGATTCTTTTTGTGCACGAGAATAATTGAGGTAGGAGGCAGAAAATGAACAACGATTCTTAGCTTACAGTGAAGTTATGAATTAAGCAGCTGAGAAATGGTTCCACACAACTTTAAAAAGTTTACTAAACTGTAATAGTTCACAAAGAGTTTGCCTATCTCAATTCTCAGACAAAGCATAGCTAGGTATCCAAAATAGGTTGCAAAATCGCCCTTCTAGTGAAAAATTTCCATCTACCTAATCTAAGTTCTTCTACTTTAGCTTAATTTAATTCTTTTATTTCACCTTGGGTAAAGTGAATAACTACAGCACAATGTCATCAGTAAGTGTTTATTCACTCTGAAATCTGTTACTAAGCAATCAGCTCTTCCATTCTGCAACTAAAACCTCCAGCTCTTATTTAATGTTAATTATACACCCCTAGACAAGCATTTTAGTCAAAATAAAGACCTTTCAAAACTGCATACCTGAGCCTCTAAACTACTTAAATCCCATAATAACTCAATTTATTTTCACATTTGTTTTGATCATGGGAAAAATGACCTATCTAGACTCTCATACTAAAAAAATTGAAATTTTCTTTTTTGCCTTCATGGATCACATAACTTAACATTTGCAATTTACTGTGAATAACATTTCTTTTTACAAATAATTGCAACATTTACTAAAATTTGCTATGATCTTTCCTCCTTTACTTTTCTCCATTGTTCCTTCACCATTTCTTTCCAGTAAGACTGTATTGCAGTATAAAACTCCACCCAGTTGATGAAAATATTCATGAGTTAATGGAACAGATAGTTTCAATTTACGCTAGCAACATAGAGTTTCAATGTGTACTCTATTAGAAACATCTGCAATGATTTATTGCCCCCAAAATATATAGTTCTCTTATCAACTTCAGAACAAGTAATTAGTTAAAATTAGTATGGAAATGGAAATTTCACATTTATTCCAACAATAAACAGCTAGAAAAATGTTAGAAAACAACGTCCATACATATATACAAACAATGAAGTATATATAAGTCCATAACTAACCAAAACAGTCATGTAAATATAGAAGTATAACTGTGAAATTTTGTTGCAAAACTTAAATCAATAAGTGGGGATAGTTACTAATCAGAGTTTGGTTGTGGGGAGAGAGAACCTAATCAGAATGAAGCATACAAAGCTATTATCTGGATGACTAAAATGGTAAAAAGAATACAACACAGAATCCTTGAGATGGCCAGAGCAGAAATATCAATGTTGGCTAATAAAACAAAGGGAAAAGGGGGGAAAGGGCTTTTAAGTTTGAGAAAGCCATCTAACATGATTTGGTTATGTCTTCTCCAAAATTCAGTTGTTACCAATATGCTAGTGTTAAAAGATTGTTTTTTTATGAGGCAATTAGCTGGAGGAGATAGGTCATTAAGGATTTCTCTCACAGGAAGAGCTTAGGAGCCCTTACGAAAGAGGAATTCCTATTTCCTTTTACCCTTTGTGCCATCTGCCCTAAGTAGAAAGAAATATTCTCTCCAGAGCACACAGCACCAAGGAGCTACCTGGAAGCAGAATTGTCTTACCAGAGAGCTGAATTTTCCAGTGAACTTACTTTACATTTATTAGCATCACAAAACATGTGAAATAAATTTCTATGTTTTATAAAAATTATTTACCCTTTCTCAGATATTTTAGATCAACATCAATGAACTAAGGAAAGGTCCCAAATAGCTGCTACTCTTAACCTCTGACAGGAGCTCCTGACAATTGGTGTTGGATCTCAGGGAGAATGATGAAGGTGACTCCAAGAATTGAGGGAAAAATATGCAAAGTGGTCTGTTGCTTCTACAGGAAGAAGTTGCTGTTACTAAAGGCAAGATGCGTTGCTAGGGAGACTCTCAGGAACAAGAAGCAGATACTAAGAACACAAAGGCATAAAAGAAGAAAACAGTCTCTGACCCCCTCCTTGCTGAACAACCTCCCCCTAGCACCCCTTCATGGCAGAGCCCAGAGGCACAGCAGTTAGGAAATGTGCGTAGATTGCTATCCCGGGCATCACAGAGCAGGTTACAGAAAAATGGAATTCAGAGAGACAGACAATAGCATAGCACATGCTACAGCAGATGTCCATTTTACTAAGGCACATTACAGATATAAATGAATAAGGCTATTAGAACAATGAAAAATTAAATACTTTAAAGTTCAACTATAATTTACAAAAACAAAAAGTTCAGTCAACAAAAATAACATATATCCTACAAAATTAAAAAAAGCATGGGAAGGAGTGGATTGGGAGGGATGGGTCAGAATGTTGAAAGGGGTGACATTGATCAAGATGCATTGTATTCATAAATGCCTTTGTTAAAGGTCAACTCCTTTGTACAACTACTTAAATATAACAACCAAATATAATGAAAGTGATTCACCATTATAAATATAAAAAAGAATGATAAAAATAACAGGTAACCATGGGAGGAATACAATTTAAGTTAATTCAATTGTTGAGTAATAGATTGCTGTATATCTTTGAATTAAAACAATGCTGTTAGAAACTTCAGATTTCCCTCCCTTCCTCCCTCTCTCCCTCCCTCCTCCTTCTTTTCCTCCCTCCCTTCCTTCTTTTATTTATTTTGAAAGGATATTCTACCACTTGGGCTACACCTCTAGCCATATTGTTTGTACATTATTTCTAAGGCAGAGTCTTTAATGTTGACCATGGCTGGCCTTGAATATAAGATCTTATTGCCTTCATCTTCTGGTTACGTGGGCTAATAGGTATGTGCCACCGTATCCTGCAAATTTGAGACAATTTCATCTAACCCATAACATTTAAAAGCAAAATTATCCCTATTCAATCAGTTTTGAGTATCAAACATGATGACTAGGAGAGAGACAGACAGACAGACAGACAGACGGATGGATGAACAGAAAAAGGCAAATAGAGACAGACTGAAAATATTGAAATATTTTGGTTACTCTACTAACTTCAGTATGGGAAAATATATAAAAACAGAAAAAACTTAAGAAATGCTTAACTAGATTACGTGTAAAGTATCTCTGTAAAGAAAATCATTAAACCAGAAATGAAAAAGGATAACTATAGCTAGAATAATTTTGTAAATTTATACAGAAAAACATAATATTTATTAGACAAAATACATTATAAGTAAATAGTAAATTCAAACATTTCTCCTTAAAAATAAATCTAAGCAAATATCTCACAGGAAATATAACTAGGAGAAGTGCATAAAGTACTTGAAGTGCAGATGAAGTAAAACTACTACACACTGTGGTTTAAAATTTGCAAAGATGATACAACCTAACACTGGCATCACTAAAGTAGGGAACTTTAGATCTTGTTAGAAAACAACAGTATATGTCATAGAATCCTGAATAAATTTCCCATGTCTAGAAGTCTAAGTTAGGAATATGAACTTAGGAAGGTTTTGGTAAGGGACTATGGGAGACAAGTTCTCCCACAACATCTATAACAATAATCAGAACTGTAAATTATTTAGATGTATAATAATAATGATATCATGGTAGAACCCTGTGATAAAATGTTAAAGATGTATTAAGAAGTAATGTTCTAACTGGGTGCGGGTGGCTTCTAGCTGTAATTTTTAGCTACGTAGTTGGCTGACATCAGAGGATCACAGGGAGGAAAATCCATGAAATTTTAATTTCCAGTTAATCACCAAAAAACTGTGGCTGAAATCGTAGAGGGCTAGTCTTGAGTAAAAAAAGCTCAAGGATAGTGTCCAGGCCCTGAGTTCAAGTTTCAGGCCCGACACACATAAACAAACAAACAAACAAATAACTAAGTACAAAAGTAGTATTCTAAATATATTTGCTAAATTAAATTTATCAAAATGTGTGAAGTGAACCAAACAAAATCATAGTGTTTATGTGCAATTCTGAATCATACAAGTTAAGTATTCTTAACCTAAATAAATATCCAAAGTCACAAGGATTTCAGTTCCCAAATGTGTGTGTGTGTGTGTGTGTGTGTGTGTGTGTGTGTGTATACTGAAGCTTCAAATCAAGGCCTCAGTCTCTCTCCTGGCTTTTCATTCACAGAAGAATGAATCAGGCCAACCACTTGAGCCAGGCCTACAGTTGTGACTTTCATTGGTTAATTAGAGATAAGACTCTCAGGAATTTGTCTCTTTAGGCTCTGCAATTCTCTGACTTGCTAATATTATATGTGGTGAGACACTGATGGGTGGCCAAAATCTGAAGATTTTAACTGTTATCTTTATTTCTGATTTCACACTTTTTGGTTAGGTTTTCAGCCAGTAAAATTACACAAATATTTCAAAATTAAAAATGCTCCAAAATCAGAAATATGTCTAGTTCTAAGCATTTATTTTCCTTTCTTTTCTGCCAATCCTGGGGCTTGAACTCAGGGCCTGAGCACTGTCTCTGGCTTCCTTTTGCTCCAGGCTAGCACTCTACCACTTGAGCCATAGGTTTGAGGCTCCAGCTTTTTCTGTTTATGTGGTGCTGAAGAATCAAACCCAGAGCTTCATGCATGCTAGGCAAGCACTCTACAGCTAAGCCACATTCCCAGCCCCTAAGCATTTCTTATAAGACAAAAGAAACTTGTTCAAATTTCTAATTACTAATTTTAGAATAGTAAAATTATAGTTGATTTTAACTTCTGGATTTTTTAAAATTTGCATTCACAAAAATACAAATTCTACAAATGGTACAGAATATTTAATCTACCTTCGAATGGAAATACAGACTCAGAAGATAAAAATCATTTTGTTTTGATATTCACATCAACTCACCCAAAACAAAATTTAGAGACTTCAGGCCTCTGGAACAATACATAAAATAAAGAATTCCAGTCTCTACTCAATACCAACTTCTAGTTCTTCGTTTTGTTTTGTTTTTTTGCCAGTCCTGGGGATTGAACTCAGGGCCTGAGCACTGTCCCTGGCTTCTTTTTGCTCAAGGCTAACACTCTACTATAAGAGCCACAGTGCCACTTCCAGCTTTTTCTATATATGTGGTGCTGTGGAATCGAACCCAGGGCTTCATGTCCTGCTCCTTGGCGCAGGACAAAACTTCCTTAACAATGACCCAGAAAGGCTACAAATCAAAGAAAAGTTGGACAAATGGGACTGCATCAAACTGCAGAGCTTCTGCACAGCAAAGGACATAGCTCGAAAGATAAACAGAAAGCCCACAGACTGGGAGAAGATCTTTACCGGGCTTTCAACGGACAAAGGCCTCATCTCTAGAATATATGCAGAACTAAAAAAATTACCTTCCTCCAAAACAAAACCGCAAAGAACCAATAGCCCCCTCATCAAGTGGGCTAAAGACTTGCAAAGAGACTTCTCTGATGAGGAAAAGAGAATGGCCAAGAGACATATGAAAAAGTGCTCTACATCACTGGCCATAAAAGAAATGCAAATCAAAACAACATTGAGATTCCATCTCACCCCAGTAAGAATGTCCTATATCAAGAAAACTAACAATAAAAATTGTTGGTGGGGATGTGGCCAAAAGGGAACCCTACTTCATTGTTGGTGGGAATGTAAACTGGTTCAGCCACTCTGACAAGCAGTATGGAGATTCCTCAGAAGGCTAAATATAGAACTCCCCTATGACCCAGCAGCCCCACTTTTGGGTATCTATCCAAAAGACCACAAACAAAATCACAGTAATGCCACCAGCACAACAATGTTCATCGCAGCACAATTTGTCATAGCGAGAATCTGGAACCAACCCAGATGCCCCTCAGTAGACGAACGGATCAGGAAAATGTGGTACATATACACAATGGAATTTTATGCCTCTATCAGAAAGAATGACATTGCCCCATTTGTAAGGAAATGGAAGGACTTGGAAAAAATTATACTAAGTGAAGTGAGCCACACCCAAAGAAACATGGACTCTATGGTCTCCCTTATTGGGAATAATTAGTACAGGTTTAGGCAAGTCATAGCAGAGCATCACAAGAGCCCAATAGCTATATCCTTATGAACACATAAGATGATGCTAAGTGAAATGAACTCCATGTTATGGAAACAATTGTTATATCACAGTTGTAACTACTTTCAACGTCCCATGTGTATCTGTAGCTTCTATTATTGATGATGTCCTTGTATCACCTTCCCGTGGTTGTACCTACACTATCTCTGTAATCTTATCTGAGTATTTTGGAAACCGTGTATACTGGTATTAGAAGTAGGAAATTGAAAGGGAATACCAAAATTGAGAGACACAGGGTAAAAAAGACAAACAACTACAAAAGCAATACTTGCAAAATGGTTGGTCAAAATGAACTGAAAACCTCAGGGGGGAGAGGGAAAGGGGGAGGATGGGGGGTATAAGGGACAGGGTAACAAACAGTACAAGAAATGTATCCAATGCCTAATGTATGAAACTGTAACCTCTCTGTATTTCAGTTTGATAGTAAAAATTTGAAAAAAAAAACAAAAAATAACAGAAGCAAAATAACAATATTATATAAATGATATCATTTACCAATTTAAACCTCTCCAAAGATATTTGACTTTTTTTTAGTTTGAATTTGACTAATAGTCATATATGGGCCTTGACAAAGATTAAAGTTCAAAGAATTTGTCAGATGATTCCAAGGTTTCACTCACAGCAAAGAAAGAAAGACAGAAAAAGTCCCAGTAAGTGCCGCATTAGCAAGTAAGCCACCTCTGTGAGCTAGTGGAAATGAATTGTTACAGAATTCCAGAAACTGGTATAGAACATATCTGCCTTACTGGAGTAGCAAAGGAGCAAGCATCTTTTGATTTTTTACTGAGGCTGATCCTACATAGGAAGGTGTTTAGGGAATGAATTCATTGATTCCAAAGCATTCCTCATCTCTAGTTTCTCTGTGCATGAGTCTCTCTGTGCCTCTGTCTCTCTGTCTCTCTGTCTCTTTCTTTCTCTCCCTCTCTCCCTCCCTCCCTCTCCTTCATCCTCACTTACACACCATGTAAGCAGAGAGTTGCAGACATTGGTATTGGTTAAAAAAAAAAAAAGCCAATGATCCTAGAAATGAAAAAGACAAAGGCATCAAGGACAGGATATTGAACGCTAAGTTCACCTTATGCATCTCTCTGATATATTCTTCACTGATTTACTTTCCAGATAATGACTATAATTGTCATTATATATGTCCAAACACTAAGAGGAGCCATTTCTGAAATTTATTCCAAACCTGGAATGTATATGTAGCATGTCCTTCTTTACTATTGCTTCTATATTCCATTTAAGCATGGCCACATCTTGGTTGGTTTATTTAATGATTATTTATCCTGCACATTATCAATATTTTGGATAAGATATTTCTTTATTATGGAGGGTATTATGTGCCTTGTAGGAGTTTAAGCCTTGGCTTCAACATATTAACAGTAATAGCATACTTCCCACCAAGTTGTGATCACAAATAATGTCACCATTATTGCCAAATATCCCCATGAAAGGGGATTTTTTCTTTTCTTGTGCAGAAACACTTCCTTAAGAGGATACCCTATTGGGTTAAACATTATCTTCTGTTCTTAGATATTTGAATTTCCAGTTATTGTGTCTTTGTCAGGTTTCTGTCATTATAATTGCCCAATTATAGTTACCAATGGACACAAAGGAAACTCCAGTGAACACCCCTGAAATCTAGGCATAATTGTGTCCATCTCTATTATACAGCAGCCATTCTATCTCTTTCTGACACTCATTTTTTTTCTTGTAGGAGAAGCGATTCCATCGTCAGCAGTTCTTCTGGCATGAGATACCTATAAATGACGAATTGGTGATTATAGCTTCAAAGTTAGTGGGATCTGACCAGGGTTTCTTTCTTTTGTGGAAGGCTCCACTATGCCATGCCAAGATATCTAGCATAAAAAGAGTCAAAAGTTGTAGAGATAAATGCTATAAATTCCCAGTGGGTCACGGTGAGTAACAGTGAAATGTTCACCTTATATCCATACCTTTAATATCACACCAAATTGTTCTGTTTTTTCATACCAGCACCATATATAGCCATTTGTTGAAAGTTTATCTTGTATCTTAAAAAAAAATTGACAAATCCACATAAATTGTCATCCCAAATATACCTTTTACAGGCTAACCATGTTACTCTCACTAAGTAATGAATCACTACAAATATGTTTAAGACAACTCTCACTAGTTAGCTCACAGTTCTTTATGTCAGGAATTTAGGACTGCTTATTCTGAGCAGTACATTTCAGGACAACACATGAAGAACCGATCATGCAGTCTTACCTCAAATTTAACAATTGTATTATTAAATAAGTAATCTAATGCAGTCATGGGACAAGGAGTGGGTTAACTGACAGGCATGATAAAAGGGAAGGTGCCTCCGCCACCCCCCCACTTTTATAGGCTCAGATTATCCTGGGGTTTGCTTCAGGGAATCACAGGAAAATAAACAAAAGGGCACTTTCTAGGAGGTAGATAATAAGAAATTAGGTAGTATTGAAAATGGCAGTTTGGGTAACAAGATGTCTGGAATCTTAGAGATACATAAACACAGGGACTCCACTGGTCTTTTGACAGGATGACTGCAGGAGGTCAAGAATGCACATGCAGGGACTGGGAATATGGCCTAGTGGCAAGAGTGCTTGCCTCGTATACATGAGGCCCTGGGTTCGATTCCCCAGCACCACATATATAGAAAACGGCCAGAAGTGGTGCTGTGGCTCAAGTGGCAGAGTGCTAGCCTTGAGCAAAAAGAAGCCAGGGACAGTGCTCAGGCCCTGAGTCCAAGCCCAGGACTGGCAAAAAAAAAAAAAAAAAGAATGCACATGCACATGTTCACACAACAATACAAGCACACACACAACTACACAAACACACACAGAAACACACACACACACACACACACACACACACACACACACACACACACACACACCAGGGTTTTCAGTGGCTTCATTCAAACACCAGTCAAAATCTGCAGCCTGTCACGGCCCCATATAGCAAAACTTGGACAGGTTTATCAAAAGACTGAAATCAAGATTGACTGGATTAAATTGCATGTATAAGTCAGAGAGGAAAAAAATATATTTCCAAGATCATTTAGATCATAAAAAAATTAGTTTCCTATGGTTTTTTTTTGACTAAGTGACTACAATTTTTGCTGAATGTCAGCTAGATAAGAGTCTTCATGACCCTTACAAGTGGCCCTTTCCATTCCAAGGCAGCATGAGCACATCAAATTGTCTGAGGGCTGTGAAGCTCTGATTTCCCTTCCTGATACTAGCTCTTAAGGGATCAAGCCACTAAATTCACCTTCCTACAAGGTCACCTGATTTGAAGTATTAATTACATATATAAAATCTTTTCACTATAATACTTTGACCAATATTTGGTTGAATGGTGTAGAAAATCTGTGTATATAGTAAGAGATTAGAATCTTGAGAGCCCAACTTAGAATTTTACCTGCAACATCATCTCAGTGTCCTATTATTCCACACATTTCTCCATAATGTACTAGTAGAAATGGTACATTCCATGGTAATTTCTGAAGACTAACTTAATAAATCTACTCTAAAGGCTCTTGATTAGTAGCTATCGGACACACTGTTGGCACAGAAGCTAAACTTATATTTATAACATGTACTAATCTAATAGCAAATTGGTGTATATGTAAAGTTGGCAGAGGCCTTATGTAATAAACTTGCTCAGAGTTGATTGTTCATCTCCAGGAAGGAAGGCTCAAGAGCTCTACCTTAGGCAGACCAGACAATTTGTTAGAAAATTGGCCTTACGTCCATGCATGCTCACCACTCTTTATCCCCCAAAAGACTTCCTTTTGAATCCCATTACTAAAACAATGAGGTTCTAGGAAGAAGCTGATTGCCCTCCATGGAATGATCATCATATACACCTGTGTATTCAGTGTGATAGCTACACTTAATGGTCATTAATGAAAAAAAAAAAGATCCACATACTTTCTCTTTATTCTCATAGATCTGTGTATATGCTTCTTTAAAAAAACTATTATTATTGAAAAGGTGATGTGCATAACTCAGATAAAGAGTACATTTCTTTTTGAACAATCTCACCCTTTCATTCACTCAGTTCTTCCCATTCATTCCTGCCCTTGAGTTTTGTAGTTCATTTTCAACACAGTGTCTAGTGAGTACCACTGCTGTATTTGTTTACCCTTGTCCTACCATATCTGTGTCTCCCTTTTTCATGTACATAAATATTATTTTATATGGTCAGATGCATATAGCTATTGCACCTATGTGATCCCCTCCTAAAAATATCCTCTTTTGTTCTCACTATGTGAATGCCTAGAGACCTGTATCTATATGAGTCTTTCTCAGATATTGTTAAATCCTACTCATTGCCTTCCATATGAAACTGTAATCCCTCTGTACATAACTGACAACAAATAAATTAATAATTTTATTTTTTTAATAAAAAGGTATACATCACTTCATGCATTGACTTTCTCCACTTCGCCTTCCTCTTGGACCATACCCCTTTGCTTAGTATGACTTTCCTAGACTCCTTCCCACCAGAACATGCAAAACTGTATCCATCCATGAGCCTCTGCATGTTGCACATCTCTGAACTGTGTATGCTGCCCACACAGCTGCTCAGACTGACTCCTCTTTAGGGCTCAGAAGACTTCCATAGTTGGAATCAAAATACCTGAGAAAGCTGGGCATTGATGACTCACATATGTAATCCTAGCTACTCAAGAGGCTGAGATCTGAGGATTGTGGTTCAAAGCCAGCCTGGCCAGAAGTTCCATGAGAAATTTGCCTCCAATTAATCACCAGAAAGCTGGAAGTGGAGTTATAGCTCAAGTGATAGAGCCTTGGGTAAAAAAGCTCAAAGATAGTGCCCTGGCCCTGAGTTCAAACCCTAAAACCAACAGCAACAACAACAACAAAAGCCTGAGAGAAAATGTGAAAGGAAGGTTTATTGTAGCTCACATGTTCAGAGGTTTCAGTTGATCATGGTGCCAAGGTTGGGAAGGTCATGACAAAGCAGAGAAACTTACCATATGGCAGCCAGGAAATAAAGGAGCATGGCTGTGTTCTCTGATTTTCTTTGTTTCCCTCTATTCCATCCAAAGTGCCCATCAATTTATGAGATGGTACCATTTTTTTCTGGGCAGATCTTCCCTTGGTAGTTAATCCTCCCTGGAAATGTACATGCATGTGTACACATGCACATATACACACAAACATGTTTGTCATTAATCTAGAAGAAGTTGGCAATAATGTTTAACTATCACACACCAACCCTCAGATGTATTTCCTCTAAAGTAACACCACTTCATTTATTTTTTTCTTCCTTTGAATTACTCTTCATTCTAATGCCCCATTTAAACAATCTAAAATAGTGCAAATCTAGTTGTTTACTTACTCACTTTCTCTCATAAAATAAAATCTACAGCCAGGTGTAGGAGGTAAATGGCTATAATCATAGCTACTCAAGAGGCAGGGATCTGAGGATCGTGGTTTGAAGCCAGCCCAGACAGAAAAGTTTGTGAGACTCTTAGCTCCAATAAACTACTCAGAAAAAGCTAAAAGTGGCAATATGGATCAAGAGGTAGAGCGCTAACCTTGAGCCCAAAGAACGTCAAGGACAGAACTCAAGCTCTGAGTTGGAGCATCATGACCTGCAATAAACAAACAAAATTCTTCACATAAACATGGACCTGGTTTGCTGGCCCAGGATATATGAACACCTTGCTGAATATGTGAATTAAGAAAATAAAATATCACAAATAGTCATTTTATAGAAATAGTATTACTGAGTAAAGAGAAATACCTTTCATGTAAAATAAAATCCTGGATGGATAGTAAAATAAAAATTTGAGGTATGAAGGCTTAATGTAAAAACATAAACCATTAGTACATTTTAAGGAAATGCAATAAGTTGAGACCTGTAATGAAATCAAGCCTCAGAATTTGACAAGTGATATGTAAGGGTATTTTCTGAATGCTTCTTATGTTGATAAATTTGTCATAGCTAGAGTATGGAACCAACCCAGATGCCCCTCAGTAGATGAATGGATCAGGAAAATGTGGTATATATACACAATGGAATTTCATGCCCCTATCAGAAAGAATGACATTTCCCCATTTATAAGGAAATGGAAGGACTTGGAAAAAACTATACTAAGTGAAGTGAGCCAGACCCAAAGACACATGGACTCTATGGTTTCCCTCATAGGGAATAATTAGCACAGGTTTAGGCTAGTCAAAGCAGAGGATCACAAGAGCCCAATAGCTATACCCTTATGAACACATGATGCTAAGTGAAATGAACTCCAGGTTATGGAAACGACTGTTGTATCACTGTTGTAATTACTTTCAACATGCCATGTGAAACTGTGGCATCTGTTATTGATGATCCTCTTGTATCCCCTTCCTATGGTTGTACCTGCACTATCTCTGTATCTTATCTGAGTACATTGGAAACCATGTATACTGGTATTATAACTAGGAAACTGAAAGGGAATACCAAAATTGAGAGACAGAGGGTAAAAAGACAAATGACTCCAAAAGCAATACTTGCAAAACTGTTTGGTGTAAATCAACTGAAGAACTCATGGAGGGAAAGGGAAAGGGGGAGGAGGGAGGGTGGAATGAGGGAGGAGGTAACAAACAGTACAAGAAATGTATCCAATGCCTAATGTATGAAAATGTATCCTCTCTGTACATCAGTTTGGCAATAAAAATTTAAAAAAATAAAAACTGAAACACTCTTAATGGAAGACATGTGTGTATGGCCTTACTTAATGACTTCATCTGCTCCCTACTAACACTAATTAAGTAGCTTATACCTGTTACCTAAACATACCCAGGAGTTGCACATCTGAAGAGTAATAAGATTAATGTATAAAAATTATGAAATTGTCTTTCAGAAAGTTTTATTTGAAAAATTGAATATAACTTAACTTGGTCTGTACCTAAATGGAGTGAAGCAAATTTGTAACCTAAATATTTTCCAAACTGTTTCAAAGAACGTCACCTATATCTATGTATATCATGTTATTAAAAAAAAGTGTATCTATATTAAATAAGTAGATTGAGAAACAGATGACTGAAAAGTAATTACAAATCAAATTTAAATACATTGTTTGATAACAAGGTCAATAAAATACATCAATAATGATAAATTTACAGTGTCCAGAACCAGGGCATAAAAGACAGCATTTGCTTTGTGCTGTGTTTATTTTTTTTCTTATTTATTGTCAAAGTGATGTACAGAGAAGTTACAGTTTCCTATGTTAGGCCTTGGGTACATTTCTTGTACTGTTTGTTACCTCCTTTCTCATTCTCCCTCCCCCTCCCCCTTTTCCTCTCCCCCCATGAGTTGTTCAGTTGGTTTATACCAAATGGTTTTGCAAGTATTCCTTTTGGAGTCATTTGTCCTTTTATCCTTTGTCTCTCGATTTTGATATTCCCTTTCACTTCCCTAGTTCTAATACCAGTATATACAGTATCCAGTGTACTCAGATGAGATACAGTGATAGTGTGGGTACAACCACAGGAAGGGGATACAAGAGGATCATCAACATTAGAAGCTACGGCTTCCCATGGCATGTTGAAAGTGATGTGCTGTATTAGCTCTCCAAATGAGCAGTGTTTGTTTTAGCATGTAGGCCCATGTCTCTCTGCATATGAATGGCCAAGTTCACAAAGACAAACAATGCTCAGATCTACTAAAAATTTGGGTGAGAACATGAGAACTATCTTTAATAATTAACTTTTTTTTTGCCAGTCCTGGAACTTGAACTCTGGACTGGGGCTCTGTCTCTGAGCTTCTTTACTCAAAGCTATTACTCTACCACTTGGGCCACCATGCCACTTCCCTATCTTTAATATTTAAATAGCTCAAACCAACAGTTAGACAGTTAGGTAATAACTTCATAAAGTTTAATTATAATTTACAACTTTTGGCACTGAGAATTTTTTAGCACCTCTAATAAAAGAGTGAAGTTTATTTCTGCTTCCCTTGAATTCATCATATTTATATTTTATCCAATAAAACATGGAAGAAGTAATGACATGCCTACACTAAACCTAGACTCTGAGATGTCTGGAACTTTCTTCTTGTTTCTTGGAAAACATATGACAAGCTCATAAGGAGTTAGGAATTATCTAGGCAAAAGGTCACATGGAAACTAAATGAGATGCCACAAGGAAAGAGACAAACTACACGTGATACACCTAGGTACCAAATACAAAACATTCTAGAATCTTTAGGCACAATCCAGCTGCTAGATTTGAGCAGCTGAATGGTAGACTCTCTAATAATATGCAGCCCTAATTATTCTCTCCCAATTTCCTAACATACAGAATTTCAAGGTGTAATAAATTATAGTCTTCAAATACCTTGATGGTATAAGGTATTTCTAAATCAATAGATGTCAGAAACACTAGGTGGTTGTAATTTGCATGGGTCTTGAATCAGACTGAGATTTCCAGCCTCAGGTACTAGTCAAGAAGGGAGTCTATGATCACTTATGGAAAGCTATACAAGAACCAGGTGGCCTCTAGTAGTACTTTCTAAATACTGTAGCAACACTCTTCCAGGTCTTCTTTTCAGAAAAAGAAACAAGATAAAGATTTATTCTACTCACTTCCCCTCACCCCAGTAAACCCTCATGGGAAACTGATATGAGTGGATCTGCTGCTTTAATTTCAGAAAGTTTACAAGACAGAAACATTGGGAATGGTTATCTAGCCCTAGGTTTATAAAATAGTTTTGTGTCATTAAAATATTTTAAAATAACTTCATGCAAGTAAATTGAATCATAGCTTAACTATGCAAATTCTTTAATCCCAAGAAATTCTGAAAACAATTATTGTATCTATTCTCACTTTTCCTGTCTCCATGTTTTACTTCCTCCAGTCTCCATTATTTCACTCATTTGTTACAGAGAGGTGTATATTTGTCTTCTGAGTCACAAAAAAGAAAATAGATAAGAATTCAGAATTCATATACAGACTCTAACCTAAGTGAAGGATAATAATGCAATAATGAACCCAACAAGAAGTCATATGTCTGCAAAAAGTTGATAAGAAATTGAAGCATATAAAGAACAAAAAGATAAGATGAAAGGCAAAACCATTCTGAACTTTCTCATATATTTTAATCTTTCAGTAATATCACTGAATAAGATAACACAAAACCTGTATAAAGAGTGGTCCAGATAATTTTGTAAGGGGAAGAAAGTGTGGAGGATCTTTTAAAGTCAACATTCCTATGAGATATCATCATTTACATAAGACAAGAAAGGGAATATTGTGCTTACCTAGGAAGACCAGAATGTGAGAGTAGAAGGAATCTGTCAGTGAGCTCCAGACAATATGAAAGTTGAAGAAGCAATATTTCTCCTTGTCCTCTGTTACATGTGAAAAAGAAAGAATACTAAATGGAAAAGAAGGAAAATGAGGATGGAACGGAATGACCACAGCTAAATATTATCACATCTTTGTCTTATTTCATGAGATTGCAAAGTATATCAAGTAAATATTGGCTAAATGTTGTGACTCTTCTAACTTTGAAGGAATATGTAGATAAATATTGTTAATGGTGTGTGAAGTGTTCCTACTCTATCTATCCTAACTCTGGCATTTTTAGATGCTATAGTTCCTTTCTTCCTTTCCTTCAGATCATCAATTATTATAACTATTCTTTTTTTAATTAAATTTTTATTGTCAAACTGAGGTACAGAGAGGTTACACTTTCATACATTAGGCATTGGATACATTTCTTGTACTGTTTGTTACCTCCTCCCTCATTCCTCCCTCCCTCCTCTCCCTTTCTCTTCTCCCCACCCCCCATGAGTTGTTCAGTTCATTTACACCAAGCAGTTTTGCAAGTATTGCTTTTGTAGTCGTTTGTCTTTTTTTACCCTGTGTCTCTCGATTTTGGTATTCCCTTTCTATGTCCTAGTTCCAATACCAGTATACACAGTTTCCACTGTACTCAGATAAGATACAGAGATCATGCAGGTACAACCATAGGAAGGGGATACAAGAGGATCATCAATAATAGAAGCTACGGTTTCACTTCACATGTTGAAAATAATTACAACAGTGATATGTTAGTCATTTCCGTATCATAGAGTTCATTTCACTTAGCATCATCTTATGTGTTCATAAGGGCTATTGGGCTGTTGTGATCCTCTGCTGTGACTAGCCTAAACCTGTACTAATTATTCCCTATGAGGGAGACCATAGAGTCCATGTTTCTTTGGGTCTGGCTCACTTCACTTAGTATAGTTTTTTCCAAGTCCTTCCATTTCCTTATGAATGGGGCAATGTCATTCTTTTTGATAGGGGCATAAAATTCCATTGTGCATATGTACCACAGTTTCCTGATCCATTTGTCTACTGAGGGGCATCTGGGTTGGTTCCATATTCTAGCTATGACAAATTGTGCTGCGATGAACATTGTTGTGCTGGTGACTTTAGTGTTTTCTTGTTTGTGATCTTTTGAGTAGATGCCCAAAAGTGGGGCTACTGGGTCATAGGGGAGCTCTATGTTTAGCCTTCTGAGGAATCTCCATACAGCTTTCCAGAGGGGCTGAACCAGTTTACATTCCCACCAACAATGAAGTAGGGTTCCCTTTTGGCCACATCCCCTCCAACATTTGTTCTTGTTATTTTTCTTGATATAGGACATTCTTACTGGGGTGAGATGGAATCTCAATGTTGTTTTGATTTGCATTTCTTTTATGGCCAGTGATGTAGAGCACTTTTTCATATGTCTCTTGGCCATTCTCTTTTCCTCATCAGAGAAGTCTCTTTTTAAGTCTTTAGCCTGCTTGTTGAGAGGGCTATTGGTTCTTTGCAGTTTTGTTTTGGAGGAATGTAATTTTTTTAGTTCGCATATATTTTAGATATGAGGCCTTTGTCCATTGTATGGCCGGTAAAGATCTTTTCCCAACCTGTGGGCTTTCTGTTTATCTTGCGAGCTGTCCTTTGCCTTACAGAAGCTCGGCAGTATAGCTATTCTTTATGTAAGACACTGAGGAAATAAGTAAAAGCAACCCAGGAATGAAGAACATTGGCATAAAGTGTTTATGTTGGTTACCTCACACAAATACCTACTGGACTTATTCCAGACACAGAATGTCCATTGTTGATTTCCTCATAATATTATCTGGATTACTATGTAGGATAAAAAAATCAAGAACCATTCTTTTGACACAGCATCAAAAGGAGAATGGATAAATACATTGAAGTATATTCACATAATGCAATATGATATAACATGAAATGAACTACCCACTTGATTTGCAAATTGTATTTGCAAAATCAAACCCCAATATATACACATAAGAAAAACATGAATGAATCAATAGATGTGTTGAGTGAGAAAAAAGTCAAAGATACACAAAAGTTCATGCTGCATGTATAATTTCATTTATGGAAAATTCAATAAGTGTATTGATTTGGATAATGATGAAAGTCAGAATATTGGTTATTTCTTGAAGGAGGTGGCACAGACATGATGGGTCACAAAGTAATCTTATGGAGATTGCTCTAGCTGGTGGTTAAAAAGGCTTCAGACATTGCAATTAATTCTTAAACTGCATAATTAAGAGTAATGTGTTTTACACACTTTGCTATTGTATATTTTACTTCAATTTTAAAAGAGTTCAGATTTGGGAAAACGTATTGCCTCTATGGAAAAAGTGTTAAATTGCCAGAACCCTGGTGTGAGTACTTCAAAAGAAAGACTCTTGTCCCTTGGAGCAGCTGAGCCTTCAAAATAAAATGAGGTTTGTGTAGCTGACAATTGGAAAAGGCATTCTGCATATATTAAGACATCACAGACAGAGAAAACAAATAGAGGTTTCAATTATGAGCTCTAAATAAAGAGGCACAAGGGTAGAAGATACCAATTGTAGGCTTTGGCTTGCAATTTATCTACCTCTCACATGGGCAACTCTGCATTGCAAGTTCTAGCAACAGTACTAGCAGAAATGTATTTACTGAACAATGTTGAATAATTCTTTCAAGAAATTCAGAAGGCTAATATGAAAATATATGTAAAAAGTAATTACCAGGGCAAAGTAGAATGCAAAAACATAGATAAATGCAATGAAGTTAACAGCAATGAAATCAGATAGTTGCTATAACTGCCCTTTAAATTTGATTTGTCCTCTCAGAAGCTAGAGAATAGGGGTAACGCTAATCAGGTTTGTTTTTTGTTTTTTTGTTTTTTTTTTTAATTCTCATTGTCAGGAACAGTGAGAAGACAAATATCAGTGACTCAAGGGAAATAAAAGTTTGTCTAAAATTGAATTTATTTTGAAGTCCTGGCTAAGTGATAGGCACTTTATCCAACAAAATGGTAAAGTAGAAAAGATCATTGGACTGAAATTAAGAGAAAATTAAATTTTGATCATATACTCAATCTTCAATAAAGTAGTTCTACCTTTTTGAACCTCAACATCTCTAATTTTAACTTAATAATGGCAACAATAATACTAATAATTAGCACAAACATGCTTGCTACACAATTAATTCAATTCTCACTACCATCTGACTAATTTATCTTCTTGTATTAATGTTGAAATTAGAGGACAGAGGACAGAAAGGAGAAAGAGTCCCAAATCACATATGAAGTAAAACAATGACACTCTATTTAAATTGATCTCACTAAGTGGTTCTGTGAATCACATTTGCTATGTGGTTAGTGTATCTGAAAACTAACAGATTTGAAAAATGAATTTTGACATAAAAACATTTTATATTTATATATAATCTAAACATTTTACTAGCTATATTGGAGTTCACAAAACTATTCCTTATATTTCATCTTGAATGAATATAAGAACTCCACTATTTAAATCTAGATGATCAACTATATAAAGGTGTCTTTCTTTAAGCCTATACTTTACTTCTTCAAGCTTTGCTGAAATTCTCCAGAAACTAGTTTTATCCTCCTAATTCTCTTTTCATCTCTAACTTTTTGGTTAGTACTAATTGATTCAACGGGCACAATTATAAAATGCCAAATGTATATGCAAGAAAAAATACAAAATTAAAGGGATCTAGGAAAATACATTCAAAATACTTGTGAGGAGGGGAAATTACATTCATTATAATAAGCTCATGAGATAAGAGTTCTCAAAATGTCACATCAATCACCAATAATTTAATCTGATTACGGGAAATATGATAAAGTAGAAATAGTAATTACATGAAACATTTTGCAAAAGTTTATATGATGTAATTAGGCTCTTTGGGTCAAAGGGAAGAACTTATCAGCTAAAATGTTTATTTTATTTGTTGATAGGGATAATTTCTAGAAATGAAGAAACTCTCGATGCAGGAGAAATAAAACTCACATGAAAAACAAAATCTTTGAGCAAACAAGAGGTGATGCAAAAATAGGACGTTGATCTTGAGTATATATATAGAGAGAGAAGCCATCCATTGTGACAAAGGAGAAAGCAAAAACCAAGGCACTAACGCATGATATTATTTGTCTCCTAAACTGCTAGTTTCTCCTTTGTCTTTTTCAGCACACTCCAAATTAGGCTATGACTCACTACCCAGAATCCCTGGATTCACTACAGTGTCCTGGATCTTTTTTACTCTGATAGCTTTTTATGAGTGGAAATATGATCCAAATTCATGCAATATGGCACAAAGAAAGTTTCCTTAAAAGTTTGAGGAAGTGTTTTCTTTCTTGTTTAAAACAGAGACAAGGAAGAAGGAACTCTTATTGTATATTGGTACAGAGGTTTTGATACATTAAAACATGATATTGGACCTGCAGCAACTAGCATATTAAAAACAGGTAAGAGAAAAGCTACCTGGAGCCCTATTTCTGATCAATACATGAAATAAAAACTACACAATTTATTAATAATAATGTCCAAGGCTCAAGGGAGAACTCACAGAATAGAAGAAAATTTTAACCAGCTATTCAACCGATAAAAGATATAACCAGAATATACAAAGATTTCTACCAAAAGAATAAATATTCCAATTAATAAATGGGCAAACAAGTTGAACAAGCAGTTACCATAAGTACAGTTGGATAACAAATATATGAAGGCATGTTGAACATGCTTAATCATAAAGGACATTTGAACTGTATAGTGAATCCATCTTGGTCTAGTTAAAATGGCAAATATCAAAACATAAACAACAGCAAATGCTGGCTAAAATTTAGACTCTTCAGATACATACTCAATGCTGTTATGTATCTGAAGAGTGTAAGTCAGCATACAAGAGAGATTCCAGTATACCATATTCATCACAGCAATATTTATAGAATCCATGTTGTGAAATCACAATATATGCCCAATAACCAAGGAATAAATGAAGAAAATGTGATTTATATACATACACTATGGAATATTATTTGAGCCATTAAGAAGAATACAATTATGTTTCTTGAAAACAAAATGGATGTAATTGCAGATCATCATGTTCAGTGACCTAAGCGAAGCCTCAAATGCCAAACATTGTATGCTTTTCATTTTCATGTGAAGTCTAAGCTTAGGATGATGATGATGATTATGATGATGATGATGATGATGATGATGATGATGACAGTAATAAGAGCACATAAATATAAAAGAAAGACCATCTGAAAGAAGGAAGAAGGAGTAGTTGGAAAGAAAGGGTAATGGAGTAATGAAACAGAACTGAAGTACATAACACACACATATACTCATACATAAACATGAAAATAATATCATAAAATCCTGTTGGGAAATAGTACCTGGAAGAGGAGAGATTAAAGAATACAGTGATATAATAGGATAAATTTATCCAGGGTACAGTGTACATCTCTATATTATCATCTCTATGAAATGTATACAATTAATATGTTCCAATAACTGTATCTATAGCCTTATATAGTTTTCAATGTATTTGATATATATGTTATAATATACAATACATGTGTATTATATAATGAGTCCTTACCTGCCTACATATATATGTATACACACACATACACACATTCTCTCCTGATGGTTTCTATATTATTAGTCAATCAAAGATTGATTTTTACCATCAGTGAAAAGATTGAAAGTTAGAAGATATTTGAATGAGAGAGACAGAAGACAGAGGAGCCATGAAGATGAGTAGCCAAGTAAATTTAGCAGACAAATATAAGAGCAATTCTTAGTGCTCCTAAATTCCCATTGAAGATTAGTACCTATAAATTTAAAGTACAAAACTGCCAGGTTGTGTTTTTTTATCCATGAACGTTCAGATATTCAGGTGAACACACAGAGTAAGCAGAATGATGAGCTTAATCAGGGTGGGCACATTGCCAGTCAAGTTTTGAAAGCACTAGAGAAAGGTAAGGGAGTTGAGGACCACTGCCCAGACATGATTAAAGTGATTAATCATGAATGTTAATGAGAGTATTATTGAGAAAACAGATAAGACTAATGCTAGTGAAGAATAGGTTAGGTCTGAGGACTGTATGTTTCAGGAGCAGTAAAGTAATTGTTAGAGAGAAGAAGCTAAAGCTAAAGTGTATTTGAAAGAGATCATGTAGTGGTCAGAGACATTTGAGGGGCTAAGTCATGGACAGTTAATAAAATGGAGAGCAAAATCACACAGAATAATGATAGAAAGAAGGTTAGTAAAGAACTGATAATTTAGACCCTTAAAGATTGTTCCAGTGTGGTCCTCCATATGATTTTCCAGTCTGATTCTATAGTGTGGCCTTCCAGTGGAGTGAGTATTTAAAGAACAAAAGGATAAATCGGCAAAATATGATACTGAGGAACAAGGAAATACGGGGAATTTTACTGAGACAATTGCTCTACTGCCACACCCTATGCTAAGAGAGGTGGGAGAACAAACAGGCACTAATTGGAGGCTATAAATTTTATGGCCTTTCATTTTCATCACTATAGAAGGTTGTTTAAAGACCAAATGAGGTCGCCTATAAGCCGCCCAAAGCTTCCAGTGTTACCAATGAAAATACTCTGTCACATCTCTATTATTCACATTTTACTTTGTCTGTCAGAGTATTAAAGTAGATTTAGTTTTGTCTGTTGGTACTGACTTTTCCCATGTTCTATAGGCATGGAAGAAACAGTAATAAGAAATGCTGAGCCTCAAGATTGAGTTGAGAATTCAGTGGAAAATATTTCCAAGTTAGGTCCTTAATCAGGACCTATTAAAAGCATAAGAAAAATTACAGGGAATTATACTAGGGAAATTAAAAACTCAATATCAAACTTAATTTCTAGGAGTAAAGATATAAAAATTGTGAATTTATATTTATGCAGTTTACAAAGCCACAGGAAAACAAAACACTCTGAGTAACTGGAAATACCTGGACGCAGAATCTTAGGATCACAAAACAGAGGATATGGAATTTACTAGGTAGAGGTTTTAAAATAAATATAAACTTTTATGTAAAGAAACAGAATGAAGGATTAAAGATATAAACAGAGAAGAACAAACTTTGAAAATAACCAAGATAATATGTGAAACAATCCATTATATGAAATAGGAAAATGTATAAAATATTGAAAACTTCCAAGATATAACTCATATTAAAGTAGATAACGAACATACTAGGTTTCATTGTCTCACTAATATTTATTTCTTTCATATTTCTAAAATGTTTGATAAATGTACAATATTTAATAAAATAATTCTGTTGTCATTCCATAAAAGGAATCTGGGAGAGGCAGAGGTACCTCTCATGCAGTAGAGTGCTTGCCTAGCAAACTTAAGGCATTGAGTTTGAATTCCATTATCAACAAAGAAATGAGGGGAGAGGGAATACCAAAATCGATAGACAAAGAACAAAAAGACAAATCATTCAAAAAGCAACACTTACAAAACCATTTGGTGTAAACCAACTGCACAACTCTTGGGGAGAGATGGGGAGGGGGAGGGTAGAGATGAAGGAGGAGGTAACAAGTAGAACAAGAAATGTACTCACTGCCTTTCATATGAATCTGTAACCTCTCTGTATCACACTTTGACAATAAAGAAAAAAAAACAAAGAAATGAGTCAAAATGAGCTGTCTAGTAGTAGGAAAAATTAGAAATGAGGTGTCTAGTAGAAAACATACTTTGGGCAACCTTCAGTGGAAAAAATGTTCAAGTGTAATATTGCAAGTATATGAAACAAATACAATATACTTAGATAAATTCATATTAATAAATGTCGCATATATTATTGTAATGTATCTATCTGTTAGTCTGTCTATCTGTCTATTTGCAATACCTCTATCTAGTATCTTTGTGAAGTATGTGAACATTTTCTGGGAACATATGCATGTATATTACAAGTGACAACTATTTATGAGAGAGGGAGGATGAGTTGTTAATTTTATGCCATAGTGACATGCATTAAGCACACTTAATATGATGAATATTCTTGTAAGTATGACACATGAAGAACTTGGTTCTCATATTCTACATCAGTAGGTTCTACCCAGATGATGACTGTCCTCTTAACATTTATAATTATCGCTTCTATGTGTGTATGCTTACATCACCAAATCCTACATCCCCCTCACTGTGACTTGGTAAATATGATCAACATTTTTTTGTTGGTCATGGGGCTTGAACTCTGGCCCTGGGCACTGTCCCTGAGCTCTTCAGCACAAGGCTAGCACTCTACCACTTGAATCACAGCTCCACTTTCAGTTTTCTGATGGTTAAATGGAGATAAGAGTCTCTTGGACTTTCCTGCCAGAACTGGCTTTGAACAGCAATCCTCAGATCTCAGTCTCCTGAGTAGCTAGGATTACAAGTGTGAGCCAAGGGTACCCAGCCAACCTTTTTTTTTTTTTTTTTTTTTTTTGGAGTGGTGTATGTAACTGTACATCACCTTTACAAAAAAAAAAATAAAGATAAAGAACTGCTGTACTTTTAAGTCATTTTAAAATTCAGAGTTCCATTCATTCTTTCTTGGATCCCACATTTTATCAAAAAAAAAAAATCACTTGGCCTATCACATTTCATGAAGTCTGAATTTTGCTGATTTTTTTTTGTTGTTCATGGTAAAGACATGTGTATTTTTTGCCTATTTCCTGGAAATAAGTAGGTAAATCCAGAGGTTCAATCAGACTCACGACCAATCCCTTTGACAAGACTATATTGATGTTGATTTCTTCCTTAGAAAGGCAAATAATATGTGTTTGTCATTCTTTCAGTGAAGTTGGTAGCTGTTAATATTCAGTATCTAGGTTCATAAATGTATAAGGGAGGTAAATTAGTGCCTTTTATCATGTCTTAAATAAATTTTAGTTGAAATATCTTTAGAAGGAGAAATTTTTCTTATCTTTATTAAGTTATCCCATAGTTCAACAAATGTTTATTTGTCCTTACCTGTATTTAATATAGTAGAATGGTTGATCTAAGTTGATTGTAGGTAGTATTCTTATTAGAGTATCAACTTTCTATCCCATCTTATGCCATTTAGAGCTTCTTCAAACTGTCTCATTTAGGTATAACTCAAGTTACTTTTACTATTACAATACAAATATGATACTTTCTTTGCTAATTGGTTATAACTAGGCATTCTATACTTAGCTAGGGCATTTTCTGACCTACATATGCTAATGGAAATTTTTCTAAGCAATCATAGCAGAAATAGCAGTTCAAAACTATAACCCGAATGCTAGAAACTAGCCAGTGCCATTGTAACTCAATTGGTGATAGTTTCTAGTCTCTGTATTAGGAAGCTCAGCACATATATATTATATTACATATACAAATATAATATATATGCTAGCATACACACAGGTGCATATGTTACACTTATGTGTGTGTAAGATGTTCTATAATTTCTTATGACAGACAATTTTGCATGTAATGTGATGTTATAAAGTGTATACACATGCTAGACCAGCTAAATATAGCTAATTAACATATGATTTACCTCATTTAGCTATCATTCTTGAGGTAAGAACTTTATATTTAAAATTCTGTCATTTTCACAATGTAGCTGAACTTGTAAGACATAATGTTAGATGAAATAACTCAGGCTAACACAAATACATAAAATCTTACTCATAGGAGATCCAAAATCATTGATCTTCTAAAATAGACAGTAGACTAGTGGTAATTATAAGTGGTGATTGGTGAAAGAGTAGATGATGAGATGTTAGCAAAAAGATAGAACCACAGGAGAAAACTGTTCAAGAAATCTATTATTATATAGCCATGTGTCTGTGGTTAATAGTAATAACTTCTGGCTTTTCATATTGCTGGTCGTGGATATTTTGGGATAACTCTGAATTTTAAAATGTATAGATACCATTCTGTCCATTACATGTGTTCACTTTAAGTCTCAGTGTCACAAATTGGTAATTCATGTTACATTAAAATTTTTATCATTATATCTGCTATGATAATCCATGATTATCAATCTTTAATGTTACCATTGCATTTTTTTTCTTATTCATTGTCAAAGTAATGTACAGAGAGGTTACATTTTCATACATTAGGCACTGGATACATTTCTTGTACTGTTTGTTACCTCTTCCCTCATTCCCCTGCAATTTGATTGGGGTTCTATGCACCATGCTCATAAAAGATGGCAAACTTAATTGATAAATTAATATGATATGATTACTCCAATGACCAGCCATATTCCCATCTTCTTTTGTCTTCATGTGCTTCTTTATGGCCAGAGACAGAATAATATGAAAGTAAGCTAGGTAATACTCCTATAATATCCTCAAAGTGTTCAAGTATAAGTAGAGTTTGATGCCTTTCACTTAAAATCAAAAACTAGAAATGGTTAAGCAAGGAGGCATGTTAGAGAAAAAAACATAGTTTTAAATCTTGATCTCTTTTATCAAGTCCTTAAGCCAATTTGTGCATACAAAGGAGCAATTCTTCAAGAAACTGTAGGAGCTATTCCAGTGAACATATAATGAGAAAGCATAACAGTCTTGTTGCTAATATGGAGAACATTCTAGTGATCTAGAAAGATCAAGACAGCCACAACATTATCTTAAGCCTTAACCAGAGCAAGGGCTAATTTCCTTACATTTTATTCAGGGGGAGAGAGAAAAGAAGCTGAGAAGACAGAGACTACTAGAGATTGATTGATGTGCTTTAAGGGAAACAGTCATCTTCATTACCTAAAAGCACAGGAGAACCCACAGTAGCAGACATACAAGCTGTAGCATGTTATCCAGGAGATCTCACTAAGTGAATTGATGATGGTGGCAACACTAAAAGAAACGTTTGGAAAGTAAATGAAACAGACTAGTACTTGAAAGTGCTCTCTAGAACTTTCATAGCTAGAGAGAAAGTTTTCAAAGTTTTGAAAAGCCCCAACTCTTCTTGGGGTTAATTGAGGTTATAACTTGTTAGCCTGAACTCTTTACAAAGGCTCAATGGCAGGACATCTGTTTATGAGTGGTTTGCTGAAAATCTTAAATCCACTGGTGAGATTACTGCTCAGGAAAAAAAATTAATTAAAAATACTGCTCCTTATTGACAATGCCCTTGGTGAATCAAGAGACGTGCAGTAAGATTTACATTGCTCCACACCTGCTAACACAGTCTCCATTCTGAAGACTGTGAATCAATGAATAATGTCAAATTTCAAGTCTTTTTAATATATATACATACTTCTACATATGTATATATATAGTGTGTGTATTTATATATATTATACATATATAATATAAACATCATAAACCTGTAGTTGCCACAGTGATTCTGCTAATGGCTTTCTACAAAGTAAATTGAAAATATTTATAAGAAAAAATTATTATTCTAGATACTATTAGGAACATTTATGCTTTGTGAGAAGTGATCAAAACATGCACAAGAGCATACTAGGAGCTTGGGAAATATCCTCAATTCTTATGGAGGCTTTGACAAAAAAAATACTTCAATGTAGGAAGTAGCAAATGTGGTGGAAATAGAGAAATAGAATTAGAAGTGGAACCCTGAGAAATGACTGAATTACTGTAATCTCATGATAAAATCTCAACAGATCAGAAGAGCAATGACAGTGATTTCTTGAGAGGAAATCTACTGATAAACATGTGATGAACACTGTTGAAATGAAAGCAAAGGATTTAGAATATTATGTAAATTTAGGTGGTAAGACAAAGACAGGTTTGGGATTGAGATGGATTAACTCTAATTTTCAAAGTTCTACTACAGCTAAAATAAGGGTTGCATCACAAGCTACAGATAAATATCTTTTGCGAGACAGTCAACTAATATGGTAAACTTCACAAACTTCACTCTTGTCTTATATAAGAAATAGCCACACCTGCCCTAAGCCCAGCAACAACAAATCTAATCAGTCAGTCAACAACCTCTCCCAATCAAACTACTAAGATTCATAGAAATGTTAGATTTTTTAATATGTTTTAGTAGTAAGATATTTTTAAAGCTAAAAAAATTACAGGACTGTTTCACTGAGTATGATTTTTTCCAATTTCCTTACAAATTTCCTTACGAATGGGGCAGTGTCATTCCTTCTGATGGAGGCATAGAATTCCATTGTGTATATGTACCACATTTTCCTGATCCACTTGTCTACTGAGGGGCATCTAGGTTGGTTCCATGTTTTGACAATGATGAGTTGTGCTGTGATGAATATAGTTGTGCTGGTGGTTTTAATGTGGTTTTGCTTGTAGTCTTTTGGGTAGATGCCCAAATGTGGGGCTGCTGGGTCATAGGGGAGCTCTATTTTCAGCCTTCTTAGGAACCTCCACAATGCTTTCCAGAAGGGTTGAACAAGTTTGCGTTCCCACCAACAATGAGTAGAGTTCCCTTTGGGCCACATCCTCCCCAGAATTTGTTATTATTAGATTTCTTTATAATAGACATTATTACTGGGATGAGATGGAACTTCAATGTTGTTTTGATTTGCATTTCTTTTATGGCCAGTGATGTAGGGCACTTTTTCATGTGACTCTTGGCCATTTTCATTTCCTCTTCAGAGAAGTCTTTTTGTAGGTCTTTAGCCCATTTGCTGAGATGGCTGTTGGTTCTTTGATTGTCTGTTTTAGAGGGATTTAACTTTTTGAGTTCTGTGTATGTTTTAGATATCATGCCTTGTTCGTTGTATGGCTGGTGAAGATCTTTTCCCAATCTGTGGACTTCCTATTTATCTTGGAAGCTATATCCTTTGCCCTGCAGAAATTCTGCAGTTTGATAAAGTCCCCTTGTCCAGCCTTTCTTTGGTTGGATTTCTGGGCCTTTGTTGAGGAAGTTTCTTCTAGTGCCAAGGAGTCCTAGAGTTTCTCCTATTTCTTCTTGTAGAGTTTTCAGGGTGTGTGATTTTATTTCCAGGCCTTTGATCCATTTGGAGTTGATTTTGGTGCAGGGTGATATATAGGGGTCTAGTTTTAGTTTGTTACAGGGGTTGACCCGGTTTTGCCAGCAACATTTATTGAAGAGGCTGTCTTTGTTCCAACCTGTATTTTTAGCTTCTTTGTCAAAGATTAGGTAGTGGTAGGTCTGTGGGTTCATTTCTAGACCACCAGTTCTGTTTCATTGGTCCTGAGGCCTGTTCTTGAGCCACTACCAAGCTGTTTTTATTACTATAGCTTTGTAGTACAATTTAAAGATTGGTATTGATATTCTTCCTGCACTGTTCTTTCTACTTAGGATTGTTTTGCTATTTGGGTTTTTTTTATTATTCCATATGAATTTCTGAATTGCTTCCTCTATTTCATTGAAGAATGATGTTGGGATATTGATGGGTATTGCATTGAATTTGTAGATAGCTTTTGGTAACATTGCCATTTTCACGATATTAATCCTCCCAATCCAGAAGCATGGGAGGTTTTTCCATTTCCTTAGTTCTGCCTTAATTTCCTTTTTTAGGTTTTTAAACTTCTCACCATAGGATTCTTTCACTTCTTTGGTTAAGGTTATTCCTAGATGTTTTATGTTATTTGATGCTTTTGCAAAAGGTGTTGCTTTTCTGATTTCAGCCTCGCTCTTCATGTTGTTACTGTATACAAAAGCCATTGATTTTTGAGGATTTATTTTATATCCTTGCGTGAAGTGAAGTGAGCCACACCGAAAGAAACATAAACCCTATGGTGTCCCTCATAGGGACATTATTAGTACATGAATAGTACATGTTAGTACATGAATAGGCTAGTCATGGTAGAAGACCAAAATACCCCGATAACTATACGCCTACCACATAAGAAGATGCCAAGTGAAATGAACTCCACCTTACAGAAAGAAGAGTTATACCACTGTTGTAATTATTCTCAACATGCCATTGAACTCGTACTACGTTTTTTCTCCTTTTTTTTTGTCTGTTTGTTTGACTGAGTGGTTTAGTTTTGTTTCTCTTGTACTCCCTTCCTGTGGCTGTACCCTCGCTACCACTGTATTACATCTGAGTACCCTGGATATTAGTTATATGAGTAATAGAACTGGGGAAGGGAGAGGGAATACCAAAATCTAGAGACAAAGAACAAAAAGACAAACCATTCAAAAAGCAACACTTAGAAACCATTTGGTATAAACCAACTGAACAACTCTTGGGGGAGAAGGGAAGGGGGAGGGGGAGAGGGGAAATGAGGGAGGAGGTAACAAGTGGAACAAGAAATGTACTCACTGCCTTTCATATGAATCTGTAACCCCTCTATATCACTCGTTGACAATAAAGAAAAACAATTTGAAAAGAAACAGAAAGACATTAAGCAGAAGGAATAAGACTAACAATAATTGTAAATTTAACAGACACCTTCCTTCTGTCTATTCCTGGGGAAAGAGTATAAAATAAAAATCGTACATGTTTGCAAAAAAAAATTACAGGGCTGGGACTGTGGCTTAGAAGTAGAGTGCTTGCCTTGCATGCATGAAGCCCTAGGTTTGATTCCTCAGCACAACATAAATAGAAAGAGCTGATATTGGTTCTATGGCTCAAGAAGTAGAGTGGTAGCCTTCAGACAAAAGAAGCCAGGGACAGAGCCCAGGTCCTGAGTCCAACCCCCAACACTAGCAAAAATATTACACACACACACACACACACACACACACTTACAAATATGTGGATCTGTGTGTTAGTGTCCACTTAATAGAAATATAGTATACATGTAATTGTTATATTGACTGGGATATCATGAACCCTTCCTATGACTCACTTTATTAAGATATTCAATCTATTGAGTAGTCTGGAACTGATTCATCAGAGTCTCTGAGTCATGCCATATTATATATATAAAATGTAACTTTTTGATTTTGCACTTATATTTCATTGCAAATTTAGCACTATATTATTTCCATACTAGACACTTGGCTGTACTGCAATTTCCTCTCTTCTGAATGAAGAATCAAATTCTGCTTATAAAGTGCACAAGGAATTACAAAAATTAGAAAATAGGTATTTATTTATTACTCAAATATTACATGCATTGCCATTTTAGAATACCAAGATTAAACTAAAAAGCTTAAGGCCTGTATTCAGAGAATAAGCAGAATGAGAAAAACTGGCAACATTAATATTAAAACCACCACACCCATAAAAATATATAAATAATATTTTTATATATATTGTTCTACCACCACCTCCCCAGACATTTTTGATATAACTATAGTGTATCTACATGGTTTCAGAATATTATACTCTCCTATTCTTCTCCATTATTCTTCAGGTCATTAGATATTGTTCATTAAGAATTCTCTGTCAATGGCCCCTTCTCATTTTGGTTTTCTAAGTCTTTCCCTTTAGTACACTTGAAAGAAAATATATTTCCTGACTTTTTTATGTGTCTGCAACAGATTTTCTGATGCATTTATATGAGAAGGCAGTTTAGCTACATTAAAAAAAATGTATCTCACATTTTCATTTCTTGAGAATTTTAGCATAATACTCAAATTTCTTTTAGCTCAAGTCATTAATATCAAACAATTTAGATAAAAATGTAATAAGTTCCTATATGTCACTTCCTGTGTTTTGGTATTCATTTGACATTCTTGCTTCAATGTTTTATTTCAGAAAATCTTATTATTTCTTTATATGTTGGCTTTGCCATGCTTACTTATTACTTAAACACAATATTTTCACTTTTGAATTTCTTATTGATTTTTATAATTTCTCATTTTGACATTCTCTTAATTAATGTCCACATATTTGTATTGCATATTACATTACATATATTATCTATTATGTAATTGCATATTTTGTGCTACTTTTGATTTTTTTCTAACTTGTGCCACTACATTCTAGATTTTTTTCTAATTCTTATTAAAACTGCTTCTTGCATTGTATAGGTAAACTGATTCTTTGAATGGCAATTCCTTTATACAACCACTTAAAGATAATAAAAATATAGATAAACAAGTTTCAACAAAGCTGCTTCTTGTATTTTGCAACATTTTAAATGTCATATCTCATTAGAAACAAAATATAAATTGTATGCATTTGCTTTCTCTCCAGATGATATTCTGCTTCTAACTTCTTTAATGAAATGTATAGAAATTGACATTTTGCTCAATTGCCATTCACTTTTACATGAAATCAGTTATGTTTTCCTTCCAGTTATTTCCATGTAATTTATTCAGAACTTCTTTAGGAAAAAAGGGAAAAAAGTAATTTACTCCAAACAAGTAAAACATAAATAAGCTTTCTTTTCTCTATTTAAATAGTTAATTGAATAACAATACCAATAAAGAATGCATCTAGGGCCATAAGATATAACTAATAGCAAAACTTCTTCACTTACAACTCTATTTGTATGTGTAGAAATACTAGATTTGCACTCAAGGTCCAGCATTTCCCATGTAAGTGTTCTGTCACTTGAACCATCCAGCTATTTTAGTCTTTGTTTAGTTTTTAAGATATTGACTTAGTATATTCCTGGGGCTAGCCTCAGACAAGTCTCCTACCTATACATCCCAAGTAGTTGTGATTACAGACATGAACCAGCATGCCATGCTTTATTTTTTTGGGAGGGAGGGGGTGTCTCATTGGCCTTATTGTGTAGGTTTGCTTGTGTAAGTTTGCTTGTGTAGGTTTGCTTACAAACACAATCTTCCCTTCCTGGACTTCTGTGTGGCTGAGACTATACATGTGAGCCATTGTGCCCAGATTTTTCACTTATAACAATTACTACTCTCCATCTGTCCCTTCTTGGCTGGAAAAATTTTACTTATATCAGCTTCATATTAAAGTTATTTTTAATACATTGGCATGTTCCATGCCTGATGTTCCATTCTTACTAAAAGCTCCGGACAAAGTCAGAATAGTCCTTTTAGCCAGATATGCATTTAGGAAATGGAAAACTAGTGGGTAATTATACTCTTGTCTGTGCACATTATCAAAACAGCATGCCTCGAACTAGGTAGGAATAGAAAGTTACTTTCTTGAACTAGGTAGGAATAGAAAGTTACTTTCTTGATAGCTTCAGAGACAGGAGCTTATGTTCACCCTGGGGCATCTTCTCTTTGTGGGTCTTCATCATGCTGTGTGTGCACATAACTTCCTCTGTGCTGGTGAAGGGAGAGAGGTAAAGAGAGACAACACTCTTTTCCTCTTGTAAACTGCAAATCCTATTGGATTATTTCCCACACCTTGTAACTTCATTTTGTGTGAATTGCCTTCTAAAAGAATTATCCCCAAATTCAGCTATTTGGGGATGAAGGCTTCAACATATAAATTTGGGGAAACACAATTCAGCCTTTAGAATTAATGTGATAAGATAAACTAATAGTTTACAATAATAAATAGCCATTTAGACTTAGAATTTGAGGATGATATGTTTGGGAAAGATGAGAGGCTGAGCCTGACAGGCTTGTAGAATGTGATCCTGAGACTGAGTTTATCACAGATGGACTGAAATTGGGATACTGAAATAGAGACAAACAGGTTACCATCAAAATCAGAACCTCCAGTTGGTGGCAATGTACCCTGAGTCTACATTTTGTTACTATTGAGGGCACTGGGAAGTATAGATCTTGTACTCAGAAAATGGCAGACTCAAGATTTCCTTTCTCTTATTGCAAGGATAAGACCATTGCTACTTCTCATTCTCCTCTCTGCCTCACAATTTTATTGAGGGCAGAGGCTGAGCCATGAGCCTGAGCTTTTATTTTGACTGGGTTCCATTCAGTAGTTTAAGAGGTATTTTAAGCTTTTTGTTTCTATAATGCAATGACTAAACGGAAGAGTGTTCCATAGAATACAAATTTGCAGAGACTGATTGGACAGAAATGAAAGGATGTTGAAGCCATGTCTCCTCTGCAGGAGGAATATTGTAAGTTATAGCAATAATTCAGGATGTATTATTTTCAGAGATAGTTCATAAAATTGGCATTCATATCCAGTGATGTTTTAAGAATTGTCAACCTGAAACGTGTTTGTAAGTATTAGGTAGCCTCATAAACACAGCAGAGTGAGCAATGCCTGGAGATTACACTGAACTCTTTTTCCTACTCTAAGCTTTGCAACCAATGATAACAGGCAAAAGTGAACAGCATGACATCTTTCATCTTCTATGACTAATACGATGGTGACTAACAGTATAAGAACCCAAATACGGTATCTAAAATAAAGAGACCCACATGATTTTCACTGAAATATGCACTTTAGTAAATACAGAAATAGCTCAGTGGACAAACTCTGTTTTCTTTCCAAATTGTATTACAACCATTGGTTACATCTGACTTCCTGAATTAAATCCATGGCCATGGTGCAATTATTCCATTTTCAGATGCTAACCATTTTACAAAGCCTTGAAGACAGAGATTCTAATAAGTATTCATTATTTTTAAGAAACTTGAGGACATGTGGCATTTTTCCAATCTTGAAAATTATAAGAAATATTCTTCACATAACAAATAACATGCCACATATACTCCTCCTCTGTACCAATATAAAGGCTGGACTAGTGGCAAATTAACTGGCCAGGCATGACCATCCTCTTCAGCAAGAATAAAATGACTAATGCCCTTGGGAATATTCATGAGAAACTTAGAGAGTTGGCAGTAGGTGTTAAAAGCAGAAAAAGAAAGACATAAGGGATGAAAAAAAAAAGAGATAAAAATCATAAGGAAGAAGACCAGAAGCAGCCGACACCAAATATAGGCAGGAAAAAAGGACAAGGCAGGCACATACACACAAACATATATGCACATACAAACACACAACTACTCTACAAAAATATACATGCACACACAAATGCACCATGTGCATAAACATTGACACACATGCACATACACACATACAACACAAACACAATTACACAAATGCACAAAACACAAGCACATAAACATATCACATGTATGTACACACAAACACACTCATGTGTACACATAAACACATACACACACAAAAAAAACAGCACTTGATATGTAACCCTGACTGGCCATGAACTTGCAATCCTCCATTCAATTCAGCTTTTAGGTTTGGATGTTTTTAAACTTTTTCATTTTTTGGCTTTGGATTTTTGATGTTGGGCATCAAAGTAAGATTTTTGATTCATAAAAATAAGTGCTTCTTTCTCCCTCACATTATATATAATGTGGCTCAATGGTTGCTTTTCTCCACTACCTCATTCCAGTATTTAGGCCAAAGGAATAAACGATATATAGGACAGGTTGCTTCTAAGATTGAGGAAAGAGTAGCATTTTGAAATTGTTTGAATATGTCACTCATCACTTTTCACCTTATATATAATTAGCCAAATTGTTGTATCTAAGTCATATAATATGATTAATATACACCAGGAAAATTTAGTTCTTCATAAAAATGGATGACAAATAATTCAGAACAACAATGTAATTGACCACAATTATCACAATGACATAGCAACAAAGTAGGAAGCAATTGATACTTATTGGCAGTTTCATGTTCTGAATAATTTCATAATCTCTGAGACCTGTTTTAGTGATTGCTGGTCTCCTGGACAAGCAATATTTGCTTCTTTCCCAGTCTTATAAAAGTTAACTGGGTTGTGGAAGTGGGGGACTAAACAGAATTTCCAGTAAATATAGGGTATGTTCTCATTGAGAAGGCCAGGAGAGATAGGAGCTTTGGACATCTGTATTAACAATGGAAAACCCCATGAAACTATTCTTATGTAATTGTATGTATACATAGTTTTCTTTTCATTGTATATATATATATATATATATATGTTATATATCTATAGCAAGTACAAGTTATATGTTTATAATATGTTTATAATAAGCATAAGCATAATAATTTTCTTCTCTTGACCAGAAATGTTGAATTTTGTCTATGTATTAAAACGTGACATGGAAATAGCTCATACCTGTGAACAGTCCTCAACCTGTGAAGCCTGATTGATCTCATTGAGGTCATGGGAGTGGAGAAGATTATTCTTCAGAACAAGGCTTTTAATGAACAGACTTTATATTTGTATTAAGTTGAGTACTATAGACATCAACCTGTTATATTAAAAGTGGCATAGCCAAGAGCCCATGGATCACGTCTATAATCCTAGCTACTCAGGAGACTGAGCTCTGAGGATCCTGGTTCACAGCTAAATGAGGCAGGAAAGCTTGTGAAACACTTATCTCCAATTAACTACCAAAAATCTCGGGGCTGGAGATATAGCCTAGTGGCAAGAGTGCCTGCCTCGGATACACGAGGCCCTAGGTTCGATTCCCCAGCACCACATATGCAGAAAACGGCCAGAAGCGGCGCTGTGGCTCAAGTGGCAGAGTGCTAGCCTTGAGCGGGAAGAAGCCAGGGACAGTGCTCAGGCCCTGAGTCCAAGGCCCAGGACTGGCAAAAAAAAAAAAAAAAAAAAAAAAAAAGTCTGGAAGTGGAGTTGGTGTTCAAATGGTAGAGAAGTAGTCTTGTGCAAAAAAGCTCAACGACAGTGCACAGGCCCTGGGTTCGATAAAATTGAGGATTATGTGCCCTATAAAACATAAAACACACACACACAAAATATGACAAAAGTAAAATTAAAAATGGCACTTTGAGCACTTGAAGGTCAGACATTTTCATTAGTTATGTTGAAATTTAATTTAACTTATATGTAAAACATTTTACATATATCAAGAATTTAAATTTTACATTGCTTTATCATTTTCAAATTGTTTTTATATTTATGATTCTAAGGGACACACACACCAACATTATTAAATAAAATTGAAATTGAAGATACTCTGGTAGAACACAATGAAATAGTTAAATCCTAGTTTTATTTACATATTACATATACAATTTGAAAAAATGATTTTTCAAGAGGTTAAAACCTTTGTTCAAAATTATGCTAAAATGTTTGTGTTACTTGATCTTTAATCCATTGTAAGTACATCCAGTTTTTATGCTCTACAGGTAAAGAGTACCAATTGATGCTTGAAATTTATCAATAGCACACTCAAAAAGTTAATCAATGACTTTAACTAGAAAAGCAAAGTGTTAAGATATATACGTACGTGTGTGTGTGTGTGTGTGTGTGTGTTATATGGCACATAATCCTCAGTTTTATCCTATCTTTGTTTACCTTGTAAGCCACCCAGTGAAGCAGGTCAATGATATTTTACATCCTGTATAATTACAATCTTTAATACTACCAAACTCGTAAATAAATGAATATCTTATTTTATATATAACGTGAAAATAATCTATCAGCTATTCTCAATACTCGCCATGTTTGCACACCAATGTTCATTATATTTTAATATTTATTTCATTTTAATATTTAAAATAGTTGCAATAATAACACTCAAGCCTATAAGATAAGATAGGAACAAATCAGCTTAGCTGTTTCTAAACTAAAGGCAGTAAATCCTAAAGAGCTATTAACTGAATATGGCATGGAAAATTACTAAATATGATACAATAAACATTTGGAAGAGTATAATCTTATAATTTTTTGTATTGTGCTTCTTTTTTTCATTTCTTTTTTGTTAAAGTGATATATAGAGGGGTTACAGTTTCATACGTAAGGCAGTGAGTACTCATTTTTAAGCTAGCAAATAATTTTTTCTTTTCTCATTACTTTCCCCTGTATTGTCAAAATGAAGTACAGAGGGGTTAGTTTCATACGTAAGGCAGTGAGTAAATTTTTTATCCAACATGGTACCACCTCCCTCATTTTCCCCCACTTCTCCCTCCCCACTCCCCCCCATGAGTTGTACAGTTGGTTTAATCAATCTGATAATTTTGCATCTGCTATAACAATCGAAGTAGAAAGAATCCTATCACCTAGAGTCACAAGTGAATTCACCCCCAACACTGTTTCTGCAAATAGGTCTTTATTCAAATTATTTTCTAAACATTCTGAAAAAGGAGCTAATTGCAAATATAGATTCTTGTGAAATTGGGGTATTTTTATTTTACAGTGGTTAAAATTCCCCATTTGCAAATAGTTTATAATTTAATTTTCTGCGATTTCATCCACGTAAGTAAACACAATATCCATTTTAAGAGATAAATTCACATGAAACATTCAGGATTAATCAGTGAAACACGCACATAAATAAGTCAGAAAATATGCAATTCACCTATTTGCTCCTTTTCTTCCCCCAATTATTTCACTTCAAGTATATTATGCATGTAACCATGAAATAATAATTTTTG
This sequence comes from Perognathus longimembris pacificus, assembly GCF_023159225.1. NCBI lineage: Eukaryota > Metazoa > Chordata > Mammalia > Rodentia > Heteromyidae > Perognathus > Perognathus longimembris. Next base: position 66,985,633 of record NC_063164.1, read on the forward strand.
TTCAAACATTTAATTGAAACTGGATAATTTCTTTCGGTGAATGCTAAACTGCTCCCTCATTAAATTTCCATTCATTCATTTCTATTCATCTAGTGAAGAGTGAAAAGGCAATAGGAGAAAAAGCACAGAAAATCTTGAATTGTATTATCAAGACGAGATACTTATTGGTGCAGAACAAATTACATGTTGACGTGAACCAAATAGGGACAACATAGAGCAAGGGTTCTAAACTTTTGATGTATACACACATCATTTATCAGCCTTTTAAGAATGCAGACTTTAGGGGCTGGGGATATAGCCTAGTGGCAAGAGTGCCTGCCTCGGATACACGAGGCCCTAGGTTCGATTCCCCAGCACCACATATACAGAAAATGGCCAGAAGTGGCGCTGTGGCTCAAGTGGCAGAGTGCTAGCCTTGAGCGGGAAGAAGCCAGGGACAGTGCTCAGGCCCTGAGTCCAAGGCCCAGGACTGGCCAAAAAAAAAAAAAAAAAAGAATGCAGACTTTGACTCAGTGGGCTGGGAACTATCCCTTAGCTTTTTTGCTTAAAGCTAGTGCTCTACCCCTTGCGCCACAGTCCCACTTCTGGCTTTTGGTGCTTAATTGAATCTAAGAGTCTCGTGGACTTTCCTGCCCCGGCTGGCTTCACGTCCCAATCCTCAGATCTCAGCCTCCTGTGTATCTAAAGTTACAGACATGAGTCAGGCTTGGGGTTCTGAATTTTGAACAACCTTCCCAATGATGCTATTGTGGCAGTTACAAACAAATCACTATGTGGTAGATGACAGTAGGAATGATGTCAGAATTATCCCAGAAAAATACAGGACAATAAAGAAGACATACCACATCACCTATGAGTGAAAAAACAGTGTCTATCTGGTCTGCAGTGAGAATCTGTCGACTGACATAGATCAACTGCAGCATGCATGAGGTGCAAATCTCAGCAAGATCCAATGGCAGTCCTTTGCAATGCCTGCCTTTCTCATAATTTTATCTGCCTTTCACTTCAAAGCTTATTTTCTGAGGATATAACTGCATCCCATTGCAGTATTAGTCTCAGATCACAGGAGGAGGTTTCTAATTCTTTTATAACCCATTTCCAGTGACCAAAAGCAATGTAGTTGGTGGGTTCTTCAAGGAAAGACATGAAGCCTCTGATCTCTACCCATGCTGACTAGAGGTGAAATGGGAAGCAGAGTCATAGAAAAAGGCCTCAAGGGATCCCTTGAGATTAAACAGGTTGAGCCAATGTGATAAATTTTTAGGGTGGTTGCTCTATGACCCATACAAAGCAAATGTCATTTTGTCTGTTCAGAGTGGTTCAAAAGGGGCCTCTGGTCAGTTTACAACCTCATACTTAAAAAAAGAAAAGCCCAAAAGCTTCACCCAGTCATTCTTTCTAAACACTTAGGAAAACGTGGCACACTTCTTTCAAATGGTGATTTATAACTGAGTGGAGATGCTTTCGGACATTTTTATCTCTCTAACTGAAACTACATATTAGGTACTTTTCCTAATAATAAAAAAGCCTCTGTCCAGGGTACATAGAAGAGATGTGCCATTAGGGACTCTGCTATTCGTTTCTCTTGCTTGTCTGCTGACAAAGTAAGCATTAATTGCAGCCCAAGTGCTCACTTTCATGTTAATGCTCCTCAAATGCATTATTAAAAACTTCCTTTGATAATACATATCATATGAAATTAAAGATTAATGTTTTCCATTTGTCAAAGTGATGAAAATGAATCTGATCATAGAACTAAGTCCCTGAACTGTTTGTCTCAAACATACAGAAGATGAATGATTTTTTAAAAATAATTTGTTTTGTTGAAATTATAAATGCAGTTTTTAATCTATAATGCAAGAGATGAGTAAACCTAAATAGGTAGGAAGTGACATCTCACCATTTTAAAATATTTACACCACTAAAGGAACTATTGTGTGATAAGTTAACTTTTGCCATCCTGAGATACTGCTACATAGACATTTATGAATACACACATCACTACACAGAACCAGAACATGTGACAAAAGAAAGCCTTTAATAGCAATGTCTTCTATGCTTACTTGGAAATGTACATTGAATTTTACATATTTCACAATACTAAAGATCTTTTCTTTCAATGTCATTGTAGCAAGTATAGGAAATTTAGTTATGCACAACTATCATCTTCACTTTTGTAAAACATCATTAGCCCTTGAGAGTTTCAAAATAGTAACCCCACCATGTTGATTTTGACTTAGTCATTTGATTCCTTGTATTTCCTACAATGCTTATTTTCTAAATATTGTTTATTGAGTTACGACAAATATAAAATATTTTATTAAATAATGCATATCGCAAGATTCCAGAATGGGTAGTTTCCGTATTTGTAGATGTGCTTGTAACACATTGCATTAGAAAGAAAATGGCCTCCATTCTACCCTTCTACCCTTACTCTTGTCCACTGTTCCACAAACAATAACTGGCCCCATCTCGTGCACATCTATGACATCCCAGAAGCCTCACCATGGACTGGAGATGAGTAGAAAACTCCAGCGCTTATCTGCACAGAGGTGCCTTTACAGCTAAACTGGAAAGAATGTGGAAAGCAATAGAAATGAATATGTAAACACTCTGGAATAAGAACATTTTTCAAAGTGCACGGTAAGTGGGCATCTCTCTTATATTCTGCTATTACTTGATTTACTAGAAGCAGGGGAAATAACAATCCAGGTATGCTCCCTCTCGTGGGTAAAAATGTGTCACACATAGATGTAGTTTGTTTTAAGTACATAATTATTAAATAATTGTCTGTGACCATTGTCTTCTCACTCTGATGTAATAGGTTGGCTTTTTGTACAGGATACTTTTCTCTTATCAAAAGCTAGAGAAAATAAAGTAAAACCATGTTTAGCTAGAGATATTTTATTCTTTTTCAAATAAGTCTCTTGATTTGGGCCCAGAAGGTCATTAGACAGTTTGCTATGAGCCTCAGCAGGTGTGTATATCACTTCCCAGATCAGGTAAGTCAGCTCACTGTTTGTCCACTGAGAATAATCCCCTTATCTTAGATGACAGTAAACAGAGAACACATTTTCCATAATCTGAGTCAGGAATGCATCTACCAAATCAACTGCTGAGTAATAGTATCAGTCCAGTACTGACTCCATTTTCAGCAAATTTCCAACCAAATTACATATTTTAATGCAGAAGCATACTTTTATAAACTTATAAAAATAAATGATTAGTTAATAGAAATATATTAGCAGTACATTTCTTTTAGAGAGAAAAGAATAAAAAAAAACTCACAAAGTGAGAAAAGGCTCAAATACAATGCCAGCCTCCTTAACTCAGCCCAAAGCAGAACTTTCTACATTTGATAAGCTTTCTTTTTCTTTATTTTAAATTTTAAGCCCCTCTTGAATTTTGAGCCTGAGGCAAGAATAAAAGTGGATCTCTTTGCATTGAAACACTATTTTATTTATAAGCGACACATTTCTTTACCGTACATCTGAATGATAATCTTCTAATCACATTGGTCTTTGCTTAAATTCATTATCTCTGTTTTTAAAAATATGTGAACTCTTACTTTAAAAATTAATCTTCTATAACATGCAAAGTCTATTCTTAGAAATGAACAGTCATTGATCTTAAATTTTAAGTCAGTGCTGTTCAAATATAGGTTATTATATTAAATTTACGGTGCTAGTAATCTCTATAAATGGCAATTGATGCTAAGATAATTCCAAAAGAGAGACTTAGCAGAGACCTTCTAAGGAAAAACACCAGTGCAACTCCCTAAATAAAGGGGAAAAATATAAAATTATGTTTTTGTTCTTGCTGCAGTCTGTGATCATACATTGACTATAGATAAAGAGTGAGGAGTAAACCTACACATCTCAGCCCTGGCCTGTCCCAAGTTTATATTGCAAATGAGGAAAAAGAAATGAATACAGAAGGTAGAAATACAAGGCACTAAAACGCTACCTGGCATTCTCATTTTTAGAATGTTAAACATATATATATATATATATATATATATACGTATTTATATGTATATATACGTATATATATATCCCCATATATATAATATACATAGATATGGGATTTAAGTTTGCTAACCTAGATCTTAAAAAACATATCTAAATATGCATTCATGAATAATTTAGAATTTCAAGGTTAGAGTTGCTGTTGCTTTTATCTTGGCTTCTAAACTGAAATGGATGACACCTTGCACTTTGACATTGACACTACATAGTAAGAAAGACATATCCCCACCCAGAAAATTCAAAGTGGCCTCCTAAGAGGCATCACTATGTATATAATATTAACAAGCCATCCCTTTGAAAAAGAAAATCTATAGCACTGTGAGGTATTTCATACTTGGCACTGGCAAGTTGCTACTGACTCACTTGCTAAACATTTGTATTTTGCTTGAATTTTTATAGTTACTATTGGTAAAGATAAAATATTGTGTGGATAAAATATATAGAAATATTGCTGGTCTTTCTTTTGCCCTACCAGGATATCTCTCTTGATATATACACATGTATTATGGGAAGACAATTCGCTTGTATTGTTTAAAAAAGAACCCAACAGTTATCTAAGTTTGAAAAACTTTTCTAAATCAGTATAGATTTCAATTGTACATCTCTGATTTCAGAAGTGAGAGAATAGAGAGAAAGAACAATAGTTAATACAATATGATTGTGGCTTGTGAAGGAATGTCAGTTGGGACACAGGCTAATAAGAGAGGGTTGAGAAGCATGGGACAGATGGCTCAGTATAGTATTTATTTTCCAAAACCTGTCCTGAATTTGGGATATCAAGAGAAAGATCAAGAACTTTAAAAATTTTCAATGAAGCACTATTAAATGTGGATGGAAACCTTAAAAGACATAGGACTGTACAAAACACATAAAATATTACCTCAGAGCACCAAAGTTCAATTAAATAAATGGAGAGTTCTACTTCCATGCTCCTTTTAGGAAGCAGGCATTTGGATAAATTCCAAGCCTTCTCAAATTGCTTATGCAGACTTTTTGGTACATGTTTCTATATTTTGCAATACAAATCAACTGCTTTAAGAACTTGATACATACTGATCTTTATGAGTTTCTCTTGAAAACGAATGAGAAATAAAAACAATGTTTGTGCCATAGGAAAATCAATTTCTTCATCAACAGAGGCAGACATCACACATAATTTTATTAGGTATCCATTAAAATCATGCCTGGAAAAATGTATAGAGCTTTGGAGAAAGCTTTGAAAAGAACAAAAAGTAGTAAGGCTTTTCAACATGAATCAGGTGAAAAGACAAATTATACCATTTTCCCCATGGTCATCAAGCACAGAACAAGAATATGTTAAGACTTCCAATGGTGTGAAACAAGTACAGATTTTTTTGCCATTATTCCTTAAATAGCACAGTATAACAACTGTTTGTATCTAGAGAAAATGCATAGAGGTTTGTGCAAGTACTGTGTGTTTTGGATAAGGGAATTGAGCATTAGCAGAGTTTGATATTTGCCATGGATCCTTGAACACAAATAATGGGAGGTACCATGATATACTACAAAGTATCATCCCAGAATTAAAATACTAGCATAATTATATAGAAGAATAGACATAGAAAAAGCTAGAAAGATATAGACCAAAATTTATAATGGTTAACAGTAACATATTAGTAGGATAATGAAGAATTTCTACTTATCTTCAGTGGCCTCCAAATAGTTTTCCATTGGTTTAGTTTATACTTCATGAAATAATTCAAACACAGGAATGTACAGAACATCATGTAGAATTATTACATATGAAATTTTTGAGGCAGGGAATTGGAAATAGTAAACTTTTCCTGAGAGGATGTAATTCTGAGCTAGAAGGCATTGAAGCCATAGGCACATCCTGAGAAGACATTGTACAGTGTGTGTGTGTGTGTGTGTGTGTGTGTGTGTATGTGGGTGCGTGTGTGTGCACGTGCACGTGTGCTCATACATACATGCCAGTCCTGGGGCTTGAACTTAGGACCTAGGCACTGTCCCTACGGTGTTTTTTGCTCAAGACCACCACTATACCACTTGAGCGACAGCTCCACTTCTGGCTTTTTAGTAGTTTATTAGAGATAAGTTTTTAGTAGTTTTTGGGAGATAAGTTTCACAGACTCTTCCTGCCTGGGCTAGCTTGGAAATGTAATCTATCAGAGCTCAACCTCCTGAGTCGCTAGAATTACAGGCATGAACCATAAGCATTTAGCTATTGTATACTTTTTTTAAATGTTATTATGAAATGACTTACAAATGGGTTACAGTTACATGCTGTACACTTTTGAAATGTAAGGCTTGGCTTTGGCCATTAATGTTAAGTTGTGAAAATCCAGTTTGAGGGAAGTAGTTGGAAATAATAAACTACTTATGATATTACAGATGTCATAATGGAGGAGAAAGATAGCCCTAAAATCACTGATGAGCAAGGAGAGTGAGGAGAAAAGTCTTTTTTTTTTAGGAGAAAAAGACTTAGGGAGGAACTATTCTCAGAAAATTCTTTTATTTTGTATTTAAAAGGTGGAACATTTCCTTTTGATTTCAAGTGTCATATATATGTAAATTCTTGAATTTTTCCACCTTAGCTTTTTATACCTATCCTTTCTCACTCTGATCCTAAAACCATATATTCTATGAAGTTTCATTCTGGCCAGATTGACTTTCATGCTAAGTTGTTATGTTTTTGTTTGTTTTGCCTCAGGACATGTCCGTTGTTCTCATAATTTGCCTTTTTCTTCATTTCAGCATTTAAATATCCATCACCTTTTGGAAGAATTCTCTGTTGCCATTTACACTAAACTCAACCATCCTCATTTTCTACCTCACATGAGATTCACTTTCATGATTTACCTCTTTCCAGTATATCCATAGTTATCATCAAAGCTTATCTTTTAGTGGAGAGGGAGTGTCTTCTGAGTACATTCTCCTGAATATTGGCAGGCATAGTGGTACCTGCCATACACCTGTAATCTCAGCTCACCTATTAGTTCAACTACTCAGAATATAGACATTGGAGAATCACAGTTTGAGACTAGCCTGGGCAAAAATTTAGCTAGATTCCATTTCAAGTAACAAGGTAGATACTTTGGAGTCTATAAATAGAAGTGTGACAGTAGAGACCAATGTGGGCAAAAATGAGAGATTGTATATAAAAATAATAAGAAAAGAAGCCTGAATGTGTAGCTGAAGTGGTAGAATGCCTGCCTAGCAATTGTCAGTGAGTAAATTTAAGATTAAAAAAAATCTAAAAAGTCTACTTACCAATGCTGCCAGTTTGTCATAAACAAGAAACTACAGCACCAGTGACCTTAAATATAGGAGTTTATTTTCCCATAGTTCTGAAGGTCAGTAATCTGAGATCAGGATGGTTTCTCCTAAGGGCTGTGAAAGATGAGACAGGAAGTTTTCTCTCTATATCCTTTGTTCTAAATTTCCTTTTTTACAAAGTTGTGATCACTTAGAGTACACTCGAAGAGTTTTGTTTTAATGACATCTGTATAAAGAACAAAACGTCAGTCTCTAGATATGTATATCATGATCTGAAGAACCCATGGGGCTGTTTGTAGGATGGATTCAGCTCAGAACAGCTAATTCAACAACTCCATTCTTAAGGATCTGTTGACCATAGTGCCAGTTCATTTTCATGATCTTTCCATGCACAGGGCAGTTTACAATGTGGCAACTAGCTTGACTGAATGAGAAAACAGAAGTGCAAGAGGGTAAGCCAACAAAACCAGCATCTTTTTATGATCTTATCTTAAAAATGACATAAAATCACATTCCCTATATTCTTCTTGTAATGAGTGATATCTAATCTTGTTTTGCATTTCTGTACAGTATTTGGTGTCATTCTCACCTCTCTTGTAGTTTTAGTGACTAATTCTGGAAAAAAAAATGGAACATGTCATTTCTGATGTCCTGTTACATTGTATTTCAGTGTTTCTTTTTAAAATTAAAGCCAGTATCTCATTTTGATAAAGTGTTTCATTGTTAGAAATATTTCAGAGGTTTACAAAAGCCAAATAATATAGCTTTCTAGATTGCCTAAACAAAAGCTCCTTTTACAAACGCAGAGCCATAGAAAGAAACACATGCTGTAGAGCTATAGGAAATGACCCCTGCTTACCCTCACCCAGCATGCATTCCAAAGGTCCATCATCCAGATGTGTGTTGTACATGTCAACCAGAAAGTAAACTAATCAATTCTCTACAGATACATTCATTCTAATTCTGTGACAGCACCTCTGGAAGTGCATTTTTTGTTAATATGAGATTGTGGGACGAAGATGAACAAAATGAGGTAATAGAAAATCAAGCCACACTCCTGAGCTTGCTCAGTGAAAAAGCCAATGTAACAACTTCATAGTGTCTGACACTTGTGATTGTTTCCAGTCTAATATGTTGGAACCTAAAGTGGTAAAAATTTAACATTATCGCTATGTGCTGAATTGTAATATCTTATGCCACTCAAGACTTCAATTCACTAGAAGTAAGTGAATGAAGTCTTCAATCCCTTAGCACATGATTCTGTGTCTGTCAGAATGGCTCACAAGAGTGCTACACCTTACCTCAACCTGTCACTTCACTTAACTAACAACTTACTGTCTCTCAGGTCCCAATTTACATAATTATCCTATGAAACATGTGTCCCATCAGTCTATGTTCACCAATTAATGATCATAGGGTTTTCATACTGTATTGTAATCTCTGTTACACACCCATCCATCTTCCTCAAAGGATGCAGGAGTCATACCTCTTCTACTACCTGTAACACCTTATTCAGGACTTGGCACTAGGCACAGCTTAAAAATACTGCCAGGAATAGGCAAACAATATTTTTGCTGCTCTCCAATTTGGGTAAGAAATAGGCTAATCACTAAAAAATAGGCCAATCAATTAAAAAAGAATCTTCAAAGAACATTGATGTGTGAATCAAATTCCTCCACAAGAAAGTCTTAATCTTGTAGTAATTTGTAAGGTATGGTCTAGTGGTTCATATTAAGGTATACCTCTGTAAGCATCAAGAAAATTCTACTTATAGCATAAGGTTCTTGTATACAAGAGTCAATTGGTATAAGTTGCAATTTATACTTAGTCCTAAGGACCAAAAATGTTATGATAATTAGAATTCAAGACCAAAAGTTTGAAGTTCAGCAATCTGAGATTCAGCATAAGCAAGGACTTCCCAGTATGACTCCAGGAATGGCATCAAGGGATAAGCTAAGCAGCCTGTCTTGAGACTTTATAGTCATCTGTGCATCCAGAAGTGGTTAAAGTGGGGTTTTAGAGGAATTACATTAGAGTCATCTGTACCAAAAAGTAGCTTCTAATGTATAAATCTTCAGGTCTGCCCCAAAGAAGATTATCTCTAAATGAAGATGGCACAATTTAAGATACTAAGTATAAAAAAACATTATATAATGGGTCATTAACATGGACAAAAGAAGAAGAAGAAAAAAAAAAAACAGGCAGTGGCTACTTTGTAAGAGCATATGTTGGTTGACTGAGAGGGGAGGGCAGCTCACTGGAGCTATTATTGTCTCTGATGGTGTCTTGCTGAATCACACATGGTGTCAGAAGAATGGAGAATTTTCTTGAGAAATGAATACATTACATTCACCACACATGTTAAACTAGATGGAAATGAAGCTGAGCAGTGAAGAAAATGTAAACAGTTCTTGATTTATTCAGAGACTACAAGCGCCAACAAAAAGAAGCTTGAAATCTTGTTGTGCTATGTATGCATATTACATTTACATCTAAGAAAAATCGGAACAAGTTTAGCTGTTGTAACGGAGATGTTTTATGAAAACTGCGGTCTCCAGAAAACGCATCATTCACAAGAAATTACACCTTTTTCTTTTATTGTGAGTCTGAAAATATACGTACCAGCTTTGCTGCTAGATTATTTTCATAACATAAAAATGACACATAGCAATGCATTTGGGACTAATACTGAAACCTCTGCTTATAAGAATATACTGAAATAATAAATATATTTCTGGTTGGTAGTTGAAGCTCAAATATGCTTTACTTAATTGCACTATACAGTCAATTTTGCTGAAAGTTTAGAATGAAAGTAGTGGAAAATAAGCTATGTGAACTTGAAGTACACATAACTTTAAATGACAACAGTGCATTTAAAATGTTAATCCAAGTTAGTGTCTTAAACTGACAATTATGTCATGTCATTGGTTTAGATTTTAAAAGAAAATAAAACAACACATTTCTAACACTTTTCCTTCCTTTGCAGACTCTATATAGAGTCAACTTTTCAGTAAATTTAGATAAGCAAAGTTTAGGCATTCCTGTTGTTTATATTATTTTAATCTCTTCCTCATAAAGAAGCATTTTACTTTCTCATCTTTGGCTGCTGAGTGACTGCATTGATCAATGAAATCTGAATGCAAGAAAAAGTTGTCTGTTCTGTCTGCAGACAGAATGGGATATCCTTGTTCAATTCAGTAGCCTACTCCTCCCTGTCATGGTGATTGAGAGAGCATGTTTCAATTCTGCTGTTGGAAAACAGTACTAAGGTTATAGCACTTTGGTTGCCATAGTGAAACCTCTGTATTCTGATACAACTCCTAGAACCCCAAAACCAGTGAACCATTCTAAGAATAATCTATCATCAGGCATTCTACTTTAAAAAAAAGATATTTTTCTCTGTCTCAGTCATAGCTGAAATGTTAGCATAGTACATGATATGAGTTGTTTACACATTGTGTATTTAAAACACAATTATTTAGGAAAGATAATAAGAAGAGCTCACCCATTATCAACCCATTAGTGAATGTGATAGGTACACGAACTGTAATTCCATAAGAAAAGTAGTCATGAATTTGTTTCAAGTCCCTCTCATCTCTAGGTCAGAATTAACACAGGGAAGAGCAACAAATTACTGATACTAAAAGAATTTCGAAGAATCTTAAAAAGTAGAGTAGCAAAAACAGTAAACATCAATTTCTGTGAATCTTGATGTACTACTGAAATCTGATTTTGGATACTTACACCTCATTTTTTTCCTACCATATTTTTATTAGCACTGTGTAGTTGCATAAAGTTTTACATTTTGATATGTCCCTGTATGCTTACAATGTACCTTGATCAAGCTCACACCCTCCTTTACAGTCCTGTACCCATTTCCAAACAAACCTCAATAAACTTTTCATGGCTCAATTTTAAGCTACATGAAAGATACAGTATAGAAATTATATATTTTTTAAAATAGTATTTTATTTTCTCTTTTTTATTTATAAATATATATATATTCTTTTTATTTTTTTATTTTTTGCCAGTCCTGGGGCTTGGACTCAGGGCCTGAGCACTGTCCCTGGCATCTTTTTTTTTTTTTTTCTCAAGTCTAGCACTCTGCCACTTGAGCCACAGTGCCACTTCTGGCTGTTTTCTGTATATGTGGTGCTGGGGAATTGAACCCAGGGCTTCATTTATACGAGGAAAGCACTCTTGCCACTAGGCCATATCTCCAGCCCATATTTTCCCTTTTTCAATACAGAAAGCATATAAAGAAAACAAATGCCCCATAAATTCCTGCCCAGAAACCTCTTTTAACAGGGAATACCAGTATGTGTACATGTAAGAAATGTTTCAATATCTTCCAAAAGTACTACTTTAAATGCTGTCCCATCTGACCCCCCAGGTCTCTCTTTTTCTTGAAAGATAAAATTTTACTAATTTTTATGATTGGCTCAAATTCAGTTATATAATAACATCTACTTAATTCAAGCTACACATCTTTCTCTGTTTTGCCTTCATTTAATTTCTTATTTTATTTTCTTTTCTGAGTTTTCATTAATTTATTTATTGTCCAAGTGATGTATGGAGGGGTTACAGTTTCATATGTAAGGCAGTGAGTACATTTCTTATCCAACTTGCTAACTCCTCCCTCATTTTCCTCCCTTCTTCCCCACTTCTCATCCTCCCCCACCCCCATGAGCCAATGAGTGTACAATTGGATTATGGCATATAGTTTTGTAAGTATTGCTGTTGCATTGTTTCATCTTTCACCCTTTGTCTCTCCATTTTGATGATTCCCTTCCCTTCCTTAGTTCCAACAAACATGTATACAATATCCAGGGTAGAGAAATCAATAACAGTGACATCAGGGGTAAAACCCTGGGAAAGAAAGTGGCATAATTTCAGATGTTACATTGAAAATATCAATAATGGTAAACCACTTATTTCCATAACTTGGAGTTCATTTCACTTAGCATCACCTTACATGTTCATATGTACATAGCTATTGAGTTGTTTTGATCTTCTGTTAGGACTATCCTAGATGTGTGCTAATGGTTACCAATGAAGGAAACCGTAGAGTCTTTGTTTCTTTGGGTGTCAATCACTTCAGTTAGTATAATTTTTTTCCAAGTCCTTCCATTTCCTTACAAATGGGGCAGTGTCATTCTTTCTGATAGAGGCATAGAATTCCATTGTGTATATGTACCACATGTTCTTGATCCACTCATCTACTGAGGGGCATATGGGTTGGTTCCATATTTTAGTGATGGCAAATTGGGCTGTGATGAACATAATTGTGCTGGTGGCTTTAGTGTGGTCTTGCTTGTAAGCTTTTGGGTAAATGCCCAAAAGCATTTAATACAGTATCTCCAAGACATTCTTGGCTAGCCGGGGCCTCATTGTGTCATCCAGATTAAGGGTCAGGTAAGAGCTCGCTTTCTGACTCATATGCACCACATTTCATTTTGACTCTCACATGAGACCAGGCAAGTCAGTTATGCAGGCCTGTTTTACACAGACCCTAACCCATTCGTGAGATTGGAACCCTTATGACCTAACTACCAGCCAACAACCCCGCCCCTTCCTGCTACCACACTGATGATCAGGTTCATCATATGAATTTTGAAGAAACCCAGTCATTCAGAGTATAGCCACTTCCTTGAAAGGCATAGCATGCAAATCCTGTCTCCTTCCTTCGTCACCATCAGTTCTCATAATACAACAACTCTCCAAAATTAGGAAAATGTTCAAAGGCAAGAGGAGTGACTTATTCTTTCTTTAATACTTCCTTTCTTCTTCAATCGCTTATACTTCCTCACATTGTTTTATTTCAATTTGACATAATCTTGACTATTAGCAAATCATATAAACAAGGTACTAAGGCAGGATATACATGTTATAAACCATTCATTTCTGTAGTTTAATAGTTGTTATAAAATGTCAATCAGTTTCATTTTTTAAAAAGGTGGAGAAGAAAGCCAGAAAACAAATTCACAAATACAAATTTAGTTTCAGCCAGAACGAACTAGAAAAGCAGACAGGAAATGATGAGACCACTTTTCACCACTAGCACTCCATTTTCACAGAGGGAAAACTTGATTCAGACACGTTGACAGGCTAAAAGCATCCTTGGCCAGGGCAGAGGAGAAACGTAGGGTCTCAGTAATCAGAGTAGAGAACTTCTAAACTAAGGAGCTTAGGAACTGATTCATCTAGGAAAGGCACAAAGCCTGGCTGCGCTGAGGTTGAAGCAATTACCGAAATGTCAGGGCTACACAGGGAAGAGAAGCTACACAGATTCTTACAGAGGGTGACAGGCTTTTTCCCTTTCTTTTTTCTTTTTTCCTTTTTTTTAAAAAAAGCATTTACTTTACAAATGTTTTCAGTAAATGTGTGCTTTAAAGGTAGTTAGCTCAGAAATTGTTGGGATGGATAGCATCAGGAATGAAAGACATGAACGATTGAGAAATTGAAAGAAGTTCCTGTAGGTTGTTTATGTGTTGCTGGAATTGACATTTTGAAGTTACAAAACGTGACTTACTAGCTGCAGTGAAGGCCCGAAGGATGCTCTGTCCTTGGAGACAGCTAACACGGGGCGATGAGAAGGATAAAGGAGGAATCCTAAAGCCTTGGTGCTCTTTGACTTTATTGACCACATTTCTAGGGAAATTTTATAGCCTCCGCAAACTGATTTGGAGGCCCATCAACCTGAACAAATACATCTAGAAAATACAAAATCACTGTGAGGAACAGAAAACAAATAATACTCTCTTGCAGCTTGGTTTTTGAAATTTCTGCATAGAAGTTTCTAAAATATTGCATTTACAAACACTCTCTCCAAAATTAAAGTGCATCTTAAAACGAATGTATCTTGTGAGGGGTTTTGCTAAAGTATTTTTTGCTTAATTTTGATAATAATTTCATACTTATGTCCACATTCTGAATTAAAGAGAAGCGTCCTTGAACAAGCAAGATAGGCTTTCCTGTTTTTAAGAATAATATCTCTACTATTTTTTATTCTTTTAAGTTTCCTGCTCAATCATTTGTATTTGGCATGAGGAAATCACTATCTCATTTGCAGCATGATTTTTTAATTTATTATGAATACATTTGGTATGAATAATACTAGGGTTTTAAGACAAGTACAGTGAGAAAGCATATGTAAGTAGAAAAATAACTTCAAATTTTGAAGTAATATAGTTATTATGAATAATTGTTGGTAATTGCTAGGATTTAATCTTCCAAAAATTTTCAATGTGTTGTATTTATTGGAGGAAGGCTGTAGGGAGATGTTGTGATTCTGGCTTTTAGAAAAATATACAACTTCTGAACTTTCTCAAAGCAGCATGAAGCAAATATAAATTATATGTCCAAAGCTGAGCACATGAAAGAGCAAAAATAAGTTAGAATGTAGGCACCAAGTATCACTTGGAAATTATATATTTTTATCCAGGATAAATTCAAGTTTGAGAAAAAAAAGAAAGTTTTCAGGAAAAGTTATGTCAATAAGGGAATAGTTTGCGTGATAATGTGAACAACTGTATATTTTGGATTTGGGCCGTAATGAAAACCTGAAATTGAGTAGAATAGGTCAATACACGAATGAAAGGATTTGGGTTACAGTGCAACTTCTTTTCCAATTTTGACAATATGCGAAAAGTCAAATTTCAAATTGCCATAGTTAGTCAATCAGTGTTGGCTTAGTAATTATTTGTTTTGTCTCAACGTTTGACTTTATTTTGCTGATAACAATGTATTGCATCCAAAAGAATGTTCCAAATGAGTTTTATAAGGTGAAACCCAGTGAATATTGGTGGTTTACCCCATAGTCCTTTTACTTGGGAGGCTCAGAATGGGGTATTGCAGTTTGAAGACAGTCTTCTCATCCCATGGTGGTCACAGTGCTGTTCATCTATCATCCCAAACTACATGGTTGGCTAAATTTATAGAATCATGGTTCAAGGCCAGCCCTGGCAGAGGCTGGTTTCCACTAACAGAACCTAGACTGTGTACTTCATCCTTATATCCCAGAAACAAAAGGAAGTCTGAAATAGGCAGATTGCAGCCCAAGGACTTACCCAGGGTTACATCCCGTCCTATAAATAATTAGTAGAAAACTGGATAGAGGTGTGTTCCAGGGGTACAAAACAGCTCAGCCAGCCCCAAACCATGATTCAAAATCCAGGTCTGGAAAAAAAAATAGTTGAAAAGAATTATGGTCCATTTTCATAGGTCTTTTTAAAATTTTATTTATTAGTTGTGAAAGTTATACACAGAGGGGTTACAGTTTCATCTGTAAGGCAGTGGGTACATTTCTTATCAAACTTGTTACCTCCTCCCTCATTTTTCTCCCATCTTCCCCCATTCCCAGTTCCCACCCTACCCTCCCACAGGTTGTACAATTGGTTTACAGCATATAGTTTTGTAAGTATTGCTGTTACATTGGTTCACTTTTACCCTTTGTCTCTCCATTTTGATGTCTCTCTTCCCTTCATAGGGCTTCTTGACATTTAAATAACATATTAGATGATTAAAAGAACACGGAAACTTTCTCCTCTCTTCTGTGCATACTCCTGCATCTTCTTTTATATGCTTATATAAAGAAAAAGAAAATATACTGTAGTACTTTTTTTAAATCAAGCCAGTAAGCCAATCCATATCTTTCTTTCTAAGATGAACCAGATTCTTTTACTTCTGAAATAGCCCAACTTGTATGTCTTCTACTTTCAGAGAATATGTTGCAGCAATTACAGTATTTGGCTAGCGATATACCACTAGAAAATAGTTACAATCTTGAGAAAGTTTTATAAAAGAAGAGTTACCAAAAATGAAGAGAACTTTCCTGTAAAGTTTGACTTGAGTAACACTAAGCCAGGAAAGTCTATAAACTGTTACCTTCAATTAACTACCAAAAAGTAGAAATGGAGAAGTGGCTCCTATGGTAAAGTGCTACCCTTGAGCAATAAAACCTCAAGAAAAGCATCCAGGCCTGAGATCAAGCCTCGAGTCTAACCCAAAAAATTATAGAGAGATGTTAGAGATTCCACAGCTATATATTGATGAAATGTCTATAGGGAGAAAGAAATCTTCTAATATTTTCAATTTGAAGCTAAAACATCCAAAAGGATGGATGAATAAATGGGCACAGGGATATTAAAACACTAAGTTTGTCAAACAACAGCAAGATAAAGAGTTCACCATGAAATTCAAATAGTCAGCACTAAAGTATTCTAAAGGACTCACAACTGCGCTCTATGTTGGAAATTTTATAAAAATTCAAATTGGAGACAAATGAAGGTAATGAAGCACTATCAATAATGTTTGAAGGTAAAGTAGGGAGACCAGGAATTGTATACTCAGTTGATTATAACATGTCCAAGAAATTGACATTCCTGCTCAACTATTAAATAGACTGAGAACTAAATTATTTGTGCATTTTGTACTGGAAAAAAATAAACTTGCAGACACAATTGAACCTACATAAAAAGGTTGTACAGCTATCAGGCTTGTTTACATTAATAATTAGAAAGTAGATTTGTAAATATTGTCATTTTACAAAACATAAGGCATTGTAAATATAAGGACAATTAGAGTAGAAGGGAAAGAAAAAGCTCATCATTATAATGAAAGAATGAAAAGAGGCACAGATAAGAAAGGAAGTAGAAATATAAATTAATTTTTAAATAATGTAGTAGGAAAACAAGATTTCAGAAGCTGAAGAATGAAAAACCAGTTTAAGCAACTATGTAGTGTTTTAAAAGTAGCCATAAGGTTAGCAAAAGTAAACTACTTATCTTTCAGATTGCCCAGGATTGGGAGAATAGTGTCTATCTCAAACAAAAAAAAAAAAACAAAAAAACAAACAAACAAACCAAGTACAATAGAGGGGAAGCTTGATTTATAAAAGTAGAGTATGAGTTGTTTTGACTACAGGAAATTAAAATCTTAATTATAGAAACAAATATAGATATATTTAATCTATATATTAAAATAAACAACTAATAAATGATTAAAAAATCTGTATTGTTGCATACAATATGAAATAAATAAACAAACAAAAAGAACTCAGGAAACTCCGGAGAGATTAACATTAAATGTTAGCAAAGGAGAAAGAAAAGCAAGATTAAAACAAAGTCAAAGGAGAAGGAGTACAGCAGATAAAAATAAATTGAACATGCAAAGTATTCAATAGGGCAATGATAATTGAAGTTGTTTGTGTATTTATTAAAGATAAAATCCTCATAATCAAGTTTGCATTTACTCTATGAGATCATGAACATAAATATTTATTATGTAGCATATGGATAGTATTTATTATAGATCTAAATGTGTGGGGCATGCCTGGATGGCTTGCCTCAGAGGCAGTCCTAGCTGGCCCCCCCTATTTCCCAGCCCTGGGGTCACGTGTGGCTATTATGCCGGAAAGGTGGTTCTAGCTGGCCCCGCCTCCCAGCCTTGGGACCACGTCTGGCCAAGATGGCACCTGATGGTGAACCCGGAGGTGGTCCTGTGGACTGTGATGTAAAATAAGGCCGCCTCTTAGGATTGGTCCCTTGGCTCTCCACCCTTGACGGACAGCTCAGGCCGCCTCACAATCCCTAGATAGGTGCACGTACATCCCTCCCCTTCCTGCCAATCTTTGACCTGATTGGCTCCTGTACCTTATTTAATAGAAGGATCTACCTCAATAAATGAGCCTTTGCACTGACTTAAGCTCCAGGGCCATCTGTTTGTCCTCCAGTGAGGGAGGGCTGGGTGCGGGCAGTCCGTTGACCCTTTCCTTTTCTTGGCTCACCTGGTCGGGGCGTGTTTCCCCATCTCTCCCACAGGTCAGGAGAGTGCGGGAGGCTAGAGACCCCGACATAAATGTAACTAGGCTTGGATTTATGCTGACAAGTTTACAGCAATTGGACACAACTAACAACAACATGCAACAATTGTCATTATTGCGCTTTGACACATGAGGGGAAAAATCTGTTTTGAAAGCTCACAGATCTCTTTTTTGAAAATTGTTATTGTAAGGGTGATGTACATAGGGGTTACAGTTACATAACTCAGGAATTTAGTATATTTCTTTCCAGAAAGTGTTACCTTTTCCCTCCTTTCCTCTCAGGTTTTCCCTCCCAACTCCTCTCCCCCACAAGTTGTGTAGTTCATTTCAACATAGTGTCTCGTGAGTATCTGCTGCATTTGTACATCCCTTGTCCCACCATCAAAGATCTTTATATACCCCAAACTATCATGTCTTGATAAATGAAAATTAAAAATGGAATATGAAGGAGAAATTGAAATGTAAATATCGTTAAAAATCCTTGACATATTTTGTGTGTATAAAAGTGAACATAAAGAAATAAAAATAACATCTGGATATCCTAATAAAGCTATGTAATATAATAAATGTAATGTTATACAACAAAAACAAACATGTTTTATTTTCAAAATTGTGCACAATGTAGAAAAAACACATAAAATTCTAGACCACTTTGACATAAAAAAATTAAACAAATGTAATTATAATAAATAAATACATGCAAACTATGGTTTTTAAAATAAAACAACATATGTAGGCAAAGGTAACAGTACAGAAATAAAAAACAAACTTCCAAAAGCATCATTGAAAAGGCTTCTCATGGTAGTGCAGGTCTGCTACTTGGGTGGCAGGGACAAGGCAAAAGTGAGTTTGATGACAGCAGAAGCAAACTTAGGGATACTCTATGTAAAAAAAAAAAATGTAAAAACTAGGCACTGGTGGTTCAGTCCTGTAATCCTAACTTCTCAGGAGGCTGAGTTCTGAGGATCCCAGTTCAAAGACAGCCCTGGCAGAAAAGTCCCTATGAGACTCCTAGCTCCAATTAACCACTCAAAAACTGAAAGTGGATAGTGTGAAAAGTTGACTAAAACAGAACAACAACAACAAAAACCTGAAAGTGGAGCCATGGCTCTAAGTGTTAAAGTGCTAGCCTTGAGGAAAAGGGCTCAGGGACAGCACCCAGGCCCTGAATTCAAGCCACGGGACTAACAAAAAACAAAAGAATGAACGAAAGTAAGAAAGAAAGAAAGAAAAAAAGAAAGAAAGAAAAAAAGAAAGAAAGAAAGAAAAAAGAGAGAGAGAAAGAAAGAGAGAGAAAGAGAGAAAGAAATGTAAACAAGTGGGGTAGGTAGAGAACTAGGGGCTCTAGCTATTATCCTTAGTATTGAATAGGAGTATTGGGAGGGAGAGAAAGAGAGAACAAACGTGCAAATGATATCAAAAGGCTATCTTTAATCTCAGATTTCCTGACTTTGAACATTATTTTCTCTGCTTTTTCATGTTTTTTCTCTTCTTTTTAAAATTTAAGTTTAACATCAAGGTGATGTAGAGAGGGGTTACCTTTACACAGGTAACATAGCGAGTACATTTCATGCCAAACTTCTTACCTCCTCCCTTATTTTTCTCCCACTTTCACACCCATAAGCATCCCCCCACCCCAAAGCTGTACTGTTCATTTCCAACATATTGTCACTGCTGCATTGGTTCACTTTTTCCTTTGTCTCACCATTTTGATATTCCCCTTCCCTTCCCTAATTCAGATAAATATGTGTACAATACCCAGGGTACCAAATCTAATACAGTGACAAGAGGGTATAAATTATAGGGAAAAAATAGAAATAATTTCACTTAGTACTTTAAAAATAACAACAAAAATAAAAAAAATCTTGTTTCTAAATCTTGAAGTTCATTTTGCTTAATATTATCTTATATGATCATATGTACATAGCTACTGAGCTATTGTGATCCTCTGCTAGGACTATCCTAGACATATCTAATTTATATTTAGAATTCAAAATATTAAATCCCCCAAAACATATCCTCAAAGAAACAATTGTCCCATTAATAAGTGTGCTAAAGACTTAAAAGAGAGACTTCTCTGAAGAGGAAACAAGAATGGCCAATAGCAACATGAAGAAATGCTCACTCTGACCATAAAAGGAATGCAAATAAAAAACAAAATTGAGATTCTACCTCACCAAGGTTAGAATGAGCATTATCAAGAAATCTAATAAGAACAGATGCTGGCAGGGATGTGGCCAAAAGGGAACACTACTATACTGTTGTTGGGAGTGTATACTTGTTCAACCATTCTGGAAAATAGTATGGAGTTTCCTCAAAAGAGTAAACATAGAGATCATCTATGACCCAGCAATCCCACTTCTGGGCATTTACGCAAAGAATCACAAACAAGGGCATACTAAAATTACCAGCACAACCATGTTCAATGCAGCATTATTTACCATAGCTAAATTATACAACCAACCCAGATGCCCTTAGAAGATGAATGGATTAAGAAATTGTGGTATATGTGCACAATAGAATTCTATGCTTCTATCAGAGAGAATAACATTGCCCCATTCATAAGGAAATGGAAAGACTTGGGAAAAAAGCATATTAAGTGAAGAGAGCCAGACCCAAAGAAACATAGATTTCGTGGTCTTCCTCCTCTTCATTTTTAATGTTTTTTTTCTCTCTTTTTTATGTTTTAATAATCTTGTGGTTTGAACTCAGGGCTTTTTATTGTGAGCTGGGAATTCTACCCCTAGACCTAGCCCTTTAGCTTCAGATATTATTATTATTATTATTATTATTATTATTATTATTATTATTTATATTTTAGGGTCTTAGGTTTCTAACAGAACATAGCTTTGGACTGGCCTTTATAAACCTCCCATAGCTAGGTGATAGCCTTAAGCCATTATACCTGCCTTGTTGGTTGAAATTGGCTCTTGGTAACTTTTTTTGCCCAGACTGCATTGAATCACACTCCTCATAATCTCTGCTTTCCAGTACGTGTGATTACAGGATGTTTTTTGTTTTTTTTAAACTCTCCTTTCTGTCACAGTCTTCCTTCACTTATGTTCACCTGTCAACCTTCCTTCCTGACATACTCAGTTTATAAGCCATATTCCTGCCTGTCTAGGAGACCAAGCAAAACCCAGGGTTGCAGAACTGAACAAAATGATGTGACTGTCCATGGCAGCAGTGATGCTAGATCAGCATAGAATACTGGATCCCAGGTGGGGAAGGGAATTCCCTTTGGAAGGTGCATGCAGTGGAAGGATCACAGCAGCAGCAGAAGCAGCGAAGCACAGTTGTCAGAGTCTGAGGGGAATTTGATTGTCAAGAGCATCGGCAGTGTGCAATCACACTAGCAGCCCAGGGGTGAGCCTGAATGTGGAGTTGAGGGTATCCTCCATGTCTTCGAATGGTGGGAATGACAGGAGGGAAGGAACTGTATTGCATTAAAAGAGATGGAAGATAATGACAATGTATTTCTCATTGTCATAGAAGGGAGGTATGAATACAAAGCCCTGCCATGAATAATTGTAAAATGAACTGTGTAGTGTTGGTTTGAAGTAGGAGTGTATCAGTGCAAACCTAAAATTTTATATTAATGAGACGTGATGGATAGAAGCTTGATGGATTGACAGAATACACACAGAAATACTTGTGAGAATGTGGGTGTTTGGATATGAAGACACACATAAACACATATGTCCTCAAATTCTGTTCACACAGAACACAAACATCAATAGCTCAATAATAAGCAAATTTATAATTTAAATATTTATTTCTGAGTCAAAATCAGGACCAAAGTTTTAAAGTTGGAGAAATATTTGATTTCAAGACTGAGAGAAGCTTAGGTGAGCCTTTAGCATCTTGAAGGTTGATAGAGCATGTTGAAAGGAAATAGAAAATATCTTAAAGGATATCACAAGATATCACAAGAAATGTACTCACTGCCCTATTATGTAACCGTACCCTTTTTGCACAAGACCTTGTCAACAAAATCTAATTAATAAAAAACATCTTAAAGGAGCTCCAACTAATTAAATCTGTGCTAAATTGAATGTCGAAATAACATTGATATGAAGGATTTAAAGTAATGGAGGAGACTGAGAATCCATGCTAATTTGAATGAACAGATGTATAAGAGAGAAGAGCTTCAGTCTGTGATGGAGGGCCAACTCAAAAATATAGCTGAAACAATGAGAGAATTGGAGTGCCATTATTTTGTACCCATTATGGGTGTTGATTACATCAGGTTAAAAAAAAAAAAGAAGCATGAGCAAATGCTAAGATGGCTGAGTACAATTTTGATAATGAATGTCCTATTAACATAGTTTCAAATTACCTCCCAAGAAATACTTAATCATTCACATCATAAGGATGATTTTGTAATGGAGAGACCTAGCAACCATCAATTTAAGAGAAGTGATCAAAATTAACCTAAATGATACTAGGGCAAATCAGAATCACGTACTATCCAGTAGAAAGCAATAGACCAGTTACCATATCACTTCTGTGACATACATGTTCAACATGTTCTGGAGTGAATCTAATCATAAGGAAATGAACTAAACCAGGTTGAGGGACAATCTACAAAACTATTTCCCTGTGATCCAGAAAACCACTGATATCTTAATTATCAATGAATAGTTCTTCAAGATTGGAGAAGCCTAGAAACGTATGACAACCAAACATAGCATGATCCTGAGTGGGTTTGCTACTGATAAAGGACACTAGTAGGAAACTAGCACAGCCTGAACTCAGAGTAGGGAACATGATAGAAAGATCTATCATCTATCCCACCATTGTTATTGTAAAAGCAAATTCAGGCTTCTGTCTTTACCAAAACAGCCTAGTGGCATCATAAATATGTTTCTAAAAAACAGAACATTTAGACATTTTCCCACTGATACTAATTTTACCAATTTTTACTACATCCTCATAAAAAGACAATTTATTTTGGATCAGTCATGTCAATCTGCATATGTGACAACTTAATGTTTCTAATGCAAGAGCTTCAAGGGAAATTTCTATTTTCTTTTCTACTAAACAACCTATAACTAATTTGTAGAAAAAAGTAAGCTCTGGAAATCAAAGTAGTTCTACTTTTAAAATACCACTTAAGCAAGGCTTGTTTCCACAAAGAAATAAAGGCAGCTAGGACATGCCTTTAGATATCAATTAAAACACTGAAAAGTGAAAATCCAGAAGTACCTGTGTTCACTCTTCCTCTCTCTATTCATCCATGGTCCTTCATGTTTCTGTTCATCCACTGTGTCCCACCTTGTTGTCACTCCCTTCAACAACAAAACATGTTTTAACTTCCTGGTATTCACTTTGTTAAGCTAATTGTTTATGTTCAAAGGAGTGATGCCATTGGAATCCTCTCATTAAAGTACCATGCTTTAGTCAACTTGTTTGTTTATATATATGCATATACATAGAACATATATACATAGAACCCTGTGTATGTTTTCATATATTTATAATTTAGATATAGCTTTACATATGAAGCCACTGTGCTGTTTGTCTCTCTGAGCCTGAAGTTTTATTATATTCAGTGTACACTGTGAACATGAAACAGTATAATATTTGAGGGGATGGGTGAGATGAGGGGGAACAATGGAAGGAGTGACACTGATCAAGATACATTGTATTCATAAACTGACGTATTACTTGAAACTCCTTTGTACAACTATTTCCTTTGTGTGTACCAGTCCTGATGCTTGAACTCAGGGTCTGGGCATTGTCCTTGAGCTTTTGTTGCTCAAGGCTAGCACTCTACCACTTGAGCTATAGCTCCAACTCTGGCTGCTTTATTTTTGGTGGTTAATTGGAGGTGAGAGTCTCATGAGTTTTCCTGCCTGAGCTAACTTTAGACCACGAGCCTCAGATCTCAGTCTCTTGAGTAGTTAGGATTCGAAGTATGAGCTGCTAGCCCCTGGAAATTTTTTTTATTTTAATCCATAAATGCAGCTGCAAACATGAGAGGAAATACAGATTAACTAGAGAGGAAATAGAAATTAATGCCAAAAATCCACATGAGAATGATGACACTTTGGTCTAGTGAAGTAGCTCTGTTTTGCATTTGGTAATTTAAGTTTTGTGTATTTTTATATACATAGTTTCTGAGTTACGATCTCATAGGAGAGGGTATAGGACAGAGTTCCTGGAACTTGTTACCCTTCTGTCTCCAGTCCGAAGTATTCACATTTTGGGTGTATATCACCATGTGTAGCCTGAATTACATAATACATTTGGTGTGTTAATTTGTATTCTGGTTCTGGGCCTGGAACTCAGGGCCTGAGGCTGTCCCTGGGATTTTCTTGCTCAAGGCTAGTGCCCTACCACTGGAGCCACAGCTCTGCTTCTGGCTTTTCTTTTGCTTGTTTATTGGCAATAAGAATCTCCTAGACTTTTCTGCCTAGGCTGGCTTCAAACTGCAATTTTCAGACCTTAGCCTCTTGAGAAACTAGGACTACAATTATGGGCCCATAGCACCCAGCAATTTGTTTTCCTTAGTCCAGAAATACAGCTGCAGAAGTGATGTGGAAGAAAAGGCTATGGTAGTGAATCATGTTTTGTCTTCAGGTAATACTAAACAGTGATCTTTTACCTAGCCAGGCAGCCAGGAGTGAGCAGGACTAATGGAGATGTCAGTTCTAAGGTCTCATCACCAGGTACGCAGGGAGCTGCAAAAGTAAAGGTGATTTGGGTCCCTGTGGCCTACAAATTTATAAAGCTGTAAGCCACACTGTTGATCCAGAAAGCTAAGTAGCCTAGTTAGGAAAGAAGCCATCCCTTTGGCAGACAGTCAAATATAGGATACAAGCTATCTATGGGATGGGGATTACAGTTGAAGCAGGCTGCTGTGGCCCTGAAAACATGAATTTGTCTCTTAAAATTCCATTCCTACCTAGTTTGCTGGCCATAGATGCAAGAAACTGGACATAACAGAGCTACAGTTTGATATATTAAAACAGTTTTAATTCAGGTGACTACTGCTGGTTTTCCCATTAGCTTTCCTAGTACATACTATTACAAGATGTTCACAGAAGAGAGAAAGAGGATAGCAGGTGTATACAGTTGGTGAAATACAATTCATTTTAAAACAGAAACTGAAATCTCTTTATGATAGAAATTTAACTGGATAGAAGAGAGGACCTCAAAGAGCAATGTGATAAACAAGCACATGCAGAGTGCATATTGGGGGCTTGGAGAGGCCATGAATTTTAACTGAGATTTTCCAGAACATGGTTTCTGTTATATGGATTAGGACAGTCATCAGATTTAGTGACTTAATCATCAGTTATATAAATAACAGAACACACTTCCAGCACAGTCTTGAGTTTTACCAGTGTCCGAGACAATCAAGAAATCTGTTTTCCTGAGAAAGAAGAAGGTATAGACAATGAATAAATGGAAAGAGATAAACTCTGAGATGAATTCAGCAGTTGTTTTAAGAGGACAGTGCTGGAAAACTCACTAAGCCCTGAGCCCATACCCTCACCCCATCAGAATAATTTGACTTACATTAAGTCTTGCTCCTCACGCTCGCCTGCTATGAAATGAACACTTCTCCTCTTGATGCCTGCAGTGGCTAACACTTTAGACCATCATGTTATTGCCAATAACCATTTGCTCAATAGCCAGTTTAAATGTCTTACGCAGAGAGGAAGCTACTTTAACACTTAATAGCATCCATTCTAAAAGTCTTCACCAAAAAAAATAAAACAGCTGAATTGCAAGGTGTCTGGAACTATCCCTTTTATAAAAAGGAGAAACCCCTTTTGGTTTTTTTTCACATAATACTAAACCCATCATTACACATAAGAGCATGAATGTGCAAACAGGTGCACATGTGTTATTGGGATGTGAAAGGGGGTAATTAGGGAAAAGAGGAGCTGATCCCAATGATATTATCACCCTAGAACAAAGGAAATCATTTAAAAATGTATGGTAACAATCAATACAAGAAATGTATCCAATGCCTAATGTATGAAACTATAACCTCTCTGTAATTCAATTTGATAATATATATATATATGTATTAGAAGAGTTTTAACCATATAAAGACTGTGTTAGCAGCTATACATGAACAAAAAAAAAAAAAAACACAGACCCTGCCATCCTGAAATTTACAGAATGACTCAAATGGCAGCCTAAACTCCAAGAGTTTTAATTCTTGAATATTTTAGTCTAGGTCAATGCGTTTGTGATGAATTAAGATTACCTACAACCCAGTAATGTTTCATGTTGTGTGTGGTGTAAACACTTTTATTAATGGCTTAAATACATGATTTAGTCAAACCAGGGTTTAATTTGCCTTACATTGTAAGAAATATGGAGCTAGGTGCCAGAGGCTATAATTCTAGCTACTCAGGAGGCTGAGGTCTGATGATTACAGTTCAAAGATAGCCCAGACATGAAAGTCCATAAGCTTCAAAATCACCAAAAAGCTGGGAGGTGGAACTGTGGCTTCCCTGGTAGAGGGCTAGCCTTGAAGGAAAAAGTAAGGGCCGGTGCATAGGGCCTGAGTTCAAGCCCCAAACTCTAGTGCTGATGGACACAAAGACATACAGTCTGATGAAGGAAGGAAGGAAGGAAAGAAGGAAGGAAGGAAGGAAAGAAGGAAGGAAGGAAGGAAGGAAGGAAGGAAGGAAGGAAGGAAGGAAGGAAGAGAAAATGAAATACAGAGGTAAGTACTAGTTGACTTGAGCTTATCTCAATCATTCATCAAGATCTCAACATCTTTTTACTCTTTCACTTTGCCAGCTTTGCATGTTGAACTTTCACTCTGAGACATGATGGCTCCTGGGTGTGTAGTTTAGATATTACAATAGGAAGCAATACAATTATCTTCAAAGATAGGAAGTACTCAAGAAAGTAAACTACTTGTTTTCTTCCTCTCTACATTTTTTTTTTTTTTTGTGTATATGTGTGCTGTTCCTGGGGATTGAGCTCAGGGCCTAAATGATCTTTCTTTTTTTTTCATGGCTAGCACATTACCAATTGAGCTACAGCCCAAATTTTGGCTTTTTGGTAGTTTATTGGGGATAAAAGTCTCACAGACTTTCCTGGCCAGGCTGGCTCCAACTGCAGTCATCAGATCAGAGCCTCCGGAGTTGCAAGGATTACAGGCATGAGCCACTACTAGCTCCTGGCCTCTACTTTTAGTACAAAGGAGCACATCCTATAAATTCTGGCTGTTGAACAATTTGTCATAGCTAAAATATGGAACCAACCCAGATGCCCCTCAGTAGATGAATGGATCAGGAAAATGTGGTACATATACACAATGGAATTTTATGCCTCTATCAGAAAGAATGACATTGCCCCATTCATAAGGAAATGTAAGAACTTGGAAAAAGTTATACTAAGTGAAGTGAGCCAGACCCAAAGAAACATGGACTCTATGGTTTCCCTCATAGGGAATAATTAGCATAGGTTTAGGCTAGTCATAGCAGAGGAACACAAGAGCCTAATAGCTATGCGCCTATGAACACATAAGATGATGCTAAGTGAAATGAACTCCATGTTATGTAAACGAGGGTTATATCACTGTTGTAATTACTTTCAACACACCATGTGAAACCATAGCTTCTTTTGTTGATGATCCTCTTGTATCCTTTCCTGTGATTGTACTCACGCTATCACAGTATCTCATCTGAATACACTGTATACTGTATATACTGGTATTAGAACTAGGGAAGTGAAAGGGACTATCAAAATGGAGATACAAAGGATAAAAAGACAAATAACTCCAAAAGCAATACTTGCAAAACCATTTGGTGTAAACCAAGTGAACAACTCATGGGGGGAGAGGGAAAGGGGAGGAGGGATGGGGGAATGAGGGAAAAATGAAAATAAAAAAAAATTATATTTCACTTTGAAAAAAAAAGTTCTGGCTGTTGAATATCATATATTTTGTGTGCTTATACTGTATCCCACAGAAATCCCTATTATACATGCCATATTCAACTTTTTTGAGATTGAAAATCATCCAAACTAATTCATAAAAATAATCATTCATTCATGCTGATCTTACATGACTTTGTTCCCATTTGTTAACTTCTGGAAAATATAGATGCTTAGAATTATTTTCTCCATACTTTATGGAGGATAGATTGGAATGATACAATATGGACCACAGTCATGACACTCAATTTTAACCATGGAACCAACCCAGATGCCCCTCAGTAGACGAGTGGATCAGGAAAATATGGTACATACACACAATGGAATTCTATGCCTCTATCAGAAGAAATGATACTGCCCCATTGGTAAGGAAGTTCAAGGACTTGGAAAAAATCATACTAAGTGAAGCAATCCAGACCCAAAGAAACATAAACCTTATGGTGTCCCTCATAGGTAGTCCATGATTAGGCTAATCATAGCAAAAGATCAAAATAGCTCAATAGTTACACCCATATGATCTCATAAGATAGGGGCTGGGGATATGGCCTAATGGCAAGAGTGCCTGCCTCGTATACATGAGGCCCTGGGTTCGATTCCCCAGCACCACATATACAGAAAATGGCCAGAAGTGGCGCTGTGGCTTAAGTGGCAGAATGCTAGCTTTGAGCAAAAAGAAGCCAGGGACAGTGCTCAGGCCCTGAGTCCAAGTCCCAGGACTGGCCAAAAAAAAAAAAAAAGATGATGCTAAGTGAAATGAACTCCACATTATGGAAACAAGTGTTATATCACTGTTGTAATTATTTGCAACATGCCATGTGAAACCGTACCTTTTGTTGTTGTTTTTTCTTATCTGTTTGTTTGATTGTTTTGTTTTGTTTTGTTTTGTTTTGTTTCTCCTACATTCCTTCCCTGTGGTGGTATCCCTACTATCACTGTATCTCATCTGAGTACCCTTGCTACTGTTTGTATGGGTATTCAAACTAAGGAAATGAAAGGGAATAACAAATTTGAGAGACAAAATATAAAATTCCAAACCATTCCAAAAGCAATACTTACAAAATCATTTGGTGTAAATCAACTGAACAACTCACGGGGGGGAGAGGGGAAAGGAGAGGGGGAGAAGGGAGGAGGTAACAAGTTGAACAAGAAATGTACTCACTGCCTTACATACCCCTCTGTACTACACTTTGACAACAAAGAAAAAAAGTTCTAGATTATAGTTTGTGATTATAGTATAATATAAAAAAATGAATCTAGTATATCAAAAATAAAATAGATGATTTCTGCCTCTACAAATAACTGTGATAACAATCCCCAAATGAGATGCTACTATATAAGCTTCATTCTCTTTCAATATATTGCTGCATACACAATTGCATGTTCATAAATTAGGTAAACACTAACTCAGCATTTGCCTAACTCATGTAATTAAAAAATTCTTAAAAGCAACCCCAAAAGACATTGAAATAAAATGGTACTTTCATCTTCCATAGACTTGTATAATAATATGAGGTATGTATTTTTATCTCTTCCTAAATGTCTACTATGTATTTCATATATACAAGTTTTCCCAAATTCACCTATTATTTGGTGATATTTCCAATCTAAAAGCTATCTTCCAGAACAAGAATTCTCCTGCAATCTATGTTCTTTATATAGAAATAACAGACATCTGAAGGACTTACAATACATTTCATTTTTTTAATGAGAAGAAAAGTAGTAGTCTGTTTATGTCAACAAGGAACAAATAAGTATGGATAAGCACTGAGAGTATCCTTGATTGCTGTTACACAACATAATAAAATATACTACTTGACTTAAAACAGATGAAAAGATAGCTAATGTCTTATCATTGGCCAAGGAACTATTTACCAATTTTATTTAGACTATGTTTTTCTTGTAGCAATTTTTAGCTGCTCCATATTACAGACAAAATGACAAGAATAGTAAATTGAAAATGCATCTTCTATTTTTTTATTCAAATTTTTATTATCAAACTGATGTACAGAGAAGTTACAGTTTCATACGTTAGGCATTGGATACATTTCTTGTACTGTTTGTTACCTTGTCCCTCATACCCCCTTCCCTCCCCCCCTTTCCCTTCCCCCCCCCCCCCGAGGTGTTCAGTTCACTTACACCAAACAGTTTTGCAAGTATTGCTTTTGTAGTTGTTTCTCTTTTTTTACCCTGTGTCTCTCAAATTTGGTATTCCCTTTGAATTACCTACTTCCAATACCAGTAAACACGGTTTCCAATATACTCAGATAAGATTACAGAGATAGTGTAGGTACAACCACAGGAAGGTGATACAAGAACATCATCAATAATAGAAGCTACAGATACACATATGACGTTGAAAGTAGTTACAACTGCGATATAACAATTGTTTCCATAACATGGAGTTCATTTCACTTAGCATCATCTTATGTGGTCATATGGGTATAGCTATTGGGCCTTGTGATGCTCTGCTATGACTTGCCTAAACCTGTACTAATTATTCCAAAAAAAAAAAAAAGAAATGGGGAGGAGGGAAGGTGGGAGAAAAATGAGGGAGGAGTTAACAAGTTTGACAAGAAATGTACTTACCTCACATATGCAACTGTAACCCCTCTGTACATCACCTTGACAATAAAAATAACTTAAAAAAAAGAAAATGCATCTTCTAAATTCAACATTTAGCTTAAAATCTTAGTTTCTCCAAGATAAATTTTGAAAATGTCAACTTCTCCATGATATCTTTTGAACTCTCTTCTTAGTCTTCTCTCATAATGTACATCAGAAATGCCATGTTGCACTGTCAGTTAATTGTGGACCTGACTGTGCTGCCCTGGCAGCTCACATACTAAAGTGTGGATTTAGGTACAAAATCAAGGGAACTATGGGAACCACATATTATTTTAATACGAAACCAGGCATTTGTCAGCTTCTGCTTAGATAGACATAGACCAAGCAATCTGGATGACCTATAGACTCTATCTGCAAAAGATACAGTTGTATATTTACTTAGCTATTTCTAAAATGTCCATAGTGTGCAAAGAAAAATCTATGTAACTCTACAGCTACATTTAAGCTTTCCAATTTATAGATTTAGAATTATAGAGAGAGCTATGAAAAACCTTACATTTGACCTAGTACAGATACTTCTGAAACAAGACACAGTAACCATAAAATTGTAATTTTAAATTATAGGAACCTAATATTTTTATGGATGCCATTCTGACAGTGGAGAATACAAAAAAGAAAAAGTATATCCATAATGTATTATCTGGGGAAATATCCATATCCACAATATCTGAATAACTTTCAAATCTGTAAGGAAAAACAAAAAATTAAGAAAATCCAATAGCAAAATAAGAGAACATTTTCTACAAACTCCACACGAGAAGACATCTAAGTAGACCTCATTTTTCACACAAAAAAGTGCTTATCTTCATTAACTATCTAAGGTAAAACTAAGGTAAAAAACATACTTGCAAGATTAGCTAAAGGGAAAAATATAAAAAGTACTCACTCTTAGGCTGGCAATAAAAAGAATTCTCATCGATGGCTGGAATAAGGGAAATTGGTAAAATTACAACATTCTTACAGTATCCACTGAAGATGATTTCAGACACATTATAACCTAGCATTGCCACTTATTCCAATCCAAAAAGAAATGACTACACTTGAACGTTGGATAGCAGCACTGTTTCTCATATTAGGAGTATGAGGAGGAAAAGAGGATAAAAGAGAAGAAAAGAAGATAATAAAAAGGTGATAGATTGCAGACACTTACCACAACCCTGTATCTCCACAAGCCAGGAAAAAAACACTCAGATAGTTGGCTACAAAATAAGATGGGTGAGATAGTAAGCTAAGAAGGACCCAAGTAAATTTCTAAATTGACAGTAACCAGACAAAACTAAAAAATTATCAAGTCTTTGATCTACAAAAGGAACAAAGTAAACAAAGCTTCTTGAACTACACCTGTTTCTCTGGAACCACATGGGAGAAAAGAAGCTAGGCTCACCTCTCTGTGCCTCAGGACCCTTAAGAGTTCTGCCTAACCCAGTTAAGTACAAGTAAACCCTCTGCCCATGGGGACTGTTGGCAGAGTTGACTGACGAAAGATTCACACATCTGGTCAAGGGCCTGGAAGGAGAAAAACAAAACAAAACACAACACTCCATAGTTATGTACCAAACATGGAATGAGTGAGCAGAGGGCTTTTTCCTGTGATCTGGATTCAACCTTGTAACCACAGACTCCTAAAACATGTTCATGGGCACTTAATCCAAAACTAACAAGTCAGGATTCAATAGAGACACTTGTATACCCACGTTTCTTGCTGCACTATTCACCAAAGCAAGTTATAGA
This sequence comes from Perognathus longimembris pacificus, assembly GCF_023159225.1. NCBI lineage: Eukaryota > Metazoa > Chordata > Mammalia > Rodentia > Heteromyidae > Perognathus > Perognathus longimembris. The sequence continues at coordinate 67,018,009 of NC_063164.1, forward strand.
AACAAGCCAGATGCCCTTAATGAACCAGTGGATGATGACAATGTGATTTACACACACACACACACACGCGCGCACACACACACACACCTAAAATTTTACTATTCCATCAGGAAGAATAACTTTTATGTTTTTTGACAGGTAATGAATCAACCTAAAAAAATTATGTTAAGCAAAGTAAGTTCATCTCAGAGAGACAAAGGATGCATGTTTTTCTCATATGTGGAAATTAGATCTAAATTATAAATATATGAAAACATATACAATGTCATATGAATATATACATAAACATATTGACAGGGGAGGATTGCAATGTTGTAATTTCTTCAAACAACTATCATTATTTTGTCACAGTAAATACCAGGAAGCTGAATCATAGGTTGTCAAGAGAATGTAATGTGAAGGAGAGGGTGGGCAGACGAAATGGAGGAAGGAGGTGTGGGAAGATGTAGTAATAATATTTGACATACATATGTAAAAATGCAACAAGTAATGTGAAGGAATGAGTAAAGGTGTGACAAATGGAGGAAAAATGATGGAAGGAGTGATATTGATCAAGATGCATTGTATTCACACGACACGTTGAATTGAAACCCTTTTATACAACTAGTTAAAGATAATAATACTAAGTGGTTTATCTTTGCTGTTGTTATTTCCAATGTACCCTTGAAATTATCATTTTTTTGTTTCTTCCCCTTGTTTTACCCCGGATGTCACTGTAACAGACTTTGGTACACGGGTATTATATGTAAATTTATCAGACTTAGTGAATGGGAGCACCAAATGGTGAGACAAAGGGTAAAAGGTGAACCAATGCAACAGCAATACTTACAAGACAATAAAAATAAATAAATAAGAAGAAAAAAAGAGCATGGGTAACTATTTTTTGACTTGAACTCTAATTGCCCGAGAAATAAGACCAAGTATTGATAAATGGGAATACCTCAGCTTAAAAACATTTTATCAATTCAAAAAAATCAAGAGGTGCCATAGAATGGGAGAAAGTCTTCAGCAGCTTTAAACAGATAGATAATGAATACTCAGATTGTAGAAAGAGCTCGAAAAATACACAGCAATCAAATACATAGTTCAGGTAATAAATGAGCAAAGAAAATGAAGAGATGGTCCTCAAAAGAAACACAAATAGCTAATAGGTACAAGAATGTCCATGGTCAGGAAAGAAATGTAAGCCAAAGCTATGCTAAGATTTCATTTCACCTGAGTTTGAATGGCAAATCAAGAATACAAACAAGTGCCTGTGTATATGCAGGGTAAACGGAATTCTCATAATACCAGTATACTCTATATATGAAGTAATTTACCACACTTATCTATTTTTCCATATGAATAAAGGTTAAATTTTTCTCAGAGAGCTACATCTTGTGATATACAACATTGGAATTAACATCCTCATCAAAAGAGTAGCTCCGTTACACTAAAAATGTGTTGTTAAATTTAAATAGACTGTACAGAAAACATCCATTATTAATTAAGTTGGCCAGAAACACACAAAAAGATAGTGCAAATTATGTTCTATAATTTATCCAAAAGGTAGGAAAGGCCATGTTGGCATTCAGTACATTATGAATACTCTATAGAATCGAAATTCATAAAACACTCCCTATTTCAAATGACTAAACTGTGTGGCACATTAGGAATGCCAATTAAAGTTTCAAATTGCATTTTTTTTGGAACCACTTGCCAGTAGCATCCATCTTCCTCAAAGTAACATCTGTGAAGCTGGCAGTGTGAGCCCAGAGCTTTGGACACTATAGAGTAGAATAATATAAGCTAAACTTTATTTTTCCAAAAAGCCTTCCTAAATTCAACTTTTCCCTATCTACTATAGAAAACTCCTTGAAAGTTTATATTGTTTCTAAATTTTATTTTATTTATTTAGTCATTTTTCCAATCCTGGAGCTTGGACTCAGGGCCTAAGCACTATCCCTGGCTTCTTTTTGCCTAAGGCTACACCACTCTACCTCTTGAGCCACAGAGCCACTTCTGGCTTTTTCTATATATGTGGTGCTGAGGAATCAAACACAGGGCTTCATGTATGGGAGGCAAACACTCTACCACTAGGCCATATTCCCAGCCTGTTTCTAAATTTTAAAGGAACAACTATTTCATCTTTACCATATTAATTTTTTTCAAAGACACTTTTTATAAGTATGAAAAATTTCAACATCAATCACAGATTAGAGTTCTTTTCAGTCAGGGCCAAGCCCTTAGAAAAGTATTATTTGGGGGCTGGGGATATGGCCTAGTGGCAAGAGAGCTTGCATCAGGATCTTAGATCCTGATGCCACCTGATACTTCTCCATGTTACAGAGTTGTAAGCATCTGAAAAGAGTTGTGGGATAGAATTTGAAAGCCGTTTAGAAAGCCTGTCATCTGCAAATGTCACTTTCATTATCTTTATGAGCCTCTAACTCTAGAATTGAAGTTTATGCTGGTAGAAGTTCCCCAACTTTTAAGAAAACTTGTAAAAAAATGTATTTAAAGAGAATCTTGAAGCTTTCACCAGCACATCCTTCAGCAGGAATAAACAGAAAGCATTAACAGGAGACAGTGAAGGCTTTCCATGACAAATGTCACTACCTTGTTTCATGCTATAGCCTCACTTTTGATTAATTTTAATTCTGCAGTTGTAGGGTTTTGGTGTTCTCACTTTTTTTTATCATTTTGATTGTTAACTACTTTCATTTGTTCTATAACCTCTAGAACTTTCTGTTTGTGTTCTACTAAAAATAATGATGAAACTTCTTATTTTCAAGTCATCTAGAAAATTATTTGCCAAATGTTATGGGTTTTTCTCAGTAAGAAAACCAGTCTATCTTATTAGCACAGTTAAAAGAAAGAGATATGAATACTAGTCTCAGAATTTCAACATGATTGCTCAATTCCAAAGGCAACTATTTGGATGCATACTGAAGCTCTGATTTAAAACATTACTTATATTTAGGTACTTTTGTTTCTTGTCTCTACTAGACTTGAGAAGTTGCAAGACAAGACATCAAACTTTAAATAATTGATAGCCAACATTCTAAATATTGAGAAACCTTTTACTTCATTCTTTTTTTTTGTCAAAGTGATGTATATAGGGGTTACAGTCTCGTAAGTAATGCAGTGAGTACATTTCTTATCAAACTTACTTCTTCCTCCCTCATTTTTCTCCCTCTTCCCCCCCCCTTCCGAACTCCCCCCACCATGAGTTGTATAGTTGGATTATGGAATATAGATTTGTAAGTATGGCTGTTTCATTGGTTCACCTTTTACCCTTTGTCTCTCCATTTTGATGTTCTCCTTCCCATCCCTAGTTCCAATAAACATATATACAATACTTGGAGTACTAAAATCAATAACAATGACATCAGGGATAAAACCCTAGGGAAAAAAGGAAGAAGAACATGGCATAATTTCATATGGAGAATAATAACCACAATGGTAAACCACTTATTTCCATAACTTGGAGTTCATTTCACTTAGCATCATCTTATGTGCTCATATGTACACAGCTATTTAGCTATTGTGATCTTCTGCTAGGAATTTCCTAGACATGTTTTCACTTCATTCTTATGGAAGATTTATGGCTTATCACTATCTAATCTTCTCAATTCTTACTCAAAGTAAGCTTTTATCAGAGTGCTATTAGGTTATCATAATAATTACTACATTGTCTTTAAAAACTTAGCGTGTTGTTGAAATATTAAACATTTACTATGAAATGTGCCATGAGTGAAGAAAGTTTTGCATTAGCTCTAACTATTAATTACATGCATTCTACTTGGGCATGTAAATTTTGTTGTCTTATGTAAGTAATAATTACTAAATTATTTCTTCTAGTTGTGTTCATTTTCTGCATAGAAATACAATCAAGGTTTTTTAAGTCAAATAAATTAGAAAAAAATACCTAGAAAAGTGTCCCTCCTAAAATGCATAAATTGGTATCCTGGAAGAGCTTAGAATTTATTTCCTCATTAGTTGGCTAAATCTCTACTAAAAATGCCACAGTAGTATCAGAAAGTCTGCTTCTCTTATTGTCTGAGAGAATACTAAAGTGGAATGGATTCCCTGCAGAATGGAAGTGGAACTTGCTAATAGAAGCTTTTATTTCCGTTAAGTGGCAACATTGCTAGCAATTAAGAACAACAAACAGCCAACAGAAGGGGAAGAAAAGGAGAAGCAGAATGTTTGTCATTTTGAGGGGTTCATCAGGGAATGTGCTTAAATCAGGGGAATAAACTCTGCCACCCAAGCAGAGAAGCTGCATTGCTTCCAGAGTGCCCTAGTAACATCGAACAGTTAGGAAAACACTTTGTTTGCCTCTGTCTTCACTGCTGTATCCTGGGTGAGACTAGGGTACAGTTTGGAGCATGAGGAATGGGAGGCAGACAAAGCCAGGATGCTTAAAGTCAGTGGTTGATTAGGATTCATCTGAAAAGAACATTCTCTTAATGAAGAATATGAAAACATGTTCCTTATGTTCCATGTTCTGCAGGAGGCTTTTTCATTTGGTTGGTTTGGGAACAGAAGAGCTTGAAATTGTTTGTTCACTTTCTATGGTGATAGAAGTGATTTTATTACTCACACACCTGCTTATTAGATATAAAAAGATTTGTTTTCTAATGTTAGGTGCACATTCAATCATCAATGAACCATTCAAAGATCTCTGATGGTCACTACATTAAAGTTAAGCCCTACATTAGTCTTAAGGAGAGAGGTAATATCCACCAATATAATAATAGGGAAGGGAAGGGAAGGGAAGGGAAGGGAAAGGAAGGGAAGGATAGGGAAGAAAAGGGGAGGGAGGACAGGGGAAGGGAAGGAAAAGGAAAAGAAGGAAAGGGAAGGACAGGGAAGGGAAGGGAAGAGGAGAAGGAAGCTTGTAGGTAAACAAACAACAAAAAAGAGTGAATTACTCTTGTTAGTAAATCTGGAATACAAAAGAGCTCTGGGTAGATTGAAGAAGAAAAGCCAGAGCCTACTTTGGAAGTATAGAGGGAGGAAATACTCTGACCCAAGCATACTGAAATGCCTTACATCAGCCTTTCATCTTTGAAAAGTTGACAAGTAACACATGCCAAAGACCAGAGATGGAATTATAGCTTTAATTTATGTATGTTTTCAAAGAACATTGTGTTTAAAGTACTACAAGGCACTGAAACCTGCTGGGAGAACTGCGAGGCTGCAAAGCCATTAGCAGCTACCATTTAAAGCTGTTAAAAGGCAGTGCCCCAGTCACAGCTGAGAGAGCTGCTGAAACACTTCAGAAAGGCAGGTGCCAGCCAAATCCTCCACAGGTGTTGAGGAGACCCAAGGGCTGCAGGAGTCAGCTCCTGCCTCTGGGGTTCTGTGTACTCCTAAAGATTGTTGTCCTGGACTTCATTCCCAGATCCAATTACTGACAAAGCCATTGGTAGCAATTAATGCTTAGTGGGCATACAAAAATACCATTTATTACAATTAGCCCTTATGGATCAGTCTAAATAATAAATTGCACACATGCCAGTAAAGTTAACAGAAGAACTGTGGGAGCCTAACAATTGGATTTTGAGGTGAAACCAATGTAAAATCCCAAGTCTTCCTGTTCATTGCAAGCCGTGGATTCAGTGCCATGCTGCAACAGAATGGCAGAGATACTGACAGAGAAAGTAAACTTCTTCAGTCATACATTTTAAATTCATGGGTCAACTATAAAATAAGTAAGGGAAATTTCCAAGTGGTGTTGGAATTTTAATTAGTTCTCAATGAGCAGCTTGTGGCGATATTCTTAACAGTGGCATGTGAGACTTTCTGAGACTCAAAGTGAAAAAAATGAAAGAAATAAGAGCTACCTATAAAGTAGAATTACCCTGCTTCCCCACTCTAGGTCTCAACTTGGACCAAATGGTAGAATAATATGATACACAACAAGATAAATAATATATAAGTTTTAGAATTCAAAGTGTAGGCAACCATCATTTTCATTTCTGTCCATTTTGCTCTGTTTAGGCTGGTGAAGATTTTGGATGACCAAACAGATATGCTATGTACTTTTTATTTAATTTTTGATTATTGTTCTTTTTCCCTTCTTTAATCATAAAGTAGCATTGCAAATTGCTGGGGATTTTGATGGTGGTAAGTGTGCTCTGTTTCAGCAGGGCTCTCATTTCTAAATGAAAATTATATTAAATTTATCTAAGTCTCTGGATGAATATTCCAAGCTAGCAAGAAGCTGTTATAATGTACAGTAGATTTATAAGATTTGTGCTCAAATATGAAAATGACAGGGAGAAATGATGTTTCAAAATAATGCTGGTGTCATCCAATGCTCTTTTATCTCACCTGAGAAAAATCCCCTCTAAAATATTGGTATGGAGACCTAAAAACCTGTAAGCTCATTTTGGGGAAAGTGAAGAGATTATTAACAACTTGAGGTGTTCATTGCTAGAAAGGGCATGGTGACCTTGACAACCCTCAGAGATGCTGGATCCAGAGTAAAAACTGATGGCCATGGTATTATTTGAGAGAGGGGCAGTTACAGATCCAATTGATGGCAGAATAGCTGTTTGGGTGCCAACTGGTTTGTTTGGTTTGAGGTTTGAGTTTGCTCTTGTTAACCAAGGTCGTTGAAAGACATACCTGATCTGTAAAGGAGTGGGGAGTGACTTCAACCAAATGGCAGTGAGAGAGACATGGCGATGTTAACAAGGAAAAGGGAACCAAGCAAACAAGATGTTTGGAGCTCCAACAGTGTTCTTGAAGCCAGCAGCACTGTGAATGGCAACATAAACTTTATTGGCTCTAAACCAGTCTGTACAAGAGAAATGAATCAGGCTAACCCCTAAAGTGACTGTACAATGTATTTTATTATTTAGCTTTAGAAGTGTTTGGTGGTGGCTTTTGTGCCAATTCCAGGAATAATGTTGTTTTACCCGGTAATCATTAACCTGTATATACATCTACAAGTTAAATTTCCTATCTGTTATTTGTCTAGATTCATATCATTAACAGAGTGCCTGGAATGATTGATTCACCTATAGGTTGGGAGCAGCTTTTGTTCCATTAGGTTCTCACAGCACAGTTGGCTTATTTTTTGCACCCCTCCTGTCCTTTCACAAGAAGGCTGAAATGGGCCCACTGACATGCAACCATGGGCCAGGATATGACAAGCTTTTCAAAATGGTAGACTAAGAGATGTTTGTATCTCAGGATGAGGACTCTGCCCGGGTAACTCACAAAGGTCACCTCTATTTTGTAGCTTTGTACTGATGATGAGTTGCACAGTGATGGCTATATGAGATGCCATGGCATGAAATGAGTCTTTGGGTCACTTTAAAATGAACATCTCCAATTAGTATACCTCCAAGTTGCATATATGCATGCAGAAATAAACAGGTGAGGGTCTATGTTCAGGTGCCTTCTCACCTCTATATGTGCAAAAGGAACTGGTTTTAGCACAAATCCTCATGTTTAGTTCTACCCAAGATCTGTCTGTCTACTTCAACTCCAATAACTTATTCTGTGATCACAAAAAGTAAATGAACACAGATATAATCTAAAAATATAATGAAATTTTTTCTTATAGATAAAAAGTTAATCTTATTATAGTGATATTTGAGTTTTAATAAGAACCTTGGCCAGCAATGAGACTGAAATGGGTCTGGTTATGAGTTGGGGAAGAAAGTGTATTTTTAAAGAGAATGCACTAAATCTTGATGAGCTTGTTTTCCTCTCTGGGACTAAGAACATGTAACTTCATTAAAAATAATTATCATAGGAAATAGTAGCTATCACAATGAAATAGCATAAATATTAAATTTCTAATAAATAAAATTTTAAGTTATTAAAAAAGAATGGGATGTAAAAAACAATATTCCATGAGTATTCCAGGCATTTTGTGAAGTTTAACTCTGAAGTTTTTAAAGAAGGAATATTATTCCAACTCCATGTGTCATATATCACTGCAAAGCCCTTAAAAATGTTCTGCATTTCTATTGATAGTAAGAGAACTATTGTTTGAAGAAGTGGAACCTTTTACTTAAAACTTAAGTAAACTTAAGAGCCCAGTAGGATTTCAGAGCCCAAGATCTTTGGAGCTGGACAGTTCAGTTGACAAATAAAAAGTGAAACAAAACAGAAAAGCAAAGGTCATGAAAGTAAAGGGAGGACTTCTAGGGAGATGAGTGCAGGGGAGAGGGAAGGGAAAAGAAGGAGGAATAAGCAACAATAATGGAGAGAGTGAATATGGTTAAAGTACATAATATGTATGCATGGAAAAAACATGCTGAACCCCTTACTATGTATAGTCTAATACACCAGTAAAACACATAAAAAATAAAGTAACACCACTTAACAGCCTGTTCACTAACAGACCCCTGTTCACTTACATTCTTGAGAAAGGAATGTCTGGAAGAGAGCCCACAGTTGACCTACAACTGATATATAGCACAGCACAAATGGGCAGCAAACTTTGTTGCAATATGTCACTATGAGTTTGAATTTATTTGCTACAAATCAATATAATTAACTTCTTTGAGTCAAAATATTTATTAGGCAACACAGCTTTAATGTTAAGGAAGCCTGAGTTCAAATCCTGGCTCTGTCACTTTTTAATTGAATGATAGTGACAAGAGTCTCAATCTCTCTGACCTTCCCTTTACTTGTCTGTAAGTTGGGAAATTTTGTCAATACTTCATGAGGTGGGTGCATGGATTGCTGTGGACAGATGAAAAAGATTGGACAGCTCCTAGCCAATCACAGTGAACTGCACACTATATAGTAACTTTTTAAAAAAATAATTATCTCCTAGAGAAGGCTATACCTTAAGCTATATCAGGTAACTTATGAAGCCATCAAGTGGTAACTTAAAGTCAGGCTTTTAGCTAATGTTTTCATTAACGTAATCCCTTGCATACTATGCATGTTATCAAGCTACAGATTTCGGCCAAATTATAATAGCAAGTTTTATGAATCCATTTCAGAATCCTGAGCTATGTAATTTTGATAAATGGATCCTTCACAAATTTGGCTTTCATAGTGAATGAAAATGGTTTAGGTAGCTGAATTTAGAGCTAAGTAATTGTACAAAATTCCTGTGGCAAAACCTAAGAAGAAAGGGGCCTTAAAATATTGTTTCAGACAGGTTCCTTTATTCAGAGCACAAAAGCTTTTTGTTTATTTAAAAAACAACATTAGACCCAGCATGCAAGAGTTTTAATCCTCAAGAAAAAGATCGAAAATAAGATCGAAAAAGAGCAGAACAACCTTTGTAGCATACATTGGCATTGCTTTTAGAAATTTAAGCTGTGAGACAATTTGATTCTTTTTTTTTTTTTTTTAAACTTTTTTTTTTTTTTTGGCCAGTCCTGGGCCTTGGACTCAGGGCCTGAGCACTGTCCCTGGCTTCTTCCCGCTCAAGGCTAGCACTCTGCCTCTTGAGCCACAGCGCCGCTTCTGGCCGTTTTCTGTATATGTGGTGGTGCTGGGGAATCGAACCTAGGGCCTTGTGTATCCGAGGCAGGCACTCTTGCCACTAGGCTATATCCCCAGCCCCAATTTGATTCTTAAACATAATCAAATTCACAATAGCTGTAAGAAGTAAAATGTATAGACTAGTTAGTGTGAATGTCATATTCATTTACCTCTCAAATAGTTCCCAGTGTCTATGGTAATTACTCTACTGATAAGTAGAGACTATTATTATAGAACTACAGAGTCAGAAAGCAAACAAGTATAGGATGGTTGGGCACCTAGGCATATGGGTAGAGAGAAAGCATAAAGCAAAGATAATCTCTGTAGGAGCAACAGTGTAACTGGGAAATCAAAGCATGCATTAATTCTTTTTTTCAAAGGTTAATGCATGCAGTTTAGAAGAAAACTGCCTTACAATTTGAATGTAAGAAGATGATTTCGATGAGTTGTTCTTAATATGTGGTTTAGCTTCTCCTGGGGATGGATCACTGAGATCTTTAAAGGGATTTACAAGTTCAAAAATGTTTTCATAATATCAAGGTATTCTTTACCTTTTTCACTTTCATTGTCTTATGACTCACTTAACATTTTACAGAGGCTGCATTAGGTGCAATGACTTCATCTCTGTAATAGCTGAAGCATCTTCAGGCCTTAGTTCAGAACTTAGTTCAAGTCCTGTTTTAATTTTCTGTTGAAAGATACAAACAGGTGGGCCTATACTATCAAAAGCTCTTTTGCTTCCCAAGTATATTTAGAGAAGTGTTTTGGAATCCCAAAAACCTTGGATTTACACTAAAGCTACAATCTTGCAAATTTTTAAAGATATAGTATAAATTATTTGACATGATAAACTTTAAGACCTTAATGAGATTAATTCTCCACTCTCATTATTATCCAGGGAACAAACACATACCAGTTTTGCAAGAGACAGTCTGCAGGTATTCAATACCTTTTTGCAATGGAAAATATTTTAATGGATTCAAAAAGAAAGATCATGGGGCTGGGGATATAGCCTAGTGGCAAGAGTGCCTGCCTCGGTATACCCGAGGCCCTAGGTTCGATTCCCCAGCACCACATATACAGAAAACGGCCAGAAGCGGCGCTGTGGCTCAAGTGGCAGAGTGCTAGCCTTGAGCGGGAAGAAGCCAGGGACAGTGCTTAGGCCCTAAATCCAAGGCCCAGGACTGGCCAAAAAAAAAAACCAAAAAGAAAGATCATACAAATCCATGCACTGATGGCTCAGGCCTGTAATTTTAGCTACTCGGGAGTCTGAGATCTGAGGATCATAGTTCAATGTCAGCTCTAACAGGAAAGTCTGTGAGACTCTTACTACCAATTAACCGCCAAAAAGCCAGAAGTGTAGTTGTGACTCAAGTGGTAGCCTTGAGTGAAAGAGCTTAGAGAAAGCACCCAGACACTGAGTTCAGACCCCCAAGTCTGGCACAAAAAATGAACAAACATGGGGCTGGGGATATGGCCTAGTGGCAAGAGTGCTTGCCTCTTATACATGAGGCCCTGGGTTCAATTCCCCAGCACCACATATACAGAAAATGGCCAGAAGTGGCGCTGTGGCTCAAGTGGCAGAGTGCTAGCCTTGAGCAAAAAGAAGCCAGGGACAGCGCTCAGGCCCTGAGTCCACGCCCCAGGCCCAGGACTGGCCAAAAAAAAAAAAAAAAAAAAATGAACAAACAAAAAAGCAAGAGTGTATACATAATATAGAATCAGTTATGTTGCAATAAAGAGGACAAGAGTATCACATTTCAGGGAAGACAGGGGAGAGAGGAATAATTTCAACATCCACTCTACTGTTGATGTCCCTAGCTGTGGATTCCTTTATCTCCTGTATGCCAAAGAATATCTGAATCTAAATATCAACTAACTAGATCAGAGAAAATTGAATACTTGGCATAATCAACCCTAAACAGTTAGCAGAACCCCTACTTGCTTGAGTTCATACAAGTTTGTAAAGGTTCCCATGGAACTCTATGGGGAATTACTTTGGTAATAAGCTTGATGGTAAGGAGAAGTTCTGGAGGATGGATATGGAGAAGAAACTGTCCCAATTAAGCTGCTTGTGCATGAAGGCAGAGCAGCATAGCCCAGAAAGCAAGACAGGCTCAGAGACTGGCATGTGCGTCCAGATGTTGCAATATTGCATGGAATTGGGAGAATTCAGACCTCAGTCAGATGATTACATCTAGTACAAAAGAAACTAGGAACTGTCTTTCCTCATAATAAGGATGTCTGGTTGCAATCACAAATGCCATGATTTTCTACAGGTTGATTTGACATTTTCAATACTATGATGATTTACATGATAAAAATCAAACACATGGTTCCATACATTTAATAATGAAAATAGTCTAAATAGTAAGACATCTATTTATTTAATTTGGCAGTGTTGGTGCTTGAATTTAGGGACTTGTATATCATAAGGAAGTTTCCTGCCACTTGAACCATACCTTTCTATTTCATTATTTTGGGGATAGGATATCCTATTTTTGCCTGGTGCCAAGCCCTAAAACGCTTCCTTCATACCAACACCTACATGGCTGATGTTACACACATGACCACCATGCTCAATTTATTTGTTAAAAAGGGAGACTGATTAACTGTTTGGGGTGAGGTAGTCTAGAACTTTTATCCTCCTGATCTCTACCTCCTGAGTAGCTGGGTTTAGAGGCATGAAACACCATGACCAAGTACAAAACTTTATTGTGTATGTCTATAATATAGATCTTATGTTCTTTATTTTGCTTTAAAAAGAATAAGGAACTTAAGAAATTCTAAGTAATTTACTATAAGTAGTAAATGGACTTGGTCCTATAGTCTATCATCTTTTTCCAACTATGCTAGGTGAAAAAGGCAGAAATAAGACAGGTAAGTGATTTGGAGGGTAATAAACGGCTCATCTAGGCAGATATGAAACATATATCTAGGAATGTGAAGGTGTATTTTATGATATGCCCAACTAAGTTAGCTACTCACATATTATACATGCACAGTACAGATAATTTATTGGAAATAATTCAGCAGTGCCTGGTCTGCCATTGCACTGATTCTAATCCTCAAAGAAACAACTGCCCCATTAATAAGTGGGCCAAACACTTAAATAGAAACTTCTCTGAAGAAGAAATGAGAATAGCCAATAGACACATGAAGATATGCTCAAAATCTCTGGCCATAAAAGAAATGCATATCAAAATAACGTTGAGATTCCACCTAACTCCGGTTAAAATGGCCATTATCAAGAAATTGTATAACAACAGATGCTGGCAGGGATGTGGCCCAAAGGGAATGCTATTACACTGTTGTTGGGAGTGTGAACTTGTTCAACTACTCTGGAAAGCAGTATGGAGATTCTTCAAAACACTAAACACAAAGCATCCCCACTTTGGGGGCATTTGCTCAAAGGATCACAAACAAGGCCATACTAAAGCTACCAGTATAAAGCAACATGAAACATTTGCCCTTATTTTGTTTACCATTGCAGACTGATGTCTCAGAACTGGATTTTCTTTCTCTCAAAATTAGAACTTTTTGTTGTTTTGGATTTACTGAAGTATTGCTTGCTGAAGCCAGTTTGACATAGAAGCAATGTCAGACTGATGAGAGGTGTGCAGCCCGAGGTATGAGGGACAAGGTAACAAACAGTACAAGAAATGTATCCAATGCCTAATGTGTGAAACTGTAACCTCTCTGTACATCAGTTTGATAATAAAAATTTGAAAAAAAAAAACAACCAAACCCTGAACCCTTTTAAAGAACAATAAAACATATATTACATGCAAAAATAAAAAATAAAGCTACCACTACAACTATGTTCATTCCAACATTATTTACCATAGCTAAAATATAAATCCAACTCAGATGCCCCTCAGTATATGAATGGACCAATAAAATGTGGTGTATATACACAATGAAATTCTGTTGGTAGCATCGAAATCAGCCAATATCTTTATCTGGAGTTGTTAATTCCAAGATAAATTTGCAGTGGTTTTTCAGTTTAAAAATTCACTTTTAATAGTGGTCCTGTAGTTTAAGTGACTTACAGTAGTCTTTTGCAACACTTTTAGGTAACTGATTACAGTGAGAAAAACACAGTCATCATTACGAAGCCCATATATTTTTCAAAATCTAATTGAAGAAACACTGACAAATTTTAGAAACATATTTCTAAGATAAAGAGTTGAAGGAAATAGAACTGAGAAAAAAATCTTGCTGTTACTTTAACCCATATATTGTTGTAGAATCTTCTTTCCCTCTATGTCCTTGCCTTTTGTCATATCATTCTGCATTTATTCCCATAAGATGCAGAAAATATTTCTCTGGCTCTACAGCTTCCTCTCTGAGCTATGTCACTTCCTTGGAAAATGAAATGTTAGCAGTTATGCCAGGATCAAAGGCTTGAAATGTGTTGGAGCAATCAAACTGACTTTCTTATCTGCCTGCCTTTTTCTTTGTGAAGGGTATATTTGGGATAACTGCTTCTCCCATGGGGATAAAGCCATATGGACTTCATATGAACCTAACCTAATTTAGAGCCAAGCCCAACAAACCCATCCTAGATCAACTGAATTCCAACCACCCGCAGGCGAATATAAAGTAAAATGGGAAGAGCAAGTGAGCAAGTGAAATAAACAGATATTGCTGTAAGTCACTGAGTTCTGTGGGAGTTTTTTTTTTTTTTTTTATCAACGACTGGGGTTTTTATCACTGTGTTTGCCATATTTATACCAATAAACAGGAATTTCTTCAAAAAATTTCTTGGAAGTTCTCCCCAAGTTTCTCATCAACAAATCTGGTGACCCATCTGAGCAAACAACTTTAATTTTCAGAGAGAAAATGGAGACTGAGGAAAGTCAAATGACTTATCCAAGGCTAGTCAATGGAGCTACAATCCAAAAATCAACTTTTGAGTCCCAGTTTGTTTGTTCTCTCTTCCACATTGTGTTTTGTGGTAATATTTGCTTTAGGCATATGATACAAGAATAAGTTTCTGCACCAAATGAACAGCTGCTGCTAAATCCACAGATACAGTAAAATATTTACAACAGTCAAATATACTTGCTGCCCTAAAGAATGCTGAGGTATGCAATGTGGAGGTGTTGGCATGACTGTTCCAAAATTAACTGGATCAGTATAAATGAGGTTATTGACTTTCCCTACAATTCTAGCTTGACTGTTAATGCTTATCATGGGACTTGTGAGTGCATCCAAGAACTTATTTGGTGGAAGGCCTCTGGGATTTATTACATTTAAGAAAACCTATACTAGTCTCTGCTCATGCTGCAATAAATTCTTTTGTTGTTAATCTGTGTGAAAATATTTGGGGTTCTATTAACCTAACTGCAAGACTTCAGCCTACATTTGCTATCTGATTGGAAATAAGTCATTGCCTCAGAGAGCATTTATATTCCAGAAAGGAGGCAGCTGTTGCTAAGAAGCAGGCAAATAAAAACATCACTCATTCCAAAACAGTTACCCAAGGTCACATGCACACTCAAACAAAAGCCACTTGGCCTATTTCATTATAATTGAAATAAACCCTTCCTTTCTACATTGAACACTGAAGTAAATTTGTATATTGAGAGAAGAGTACATTGTATTCTCTTCCCTTCTCTCTCTCTGCTCTCCTATCCTTCATATTTTTCTTCTCCTTTTCCCTCAGTCCCTTTCTCCCTCCTTCCTTCTTTTCCTTCTTTTCTCCCTCTCTCTGCCCTCTCTTTTCCTCCCTCCCTTTCTTTCTCTTTTGCTTAGCAGGGTTTTATTCTTACTAACTGCTTTCTGTGTAGCTGAGGCTGGCCTAGTAATTGCAACCATCCTGCCTCAGCCTTCAAAGTGAGGAAATTACAGCCTTCAGTTTTGTGCTGCTATGTCCAGTTTACATTGTATTTCAATGAGAAAATTATACTTACGCCACTCACTGCACACTGAAAGTTAGAATAAAATTAAAGATAATATAAAGGTATTTCAAGGAAAGTTAATATATTGCTCAAATAATATAGTTGTACTTTATGTCAATCAAGTAAATAGCTATTTTCCTTAGCCATAATTTTTAAAGTAAGACCACTTAACATGTCTTCTAATAGTATATGATTAACCATGTATGTTGTAAATGGACTAAAAACTTTCTCATCTGTACATGACCACATTGAGTGATATTTGTATTTTTAATGTTCTGGTGATAACAAAAAGGGAGAATTTCTGGATAATGGAAAGCCTTATATGTAGCAACCATTTTCTCTAGTTTTTACTATATTACCATCTCTAAGTGACAGATTTCTAACCAGAACTAAATATATTGGTCTTTAAAGATATAAGAAACTGTAATAAAGCATTTGCAGAATTTGAAAAACAATAGAATGTTTTGTAAGTCTAAGTTCCATGCTAGATTTAATGGAGACATAAGTATTTCCATCTGGTAAGATCTTTGCAACTAATTGGTTTTAAAGTCCTTATTTACAAAGAAGAAACTGTGCCACTATAATTAAGATGGTTTGACTGCTATACCATAGTAGTAGAAATATATGCTCTGTCCTTTAGATGAGAGTCTATAAGCAGAAGCCTAAGGTCTGAGTTCTTTTTCTGATATTCTGTGAAAACACACCAAAGGAAGCACATGACTAAAAACATTAGATTTTACTTCAACATAGATAAATAAAGACAAGATAGAGAGATAGATAAAATAGATAGATAAAAACAGAGATATATAAAAATATAGATAGATAAAAAGAGAGAACAGACAAGGCAGTAAGGAATTTTTTGAATTACCATCTAACTATCCTACATTTGGGCACATAAAAGTTCTAATTAGAAATGTTTGTCCATCCCTGCACAATCAATGCAAATAATTTTGTGAAACTTTCTTAAGCACTGACCAAAAAAAACATGATGAAAAGCAAATTTTTAAAAAGCAGTGGAAGGAAAGAAGTTGTATGACATCCAGAAAGGAAAGAGAGGATTAGGTTCTCTTAGGAAACAGAACATAAATGGCTGGAAACTAAATTGGTGCAATCTATGAATGGAGAGAAATATGAGGAATCTGGAAAATAAAATAATAGATTAAAACAAATTGAAAAAATAATTTCTTCTCTTTATAATAATAAATAAGATTCAGAAAGGAAGAGAGGAACTTGGAAGAAAGAATTGTCTGTATTTTAATAATGATACCGAAGAAAATAAAAACTGTAAATCACTGGAAAAGCATAAGTTCATATGGAGAACAAACATTTACTGTACTTTTACCCTACATTGTGCAGAATCAACTTCTATCAAATGCTTCGAGTCCCTCTCACTCAGCTTTAGTGATGCTGGCATTCTAGCTAGTTCTCATGTACTTCAGTCTTCTGCTGAGAGGTTTCAGCAATTTACTTTTTTCCTTGTCTGCTTTATTTCCATGTAATCATTGCATATTGGATGCTATTTGGTAATTACCACATAGGTTGCTCTTAATTTTTGTTACTTTTCAAATGTATGTTTTAAAATTTATTTTCCAAGCACAATCTTCCCACCCAAAAACCTAAGCCATTTTAATCATATTAATCATCTGCCATTATTATTTAAAAATTTTATTGGAGCAAATCAAATCAGAGACTTCAGTGACTTCATTCAACGTATATACAATTCACCCAGATCAAGAGGCTGCGTAGGTTGCATACTCAAAAGAAATCGATTGTGTGTCCTCCTATGAACTGGGCCCAAAGAGAAGCAGCGCTCTGACTTTTAATATCATTAATTAGTTGTTTGTTATTTAAATCATGTATAATAAATGGAATAATAAATACATACCATTTTATATCTGAGTTCATTTATTAATTTCTATGAGATGCACCCATGTTATTAGAAGTAGCTCTAGTGCTTCTAAAATGCTATGAAACACTTCATTAAATGCAATGAATCAGTCCTGAAAGTTTTGGCCTCTTGCTCATAGAAAATTCATACATAGTGTTCATACAGATAGTTTGAAAGATAAGGCTAAACCACAGATATGGAGCGTGGGATGCCTCACATTCTTGACACATATGACCTCCTGGCACCATTTAAACATTCTCAGTCCAATTTCAGGTGCATTTAGTGACAGGATACTACTATAGAAACCCAATATCATGAATGATGAGATGGATGAAACCCATGAATTGAAACTTCTCAAGCCTTTTAGCAGCCGGAAAGAAATAAACTCAACTGACTTATAGGAAAAGAGTAATTTATTCAAAGAATGTAAAACTTGTTTCCACATTTAAATTTTTATTCCTATCATGGAACTTGAAGAGATTATACATAGAATTCCCTTGTGTGGAAGTTTCCAGAGTTACTGGGTTACTAAGTCAGAAATTCTAGCGCAGAGAAGCTAAAGCTCGATCAAAAAACAATTTCAGTCATTTCTTACTCTGGGATGCTCTCAAGGCTGAAATAAATATTAAACGGATTATATAGCATATTTAATTTCAGTATTTAATGTCTTCAATATTAAAAAGTCAACTGCGTTGGAGGCTTTTAGTGTTTGGAGGACAGTGTTCTTTCGACATTGAAGCCTGCTGATCTTACATGAGAACATCATGGTTAATGCTCCCCACACTCTGACACATATGTGCCCCTCATTTTCAAACAGAAAATGGCATCCATGTAGTAGGGAACCCAGATGTCCTCTGCATCTGTGAAATGACAGGTTAGCCAAGATTACTGTGCACTAGGTTAAAACAAAGTACCACAGGTAAGACCATGAAGGTGTGCTTCTTCATTGCTCTATGAAAGCAAATTGCTTCAAGTGGTCTCTGCGAATCAATATAAAGAAAATAGCTTTGGCCAAATCAATAGCTGTACAAGAGAAACGAGGGCCATAGCTGATTTATTCTAAGGAAGAAAGAGTAGCTTAAATAAAAACAACTGAAGTCAAGACCTGAGTAAACTTATTGTAACACATTATCATTCTTCACGATCCAATTTTCTTCTCTACTGACCAAAACATATACTCAGAAACACATCTTTCAGGACTTCAAAGGTAGGACCAATCTTTTTCTTTCATTTTTAGATATTGGTAAAAAAAAATTAAAACATAAAAACTAGAGAACTTGGAAGAGCAAAAGAAAAAGAAATAAACTGAAATCCAGAAGAATGAGCAAGAATATAATGCAGGTAGTTTTCTCTCTGAGATTTTATCACCAATGATAGGAAGAAATCCTTTCAAAATTTCCTTCCTGTCTGGAAGAGAAGCATGAACTTCAACTCTATGTAGATAGCTCATCCATATTTATAAATCAACTTAGGTAAATCTTTCACTAGTATGAAACTGTTGACAATTAAACAGAAAAACATAACCTATGGAAAAGCCAGAGAAGAGTGACTCAAAGATTTGGGCTAAAGGTAGCAAGTTTGATAAGAAATGTACTTACTGATTGACATATGAAACTGTAACCTCTCTGTACATCATGCTGACCATAAATAAATTAATTTTTAAAAGTTAGAAAAAAGAATATTGCAATAGTATGTGGGAAGGTTTATATTTTTTTTAATAAAACAACTTTAATAGTCAAGAATAAAGTCCTTCAAAGGGGGAACCAAATCAACAGCAATACACACCAGACACCAAACTGGAAATGAACTTTACAACATGGGGGCAGCAGGGGGTGGGTGAGGGGGGAGTCGGGGATTGGAAAGTGGGAGAAAAACAAGGGAGGAAGTAACAACATTGGAAAATAATGTACTCATTACCTTACTTATGTAACTAACTCCTCTGTATCTCACCTTTACAACAAAATTAATTAAATTTTAAAAAGGAAAACGTCTTGTATATTGTTAAATTAGTAGCTGTTGAAATATGTATTAGCTCAGAGAGTTCTTCTGGCTTGTAAGAAAGTTATTCAAGAACAAAATTCAAATCCTTTTCAGATTCTCAGTATCAATCTTGTATGTTTACAGGGATGCACTACCATTGTCTTTGAATTGGAATACACATAACTACAATACTCACAACTACATAGCTTGGTAAAATTTTTAACAATATATGGAAATATCTGCCTGGCAAACAGCATAGTACAAATACTTCACAAACCCCTTTCATAGCCCCCTCCAAACACTTCAGAAAGAAAACCACTATTTTCACTTTTAACAAGACAAATTAGTTGCCCTTATTAATGTAAATTTTACAGAAAAAATAATGCATAAAATATCTTTTGTCTGTTGCTTCATTTGTGTGATAATGTATTTTTGAGATTCATCTATATTGTTGAACAGAGCTATAGATCTATAATTACAACTATTGTATGGTATTTCATTATATAAATATACTTCATGCTATTTAGCTAATCTTTTCTTAGTGCGTTTTGAGCTGTTTCCCTTTTGGGTCCAATTCAAATATTGCTTCTATAAAAATTTTAATGTATGTCTTTTGGAGAATAAATATTCTGTTCAGCACATTCCTAGAAATTTGTTTAGCATATTCTGGCTTGTAGAGTATGCATGTATTCACATTTACTATTATTAGCAAACAATTTCTCATCATCCTTATGTCAATTTTCACTATCACCAGCTCTGTACAGAAGTTCTAGTTGCTCTATATCTTTGCCTATATTTATTTTCCATTTTATCATTGATAGTTTTTTCTAATGTGTATATAATGTGATACCACACTGTGTTTTTAATATAACAAATATAAGCTTTTATTATGTGTCTATTGGCTATTTGTCTGCTCTTTATTCTAGTGTTTATTCAATCCTTCGGGCCATTTTTGCCTAACGATTGTTATCGTTCCAAAATTGATTTGTAGGGATTTTTATGCCTACTGGATAAAATACTACATAAAAAATCAAGAACACTACTATCAGTAGACTTCAAAGTATTTCAAGAAAGTATAGTGTAAGGAAAAGAACCAAAATCATAAGCAAAGTAAACATTCAGTAAATGGATTTGGTAGTGTATTACACAAAGCAGAAAATATAATTGTAAAATTGTGAGTTAGGTCCATATACAGAGGAATAAAAATGGTTGAAAGACCTCCTACGTGTGACTGTGGCCTTAACAAAAAGGGAAGAGAAAACAGGACAAGAGAAATACCCACTAAGACAACAAAGGAGTATTTCTTTTGAAAAAACATGAAGTAAAAGACTGCAGATACTTAATAAAGTCCAAGCCCCTTTCCGCAACCTGGCAAAAATAAAGAGAAAGAAAAATTCTTGAATAGACATAAAATAACATATATTACTACAAAGAAAAGATAACTAGCCAGACTTCTGGCTTCATTAGAAATTATATGAGCCAAGAATCACTGATATTGTCTATAGAGGATAACTATATGATCCTGAACTAAGACATGCATTTCTTAAATGGGATTTATTAATAGCAAGCCACAGAATTGAAAATGCTATTTGTAATAGCCTTTGCAAGTCCAGCCCAAGCAAAAAATTTTGTGAACTCCTTCTAAATGGGCAGCTGATACAGTAGCATATGCCTATCACCTCAGCTAGATAAAGGCTGCAAATCAGGAGCAACATAGTCCAGGTCTGTCTGGGAAAAACAATATACAAGAGTACATTTCAAAGGAAGAAGCTGGGGATGGTGGCACACCTCTGTCTTCATTGAAACAGGTAGATCACAGTCCAGGCACACAAGGAGTGAGACTCTATCACTAAAATAAGGCTGATGGAGTAACTCAGCAGTAGAGCACATGCTTAGCAAGCACAATGACTTCAGTCAAAACCAGTAACACAGTT
The DNA here is from genome assembly GCF_023159225.1 of Perognathus longimembris pacificus. Taxonomy (NCBI): domain Eukaryota; kingdom Metazoa; phylum Chordata; class Mammalia; order Rodentia; family Heteromyidae; genus Perognathus; species Perognathus longimembris. Next base: position 67,039,170 of record NC_063164.1, read on the forward strand.
AGATAGATAGATAGATAGATAGATAGATAGATAGATAGATAGATAGATGTATTCAAGATTTAGAAGCAATATTCATATTTAATTAATTAAGTCAGCTAAAATTTTTAAAGTGAAATCTTAAATATTAATAGTTACCTTTCATAAGCTGAAATGTGAAGGATACATTCAAAACTGTATTTTCTTTCTGGCTCTTTTTTTAAAAAAATTTAAATTTATCTGTATTTTCAGACAGTATCTGAAGATATCAACACTGGGAGCTGATGAGGACTCTTCAGTATATGCTAAATCCACATGACATTTGATGGCACTAGTGTTTTCCACATGGGTCCATGGTGTTACACTAGTGAGTTATTAAAGTTCTATTTGGATAAAAATTTAGGAAATTACTGATAATTATTAGGCCAGTGCATACAGCATACTGATAAAAGTAAATGCCAGGATAATAAAAATATTTAAAAAGCCAAAAAGAAATTCTGAGAAAGAGATGGATGTATCTATCTACTAATGCCATCAGTACAGAAATCAACTAGGAATAAACAATTTCAGATAATCACTGAGGCCAAATAACTGTGTTCTAATGCCAGTTCACCCTGCTTGTCACGACTCCCCATGGCTGAATGTTTAATGGAGCTTCTGATATCAAAGCTAAATATTTTAATGTGTAATGGAATGTGCTTCTCAAGCAGAAAAATTAAGTTAATTACCCCTTTTGTAGCACTTAACTGGAATAAAATACTGTTTTTCTCTGTGAAGCAGTGAAGAGTTCGTGCATAATGGTAGTCAGAAGAGGCATGATACAGACACAATAACCCAGGAAACTCTTATGTAAATAAGCTGGAAACAATGTGGAGCATGACAATAATTTCATACTAATAATTACATAACAAAGTTTATTTTGTTTCTTCTACTAATCTCACTTGTTTTTATACATTATCTATGTCAATTTTTTTCAAGTAAAATGATATAATGACTTTTAAATAGCTACATTGACTATTCACCTGGCCTGGGTATTTACATAAACACATACATACATACAGAGAAACACATGTATAGATAGATAGATAGATACATAGATAGATAGAGATATGTATATATGCATGTAAATGTTTATGTGAGTTTATGTGCATGTATATATACATGTAAATGTACATAGACATATAGACATATATCTAGGTAATATATACATCTCTCTATATATGCATATATACAAATGTATTTATACATTTATTCTCTGCATAAGAAAAAACTATTGATTCAGAACTTTATGGAGAGCTCCTTAGTTCACCGAATATTTCATAGGGTGATTTCTAAATGCTGACTTCCAGTTTTCTGAAGGATGTAGTAGCTGGAGGTGAGGCGTAATTGCTTCTTGTCACATGTTTCATCTTTTTATTTGTTTCTTTTTACCATCATTGGCTTCAAATAAAAACACAGGCACTCCCAGGAGATACTCAAGTGTTTTCTTTTGGGATATACAGATGCCAGAAAAAGCAGTTACTCTCAAAAGATTAGAAATGATGGAAACTGGAAAAAGATTTTTTTTAGCCTTTCGTTGAAAGCCTACATAAGCAAATTGTGCCCAGAGGCAAGGAGAGACTTCTTGGAGCAATTGTTCTGCCTGAGGAGCAGAAAAAGGACAAAGGTATTTCTCTCATCTACTCCTTTCTTCCAATGAAATGCATTAGGTTAGAGAGCTAAGAATAGAGATGAATAATAGGTTAGACACACTTTAGACATGATACTACACTTCACTAATCACTTCAAAAACACTAAAATATATTGAGATGAAGTTATGTCAAATTTTATCAGAAGAAGCTTCTTAAAATTTAGCTTTCCAATTATGTACTTTTTTTTTTTTTTTTTTTTTTTTTTTGCCAGTCCTGGGCCTTGGACTCAGGGCCTGAGCACTGTCCCTGGCTTCTTCCCGCTCAAGGCTAGCACTCTGCCACTTGAGCCACAGCGCCGCTTCTGGCCGTTTTCTGTATATGTGGTGCTGGGGAATCGAACCTAGGGCCTCGTGTATCCGAAGCAGGCACTCTTGCCGCTAGGCTATATCCCCAGCCCCAATTATGTACTTTTCTAATGTAAACTTTTGTCAAGCTAAAATCTACTTTTCTAATTTCCAAACACTGACAAAAACTTATAATTATTGGCTAGTTCCTATCTGGCAGACACTTTTCCTAAATGATTCATTTTAATTCTTCCAACTACTTAATGAATTTCCTAAAATTTCATACAATGATAGAATATCACAGCCAAGATTTGAACTCACGTTCATTTGACAGTACAGCTTGAAAACTGTTTCTATGAAACACATTGTCTTACATCCTCCTAAAGCCTTTTCAAAGTGTCTAAAAAATACATCACTGAAGCTATTGTATTTCTACTTCAAGTTAATTATTCTCAACTCTCCTTTCCTAACCTATAGCATCCTTCTTTGCTTCGTGGAAGATCTCTAGGGAGAGAATAAAATAATCCAGATGTACTCTAATCAGTTTATCATAGAGAAAAGCATGCATGTCTTTGGCTTCCCTACTAATGAAATGAGACAAGAATCTCTACATTAAGAAACAAACCATGAAATGTGGCCATGAAAAATTTTTTGTAATTGTGTAGGGACTTTTCTGAAACAAGAGTAGGAGTTAACTTTTGCCCAATTGCATTTTAATCTTTACATACCAAGTAATTTTGGACCATTGAATGTTTTAAGGTAACAAATCAGTCATAAGTTAGTGCTATAATTATAGACATTACAAGACAATAGGGTGAGGTGGGAACTGGGGATCCTATTTAGTCATTGATGGACATGTAGACTATAAGTTTCAAGGATATCTCGATATCTGTTGTATCTTTGAGGTAAAGTGCTTGAGGTTTTCGCTAAATTTTATTTATTTAAAAAATGGATTTTTAGGGGCTGGGAAGATGGCCTAGTTGCAAGAGTGCTTGCCTCTTCTACATGAAGCCCTGGGTTAGATTCCTCAGCACCACTATATATAAAATCGGCCAGAAGTGGTGCTGTCGCTAAAGTGACAGAGTGCTAGCCTTGAGCAAAAAGATGCCAGGGACAATGCTCAGGACCTGAATCCAAGCCCCGGTACTGGCAAAATAAATAAATAAATAAATAAATAAATAAATAAATAAATAAATAAATAAATAAATAGATACATAGATACATAGATAGATACATAGATACATAGATAGATAAATAGAGGATTTTATTTTGACTATAAATATATGATATATTTCAATGATTGACATTCCAAATCATCCTGTGTTCTCTCTCACAATAATACCACCCCCACTGTATTGTCTTCTTTATTATTGTAGTTTTTTACTTTAATGTCTTTCTTAAAAAAATGAATGTTCTCTACCTATGAGAGAACATAAACTGTATCTGTCTTTCTCAGTCTGGATTATCTTAGTCAGCATGATGATCTCAAGTTCTATTCACTTCTGGCAAATGACATAATTTCATTATTCCTTTTCTTGTTTTGCCACAGTGAAAAACTTTATTATCAACCACTTTACACAAGAAAAAAAAATACACACTGAAATATGAAGTGTCTCCCCCACAGCAAGTCGGGTAGGAAAGAGGAAGGCTAAGGCTTTTCCCTCTACAATGGAGCAGAAGTGAGACCCCAGGGGAACAGGTTCCCTCCCTCCAGCAGGGAGCCTTGAGCCCACCTAGGGCAGCAGCTGAAGGCAAGAGATGGAGGAAGCTGAAGGCTATGCCAGAAGGTGGATAAAGGGAGTCCACAATGTGACCCCTTGGGGCTGACATCACCAGGGGGGCGTCATGGGCTGAGGGTTCTGTAGACAGGACATCACCACAGCAGAGATAGAGCATAAAGCTACTCATCATCTGCTTTGTGTCCTCCGAGCTCCGGGAATTGGCAAAGCTGATGAAAGAGCAATAGACAGCGACTGGAGCACATCACTTCAGCTTAAGCATGAGGCCGCAGATGCTGAAGATCATGCCCAGCAGGTTCGTGCAATCCGGTGTCGGGTCGTCCAGGGCCGGATTACTCTCACTCAGCGGGAGTTTATACCTGAGTACTTTATTGGACCTCCGTGGGTCTGACATGTTGTTGGTGGACATAGCCAGACTGCGACCAATTTCATTTTTCTTTAAAGCTGAATAAAGGTACAAATGACATTTTATTTATCCATTACTTGGATTCTCTGAATTATTCCTCAAGAAATGTGTGTGTACCAACCCTATTGTATGCTGATTCCTCTGAATATATATTCAGGTGTGATAAATGTAAATGGTAGTTTGATTTTTAGTTTTGTTATGGAACAATCATATTTATTTTAATACACTGATCAACATTCCCACCCAAGAGTTTTAAAGGTTTTCTTTTTCTCTAGATTCTTTCATCAGTTTTGTGGGGTTTTTTTTTGTGTTTTGCTTTTTTTTTTTACTGTTTTCTAGCTTTTTGGTGACTACCATTCTGAAGGATACTCAATGTAATTTTGATTTGTATTTCTTTACAGATCAGGATATTGAGTATATTTCTCTGTTTTTATTGGACATTTCTAGTTTTTCATCTGAGAACAGACTATTCATTAATATACACAGTCACTGATTTACTTTGATATTTGAGTATTTTTGATAGTCTACATATTTATTCCCTGCCTGTTGAATGACTTAAACGATGACTTTCTCCTATTTTGGCAGTTTGTATGTTCACTTTTGTTATTGTTTCCATTTATTTATAGATTCATTTAAATTTGATTCAATCCCATTGGTCACTTCTTGCAATTATTTCCTTAGCTTTTTTAATGTTTTTATTTATTTGTTTACTTATTGTCAAAGTGATGTACAGAGGAGTTACAGTTTCATATATAAGGCAGTGAGTACATTTCTTATCAAACTTGTTACCTCCTCTTTCGTTCTTCTCCCACCTTGCCCCCTCCCCAGTTTCCACCTCACCCTATTGTCTTGTAAGTATTGCTGTTGCATTTGGCTTGCCTTTTATCCTTGATCTCACCATTTTAATGTTCCCCTTCCTTTCCCTAATTCAGATAAGCATATTTACAATACTCAGGGTCTCAAAATCAAATACAGATAACAGGGGCTAAACCATAAGGAAGAAGAAAGAAACAACTTCACATACTATATTAAAAGTAAAGTTCTAGTTAGAAATCAGTTATCCATATCATGAAACCATGAGTATGTCTTATAGTGTTTTCCCCTGGTAATTTTAAGTTTCCAGTCCTATATTAACTTTTTGTATCTATTTCAAATTTATTTCTGTATAAGATGAGAGGCAGGGATCTAGTATCAATGTTCTACTTGTGGAGTATTGAGATTTCCCAGCAGCATTGTTTTGGAAGAGGTTTTCTTGTCTCCAATGTGTATTTTGTATATGTGTGTGTTTCTCTGTCCAATTATTAGTCCTGGTCCCTCTCTCCTGTTATATGTCTCTATGTTTCTGTTTTCGAGCCAGAACCACATTATTTTTGTTATTATGCTCTGTAGTATAATTTAAAGTCAGGAATTACATCTACAGTGTTGTTCTCTTTTGATCAGGATTGTTTTGACTATTTGGGAACTCATGTGCATCTATATTTTAGAATTGACTTCTTTCTGTGAAGAAGTTCATTAGAATTTTGATAGGGATTGTACTGGCTGTGCAGGCTGCTTTCCTTAATATGGCCATTTTTACCTTATTAATTCTCTCAATCAATGAATATGGTGGGTCTCTCTATTGTTCAGTGTCTTCAACTTCTTCCTTCAGTGCTTTAGTTTTTATTGTAGAGGTCTTTCATATCTTTTAGGTTTATTCTTAAGAATTTTGGTTTTTAAGGCTATTATAAAGGGGATTTTTTTTTCTGGGTTGTTATCACAATATGTTTATGTAGGTATGTGAAAAAGGTACTAGTGTGATATGTTTATTTTGTATATTGTTACTTTACTAGAAAGTGTTTATCAAATCTAAGACTTTTCTGGTGACTCTTTAAAATCCTAGTTAGAAGATTATATCATCTGCAAAATATAATTTGAAATTTTCTTGTCCTATTATCCTGCTTTATTGCTGTAGCTCAGAATTCAACGACAATATTGAATAGAATTTAAGGAGTGGAATCCTTTCCTCATCCAAATACTAGATAGAAATGCTTTCATTACTCCACATTAAATATAATGTTGGTATGGCATATATGGCCTTTATTATGCTGCGATATGTTCTTTCTATTCCTAGTTTAGATGTTTGATCAAGGCCAGCTGAAATTTTGTCAATTCTTTATGCCTCTCTTAACATGATCTTGTGACTCCTGCCCCAGCTCCTTAATCTTACTTACAAAACTTAGTTTGTGTAATATACTTATTGAATGGCGTTTGTTGAACTACCTTTAATTCTTGGACTGAAACTAACTTAATTATAGTGAATGATATTTTAAGTAGTTTGATTTGCAAATAATTTGTTGAAGGTGTTTTCATGAATATTTATTTAAATATATTGTTCTGTAATTTTCTTTTATGTGTCTTTATCCTGTTTGGGTATTAAGATAATACTGCCTTCATAGAATGCATTATAAGTGTCCCTTACCTTACTATTTCATAGAATAGTTTAAGCAGCATTGTGTAAGTTCTTCTTTAAAGATTGTCTAAAATATATAACATAAACTACCTTCTGGACTTTTCACTGATGGGATATATTTTATGACAGCTTCAATCTCATTGCGACTTATTGATATGTTCAATTTTTTATACTCTCTTGTTTCAATCTTATTAGAGCATATGTGTGCTAAAATTTGGTAGAGTTATTATAATATAATTTTAAAAAATAATCACTAGTGATCCTGTGAATTCCATTGGTATTTGGTTTTTTATTTAATTTTATTGTCAAGGTGATGTGCAGAGGGGTTACAGTTGCATATGTAAGGTGATGAGTATATTTCTTGTAAAACATTGCTGCCCCTTCCTTTGTTTTTATCCTAATTTACCTACCAAATAGTCTCCTCTTCATATCTAATTGTGGTAATTTGGGTGTTATTTTTTCTTTTTGTTTACTGTGGCTGATGGTGTGTAAGTCTTTTCTTTTCAAATAACCAACTCTTTTAATTCTTTTAGGCTCTATTTCATTGATTTTAGTTCTTTATTACTCCTCTCTTTCTGTTTGTTTTGCGTTTGGCTTATTCTAGCTTCTCTAAGAACTTGCAAAGCATCATTAAGTTCCTTATTTTAGAGATCTAATTGCCTGATGTATGTGCACAGTGCTATAAACATTCATATTATAACTATCTTTGCTGAATGCCAAAGGTTCTGATAATCTGTGTTTTCATTTTTATTTAACTTTATAAATATTTAAATACCTGATGGGTTTTATTTTTCAGTGGCTCATTAATTTTCAGAAGTGTATTACTCAATCTCCATAAGTTGTATAGTTTCTGTAGTTTTTCTTACTGGTTATTTCTATTTGCATTCCATTATGATCTGATAAGATACAGAAATTATTCGTGAAATTCATTTCTTGAGACTTGCTTCGTGTTCTAAATATGATCTACTGTGGACAAAATTATATGAGCTGCTGAGAAGAAAGTAATGTATTCTCTACTTGCTGATAGAATATTTCTTATATGTCTGACAAGTTTTGATCTACAGTGTAGCTTAACTGTGATGTTATTAGTTGGCATGTTATAATGGCATATCTACTGGTAAATGTGGGACATTGAATTTATCAGCATTATTATTGTTGTTGTTGTTTCTATCTCTTCCTTTATCTTCCATAGTGTTTGTTTTATTTGATGAGGTATCCTGACAGGCAATACACATATATTTATGATATGATATTCTATAGATATATTTCTCTTTACCAATTTATAATGACCTTTGTCTTCTCACTACTTGGAGAAGATTGTTTGGTTGTATATAAATATGATGTTCAATTGTTATAGAAATCTATTTACTTGAAATATAATTTGATTTTTTTTTTACTTTCAGTTTCTTTTGTCTTTAGGAACTCTCAGCACTTTTGATTCAGTGCCTTTCCCATGAAGTCAGACTTACTCCACAGGCCAACACTAGGCTGGATCCCAGTATAGATTTGGTTCCAGGTTCCTAAAGACGTGAAGATATAAGGTATTTTAAGTTCTAATGTAGTAAGTTCACACAAGACCTTTCAGAGTTGGGTTTCCAACATGTCACTTTGATTTGGGGGCAGCAGGTGTGAGAAGAGAAGTTTATTGTAGTGTCAGTATGCTATGAAGATTATGAGCCTCCTTTTTATGCAACAATTCTGTATAATGCTGACATGTGGGCTTTTTAAAGATTCTTCTGGTATTCTGGTTTTTTTTCCACCCAACCCATATTTTCTGAAGTGCCCTTACCATATTCATGGCTGGGCTCTCTTTTTCACCCAGTATTTAGCTCTCTGAAGTCTCAGTTTTTTTCAAGTCTCTGCTCACAACTACATTTTGATATCTTCTAACCATCACCCAGGTTAAAGGGAAGCTGTTGGGCTGCTGTCTTTGTTTGATCCTCTAAAAATATCTGACCATCACCAGGTTCCTTCCATTCACTATGTGAGAGCCTTCCCTAGCCACAGTTATTTTTAAGCCATATAACATCAGAAGAAGTTAGATGGATATGCGGATCAAGCCAATTGACAAATAAGCTAATTAGTTTTAAGGTTTGTGATTTTGATTGAGTTGAAATTTCTTAGGCTAAGGCAAAAGGCAGTCTGAATTTGCTCCAGAGAGCACCTGAGCCCTGAGAATAATTCTGGAATTGAATTTATTTTCTTCAAACAACTTTCCATTAAAAAACTAATGGACAAGGGGATAAAAGGAAAATATTAAGTATGTTTAAATAAATAAAAATGGAAGCACAAGAAAACCTATAGTCTAGAGCAAAAGAACAGAAAAGTTGGCATCAACCACAGCCCACATCTAAAACGTAGAAAAACCTCAGGCAGACAACCTATCAATGCATCTGAAAAAAACAAAACAAAGTAAGAAAAAATTAATTGCCAAATTAGAAAATGATAAAATATGAAGATTAGAAGATTAGAGCAGAAATAAATGAAATGAACATTAAAATAATACATAACAATCCTGGAACAATGAAAATGCCTGGATTTTCAAAAAAGATGAACAAAATGGAATAAACTTAACTAAGAAAAAGAGAGAAGATGAAAATAAAATCAGAGTTGAATACGGAAACATTATATCTTAGATAGCAGAACAATAAAAGATTATTATAAACTGTAATACACCAATACTTTTAATAATTTAGAATAAATGAGGAAATTCCTAGACATGTACAGTATACTAAAATTGAATGATAAAGCAATAGAAAACCTGAACAGAACAATAACAGGTAATGACACAGAATCAGTGAAATAAAAAAGACCCAACAAAGAAAAATCTATAACCAGATGGCTTCACAGCAGAATTCTACCAAACATTTACAGAAAAACTAATAATAATTTTCCTGATACTATTCCCAAAAAAAGGAGAGAAAAAATTCTTACAAATATATTCCATGATGCCAATATTACTATGATATAAACATCAGATAAAGACAAAATGAAAAAATAGAATACTACAGGCTAATGTATCCTCGAGAAAAAATTTTCCAAAATACAAATAACTAAATAAATAATAAATTGGAAATACTATAGTTGTAAGGATGGTTAAATACAAGTCAATAAATTTGGTACATCTTGTTGACAGAAAGCAAAACATTTAAAAGCCATAGTCACCAATTGAATAAAGAAAGCAGTAAATAAAATCCAATATCCTTTGCTGATGAGAAAACAAAAGCTGCACAAATTAAGCATATAAAGAGTGAACTTCAATATAATAAAGGGTACTAGCAATAAAGTAACAGCTAATTTTACATTGACTGGGGAAAAAACAAAACCAAAAAGAAAATCCTTTTTATTCCTTAAGGTCTGGAAAAGATGAGGATACTTGCTAATTTATCAGAGGTCTAGAAATTCCAGTCACAGCAGTCAGTCAAGAGAAAAAAAAATTAAACAGCATGTAAATTAGAAGTAGACATATAATCATTACTATTTGCAGATGACATGACCTTATTTGTACAAATACCAAAAAACATCCAATAAGCAGCTACTAGAGCTATTATAATAATTCAATGAAGTTGCAGGACATAGGACATAGAAATCAGTAGCATTAAAAGGAAAAATGGGTGAAAACAAGGGAACAGATGACACTGTTCAAAAAGGAATGCACTCATTACCTAACTTACGTAATAGCAACCCCTCTGTACATCATCTTTACAATAAAAATTAAAATTATATATAAATAAATAAAAATAAAAGTCATATTTCTCTTGCCTCCAAAAATAGCATTTCTATAAGCCAATAGCAAATTAACTGAATAAGAACAAAACAATTGCATTCATAATAGATACAAAAGTAAAATACGTACAAATAAACTGTCCTCAAGGGGTAAAACTTCTACAATATAAATTGTGAAATATTAATGAAAGAAATCGAAGGATTTTTTTGTTGGTGGGAATGCAAATTTGTTCAACCACTCTGGAAAGCAGTATGGAGATTCCTCAGAAGGCTAAACATAGAGCTCCCCTATGATCCAGCAGCCCCACTTTTGGGCATCTACACAAAAGATTACAAACAAGAACACACTAAAGCCACCAGCACAACAATGCTCATTGTAGCACAATTTGTCATTGCTAAAATATGGAACCAACTCAGAGGCCACTCAGTATAAGAATGGATCAGGAAAATGTGGTACATATACACAATGGAATTTTATGCCTCTATCAGAAAGAATGACATTGCCAAATTCATAAGGAAATGGAAGGAAAAAATTATACTAATTGAAGTGAGCCAGACCCAAGGAAACATGGACTCTATGAGTTCCCTCATAGGGAATAATTAGCACAGGTTTAGGCTAGTCACAGCAGAGGATCATAAGACTCCAATAGCTATGCCTTTATGAATACATAAGATGATACTAAGTGAAATGAACTCCATGTTATAGAAATAGTTTTATATCACTGTTGTAATTACTTTCAAGACACATGTGAAACTGTAGCTTCTTTTGTTGATGATCCTCTTGAATCCCTTCCTGTGGTTGTCCCCGTGCTATCACTGTGTCTGATCTTAGTACCCTGGATACTGTATATACTGGTATTAGAACTAGGGATTTGAAAGGGAATATCAAAATGGAGATACAAAGGATAAAAAGATAAATTACCCCAAAAGCAATACTTGCAAAACTATTTGGTGTAAACCAACTGAACGACTGGGGGGGGGGGCGGGGGCGGGGAGAGGGAAAGTAGAAAGGGGAAACGGGGAATGAGGGAGGAGGTAACAAACAGTACAAGAAATGTACCCATGGCCTTACTATGGAACTGTAACCCCTCTGTACATCACTTTGACATTAAATAAGTAATTATTTTAAAAAATGGAAGGAGACCCACAAAAGTTGAAAAATGTCCTGTGGTCATAGATTTTTTTTTAATCCGTAGATTTTATAGATTGAATGAAATTCTTATCTGAACAATATTGCTAGAAAGATGACACAAAGCTAGGAAAAAAACAAAAGAAATTTATATGATGCCACAAAAACCTCATGTACTCAAAGCCATTTTATACAAATAGATCAAAGAAGGAAGTTTAAAAGCTGAAATAATCAGACAGCATTTTATTGGCATAAGCGACATATAAACCGTCTATCAGGAAAGAGTTAAAAGTAAATCCACACCTCTACAACAAAGTAATGTTTGAAAAGAAGAAAGTATTAAGAACACTTTTTGCATAAAGATGTGTCTTTTCAATGAGTGATGCTGGTATAATTAAATATTCGTGTGAAGAATGTAAGTAGACACTCATCTCTAACCAGTTACAAGTATTAACCGAAAGTGGATTGAAGATTTAAATGTAATACTTGCAACTATGAAACTACTAGAAGAAAACTTAGGAGTAATGTTTTAAAACATTGGAATAGTCAAAGATTTCTTGGTCAGAACTCTAATAGCACAAGAAATGAAAACCAAATATAGGCAATGTGATTATATAAAGCTGGAAATATTTTGCATAGCAAAAGAAATATTCAACAATGGTTAACAACAACTTACAGAATGGGGAAATTTTTCAATTAATACATCTAACAAGGGGTTAATATCCAGCAAATATAGTAAACTCTAAAATTTAATAGCAGAAAATATACCCAATTTAAAAATGAGCAATTGATGTAAAGTATTTCTCAGAAGAACACATGCAAATGCCGAGGCCCTTCATATCTCTGTTAATCAGGGAAATATAAATCAAAAGCACACGACAGTATCACTTCCTAACAGTAAACGTATCTAATGGTAAAAAGATTAAAGATGACAAGAAGTGATAAGAATATGAAGAAAAGGAAACCTTTGCACATTGTTGGCAGAAAAGTAAATTAAGCCATTAAGGAAAAGAATGTGGAAATTCTTCAGGAAAATTAAAAATTGAAATACCATATGATCAAGATATGTAATATTTAAATTAAGTGTGTAGCCAAAAAAAATGATATCAGTCAGTGAGATATCTGTACTCTCGTGTTCACTGCAACCTTATTCAAGTAGCCAAGAAAATGGGAACAACCTAAATGTCCATCAACTAGTAAATTTAAAAAATGTGATACATGCGTACAGTAGAGTACTTTCCAGCCATATAAAAGAATGAAATTCGATCAGGACTGATGGACTTGGAGATTTTAATGTTACACAAAATAAGCCAGGCCAGAAAGATAAGTACCACATGACATCACATAGTTGTAAACATTAGATCTCATACAAGTTATGGGTAAAGTGGTGGTCACTAAAGGCCAAGGAGAGTAGGGGAGGGATGAGAAGGAAGGCTGATCAGTGGATGCTAAGTTACAGTGAGATTTGAGCAAGTCTGAGATACCACCATAGAGGATGGTGACTACAGGTAACAATTATGTATTGTAAATTTCCTAAAGGTAGAAGAAAGAATTTTGGACATTTTCACCACAAAAAAGTATAGCTCTTTAGAAGATACATATCTTCTAAACTTTTAAAGAGGAGCTTACATCCCAAAGATTAGCCATAACAGGGAAGACAATGTTGGCTGTAAAAAGCACATTTCCAGTGGGATTTTGCGAACAGAAGACACATTGCAAGATGTCAGCATGAGTCATGAAGGAGCAGAATGAGGAAACATGGAAAACTTCTCTGAGGATGCTGGAGTACTTTTGTGGAGGAGAGAGTGGTGAGTGTGGGTGTGGGTGTGGGTATGCAGGCGCGCACACCCATGCATGTAGGCACTGCTACTGTGGATTGTACTCAGTACTCCATAATACTTCTTGGCTTTTTGGCTCTTGGCTGCTACTCTAACAGTAATCATGTCTTCAGTTCCAGTCTTTTGTTGGTTAGTTGAAAATAAGAACACATTGTTGCAATGAACATAGTTTTACTGGCAGCTTTAGTGTGGTCTTGATTGTGATCACTGGGTAAATGCCCAGAAATGGGATTGCTGGATCATAAGGGAACTCTATGTAATTTAATATTTTGAGGAGCCTACATACTTCTTTATAGAGGAAACATTTCTTCAAGTGTCTATTGGCTATTATTACTTCCTCTCCAGAGAATTCCCTTTTTAATTCTTTAGCGCACTTATTAGTGGGGTGGCTATTTCTTTGATTATTTATTATTGGGGTGTTTAATTTTTGAACTCTAGGTATCTATATGTATATGTATGTGTATGTGTGTGTACTTACTGGCAGTATCTTGTTATTATTTTTAGTTTTTTATTGTCACAGTGATGTACAGAGGGGTTACAGTTACATACATAAGGCAGTGAGTACAATTTTGCTGAACTTGTTACTTCCTCCCTCGTTTTTCTCCCACCTTCCTTTCTCCCCAAACCCCTCCCTCTGAGTTGTACAGTTGGTTTACAGTATAGTGTCTTGTAAGTATTGCTGTTGCATTGGTTCTTCTTTTGCCCTTTGTCTCACCATTTTGATGTTCCCCTTACCATCCCGGATCCAGACAAACATATATACAATACCAGGATACAAAAATCAATCACAATAGCTCAATAGCCATGTACCTATGATCACATATGATGAAGCTAAGTGAAATGAACTCCAAGTTATGGAAACAAGCAATTTATCATTGTTATTTTTATTACTAACTCACTATGTGTAATTATTTCATTTTTCTTTTATCTTCCCTATGGTTTAGTCCCTGTTGTCACTGTATTTGATTCTAGGAATTTTTATTATATTTTTTTCAGTGAATGATTGATCCATTGTTCAATAACGTTGAAATTATGAAAAGATAAGGTTTTCAATATAACATAGATGCATCAAATTCTTTAAATATCTTTCATGACTGATTTCCTGGTGTTATTATTCATTACATAAAAATTGTTGTATTAGCTTGATTTAAGGACATCCGTATCTTAGCAGTTTGAACGTTGAGTAGCACATTTATGATGTGTGTGGTTTCCCTTGCAGCTCACTAGAAGAGCTACTGCTCATTCACCCTCTGGAACTCACCAATGGAATCTCTACCAGTTACAACATCAACAGTTTCTGAAACAGGAATAGATGACAAATTATTCTGTTCTTCTTACATATTTCTGTTCCAAAGGACATCCATCAATCGTACTCAGACCCTTTTTATCAAAGGGATTCATTGCCACATCTAAAGTTAAAGGAAATGGAAGAAAGATCCTGCTATGTACTTATTAAGAAGACTATACTGGGCTGGGGATATAGCCTAGTGGCAAGAGTGCCTGCCTCGGATACACGAGGCCCTAGGTTCGATTCCCCAGCACCACATATACAGAAAACGGCCAGAAGCGGCGCTGTGGCTCAAGTGGCAGAGTGCTAGCCTTGAGCAAAAAGAAGCCAGGGACAGTGCTCAGGCCCTGAGTCCAAGGCCCAGGACTGGCCAAAAAAAAAAAAAAAAAAGAAGACTATACTAAGAAGACTATTCTATTGGTAGATAGTCCTAATGGTCCTTGTAGCTGTATTATTTATAAATGGCAGAGAATTACATGCAGTTTTTTTATAAATGAACAAGAAACAACATCAACCTACTTTGTCTAAAGGATTTAGAAAATGAAAAGTCTTAGACAGGCTTTAGGTAAGGCATCAAGTGTTTAGTCAGCTTTTATGTATAAACTGGGCTGACCTAGACTTCAACTTGCCTTTGAACACATCTCCTTGACTTCATAAATCCATGTGGCACAATATTTATTTATTTATTTACTTACTTACTTAGTTATATTGGTCAGTCATAGGGCTAACACTCTGGGCCTGGGCACTATTCCTGAGTTCTTCAGCTCAAAGCTAGCATTCTACTTGATTCTAGGTATATTTTTTTATATGAGGCCCTTGCTGTAAGGTAGTGAAGATCTTCTCCCAATCTTTGGGATATTTGATTTGCTAGCTATATCCTTTGCTGTGCATAAGCTCTGAAGTTTAGTCTAATACCATATATACAGCCTTCCTATGATTTGTTGTGTTTCTGGATCTTTATTTAGGAAGTTTCAAACTGTGCCAAGAAGCCCTAGTATATTCTCTATCCCTTCCTGTAA
The DNA here is from genome assembly GCF_023159225.1 of Perognathus longimembris pacificus. Classification (NCBI taxonomy): domain Eukaryota; kingdom Metazoa; phylum Chordata; class Mammalia; order Rodentia; family Heteromyidae; genus Perognathus; species Perognathus longimembris. The sequence goes on from NC_063164.1 coordinate 67,054,715, forward strand.
TATATTCAGGATATCTGCTGTTACCTCGAAGTCTTTGATCCAGTTGGAACTGATTCTGGTACAGGGTGATATATAAGGATCTAACTTCAGTTTTCTCCTTGTGTATAGCCAATTCTGCCAGCACCATTTGTTGAAGAGGCTGTCTTTCTTCCATCTGATAATTTTCGCTCCATTATCAAAGATAAGGTGGCCATAGGTTTATGGGATCAATTCTGGGCCTTCGATTCTCTTCCTTTGGTCCTTTGGCTTGTTCATGTGCCAGAACCAAGCTTCTTTTATAACTACAGCTTTATAGTAGAATTTAAAGTTTGGTATTGATATTCCTCCAGCACAATTTTTCCTGCTAAGGATTGTTTGCCATAGCTAAGATATGAAGCCAACCCAGATGCTCGTCAGTAGAACAATGGATCAAGAAAATATGTTAAATACATACAATGGAATTTTATGCTTCCATCAGAAAGAACAGCATAGCCCCATTCATAAGAAAATGGACAGACTTGGAAAAAATCATATTAAGTGAACTAAGGCACAACAAAAGAAACATAAGCTCCATCGTTTTGTAATAACTAGTGTAAGTCTAGGATAGTCCTAGCAAAAGATCACAATAGCTCAATAGCGACATAAAATGATGCAAAGTGAAATGAACTCCAATATATGAAAAAAAGAGATTTTTGTGTGTTTTTAAATTTATTTTATTGTCAAGGTAATGTACAGAGGGATTGCAGTTGGGTACATATATTAGTGAGTACATTTCTTATAGAATATTTTGACCCCCATCCCGCATTTTTCTCCCAATTTCCTTATCCTTCAATCCTGTTCCAAGTTATAAAGTTCATTTCCAACGTATTATCTTATGAGTATCCCTGTTGCATTGGTTAGTCCTTTGTTGTCATGTACTGTGTGAAGTTATTTCTTTTTTCATTAGTTATTTTTCACTTTGGTTTATCCTGTTTTCACTGTTTTGATTTTGGTATCTCATCTTGTACATATGTTTACTTGATTTGGGGAAGGAAAGTAGAATAACAAAATGGTGAGATGAAGGACAAAGTGTAAACCAATGCAACAGTGATACACACAAGACCCTTTGTTAGAACTGAACTTTACAACTTGGGAGAAAGAGGAGCTGGGGGAGGAAAAGTGGGAGAAAACAGAGGAGGGGTAATAATGTTTGGCAAGAAATGTACTCATTATCTTACTTATGTAAGTGTAACACCTGTGTATCTCACCCTTACAATAAAATTAAAACAAAAATATATTGGATTTGCTACTTAGGTTGACTTTGAACTGAGTTACCCAGATTTCAGCCACTTGAGTAGCAAGAATTATACATGTGATCCACTAGCTTTGCTGTCATTTTTATTTTGTCTCTCAATTATAGGGGAATGAGAAAGTAAATATGCTTATAGGCTTAAGGGATATAATCTGTAGTGAAGAGAAAACCATGAGAGATGAATGTAAATGTTTAAGGGAAGGTCTGAAGAATGCTCTCATGACAGTTGGAGAAACTATCCATTTTCGTAGTTATCTTTGATGTTAATATTACCCTGGTACAATCCAAGGTTACAGTTTAGAAACCAATATATAATTTATTGTAATTACTGAAGATTCTGTCCTTCAAGGAAATCTGACCAGATACAATCCTGTAAGGGCAGAAGATTTGTTTTTATTTCTCCTATTCCAAAGTTTCTGCATCCTTGTCAGACAGTAGGAGCACCACTTCCCATTTAATAGGGAGTTTGTTGAACTAAACCTGTGTTTTGTTTTTTTGCACTTGGTACCCTTGTTTTGGAGGACATTTCTTCTCACAGACAAAGGCCTTAAAAACAAAAGAATTTACATCACTTCAATAAAGTTTTACCTAGAAAATAAATCTGTTTCAGGATTTTAAGTACAATGGACCTCTAATATGTTTTTAAGGTACACAATAAAGCTAAAAGTAAGAAAATAGCACATTACTCATATGGAGCTACCTCCTTATGGGGCAGGAAAATAGTAGACCCAAATGAGAGAAGGAGCTGGCTGAAGTCCATACAGAATGTGGGATATGTGTGTAGATTGGAAGGAAAAATGAAATCCACAATGTTAATGGAGATTTTTTTCTAGTCATTCTTACTGCTTGTGCAAGCAGCAGTCAAGTACTGTATTTCCTCATGTTTAAATCAGAAGTAGTCCTGTTTAAGACAGTTTATGTCATAATATTTCCTTGAAGGGAGAGGATATGAGTTTGTGCAAAGTTTATACGCAGAAGAACATCCATAACTTCTGTTTTCTTAGTTAAAAATGAGCTTCATTCTCCTTTATAGAAACTAATTTGATCCTAGTTCATCCTAAGGTGTGTGTGTGTGTGTGTGTGTGTGTGTGTGTGTGTGTGTGCATTACTCTGATATTATCTTCTGGTTTTATAAAACCCAATCATTTTTCTCAAGTACAGGAAGCTTTTCAGTTCCTTTGGGATAGTATAAATGGACATATTTACTTTGTCTCTTTGGAATAGGACATAAAGACCACTAGTAGCCAGACACTGAAAGATAAATACTAAGTACTCTTATACATTTGTGAAAACTAGTAAGTTAATCCTTTTCTTTTTTGTGCCAGAGATTGAACTCAGGGCCTTAGGCAGGCTTAGCAAGTGCTCTACCATTGAGATTCATCCTCAGCCAAATAAGTCAATTTTGTGGAACAACCATTTGTCATAGCTAGAATTTGGAACCAACCGAGATGCCTCTCAGTAGACGAATGGATCAGGAAAATGTGGTACACATACATAATGGAATTTTATGCCTCTATCAGAAAGAATGACATTGCCACATGCATAAGGAAATGGAAGGACTTGGAAAAAAATTATACTAAGTGAAGTGAGCCAAACCCAAAGAAAGATGGACTCTATGTTCTCCCTCATAGGGAATAATTAGCACAAGTTTAGGCTAGTCACAGCAGAGGATCACAAGACCCCAATAGCTATACCCTTATGAACACAAAAGATGATGCTAAGTGAAATGAAATCCATGTTATGGAAATGACTGTTAGATCACTGTTTTAATTACTTTCAACATGCGATGTGAAACCGTAGCTTCTATTGTTGATGATCCTCTTGTATCCTCTTTCTGTGGTTGTACCTGAACTGAAAGAGAATACCAAAATCGAGAGACTCAGGGTAAAAAAAGACAAACGATTACAAAAGCAATACTTGCAAAACTGTTTAGTGTAAATCTAATGAAAAATTCATGGGGGGAAAGAGAAAGGGGGAGGGGGACGGGGGAATGAGGGAGGAGGTAACAAACAGTATAAGAAATGTATCCAATGCCTAACAGATGAAGCTGTAACTGCTCTGTATATCAGTTTGACAATAAAAAAAAATTTCTTTTTAAAAAGAAGGAATGGTAGTCAATAGAGATTGAGCAGCGAAACGGGAGGAGGAAGTAAAACAACTACAATAAAAAGCACTAAAATACAGTAAGGAATCACATCTCTGTTTTGTTTTTTATTTAGCACAAAAGAGAAAACTCCTGGATAAAAAACAAATTATGGTGTTTTTCAAAATATTTAAAAAGCAGAGTTTGAAATTCCCAGCATGTACAAATGACTATTTGAAGAGATGCAAATGTTTTTAAACCTGATTTGACTATTATACATTATATATGTGTATTGAATTACCATAATGTACTCCATAAAGATGTTCAAATATTATTGCTCAATAAAACCCCAGCTGGTACCTTCACATACCTCCATTTCTCCTTGATCACACATCATAAAATCCTGTTTGCCCACTTCAGTTCGGCGTACTCTACTCATTCTGTTTTTCATGTTCTCTTCACTTCTTTGCTATTCATTTCTCAATAAAATATTTTAGTGTGTTTTAAAGCAAATGAGCATGGCCTTTACCCCAGTTTTGTGAGATAGAGGATGAAGACCTGATGAAAAATAGACAAAACAATAACATATAGAGCATAGTAAGAAAAATTCTACACTGAAAATAAAACAATGTAGAATTTGCAATAATGAGGGACTGAATCATGGAGGAATATTTGCATGACTCTAGGAGTGTATTAAGACAAATTTAAGTCAGATTAATGGCAGACATTGAAAATAGTTGAGATTGAAGATATCAATGAGAAAAGGAGAATATGAAGAAAGACATGACATGTAATATGCAGAATTAAGTTAAAATGCAGAATCTAGACCTTAGTCTTGATTACAAGTATGAGAATGATATTTTAGAAGCTTTTTAAAGACAGAAGTTATATAGAGGAAAAGGGTCTTGGGTTGATGTCTTTGTTATATGCAGGGAAAATAACAAGGTGAAGACAGCCCTGAAAAGGACTAGAATTTGATTTATCAAAATTGATATAGTAAAGGAACAACATAACACATAGTGTAAATGATGTGTACATATATCTAGGATGGAATGAGTTTATGTTTCCATTTTCCAAAAGAAAAAATTGAGACAAAATTTTTATGGTGCCTCCTGGGACTTGAACTCAGGGTATAGACTGTTACTTAGGCTGGTGCTCTATAACTTGAACTACATCTACATGTCTAAGAGTCTCACAGACTTTCTTAGCTAGGCTAGCCTTTGAACCAGATCTTGAACTCAGATCTTAACTTTCTGAGTAGCTAGTATTACAACACAAGCTAACATGATTAAAAGATCAATAAGAGAAAAGAAAAATAGTTGTCCAGAATAATCTTCACCAAATTTTTTTTGTAAGTTTCTTCTGTTGCATGTCTTTTGTTTTAGTCAAAGAAACATATTTTAATAGTAGAATAAAGAATTTGCTATCAAAATTGAACTAAGGAATTTTGTTAACTACTTAGGCAGTCCTGTAAGACTCTTATCTCTCTCTTTGGTATTACCTGAAATCAACAGGGCTAACAGTTGGAATGGTGAGGTAAGCACACAGACAATAGCAAGGGAAATCTAGAACCATGCAAATATACAGGAAGCCCTGAAGATTAACTTCATCTCTCACCACCACCAATAAGCACACAGGTGATATGTTTGGCTGAGTCTCTAGCCTTGATAATTTATTATTTTTCTGGATCAGAATTCAGAGATCAAATGAGGATGGCAAGAATATAGACTTTCCTGAAGGGAGGAAGGTGGCACCACCACAGTAGAGAGGCACCCCAACTCGCTCCAACTGAATAGCTGGGAACTCCAGCACCCAACACCCCATCAAGAACCCAGCAAAACCAGCAGCCAGAAGCAGTGGAGAAACGCAGGAAACAAAAAGGAACAAAAAAAGAAGAACCTATAACCTGCATGGAGCCAGAGAATCTCCGGGGTACCCTCCCCCCACCAGCCGACCCTGGCCCGAATAGGGCCAGGCTGGGAAAGGGGACCCAGTGAACAGCAGACCGACTGCCAAAAAGTCACACCGGGAGCTCAGAGTCCAAACAGCGGGACTCCATGGACCCCAGGGGGAGTGTGGACCTAGACAGACAGCAGTGATGGGAAGTTTGGGACTGCACGGCCGAGATCAGACGTGAGCGGTGGGGGAACCAAGCGGGGCAGAAGGGGAGAGCCGGGGCCACCACCAAGAAACACCGTTCACCACACCCCACCCCCAAAGGGCCAATGGAGGTGCGGGACACACACACACAATCCAGGACTAGTGAGTTCCCAATTGCCCCCTCCCCCAACGGGAGACCAGCTGTCAGAGACCCAAGCCCTGCAGAGAAGCTGGAACTCCCTCCCTCCCTCTCCCCACCCCAAGGGAACAAAGAACCCCCAAATCATGCCACAAAATGCCCCTTCAGACACTGGGAAGACACAGGAGCTAGCAGGGGAAGGGTGGAGCAGCACCAAGGCAGCAGAGGAGCCTGAATCAGCTGCACCGGCCACGCCCCCTTCCAAACAAGGGCACAGGGACCGGCAGGCATTGATCCCACTGGGGCCCACACATACTGCCCCCCACAGCAGACTTGCGGTAGGGCGCAAGCACACCCCAACAATCTGGGGCTCGCTCTGGTAGGTGTGCCCCACACAGCTGGGCAGGGCACCCCAGCAGCAGCGCCCGCTGTGGTGGGCACATGTCGCACAGGTGGGTGCTCCCCCCCCGGTGGCGGCAGCGCCCACTCTGTAGGCGCGCCAGCACAGGAGGGCAGAGCGAGGCGCCCACACAGTTTGGCACATTTCGAACAAGTGGGTGGGCTGCCCCTCAACAACACCTGCCCCGGAGCGGTCCACACAGAAGGGTGAACTAGCTGAGCAGTGAGCTCCTCTGATCAAGATACAGAGTGGAAAAAGAACCAAAGAAGAGAAAAGCCTCCACACCATGCTGAATCAACGACCAGCAAACCCCCACCAGGGGCACCCTAGGGTCATCACAACACAGTGGTGGGACACTGTCCCACAGAGAAAGACACAGAACCTACCCACCCCCAAGTGCAGGGAGAGTGACCACCCTGGCAACAACTGAGATGGTCATGCTCACCCATTGGGCAGTAAGGATCAACAGCCAGGCTCAAACCCAGAGCCAGGACACAGATAAGTCTCCCACTCATGGACCAGCGGGAACCAGCACAAAGCCAAACCAGGGAAGCCACCCACAAATCTCCAGATGTGCAAATCACAAAGAAATATAACGTGATTCGTCAAAGGGCAAGCCAACTCACCAACTCCAAAAAGCAGCACGACTGAAGAGGAGATGGAGAATAAAAAAACAACTGAGGCCATGTTAGCAGAAATGATGGAAAGCCTCAGAAACAAAATCAGAAAACAATTCCAGGAGATTAGAGTGGAAGTCTTGAAGGACATCCAGGAAGCCAAGAAAGAAATGGAAGCAAAAATGGATACAATGCAAACCTCCTTTAAAGAAGATCTTAACATCCTGAGAAGTGAAATGCATGAAAAAATAGATTTAAAATACAACTCTTTAAAGGAAGAAATTTCCACGATCAGAGCTGATCTGACAACCATAAATAGCTCACTGACATCCATAAACTCCGCAATTGAATCCACAGCACAAAAAATTGACCATATGGAATCCAGAATCTCTCTTGGATGATGATGCGGCCAATAAGAAACAGAAAATTACCACACTCCAAGAAACGGTAAAGCTCCAGGGCAGACTAATCCAGGAGCTAGTGGACAAAGACAAGAGATATAATCTGCGCATAACTGAAATAGAAGAAGGAGCCGAATACCAGAGCAGAGGGTTTCAACATATTTTCAATAAAGTAATTGCAGAAAACTTCCCCAATCTCACAAGGGACTCCATTCAGGTAACCGAAGCCTATAGGACACCTGGCAGACCAGACCCCAGAAAAGCCACACCAAGGCACATAATATTCAAGACTTCAGATCTCAAGAATAAAGAGCAAATGCAGCCAAAGCGAGGAAAGAAAATTATTACAACGGAAAGAGGATCCGAATAACAGCAGGCCTCTCCACAAAAACCTACCATGCAAGAAGAGAATAGAAGAACACCATTCAAGTTCTACAGGACAAGTGCCAACCTAGAATAAAATATCCAGCGAAGCTGGAGTTCATATTCGAGGGGAAAACCAGATCTTTCTATAGCAAAGAGGATCTAAAGGAGTATGTGAATAAAAAAACCAGCCCTACAGCAAATTCTAAGAGGGGAATCCCACCCAACAGAAATTGTACAGGACACACAGACAGAAGCAGAAAGAAACTACAATAGCCAGAGCCCAACAGAAAGAGCAGCTCACTAAAGACAAGGAAAAAAAATAAAAAAGGAAAAACAGCCCAACAAGAAAATGGAAGGAGAAAAAACACTCTTATCCTTGATCTCTTTGAATATAAACGGTATAAACTCTCCGATAAAGAGGAGCAGACTGGCAGAATGGATCCACAAACAAAAAGTTGCCATCTGTTGTCTACAAGAGACCCGCCTTACAGCAAGGGATAAAAACAGGCTCCGAATGAAGGGATGGAGCAAGATCTTCCAAGCAAATGCACCTACCAAAACGGCAGGAGTAGGCATCCTGATCTCAGACAAGTTGGACTTCTCATTAAAATCAACTCAAAAAGACAAAGAAGGTCACTACATTTTAATACAAGGAAAAATCCAGAATCAAGACATCACGATGATAAATGTATACTCACCGAACAAAAGAGGCCCTACATATGTCAAGCAAATTTTCACAGAACTACAGAACAAGATAGACGCAAACACAATCATTGTGGGAGACTTTAATACCCCACTCTCTCCAAGAGACAGATCCAACAACCAGAGGATCAGCAAGGTAGCGGAGGACCTAAGTAACACCATATCCCAAATGGATCTGACAGACGTATACAGAATCTTCCACCCTACAGAGACCCAATACACCTTCTTCTCAGAAGCCCATGGATCATACTCCAAAATAGACCATGTCATAGCCCACTCAAAGAATCTCAGCAAATACAAAAGTATTGATGTCATCCCATGTATTATATCTGACCACAGTGGATTAAAGGTAACCCTCAATAACAACGGTTACCACAGAGGCTATACACATTCTTGGACGCTAAACCCCACACTGTTATCCAACACTTGGGCCACAGAGCAAATTAAAGATGAAATCAACAAATTCATAAGCCACAATGACAATGAAAATATATCACAAAGAAACCTATGGAACACAGCTAAGGCAGTACTGAGGGGCAAGATCATTTCCCTCAGCACTCATATTAAAAGAAAGGAAGCAGAGCAGGTGAATAACTTCACAATGAAACTAAAACAACTGGAGAAACAAGAAATGATCGAACCTAAAATGACTAGGAGGAGAGATATCACAAAGATTAAAGAAGAGATAAATCTGATTGAAAACAGAAAGACCATTCAACAAATAAAAAAGACTAAAAGCTGGTTCTTTGAGAAAATAAATAAAATTGACAGACCCCTCACAAGAGTTACAAAAAAAAAGAAGAGAAGAGACTCATATATGTAAAATCAGGAACTCCACCGGAAAAATCACAACAAATACACATGATATTCAAACAATCATAAGGAACTATTTCCAGAAACTCTACTCACTAAAAAACAATAATTTTACAGAAATGGATCAGTTCTTAGAGAAGTATAAACTGCCCAAACTGAACCAAAAAGAAATAAATCAACTAAATAAACCAATAACTTACAGCGAGATACAGGGGGTAATCAAGAGCCTCCCAACAAAGAAAAGCCCAGGCCCAGATGGATTCACTAAGGAATTCTATAAAACCTTTAGTGAGGAGCTAATACCAATACTCCTCAAACCCTTCCATGAAATAGAAACAGAGGGAGAAATCCCAAACTTGTTCTATGAAGATAATATTATACTCATTCCCAAACCAGGCAAAGACCCAACAAAAAAAAAAGAGAACTACAGACCAATATCACTAATGAACACAGACACAAAGCTCCTCAATAAAATATTAGCTAACAGGATCCAGAAACTGATCAAGAAAATCATACATCATGACCAAGTAAGCTTCATCCCACAGTCACAAGGATGGTTCAACATCGTAAATCAATCAATGTAATTCACCACATAAACAGAACTAAAATCAAGAATCACATTATTATCCCAGTCAATGCCCAAAAAGCCTTTGAAAAAATACAACATTCATACTTATTAAAAGCTCTGGAGAGAACAGGAATAGATGGAACATTCCTCAAAACAATAAAAGCCATATACAACAGACCAACTGCTAACATCATATTAAATGGAGAAACTTAAATCATTCCCACTGAACTCAGGAACAAGACAAGGATGCCCACTCTCCCCACTTCATTTCAACATAGTGCTGGAATCCCTAGCCATAGCAATAAGGCAAGAGGAGGACATCAAAGGGATCCACATCGGCAAAGAAGAAATCAAGCTATCCCTATTCGCAGACGACATGATATTATGTATGAAGGACCCAAAAAACTCAGTCCCCAAATTCCTACACCTAATAAACCATTTTGGCAAAGTAGCAGGATACAAAATCAACCCACAAAAGTCAGCAGCTTTTCTGTACACCAGCAATGTACAAGAAGAAAAGGAAATTATGAAAACAATTCTATTTAGAGTAGTCAAAAAAAGAATAAAGTACCTAGGGATCAACCTAACCAAGAACTTGAGGGACCTATTTAATGAGAACTATAAAAATCTAATACGGGAAATCAAAGAAGACACAAGGAAATGGAAAGACCTTCCATGCTCATGGGTAGGCAGAATCAATATAGTGAAAATGGCCATATTACCCAAATAGTTATACAAATTCAATGCAATCCCTATCAAAATCCCAGTCATATTCTTCACTGAAATAGAGAAACCAATCCATAAATTCATATGGAACAGCAAAAGACCTAGAATAGCCAAAGCAATTCTAGGCAAAAAAAAAAGCAGTGCAGGAGGTATTACCATACCAGACTTCAAGCTCTACTATAGGGCCATCATAAAAAAAAAAGCCTGGTATTGGTATAAAAACAGACCGGAAGACCAATGGATTAGAATTGAAGATCCAGAAATCAAACCGCACTGTTACAGTCAGCTGATATTCAACAAAGGAGCTAAAGACATACAATGGAATAAACATAACCTCTTTAACTACTGGTGCTGGGAGAACTGGGAAGCCATATGCAGAAAACTCAAAATAGACCCAAGCCTATCACCCTGCACTTAAGATCAACTCAAAATGGATCAAGGACTTCAATATCAGACCTGAATCCTTGAAACTACTGAAGGACAGAGTAGGAAAGACGCTAGAACTTATAGGCACAGGAAGGAAATTCCTGAATATAGTCCCAGGGGCACAACAAATAGGGGAGAGACTCGACAAATGGGAGTACAACAAATTAAAAAGTTTCTGCACAGCTAAGGACATGGCCACCAAAATAGAAAGACAACCAACCATATGGAAAAGGATCTTGACCAGCACAGCAACAGACAAAGGCCTAATATCTGTCATCTACAGAGAACTCAAAAAATTAAGCCCCTCTAAGCCCAATAAACCAATTAGGAAATGGGCAAAGGAGCTAAAGAGAGACTTCACAAGAGAAGAGATAAAAATGGCAAAGAAACATATGAGGAAATGTTCAACATTCCTGGTAGTAAAGGAAATGCAAATAAAAACAACTCTGAGATACCACCTCACTCCAGTTAGAATGGCCTGTACTCTGAACTCAGGCAACAACAAATGCTGGAGGGGGTGTGGGGAAAGAGGAACCCTTCTCCATTGTTGGTGGGAGTGAAAAATAGTACAACCACTTTGGAGAACAGTATGGAGGTTTCTCAAAAAGCTCAATATAGACCTACCCTATGACCCAGCCATACCACTCCTAGGCATCTATCCTGAACAGCAGGTCCCAAGATATCAAAAAGGCATTTGTACTTCCATGTTTATCGCTGCACAATTCACAAAGGCCAAAATATGGAAACAACCTAGATGCCCCTCCACAGATGAATGGGTCCAAAAAATGTGGTACCTATACACAATGGAATACTACATAGAGATTAGGAATGGTGAAATATTATTCGCAGGGAAATGGTCAGAACTTGAACAAATAATGTTGAGCGAGACAAGCCTAGAACACAGAAAACAAAGGGGCATGATCTCCCTGATATATGACTGTTAAGATGGGGTGACGGAGAGACAGTAGAGACCAGGTCTGTGAAACCAAAAGCTGCTTTTCAAATGGTATTTCCCACAGGATTGGGTCAGTGACCCAACATTATGTAACTAAAACCAAACAACTACTCAACATATAAAGGTCAAAAATTGACCTCTCAGTGGAATATAATAGCTCAAAAGCTATGTATGTACGTTCATATAAGACTACTGTCTTCATATTGTCTAATGTCGACATTACAGTTAAAGCCCTAGGTGAATTTTCTTGGGCGTGGGCCACATGACTACTGTATATGTTCTTGGTACATTTTGTATATGTCAGGTATATGTCTACCTGACCTAGGGAAGGGAAAGAAAAACAGGATGTAAGATAGCACAAGAAATGTACTCACTGCCCTACTATGTAACTGTACCTTCTTTGCACAACACCTTGTCAAAAATTTTGTGTTTAATTAATAAATAAATTACAAAAAAAAAGAATATAAATTGACATGAAGCAATGACTGCTGCTACCTATCATGTGATGACCTCCAGCTTTTTGTGATTTCCTGGGAATGATGTAAGAAAATTTTGGGAATTGTAGTTCGAATGAGCCCAAATGATGCAGTACACATCACCCAAAGCCATACCTTGACAACATAGCACTGTCCTTAAACCATCATTTAAATCATTTTTAAAACTTCCAAGTAGGGAAGTCTCTAGTCCATCAGCCAGCTCCCCCGAAATCTCTGTGTCCAGTGTCTGCTCTTAAACTTAAGGGGGGCTTGGGATGAGCGGTTTTGACGGCTCAACCCCATCTCAGTTTAGCCCCAACCTAGACACGCTCTGGCCTCCCTTGGGCAGAAGTGCATAGGGCTGTCCCCACAACCAGTGTAGCACGACAACTGGTGCCCAAACGTGGGGCGAACGAATGCACGGCCAATGAACCTGGGGCTTAGGAGCCCCACTGGCTACGCTGGGCAATTCCTTATGGGGGTAGGGCATCCTCATTCACATGGGGTAATCAAAGTCAGTGGAGCCACTCACCTGTTAAGATATTAAGGTTCATGCTCCATACCGGATTGGACTTTAAGCACACTTGAGCCAGGAGAGCCTGGAAAATGCTGAGGCATGCCATGCCCTCTGGGGAGATTGCTGGCCTTTTCAGCCTGGCTGCTAGAGAGAGAATCGGGCTTCCCACTGCCCGGGGGCGGGGGGGAGGGCGGGAATGGGCTGGCACATGGATCTGTGCCCAGCCCTCCCTACCCCACCCCGCAGCCACAACACCGGGGCGCGCTGCTTCTGGACTGGCTGCCTTTACTCTCCCCTCCCCCTTTCCGCCCCAGCGGCCCCAGAAAGCGGCGGGCTGGCAGCGCCGGAGCCGGGACTGTGGACACGAGCATGGGGCAACGAGACGTGGGCGGAGCTCCCTGGAGTGGCGCGGCCGTGGCGGCGTGTTAGCCCCACGCCCCGGGATGCGTGCCATCGCCACTGCCGCCGGAGCCCTCGGTGGCCATGGGTGATAGGTTTGGGGTGGCCTCCTCCCGCCTCCACCCCTGCTGATGGGAGTGCCATATTCCTCTAGGCTGGACAGGGGCTTAAAGATATCTTGCTGTGTTAAGCCATGCCGCGTGTCTATGTTTTGTTCATGTCATGTCTCAAAACTGTTTTTTTCAAAATGTGGCTTCTTCATTTCCTTGCCAGATAAACTGTGAAAGTTTTTACTTCCTAGAAAAGTTTTCTCTTGCTTTTTTAAAATCTGACCACGTGGTTCTATTATGGGCAAATAATATCATTTTGCCACTGGAATTCCAGAAAACTCATATGACCAATCAAAAAAAAATCAATTTTAAGAGCGCTCAAAGCTTATGTACATTGTCTGTATGTCTGTATGTCTATGTCTATCTGTTAGTAGAACTTACAAAAACAGGTTTTAAACCAAAACTGGTCATGTTTGGGTACAAGTAAATGTGTCTAAGGTGTAAAACCAGTGTGTTAAAAGTCAAGTGTCTGATCCTGACACTTCTTTGGTATAAATTAAGATTTTACTTTTCAATTTTTCTCTCCTGTGCTCTCATAAACTCTTAAGATCGAGGAATCAGAATTGTTATTTTGTGATTAGAAAAATCCTTTTACCCTGCTTGAACCAGAATGGCATCAGCCTCCAAAAGCCAGAGAATACTCAGAACACCCAACCAGGAAATGCGGGGGGGGGGGGGGGTGTTAAATGTCTTTAACTAGTCTGTGTAGAATTTTGCAGGCAATCCAGCAGGAGGTGTGACAATCTATCCAGATTTTGAGAGATGCCACTGCACCCTTGCCCAGATCTCTCCTGCCTTACTCCATCACACATGGCATGAAGCCTGCTGAGCCAGGATGGAAGACACAACCACTGCTAAAGCTGAGACTTTTACATTATCCTGAATCTTTTCCCTCTCAATTATCATTCATTTGTGCTCTCTTCCATCTGCCAGTAAGATCAAATGGTATGATTTAACTTGATGGCACATAGATCTCATTCAGTGTTGGTCAATTCTTGACAAGTCACAGATGGGGCTCTTTTCCTATTGTTCTCCTTGTTGCTTTAATTGGATATGAAAAAGAGCTTTTATGGCTAGAGCTCCTCAGATTACAGTTCGAAGCCAACCCGAGCAGAAAATCTCTCTAAAACTCCATCTCCCAACTAACCAGCAAAAAGCCAGACTGGAAGCTTGGCTCAAGAGAACCAGAGAAATGCTGAAAGCAGCACCGCGATGCAAGTGGTATAGCACTAGCCTTGAGCAGAAGTACTCAGGGACAGTGCTCTGGCCCTGAGTTCAAACCCCGTGAATGCCAATGGGAGCATGCCATCCCCAGCAACAAGCGCCTGAACTCCTGGAACTCAGCCAGTCCAGGAAACAGGGATATGGAGAGGAGTAAGAGGAGAATGATGTCATATCCTAAATGGAGTCACCTTGTCTCGCCCTTTCAAAACTAATCAGAGCCAGGAGATCAGAAGGAACAGTTGTACCCACCCAATGCTCATACCTGTCTGTTTTCCTCTTCCTGCCAGTTGTATATATGTATATGTATATATATATACACATATACACATATATGTATATGTGTATATATATGTGTGTATATATATATGTGTGTATATGTATATACACATGTATATATATATATATATATATATACACACACACACACATATATATATAATTTTTTAACCTTTGACTGGCTACTCCAAACTGGATCACTATCCCTAAACACTTCCTTCAGCTATCCCTCCTTCCTTGTAATTGGCCACAATTGGATTTATGTTCTGGCTTATTCCCAGGATATGTTCTCCTATGCCATTCATGTTAACTAGCCCTATGAAGTTGTCAGTCTTTTGTCTGACCTTTTTAAAAGTCTCTTTTAACAGAATAACATACCTCACTGAGGTCACCACCTGGGAACTTGCAGTTTAAGACCATCATCCTTCTACACTGCTGTGCCCAACACAGATCTGGACCCTGGAGGCCCCAGCCCTAGGAACTTCCTGATACTTTTACCAACCAAACTGGACGGTGCCAGGCAAATCAGGGGCCCCTGACCACTTCGCCCCCTTTCAGCAGGAAGTAGCTCCAGAAGAAATGACCTTGCCCATACTCCCAGCCTTGTACCCTCCTGTGTCATTTTTACAAAAAAAAAAAAAAGGGGGGGGTGGGAAGAGCCCCCATGACTAGTTAAGGACAGCTATGCTTACATTAAATATCTTAAGTTTATTACACTAAATATCTTAATTTTTTTTCAAATTTTTATTATCAAACTGATGTACAGAGAGGTTTCAGTTTCATACGTTAGGCATTGGATACATTTCTTGTACTGTTTGTTACCTTGTCCCTCATACCCCCCTCCCTCCTTCCCCTTTCCCTTTCCCCCCCTGAGGTGTTCAGTTCACTTACACCAAACAGTTTTGTAAGTATTGCTTTTGTAGTTGTTTGTCTTTTTTTACCCTGTGTCTCTCAATTGTGGTATTCCCTTTCAATTTCCTAGTTCTAATACCAGTATACATGGTTTCCAATATACTCAGATAAGATTACAGAGATAGTGTAGGTACAACCACAGGAAGGTGATACAACATCATCAATAATAGAAGCTACAGAAGCTACAGAAAATACAGATGGGATGTTGAAAGTAGTTACAACTGTGATATAACAATCGTTTCCATAACATGGAGTTCATTTCACTTAGCATCATCTTTTGTGTTCATAAGGGTATAGCTATTGGGGTCTTGTGATGCTCTGCTATGACTGCCTAAACCTGTGCTAAT
Organism: Perognathus longimembris pacificus; assembly: GCF_023159225.1. Taxonomy (NCBI): domain Eukaryota; kingdom Metazoa; phylum Chordata; class Mammalia; order Rodentia; family Heteromyidae; genus Perognathus; species Perognathus longimembris. Next base: position 67,070,542 of record NC_063164.1, read on the forward strand.
TATTCCCAATAAGGGAGACCAGAGAGTCCATGTTTCTTTGGGTCTGGCTCACTTCACTTAGTATAATTTTTTCCAAGTCCTTCCATTTCCTTACAAATGGGCAATGTCATTCTTTCTGATAGAGGCATAAAATTCCATTGTGTATACATATCTTAAATTTATATAAAAAATTTAATATTTCCAAAACAGTGAGGGAAGGAGCATTGTATGTGCCTTTCCAGATTGGGAAATTAAGCCTGGAGCACTCGCTCTGGAGAAATGTCTCTCCTTGCTCTCTCTCTAGGAAAACAGAGATCGTGGTGGATTTTTTCCTGTTCTTCCATGGAAGTGTGCAAAGCCTGCCTCTGTACATCAGTGATGGACCAGCGCCAGCCCTGCTCGCTTCCTGGACTTGGGCGTCCCTTGGCACATTGTTTTGCTGTGGTAGTGTCGCCTGCAGCTTTGCATGAGAACTAAAGAAAAGTTTTGTACTGTTGTTCCTCCTTTTGCTCTCCCCCTGCTGCTTATCTTAGGGGGTCCCGTTGGAGGGAAATAGGAGCTGAGGGTTAGACACCTTGCTTCAATGTTTCTGATAAGATGTTTAAAAAGTAGGTCCAAAGGTTTAGTGCCTTGCCTTCAATGTTTATGAAAAAAATGTTTAAAAATAGGCGTTAGGATATAGTACCTCGCCTCAAAAAATATGAAAAAATGTTTTACTAACCACATGTGTTTAAGCTATCAGTGCCTTGGCTGCTGTGGACTAACAGAGTTGCCAAAAGCTTCGACCTGCTTTTACCTCACTGCCAGAAGAGAGGAACGATGCCTGCATTATCTTGAGTGGCACAGAAACGGGCTAAGGACTCCAATTTCTCTGGACTGAGCCAAAGGGGTTGTCCCTTCACTTACCCCTTTTTTGTAAAAGAGGCTCCATATATATCTTATGTCAGCATTTGCCTCATGCCTACATATGCCATATGTTTTCAGCATCTCCTGCTAATTTAAAGAACAAAAAAGGAGGAGATGTCGAGGTTGGCTATACCTTTAGGTCCTGGGACTGCTGGCTGTTATCCACTCCCACCTTCTCCCCGGGTCTGGAATGTCTCATAATGGCGCCAGGGACCGGTCCTGGGGGGAATGTGGTCGCTGCCCCTGCGGGAAGTTCCGTGACATCACCGTGACGGACAGATCATTAGCCTATCGTTAATACCCAGTTAGTTCCTCCTCTTCCTGCCATCATCACTGTTATATAAACCCCTCCCCTGAATAAAACTTTTGGAAGTTGGTAGTCCATCAGACGGCTCCCCCAAAAAAAAATTCCAAGTAAACACACTAGTCAAACTGCTTTCACTTAACATGATGCAAACATGATATATACAACCAAAAACATGATTAGACACTTATTGAAATACCATCTCCAGTTCATTCATCCATTTTTGATCTTTTTCTTCCCTATAATCTCTCTCCGATATGATTGTTTAAAGCAAAATATGGCACAGTGTTTAACGTCCAGTATATATAAAGAAATATGATATTCATTAGCAACAAAAAGCAACACAATTTAATTGTCTTAAATAGGCATTTCTCAAAAGAAGACACAAAATGACCAACAGGGATATATGAAAGAATGCAAATTGTCACCAACCATATCTTCACAAATGATTATATTTTTAAATGAATAAAAATAACAGGAACTAGAGAAAATGGGAAAAATGTAAATTAGAAAGCCATTATGGAAAATGGTGTGTTGGTTCCTCAAAAATTGACCAAAGTAGTTGGTCTATTTCCAGAGCAAATGTAGTAGTTCTGACAAAGGCATTGCAATTTCATGTATATGTCAGCAATATTATGCACAACAGCAAGGGAATAGAAACAACCTAAGTGGGCATCACTGATGGACTAACAAAGGAAAAGGTGTAACTGGACATGATAGAATTCTACTCTGCCATGGAAAAGAACAAAGCCTGTAATTTGGGACTACACAAATGGAACTAATTATTATGCTAAGTGAAGTATAGCAGGCACTGGATGACAATTACCACATGACCAATGTCATACATGGAATTTAGAATTTGCTCTCATAGAACTAACAGCACAATAGTGGTTTCTAGAGTCTAGGGAACATAGAAGACTCAGCAACAGAGAAAGGAGACAGGTTTTTCAATGGGTTTAAGAGTTACATAGGAATAAAATGTTCTGGTGTGCTACTACACATGAGGGTTGCTCTAGATAACAAAAAAGTAGAATCCACCTTGAATATTGTCACCATAAAGAGATATAAATGGAATATATATGTTTAACTTGAATAAACATTACACAATGTATACATACATGTACTGAAAAATCACACAATGCTCCATTGCTATGTATACTTTTCTATATTGGCTAAAATATATTTAAATAAAATTCAAACTAAAAATAAACTAGAAGTTTGTCTAGTATTAATGGGTAGGTGGTGGGTGAGAGAATTGACTAATGGCTACATATAAATATTAATGAAAATAAAAAAGATAAACACAGCTATTACAGACTGAATTGTGTAGCTAATCATGTGATTGGCCTGGTACTCACTAATTTATTTTCCTTCTCTATAGTTTTGAAACAATTTATTCTGCATTCTCTTTGCCATCAAAGAATGTATCAACTTGCCATTGTTTCCTGTCTGATTGATTGGCATCTGGTTGATGACTTATTAAAAGTCTGGTCTGTCATCAGTGCCACGTGTATTGCATTGCTGGGTTTTTGTTGTTGTTGATTTCTAACCCAGATACTAGTAGACTCATCCCAAGAAATATCATCATTGCAGCAGTTCTTCTTGTCACTTTCATTATACATAGCACGTCAATTTTCCCAGAAAAGTGAGAATCGAGAATCAGTTATCCAGCCATTTGGATTAACTTTTTTTTTTTTTTTTTTTTTTTTGGCCAGTCCTGGGCCTTGGACTCAGGGCTTGAGCACTGTCCCTGGCTTCTTCCCGCTCAAGGCTAGCACTCCGCCACTTGAGCCACAGCGCCGCTTCTGGCCGTTTTCTGTATATGTGGTGCTGGGGAATCGAACCTAGGGCCTCGTGTATCCGAGGCAGGCACTCTTGCCACTAGGCTATATCCCCAGCCCTGGATTAACTTTTTAACTGTTAAATCAGTGTATGAGGACTCCTCTCCCCTACTTCGTTGCTTATTAGTTGTATTATTGATAATAACCATTCTGTGCTGAGCTGAAATCTTAGTATTTAGACTTGCATTTCCTTCTCCTCAGTATGTGAGTGAGGGGGCACAGGAGTTCCTGCTCTGGCTTGTGGTTGCTGAGCAGATCTGCTGATTATATTTTATTTCATTTATGCAGAGTACCACACAACACCGCAGTCTTCTGTCTCACCAAATCCCTGAATATATCTTACTAAATTTAAGTCACTTATTCAAACAGATGCTTTTAGACAGATATATGGCTGGCTGGCCAGACGGATGGGCAGGCAGACAGATGGATGAGTGAAATAATATAGAAATTAAAATAACTTCATTAGAAATATATTTGTTTTGTAAGCATAATGCTCAGATATACTAATGCCAGTTTCATGGATAGGGCAGTTATAAACAGAAGAATCACATTCATATATTCATAAAGAAACAAATCAAACCAGTGGCTCACACCTGCCATCCTGAGTACTTGACAGACAGATATTGGGAGATCTGAATTTCAGGTCATCTCAGGCAAAAAATATTCATGAGACTCCATCTCAACCAATAAAAAGCAGGGCATAGTGGTGTGCACGTGTCATCCTAGCTATCCAAAAAGCAAAATATGTTGATAAATTGCAGGCCTATCCAGGCAAAAAGCAAGAACCTAAATCTCAACTATAACTAAAACAGACATGGCTGGAAGTATGTCTCAAATGATCAGAACATGACTAGCAAACGTGAACCCCAGTACTATCAAAACTAAAAGATGAAAAGAAAAAGAGAAAAAGTCAAAAGTGAACATGTAAAATCATGCCACTATGACTGGTAAGTTGTGTGTACCAGGCTTTATGACAAAGATCTACTGAAATACTTTAACCAACCACCAGTGTTTTGATGAGGTCCAGTATAAACCATGAAGAGTCACCACTGTGTAGGCAATTTCCCCAACAGCCAGGCTCCTAAGGAATTATAACTTCTCCAGTGAAGATGACAAAAGAGGCATCTCTGCATTTCCTGAGGAAATTTCAACCAGTTTTGCTGATGTATACAGTGCTGATACACAAAGTCAGCATTGTGATAACAAGCTTTTGAAGAGTCAAATTTGCAGAAAATGAGTAAGTCAGAACGTTCTAGTGGTCTTCACACAATTTGAACTCTAGTATTAGAAGTAATATTATATATATATATGCATATGAAATGTGTAGTAAGTTATAACACATAATGCTGAAATTTTTAAATAATGGAAAAAACTAAAAACGGCTAACTAAACAAATTACACAAATGATGAAGTGTATGGGGATTGTGAGCTTGAACATAGTCCTTAACAATAAGCCAACATTCAGAACCATTAAGTTATACCTTGAACTCTAGGTTGTTAGTTGTATTGTTAGTTATAATTAGTTACTGTTATTATCCTTTTGTTATTTTTTTTTTGCCCTTGGTTTTTTAGGCGTGTTAGTTCACATTCATTTATATTGTCTCCCCATTTTGAAATAATTCCATGATACATTGACATGAGAATTCCCCATTAAAGTCTCCTCATATACAGACCATAATTTGATGGAAAAAATATTGATGAACACAAAGCAGCACTAAAGCAGCACTATTGCCTAAATGTCTCCTTCTCCCATTGCACACATAATTATTTCCAGCCCCATAAAAACATACATGGTCATCTTCAGGCAAATGCAGCTTAACTTTTTAAAAGCTCCAGGATTGTTATAAGCTGAATGTCAATGCAGATTAATGGTACATATTTAAACTGAAGTTTTCATCACCATTGTATTATATGGCCAATCCACTCATCTAAAATTTCCACCAAATGCTTTCGGGGTGAATGGAATAAATGAACTTCATTGGTCAAGCTTCTAAATTCACTTTAGGAAGCCTTGATTACATCAAATTCCAAATATATGTTAGTGATGGAAAATGCGCTGAGTTATTTATTAAAATAGAAATGGGTCTATCCTCTTCAACAGTCAAATGCATAATGAAGAATAGTTCATCACTAAATGTCTTCTGCAACATTAGAAGAATTTCTGTAACCAAAAGGTTGCTGAGCTGTTGAACTGTTTCTATTCTCTAATGGAGGACTATTTTTCAAAGTGATCATGGCACTGTGTGTGAAGGGGTGGAAGTATGCTGAGGTTACTGATACTATAGAAGTTACATGCTTCAATGCCCATTTTAGTAATACTTATATCTATTTATTTTTGAATAACAGATAAGGGACAGATACCTGGCTACAATGTGACTTGAGAATACCAAGAAGTTGAAATTCTGTTAAACAAAAAGAAAATTTCTGTCAACTGAGGTGAACTAGTTTACTGTAATATCCAAATAAGGTATTTTTCTTCCAATTTTTTTCATTGAGTGAATCAGCATGTATTAATTGAGTACCTACTCTGTGTCTGACATTGACCTTATTTTCTATCTGTCATTGGAATACATGATCTCAGAGTTAAAGTACATACAACTGGACAGGTATACATATGTGATTTTTCTACAGTAGTATTTATCTTAGCATCTGTTAACAAGATCTGTAAAATTCAGAAAATATTATAAATACACTTCTTGGGATTAATTTTAAATATCAGAAAGAATGAATCAGCTCAAAAAATGAAAATAAACTGGAAACGGAAATATTGTCCTATAAAAACGAACTTTAAGCCCAAAGTAAGCATATTTTAAAAATTAAAATGTTCAAATAGCAAAAAAATAAACAAATTAGGGGCTGGGGATATGGCCTAGTGGCAAGAGTGCCTGCCTCGGATACACGAGGCCCTAGGTTCGATTCCCCAGCACCACATATACAGAAAACGGCCAGAAGCGGCGCTGTGGCTCAAGTGGCAGAGTGCTAGCCTTGAGCGGGAAGAAGCCAGGGACAGTGCTCAGGCCCCGAGTCCAAGGCCCAGGACTGGCAAAAAAAAAATAAATAAATAAAATAAATAAATAAACAAATTAAATGACTAACATGTCATATAATTATAATCATTAATGTGACCATAACTATATTACCTTACTTTAGTTTATATCTAGACTTTACAACACCCCAGTATTGAGACTACACTTTCAACTAACACTATGAACTAAAGTTGAATTAATTAATTCATATAGATATATGCATAATCTTCAGTCTGTATGTTTAGAAAATGTATATCTTTATGTACAAAAATTAGCACTGTACAATCTTGGTTGTGTTGGTACTTTCCTTAGCAATTTTTTTCTTCAAACAGAAGATAAAATATTTAGCATGACTTGCTAGTGATTCCAAGTGAGTCGCATTCATATTAGTAAAGATGTAACATTGCTCACCCACTCACATGTGTGATCAGCCATATTGTCAGATTCACAACTCTACTAAAGAGTCACATCAAACCTTTCATTCGGGCTTTCTCCTCGAACTCCATATATATGGCAGCATTTAATTCTTCTTTGACAATGACTATGAAATGTGATCAGAAAATGATGTTAGTTGACCTTGCACATTCCATTCAATTCCTTGTGGTGAAACTTTTTAGCCATAACTAAAAATGCAACCTGATGCTCAAGACAGAAGTGAGAATTGAGCAATTTAGCAGGGCCTAAGCAGCCCATGTGCTGTTTTAAGCCATCACACCTAATTTAATACAATTAAGCATGACTGACACTTTCTTCTCAGGAAGGAATTAGAAGCAATATGGCAATGAGAAAGAATAACTTCCCCTACCTCAAACAGACAGCTCTCCCCTGGGTGAAGTTGAGTTAATTAGCAGGGCACAGTGTAGACAATAAAGGAGAATTCTAATGTCAGCTGCTGCCATGGACTTTATTATCATAAGTGCAATGATGTCCTTCAGTGTAAGCTGCAGTATTACTCTTGGTGTAGGGGCTTTTGAAGCTTGAGATTTTTCACACCTGTATTTCACACTCAAAACGTCAATCAGTTATTTTCAGGTAATGAAATCGATCTATTGTGTCTCTACTCAGTACTCAGGATAGATTTAAGCTCAGTAAACATTTTCACATTTTTTTCTGACATGGCCAAAATTAAATAGTGATTTATTGTCAGCGTATTACAAGGAAGCTCATCAACTGAAAGTATATTCTTTCCATATTGGCTTCCTCTTAGTCAGCTGGAGAAACTATTTCTGTAACATTTTAGATAATGCTCCATAATCCTTTTGCAGATATTATTGAATACATTTCAGATGCCTCTAGACACATTTGTTTTGTTTTTATATGTTTAAAAGTAAAACAGAAACACTGCGCACTGGTGGTTCACACCTGTAATACTAGCTACTCAGGAGGCTGAGATCTGAAGATCAAAGTTCCAAGGCAGTAGAGCAAGGACTACTATGAGACTCTTATCTCCATTAACTATCAGAAAAAGCCAGAAATGGAGCTCTGGCTCAAGTGGTACAGCACTAGGCTTGATCAAATAGCTCAGGGACAACTCCCAGGCCCTGAGTTCAAACCCTAAGGCTGGCTGAAAAAATAAAAGAAAGGAAGTTAAGGAAAGCTAGTTTTAGGTTTTACAATCCAGTGTATCTATCAAAACACCAAATGGAAGAAATGCTGAATTTTGCTGATGTGGCATGAGAGATCCAGCCAATCATGGTGGGAGTTCAGTAGTAGGAGCAGGCCTTTAGAATTGTCCTCATGCAGAGCAAGCACAAGTCATACCTCTGCATCATTAGATATGAAAGTCCCCTTGAAACTATCATGACTCAGCTCTCCTTAGTAAAGAGAAAAAAATCTGCTATGAGAAGTTTATGATCGATATTTCTGGCAACTAGGAGAAATAATACTGGAAGGATATAGGCATAGGTACCATGGCAATCACCACTCCAATAAAATTAAGAGTACTCTTTCTTACTTAAAAGAATCTAACACAAAATATAAAGGTGTGCAAGAAATGATATTTTATTTACATTAAAAATCAACATTAATAATAAAATCTTTTTTTTTTTTTTTGGCCAGTCCTGGGCCTTGGACTCAGGGCCTGAGCACTGTCCCTGGCTTCTTCCCGCTCAAGGCTAGCACTCTGCCACTTGAGCCACAGCACCGCTTCTGGCCGTTTTCTGTATATGTGGTGCTGGGGAATCGAACCTAGGGCCTCGTGTATCCGAGGCAGGCACTCTTGCCACTAGGCTATATCCCCAGCCCATAAAATCTTTTTTATTTATACTGGCAGTTTTATGACCAATATCCTAAACAGCTGAACAGTAAAACACATTACAGAATGCTCACACCACAAGCAATTCTACAGCTATTGAAGATAAAGGGAATCTGCATATACCACTCTGGAAGGATCTTCATAATATATTATGTAGGAGGAGTCGCAGGAAATATATTTGGCTCAAGGTGATTTCCATCAATTTTTGGTAAAATTTTTAAAAACCTTAAAATTATGCATGACTGAAGTAGTCATATGTGAGTGTATTTTCATGGAAAATAACAGAAGAATTCATACCAGAGAGTTACTATAAGTTATTCATAGGATTGCTTAGAGATCAATTGTTCTCTTGGGCTTTTTTCTTATTGCATTAGTATACATTTATCAAAAACATGGAACCTGAAAAGAGAGATCTATGTTATATGCCTTGGTAAGTATATATGAAGGATTGTAAAGCTCATTGTGGATCTTAGAAATTATTTGTTTTCTGAACTAAGTGCTATCTTCTACAGCTCTCAGTGGTTTTAAGCAGCTGATCACTGTTTCTCTAGCAAATGTAAACATTTTGATAATATGTACATTTTCAGCTACAACGTATGAGAAACATGAGCTTTTTAAAAACTAAGATAATCTCTCCTACATCTAGTAAAAACATTATTGTGCAAATGAAGAAAATGAATGTATGTTAAGTGAGTTGTTCTAACCAAAAGCTTGTTATTGGCCATGCCAAGTTAGGTATTAGTGTATTCTTTTTCTGTATCACAAACTCAGTTGTGGAGGAATATGCTCTTCTGAAGTCATTCCTTCAACTCTTTTTCTCCTCATTAAAACAATTCCATTCTCTATGGCAATGAATTATGTAGGACTGTTTCAAAATGTTCACTCCCTCTTGTGTAAAAGAATTGCACACACTCAAAGTACTGCTGTTTGAACTACGCCACCCAGGGCTGTCCTATTTTTGTGACTTGCTTTTGCCGGTGATTATAACTGACTATACAATACCTGTACAGAAAAATTAAAAATAATTTCAAAATAGGTGTTTTTCACTAGTTTAAGAATAATGTGTCCCAAATAAGGACTAGTCCTTCATCGTGCCCATGGGTTTAAACAGACGCAAAAGGCAGATGGACAACAGTTGAACTGTGGCTGATGACAGCTAACGTGAGTGAGAAACAATTTCTGGAAGCACAGATATTTGAGAAATTGTTTCAACACAAAAGTTAATGTGCTTCAAACCTGTTGCTTTTCCCTCTACAAAGATTTCAATTCCAAAAAATAAGACATTGTCTCCCTGATCTATATAAGCCAAAGTGATCTTTCAATTATGTAAATTATCTGGTAGCAATTTCTCTTGCAAAATTTAATTGGTGGCCCAATTCACATCAAATAATTTCTTTAAATAATAAATAATGAAATAACAAACTCTTTATTCTCACTAACAGAAACACATTTGAGCCGCCATCATTTCCTGTCACCCTCCTCCTTGCTCATGCCAGTCGCTTTCACCATTCTCTTTTTGTATTCAGAGATATGTCATTTGATCCTCTTCCTGGCTCTTCAATAGGCACAGCCCTCATTACCTCTCAACACCTTTTCCTCAAATAGTGTTTTAATAACCAACTAAACTAACATTTCTTCTAAGCCCTCCTTGTTTCTTTCATTACTTAATGTTGTTTTACTTTAAAAGTTGTTTTTGCCAACTGAAATTATTGTTCTCATTCATTATTTGTCGTTGGGCTATAGCCCCGACAGGAGAAGGAATCTTGTCAGATTTGTTAACAGCTGCTACTTTACAGTGTAGAATCAAGTAAGGCACATGGCAGATAATTGGTAAACATTTTTGAATGAGTAAACATTATTGCTATTAAAGTCAAAATATTGTTTTTTTATTCATTATTTACATTATTTCACAAAGCTACTGATTATCTTTAAGGAGACTTGCTTTATTTGCATGGAATTGCAATTGATAATTCAAATTGATAAACTTTGAAAATTGGTTAAACTAAATCCAAATATTTTTTATATATTCTTTGAAAACTTTAGTGTATTTTGTACCACAGTTGTCTGACAATTTATCTTGTCCCTTGACTGTATTCCAGAGCAGTATAGTAAGATTTGAGATTTAAGGGAATAAGTAGAATTTAGATAGGTAAAAGATATTAATAGCATTTCAGAGAGAGCAATGCATCTTACTCATTTACTTAGTCTACCACAAGGTCTTACTCAAACAGACATTTAATACATATTCGTTGAATTGAACTGAAATCTAAACCCAAGGGACAAATGTGTGATGATTATTCATCATTGGGTTTTCACAAAAATGTTATAGATTCTTGCAGACATAAAATCTGGCAAGTGCTTTAGAGCTTCACAAATGTCTATATTAATATCTCTATAAATGATAGAATACTTCACATTAAATTGATAGTTGCTTTTGCTATGCCTGCTGCATTTCTTTGCAAGATACATAAAACCTTGCTGAAACGTATTTATTGCATAGAGTTTTGTAATATTTCTAGGCCTGTTTTTATTTACATTCTGATGTATAGAAGCAAATAATGTGTGCTAATACATTACAATTTGAAATTGGTTGTTATGGGGATATTATTTTAATATATTAAAATGTCAGATGCACATCAATTAAGAGACATGAATGAGGAAGTTACAGATGTGTTTATTTAGATTTGAATAATGTGTAAATCTTGTTTCAGCACATACTCAACAGTGAAAAAATACTGTGTAAAATACCATCTTCTGGAAAAGCAAATGAAGAAGTGGTAGTTCTTTACATGTACTCCTACACTATAGGATTCTTTCCATTTTTGACAGGCGTATAATCTCATAATCTTCTAAATGCTTATATACCTTGAATTTGAGTTTGGAATTCCAATAAATGTGCAGTGCATATTATATAATATTACATATTGTAATCAATAATAAAATAAGAAACTTGAGATTTTTTTTTTTTTTTTTTTTTTTTTTTTGGCCAGTCCTGGGCCTTGGACTCAGGGCCTGAGCACTGTCCCTGGCTTCTTCCCGCTCAAGGCTAGCACTCTGCCACTTGAGCCACAGCGCCGCTTCTGGCCGTTTTCTGTATATGTGGTGCTGGGGAATCGAACCTAGGGCCTCGTGTATCCGAGGCAGGCACTCTTGCCACTAGGCTATATCCCCAGCCCAAAACTTGAGAATTTTTAAAGATGCCAATAAAAATACTTACTGGAGTTTTGCTATATGCACAGTAGTACAGTGTATGCCAATCAGAGAAATAAGTGAATGTTAAATTTAAGACCTTAATCCAGTTAAAGAAGACAGTAATGTCTATAATCTTCTCATCTAAGACTGATGTACTCCTAAAATGTACTTAACTACATAGAGCAATCAACAGTGAAATATCTAATGAGTGCTGCTTCAAATCAGTGTGATGGAAGTTCAGGTGAGATAAGCCTGGAACTTAGGTATTTGACCACCAGTAGAACTTGGATGTGATCCTAAGAGAAATAGGGAAAATTCAGATAAGCAAATGATGTATACAAAGGGAAGCACGGAAGCAAAACATCTGAAAAAAAAATGAGGACATTAGGTAAATGACAAAACAAAACAAAATACAAAATAATTTATTTATACAAAATAATATACAAAATAAAAAATAATAAGGTAAGTTTCACTGTAGAATTTTTTTTTAATATTTTAAGGCTGATGTGTGGAATTTTTATGACACAAAATTCCTGAAGTCTCTTGAACAAGACACTTGTCTATTTTATTTTGGATTTTCTGAGCAGTAATTCTATGAGAAAAGGTCTAGAAATAAGATGACTGGAAACATATTGTTGAAAAATTTACTTCAGGCCTATGATGCAGAAGTCAGGCTTGGGTATATTATTAGGTCAGCCTAGATTTTCTACATCAATTGAAGGATGTTGGCAGCAAAATGGAATCAATACCAAAAATCAGTCAGAGGCTATATCTAAGCCTGTAAAGGACATACAGGGAAGGGATAATGAGAATTCAGGCTTATTATTGTGTAGTGAAGTCTGTCAAATTAGTCTCAAACATATGCCAATGAGGTTTGTGCTTTAAGAGGCTAATTGGAAAGGTTTCTGAAATCTCCAACTTTAGCTTGAACTTGAAAAACTTGGTTTAAAGAGCAATTTTCTGCCAGGCGCTGGTGTCTCATACTTGTAATCCTAGTTACTCAGGAGTGTGAGATCGGATGATCTTGGTTCAAAGCCAGTCCAGATAGGAAAGTCTGTGAGACCTTTATCTCCAATAAACTGCAAGCCAGAAATGCTAGCCTTAATCACAGAGAGGCTCAGGGATAGCAACCAGGCCCTGGGTTCAAACCCCAGGACCAGCAAAAAAAAAAAAAATTCAAGAAATTTTCTTCTATGGATTACAATTCCAAATGTAGAAAACTATTTGTGGGAATATAATATCTTGGTTATGGAAGGCTCAGTTCTCACACACAAGTTGCTTCCTAACTGTACCCCTCACCTTCTAACATGTTGACCTTAGCAAATTGTTGCAGATTCACTTGATAAAATGGGACTAGAGTCAGTGTCTACTCATATAATTATGGTGAGATTAAATGTGAGTAAGGCCCACATAGTACCATGTCTGCCACCTATAGAAGGTTCTAATTTTGGTCTTAATTCTCTTCACTCTTCTGCTCACTAATTCTGGATACTTAGGATATTTGTCATCTCACTTTTATATTAAATTCAGTAATACATATAGTGTCCTAACTAAAGTCTATGTTTTCTGTATATTTTCCTGGAGCATCCTCTTCAGCTAAACCAAAGGTTATTTCAGTATGTTCATTGTTGGCTAGGACCTAGCCGATGACTTCATGGAGATTGATCTGCCCCTAAAAGCACTATAAGTTCCTTTTAACCCTTCTCCATTTCTGCCCTCTTTTCCTCATGTTCAAGTGGACTTTTTGCTGAGGATGTGTACCCTGACACCTCTTATGTTCTTAATTTTTGAGTCCATTACTATATCTCCCAAAGAACTTCTTAATGCTGGTTGGGTTGCGTTTCCTGTGAGGGTAAACATGATGGAAATACATTATAAGTGTGTATGAAAATGTAGCAATAAAATCTACTGCTTTTAAAAAGGAGAAACTGGTGAGAGCAAGATGAGGGGTATGACTTTGATCAGGATAGATTGTGTAAATTTACATGTACACCAAAGTCACAATGAAACTTACTTTGCAATGAATAGATACTATTAGAGATCTCTTTTAAAATGTACTTACTTTATGTTTCATAGTATATTATGAACTCCTTGGCTTTGTGAATCACTTGATTCAGTTTGCATCCATCTCATGTCTTCCCTCCTAGTTTTCAGCCACTCTGTCCCTCCCAGTGATTGCAAGTATAATACTCCAGGGAAACAAGTATTTATCAAATACTTTGATCATAGGAGCAGTTTTTCGTGACATGATATAATTAGGTATATAATCTGATACAATTGCTGCAGTATACAATCTGTCTTGGTTCCTATAAAACTTCACACTTGGGGGCTGGGGATATGGCCTAGTGGCAAGAGTGCCTGCTTCATATACATGAGGCCCTGGGTTCGATTCCCCAGCACCACATATACAGAAAATGGCCAGAAGTGGCGCTGTGACTCAAGTGGCAGAGTGCTAACCTTGAGCAAAAAGAAGCCAGGGACAGTGCTCAGGCCTTGAGTCCAAGCCCCAGGACTGGCCAAAAAAAAAAAAAACAAAAAAAAAATTCACACTGTTTGTTCAAAAGACATACAAATAACTTACTCTTGTTATCATCAAAGCATCAGTAATTCTGAGTGGCTTTTTTAATGACCTTTCACACTTAATATTCTCTTGATATCTAGCACAGCAGTTTACAATTGCTGAGGTAGCCACAATTCTCATGTGTATGATGGGGATGAATTTATTCGTGCTTTAAAGCTATATCTCTTTTTAGAGCATTCCAGAGCTGTTTGACAGGAAGACATGCCTGTAAATCCCTCAAATCAAAGGTTTAATTGGACTATTATGAAATACAAAAATGTAAAAAGAACCTAATATATTCAGAGAAATATACCTGTGGACTCTTGTTTTAGTTAAAAACCAACTAAACATTTTCAAAAATGATTAATTTATCTGTTTTCTGCCACTTTTGTCTTCTGTCAACTAACACAAAAAATATGCACTAACTCAGATAGTTTCAGGTGGAAGAATTATGTGTATCAAGCAAGTGACCTCTAAAATATGAAATCTGTGGTTCTCTTCAAGAAAAATTAGGGTAGTGTTGGCCAATGCATAATCCAGAAAATTTAGTGTGGAAGGTAGTTATTCAATAGCACAACTTTTTAATGGACAGTATATTCAAGCTGATAATGATATAGCTTTACAGGTGTCTCTAGCTCCATGGGGTTATTCAATAGTAGAGCACCTGCTTAGCAAGTACCTGAGTTCAGTCCCCTAACCCATCAAATATGCATGGCACATTTAATAAAAATGTGACATATTTAATAAAGATATACTGAATATTAATGTGATCTTGGAAGTATGCTGTATGACAATTACTAGAATGACAAAATACTTTAACATCAGTAATTTACATGAAGTTTAAGGTGGTAAAGATTTAGATAAACCATTACTGTTAAGTACAGTTGTAAGAAATGTCTAGTATGGTTCAGAAGGTAGTTACAAATAGTACAGAATATGAATTTTGTTTCTTTGCTCATTATATCTCAAAGCCACATTATAAATGCAAAGGAAAGACACAATCATGGTTCTGACATGTTTTCTACCTAAATCAATTTATGAAATATATTTGATGATAGATGAAAACACTATAAGAAAGAAAAATTATAAAAAAGGAAACATTGTAAGTTATTGTATACAAAAGACTCAAATATATCAAACTTTGACCTGCAAGGACCTAATATTCCTCTCCACTCTGAATTTTCTTTTTTCCCCCCTTAATTGTGAAAGTAAAGTACAGAGGGGTTACATTTTCATATGTAAGGCAGTGAGTACATTTCTTGTTCTACTTGTTACCCCCTTCCTCATTTTTCCCCTGCCTCCTCCCTCTCCCTTTCCCTTTTTCCCCCATGAGTTATACAGTTGTTTATACCAAACGTTTTTGTAAGCATCATCTTATGTGTTCATAAAGGCATAGCTATTGGGCTATTGTGATCTTCTGCTATGACTATATTTATATTTTGGGTTCATTTCTCTGTCGGTACAATGATCTTTATGATTTTCTAGGTGTAGGACATCCTTGAGTATTTTCTGTAATGGTGGTTTGTTGGAGATATAGTGTTTCAGATTTTCCTTACTGTGGAAGACTTTTATTTGACCTTTGGCTATGAATGAGAGTTTAGCTGGGTACAGTATTCTCGGTTAGTAGTTATTTTTCTTTAGAGTGTGGCATACCTCATTTCAGGCTTTCCTCGCTTTCATGTTCTCTGCTGAGAAATCTGGAGTAATTCTGTTTGGTTTTCCTTTATATGTGATTGTTTTCTTCTCCCTAGCAGCTTTATGGATTCTTTCCTTGGTCTCTACTGATCCTGTTCTAATTACAATTTGTCGGTGGGATGTCCTATTCTGGTCTGGTCTGTTTGGGGTTCCAAATGCTTCTTGTTTCTGGATAGGTCTATCCTTCTGGATATTTGGAAAGTTCTCTGCTAGTATTCTATTAAACATATTGCCAATTCCATGAACTTCTTTCTCTAGGTTTTCCTCAATACCTATTAGCTTTAAATTGGGCTTCCTGATTGTATCTTGGAGCTCCTGAAGAGATCTGTTTTGCTTATTGGATTGGTTTTGTGTTATTTTTTGTTCTTTTTCCATATAGTTTAGGGAATCTCAGTTCCTGGGAGTTGATCCTCCGCATCATCCAGTCTGCTCTATAGGCTAGCTACTTGATTTTGTATCTCCCTTCTGACTGGTCTTTCTTGATGGCTTCCATGTCTTTGCCATAAGTTTTCTTAGGTCCTGTATGGACATCTTTACTTCATTAATTTGGTTCTGAGTGCTGTCTCTCAAATCTCTTATCTGAGTAGCTACCTTTTCATAGGACTCTTTCTTTCTGTTGGAGTTCATTTATCTTTCCATTTGTGGAAGCCATGAACTGGTCTATTAATTTATGGTTGACTTCATCGGGCTCACATATTAATCTTTGGCTTGCCTCCTCATGTTCTAGAATACTTGTCTGAAGAGACTCAAACTTTTCATTTATCATTTTTATCTGCAGAGTTTGTAGAACATTTTGAGGATTCTCCTGTAGATCTTTGAATGACTGCTCTGTTTCCCACTTATTTTGAGTGGGAGATGAGATTCCCTGACTTGCCATCTTTCTTGTGCTTCTTCTGCCCATTTGGATTGGGAATGCCAATCAACAAGTACTTGTGAGCACCATTTAAGCCCCGAAGCAAACCTTACCAAGCCTTGTTGTATAAATCTTAGAGGTTCACAATCATATACAGAGAATTTCCCTCTCTTTTTTTTTGTATACAAAAGAAGATTTGGTGTCCCCACAGAATACAAGTTTAATATAAAAACCAATCCTGAGCTCTGTATTCAGTAGCTAATTATATACAGTTATAACCCTGAGCAAGTGTGTTCTTACATTTTGTTCTTTTTGGACTTATGGGATGGCTCTATGAACCCCTTTGACTCACTCAGATTGCACAAGGATACCCTCTATCTAGCCTGGCTAGGGGTCAATGGAATCTGGATGCCCTGGATATAAATTTAGGAAGGTAAGTTAGTAATGAAGAGAATGAAGTAAAAGGGGGAGGGGTGATGATTTTGATTTAGTTTCAGTGAAATGGAAATGAGGAAAAGAGTAGAATAGGAAGAAAGAACTAGATTAAAACAATATACGACAGAGAGTCAACAAAAAAGTGCAATGGTGTTAGTAAACGAAAAAATATGAAAAGAGAAATACAGAAAAACAAAATTAAAAAGAGAATAAAAAACACCAAGAAAAAACAAACAAATGAAGAGAAAAAGAGTCTTCCTTGTTTGGGTGAGCTCTTTCCAGCACTTGGTTTCCTTGCATTGGTCTATGGTCTGTTTTCCTGGGGCTTGCCTGGTTTGATTTGCTTTCAGTTTGCAGGGGGTGAGTCTGCTCTGTTCCTCTTCCCCCATTAGTTGGGTGTCTTCTGTAATTGGGGGAGGCTGAACAGCCTTGGGTACATTGGCTGGCTCCCCCATCTGCTGTGGGGCTACAGTTTTTAACTGTACCTACCTCTGGCTATACTGAGGAGTCAGCAGGGTGCCTTGGCTTTGTTTAGCCTCTTGTCCTAGGGAAGTTCCTCCCACCTGGTTTGGGGGACATTCTCCTAGGCTGAGCTGGCTGTGTGGTTCACCTGAGTTTGCTAGTAGGAGTCGGGTACCCTCTGTAATGGGAACATTGGTCAGTCTCAGGAACCTTGCCTCTCCACTGTTTGTTCTTTGCTGCCAGTAGCTGCTCACAGCTGCTTTCCATCGGATTTTAGAAATTCTGGCTACTGAGGAGTGGTGTTAGCGGGATGGGAGGTGGTGGGGCACCTCTTGCTGAGTTTACCTGAGTTTCTGAGCCAGCCTGGGGAAAGATCCTTCTACCTGGGTAGGGAGACCTTCTCCTGGGCTGAGCTGGCTCTCACTGTTGAGGTACTCTTGCCAGACCCCTTTGTCCTCACTTTTCCCTGGCCCAGCCTGCTCTGGCCCACTCTGAATTTTCATAAGCCAAAAATTAAACTTTCAGAGACTTATAGCCAATAGAATATATATTAATGTAAAAATGGTTATATTTCCTCACTGATAAATATTCAAATGTGGTGGAATTTTTTGCTGTCTCAAGTATTTTTAGATAACATTTTGGGCAAAGAAAACATCTCTGAGAAAATATTACGTTCCCAAAAAATGCCTAGTCTAATTTTTCAGTAAAAACAGATTTACATCAAACAATGTTGTGCCTTTGAAAAACAGACCACAGAGGCACATGGTGTGGGTAAGCTCTGAGACCTACAGAGATGAACCACTGAGAAGTGGTTGAGGACTCAATACTGTCTAGAAGGTGGTTACGATAACACCACTGGATGCCACAATGTCAACTCTTCTCCTCACATTAGTATCACTCATACTTTTCAAGTATATGTTAGTAAGTTCATCTGATGAGCTTGGAGAAGACATTAAGACAAGACAAAACATATGAGCAACATACTCTAATATGTCAAAAAAAAAAACAGAAAAAACCCCAAACCCATTATGTTTAAGATTGTTATTCTTGTAACTAAAACTTCAAGACTAAGTAATCTCAGGCTGTTATCAGGAAATAAAAATGAAACAGAATAATCCTGAGTCCACCATTCAAAAAATCATCAATAACAAAACCGGTGTCACTCTAATAAACTGCACTGTTATTTTCATTCTGAAATTTATAACAGCATTTACTTGTGTTAAATTTTATCTCATGGGATTTAAACTGTAATGATGATTACCAAGATTTCTTTGAAGCCAGATGTATATAATTCAATTAATTTTCTCTGACTTTCAAAGTAGTTTTGGAACATGCCAATTCATTATGAGAATTGTCAATCATATGCAAAAGTGAAACAGTGGTTTAATAAATTCCCCTGTGGTAATTACCTATAATTATGTTACAACACTATTCAAATTTTCTTTCATTACACTACCCACCACCATATACATAATTTCATTCTTTAATAACTCAGTCTACATCTTGTACAAACAAGATCTTTTTAGCATAATGACAATGACATTATTAAACCTAGAAAAGGAAATTAGTGGCTTTCTGTTTTTATAAGAACCTAAACAACCTAAGAATCTATATAGGAAACTAAAGTCCTTATGGGAACAATTGTTTTTCAAATGTCTGTTTATCTGAACTACATTTAAAAAAAAAACTTATTGTAAAGTGATGTACAGAGGAGTTACAGTGACATAAGGAAAGCTGTACAATTCTTTTCAAACATTGTTACCCCCTCCCTTGTTTTTCTCCTACGTTTTCTCCCTCTGAATCCCAGTGCCCAGATTGTAAAGTTGATTTCCAGCATAGTGTCTAGTGTCACTGTTGCATTGGTTCACCCTTTGTCCTTTGCCTCACCATTTCTGTGATCCCCATCTCCATCCCCAAATCAGATAAACTTATATACAAGATGAAAAGTACTGAAATAAAAAACAGTCTGGACTATACTTGTTATAATAAAAGAAGAAAATTCCTTGGGCTATTCCTCTTCTTTTTAAAAAAAAAAATAATGAGCAGATGCACTAACAACCACATAATGTAAGGCTACTTTAAAATGTTCAAACAGGGGGCTGGGGATATGGCCTAGCGGCAAGAGTCCCTGCCTCATATACATGAGGCCCTGGGTTCGATTCCCCAGCACCACATATACAGAAAATGGCCAGAAGTGGCACTGTGGCTCAAGTGGCAGAGTGCTAGCCTTGAGCAAAAAGAAGCCAGGGACAGTGCTCAGGCCCTGAGTCCAAGCCCCAGGACTGGCAAAAAATAAAATAAAAATGTTCAAACAGAATCACTAACTCTATATATTTCAGCCTTTGTTATACTTTGAGGACTTCTTTTAGAAGGTGGTATTCTCAAATTGACCATATTTGGTCAATGAGACTCCATCAATTTGGCTAATATTTAGAATTTTCCCACTTTTTCTTAATTTCAAACACATAATCTTGTGTGTATATGTGTGTGTTTTACTAAATATATTTTTAAACATAAGCAAAGTATTTTAAACAACTAAGTAATTTCCTCATAATTCCTCACCTCAAAATTATGGTTTCCTAGGACCTGCTTTTCTTAGTGTATGAATTAGAGGTTTATGAAGATAAAATTTTAGTGTGGGAGTCTCTACAGGCTAATTCTTTCTTCACTAGTGGGTTAACAGGCTTTATTTAGACTAAATCACTTGACGTATCCATATCATATCCTTTTTCTCCTATCTTCCCATCACATGTGCTGATCTCTAATGAACATGCTGATATTTCACCATCTCTACTCAGAAAAAACAATCTTAAAACAATAAATTATTAACTCTGGACCTTGTGTTAATGGTCTACTTGATTTGATTGCAAGTATAATCTCTGAAAATTATATGCTTTCTTATCAAAGCATTTCTAGTCTATAAATTGATACATAAATAAATGCTTCATTACAAATAGCTTTTGCTAGGGGCTGGGGAGATAGCCTAGTGGCAAGAGTGCCTGCCTCGGATACACGAGGCCCTAGGTTCGATTCCCCAGCACCACATATACAGAAAAACGGCCAGAAGCGGCGCTGTGGCTCAAGTGGCAGAGTGCTAGCCTTGAGCGGGAAGAAGCCAGGGACAGTGCTCAGGCCCTGAGTCCAAGGCCCAGGACTGGCCAAAAAAAAAAAAATAGCTTTTGCTAAATGTAAGAAATACGATGACTTTTTTTCCTTTCTGCTTACTTTCTATCCACTCAACATGAATTCTTTGGTAATACAGTATTAATCAGAGTACAGTTGATTTTAATTTTAGAGCCACAGTAGAAATTCTGCCCTGCATGGTAAAGAGGCTAGTAAGGGTTTCTAAACTCATGGTAAACTAATCATATTTGAAGGATCCAGTACCTTTCTTTGTATTTTATCTTCAAATTCATACCAATTATTATTATTGGTCATTTTGCCTCTGAATTTATGGTGTCAATTGTTTTATAATAATACCATTAAGTTTCCATTAACTATAAAATAGTGATGTAATTCTTACAATGTGTTGAAATGTTATTTTAGTGTGCAAATCTATTAGAAAACATAATTGTTTAAGCTCTAAAAGATGACATTCATGTAAAAAAAAATAGGGCCTGAGAGTGTAACTTGATCATAGAGCATTTGTCTAGCATGTGCAAAGCACAGAGCTCAATTCCCACCACTGAAAAAGTATATTGAAGATTTGAGATGTATTTGTGACCTATGCAATTATTTTTTATATGTAGAATAGAGGAGCCTAAGCTAGAAAGGGGGCAGGAGTAGATTTAAAATGATGACTACTCATATTGCCTCATCCTTCTTTCTCACAGTAATTATTCACTACCTGGTGTTCCATTGGTTACAGATTGCTCACATAGGAAAATCTCCACTGGTTTTTACAAAGGTTATTAAAAAACGTATGGCAACATTGGTAACCAGACCCAAGTATAAAGTAACAGAAAGACACATAATCCACCTCTTCTTTGATGAAAACTGAGATTACAATCTAATATATTTCATTTTTTCTCTTCTAGTTCTTTTTTTTCATTTCTTTATTGTTAAAGTGATATTCAAAGGCTTTACAGTTTCATACATAAGACAGTACATTTCTTATCCAACTTGTTACCTCCTACCTCATTTTCCCCCCACCTCCTCCCTCCTCATCCCCCCCCCCCAGGAGTTGTATAGTTGGTTTACAACATATAGTTTTGTAAGTATACTGTTGTCTTGGTTTGTTGTTTTATGCTTTGTCTCCTTATTTGGGTTCCCTTTCCTTTCCCTAGTTCCAATACATGTATATGCAGTATCCAGGGTACTAAAATCAGTTACAGTGATATCAGGGCTAAAACCACAGGAAAGAAATACAAAAGAAAAAGGGCACAATTTCACATGGCATGTTGAAAATAACAGCAACAATGATATACCACTTGTTTCCATAATTTGGAGTTCATTTCGCTTAGCACCATCCTATATGTTCATATGGACATAGCTATTGAGCTATTGTGATCTTCTAGTAGGACTATCCTAGACATATACTAATTATTTCCAATGAGGGAAACTACAGAGTCCATGTTTCTTTGGGTCTGGCTCACTTCACTTAGTATGATTTTTTCCAGGTCCTTCCATTTCCTTCGGATTGGGGCAATGTCATTCTTTCTGAAAGAGGCATAAAATTCCATTGTGTGTATGCACCACATTTTCTTAATCCACTCATCTACTGAGGGGCATCTGGGTTGGTTCCATATTTTAGCGATGAAAGATTGTGCTGTGATGAACATAGTTGTGCTGGTGGCTTTAGTAATCCTTTGGGTAGATGTCCAAAAGCAGGGCTGCTGAGTCATAGGGGAGATCTATGTTAGATGATGAATTAATCAGTTGATTGACATTTTCACTTCTTTCTTCATCAAGATCATGCCTTCCATTTTTTCTGCTGCCAGTTCTGAGGCTTGAATTCTGGTCCCTATCTCTGAGTATTTTTGTACAAGGATGGCACTCTACCACTTGTGTCACAGCTCCAATTCCAGTATGTTTTTGTTTGTTTGTTTGTTTTTGTATTTTATTAGAAATAAGAGGGACAAGGCAACAAACAGTACAAGAAATGTATCCAATGCCCAACGTATGATACTGTAACCTCTCTGTACGTCAGTTTGATAATAAAAATTTGAGAAAAAAAAAAAAAAGAGCCTTATGGACTTCCCTGCCAGGTTAGCTTCAAAATACTGCCCTATCTCAATAATATCTCAGCTTCCCAAGTTGTTAGGTTTTTAGACATTAACCACCAGGACCCAGGAAATATGGCCTTCTTAAAATATCACATGCCTCAACTTTCCCCAGATGTATTAATGTAACGAAAAAAAAAAAGAAACTTTCTTAAAACTGTACATTTCACCAGCCACCATGAGATTGTATACCTACTTTTAAGGTAACATTTGCCTTTCTTCTATGTAAAATACTTTAAACTTCAAATGCACCATCCACTTAAAAATGATTACATAAGAGTTCTATGAAGGTAAACTCACTTTATCATCATCCTGAGAAACAAGATGACAGCGAGATCTTGCAGGAATAAGAAGAAAGACATTGCCAGTTCTTCCCTCAGCCACTGAGCTATTTATTTTTCACTCACTTACCTTGTTACAAGTGCTAATCATAATCAGATATGAACCTTAGCTCCTAACACTCATATGCCTTTACTCATATTCAGCAGTTCTTTTTTTTTTTTTTTTACTTTTGTAAAGATCCCTCCATGGGAATTTCAGTTTCATCTCATGCCATATGAATTCTCCAAGTTATTCTCATTGTCTCCACTTCTGCACCTTCTCTTCAATTTAAATATTAATTATAGTCCTCCTAAATTTTTTAAGTGGACCAGCCAGGCACTGGTAGCTTATATCTGTCTTAGGTACTTGGAAGGTGAGATCTGAGGATAACTGTGCAACGCCAGCCCAGGCAGGAAAGCCCATGAGATTCATCTTCAATAATCTACCCCGAAAAGGTGTATGTGGCACTGTCGCTCAAATGGCAGATTGCTAGCCTTGAGCACATAGGATAAAGGATAACACCCAGGACTTGAGTTCAAGTCCCTGGACCAGTAGATAATAATAATAATAATAATACATTTAATTGAACAATACATGATTTTCAATTGTAGGGACAGAATCATATACTAAATCTTTAGAATTCACTCATTGTTCAGAAAATAACTGAAACTGTATGCTGTTGTTCTGCTGTAGCTTTTAATTTTCTTTTGTGTGTGTGTGCTACATTGAAATTCATTTTTTTATTTTATTGTAAAGGTGATGTAAAGAGGGGTTACAGCTACACAGGTAAGGCAATGAATACATTTTCATTTGCAGAGTGCTAGTCCCTCCCTCATTTTATCTCACTTCCCACACCTAGATTTCCTCTCCCCCAAGTTGTAAAGTTCATTTCCATCATGGTGTGAAGTGAGTATAACATTTGCACTGGTTCACCCTTTGTCCTACCTTTTCTGTGATTCCTCTTCCTTTCCCC
Organism: Perognathus longimembris pacificus; assembly: GCF_023159225.1. Lineage (NCBI taxonomy): Eukaryota > Metazoa > Chordata > Mammalia > Rodentia > Heteromyidae > Perognathus > Perognathus longimembris. The sequence continues at coordinate 67,094,565 of NC_063164.1, forward strand.
AAATCAAATAAACATATACAAGACAAAGGGTACAGAAAAAACTGACAACAGGGAATGTCAAAGAAGAAAAAGGAAAGAAAAAAGAAGTAACAGAACAGTACACACACACACACACACACACACACACACACACACACACACACAAATCCCTCATGTTTCCATTTCTTGTAGTTCATTTTGATTAGCATCATTTTATATGGTCATATGCATATAGCTATTGTGATTTTTCTGCTAAGAATATCCTGGACATATTCTAGTTATTACAGACGAGGGAAACCATACAACCTATGTTTCTTTGGGTCTGACTTGCTTTGCTTAATATAATGTTTTCCAAGTCTTTCCATTTCCTTATGAATAGGGCAATGCCATTCTTTCTGATGGAAGCATAGAATTCCATCGTGTATATATACCCCATTTTCTTCATCCATTCATCTACTCAGAGGCATGTGATTTGATTCCATATCTTGGCTATGGACAACTTTTAATTTTTTTCATAAGCACTTGATTTTGTTGCCTCACATCAACTAGATAAATGTTCCCCTATCAGAGCTGGTCCCAGACAGTCCCAAAGGCACAAGTTTAATTACAGGAGATAAAAATGTGCACATTTTACAAATATGTTTATTAGCAATTCTTAAAACTGGAAAGGTTGTGCAATTTGTGGATTAAATGAGTTATTTGACTAATATGGAAGCGAGTTAAGAAATTTTTGTGCTGGGTATATGGCCTAGTGGTAGAGTGGTTGCCTCATATTCATGAAGCCCTGGGTTCCATTCCTGATAACCACCATAGAAAAAGGCCAGAAGTCGTGCTGTGACAGATGGCAGAGTGCTAGCCTTGAGCAAAAAGAAGCCAGGGACAGTACTCAGGCCCTGAGTTCAAGCCTCAGAACTGGCCAAAAAGAAAAAGAAAAGAAATTTTGTAACCTCAATACTGAGAGTTCTAAATTTTAATTTTGAGGATTTTTTCTCCTTAGTTACTGAACATTGTCCTTTATAATTGAAGTTAAAATCAATCTCTTTTTGAATGCAGATGATTCCAATTTAGTTCTTTTTAGAGATCACTAATACTTTCTCAATTATACATGCTTTGCAATTGTGGAAAAATACTATTTTTACTTAGTTGATCAACCCTTATTTGAAAGTTCCATGTATGCAGAGAGGTATATAGTGGAAAGATACATATGAATTCAGAATTCCTGGGTTAAAGTTTATCCTCACTGTTTATATGGTACCTGAATACAACATACTACATGACATTATTAACTCCAAATGGAAATATTTTCTCCACTACTGACAAGACATAAAATTGAACTCACTTTGTAAAGGGTAAATACTTTCCAAAATGAAAGACCAGAATCATTTTGTGCAAAACACTGCAGTAGGTGCTGGTTACCTAGCTACCTGCTATAGCAGAGCTCTCCCTGCCACTCTATCAGGCCTTTTCACCTCACAGGAGAAAGGAATAGAGATATCTTGTAAAATCCGCTTGGACCATTTGGCAACCAGAGCAGCATGAAGTAAGGAATTTTCCTACATACAAAAATGGTTTCCTGCTTCTAGTTGTACCTGAAAATCTCTGGTTATATTTCAGAATGGGCTTTCTCCTCTCTGAGAACTTCCACATTTATAAATCCATAAATCTTGATGAATAGAAGCAGCGCTGTGTGTGCACGTCATGATATATTTAATGAGTCAGTGAAAAGCGTTGTACTTGCATAATTTTAATTTTTCTCTAGGTTAAAAGCAGCATAATATTATGTTTCCAACTATTTTAGCTCAGAACCTTGTCAGAAGTAGAATAAAATGGCAATTCTATTAAAAGCTTTTTTTAAAAAAATCAATGAAAAAGTTAAATGTATTCAGGGAAGAAACAAAACCAAACAATATCAACTGTGTTCAAATTATTATTTCTACAGTACTATGGAGTTACACTATTGGAAAAGAAAAAAAAAAATGCTATTTGATAAAGGCATATTGAATTTAAGAGGTCATTAAACTTTAATGTGTAAAATTAAGTGTATAATTCAAGCCTTGAGCTAAGACATCCAGCCTCTTGCTCAGCAGAGAGCATTTTACCACGAAGCACATATTTTTCTTCATATTCTTACAGAATGTAATCTAAAGTAACCTTGCCTCTAACTCTTCACAGTTAATTTTTATGAATGTTTTTAATTAGGAAAATTGTTTTACAATAGTGGAGATGTTTGCATGCACCATATGCAGATAGTTTTGTCTGTGTACATTTTAAAAAAGAAAGAGACAAATGTTTAATATTAATTTTACAATAGTCAAATGGAATAATGAGCAGAAAGTCCATATATGATATTATCTGAAAACTCATTGCTCTTGGGACACAATTGTTCATGATGAAGATAGAACAATAGAAAAAGTCAAAAAGTACATTTTGTATCCCTGTATGTGTGTGTGCCAATCCTGGGGCTTGAACACAAGGACAGGATGCTGCCAATGAACTTTTTGCTCAAGGCTAGTACTATACCTCTTGAGCCACTGTTCCATCTCTGGCTTATTTTTGGTAGTTAACTCGAGATAGAATCATACATGTGAGTCACCAGCACCCAACATCAAAAAGAATGGCAAACTAATCTTTTCAATGGCTTGGATTCTACCTGAATGTAGATTTTTCATATACTTTGTCTGACTGTGAAAATATACTCATGTATCATGTTGGAATTCTAGTTAAGTAGGAGTTTATAGCACTAATAAGGCTCACAGTCATTGGGTGAAAAACAAACCCAGTTTACAGCTGGAGCAGAGGCCCAAACAAGCAGTCCATTGAATAAAATTCCCTGCAGCATGGGTATCAATGATCACAGGAAAAACAAAAATTCTACAGATGCCTTTATCCATACTGCTAACAATATTGAGTATTCTTACTGACCTAAAACAACTAAATTGGTCTGATAGGCTTAAACTGTACAGTCCTTAAGAGTCACAACTGAGGGGAGATATTTAGAAAAAGCAAATTGAGCAATGAAAGACCAAAGAAGAATGCATTCTTATTTACTCAGAAAAAGTGAAGAAATTCTCACTCAGAATATATTTGTTTTCTGAGTTTTGCATGTATTACATAAGATGTTTTCAGCATTAATGGAACATTTGAGTATCAATTTAAAGATTCAGTTTCATTTGTGTATGTTCTAATATTCAAAATAATTCATTCACAAATTCAACTACACATTCAAATAATTTAGTTTTAGGTATTTTCTATTTCTAATTTAATAATCAATTTTATTGCTTACAGTTAATGACATTGTCCTTTCTTTCTTATTATCATAAATTTTAGTGTGTGTGTGTGTGTGTGTGTGTGTGTGTGTGTGTGTGTAAGAGATAGAGAGCTGGAGGGAGGGAGAGAGCACTGATACTAGAACTTGAACTCAGATTTTCACATTTTCACTCAGCTTTCTTGCTCATGGTTGGTGCTCTGCCACTTGAGACATTCTTACAGTCTGACATTTTTCTAGTTAATTGGATATGGACTTTCTCAAACTTTTCTGTCAGAGCTGGATTGGAACTTGAGTTGTCTGATCTCAGCCTCTAAGTAGTTAGGATTATAGGCATAAATCACCATGGACATGGACTAGATTTTGTTTCCTTCATTGTTACAAACTGGTAACATGTTCTAAACAATGCTGAACAAAAATCATGACAATAGACATTTCTTCCTCTTCCTAATATGAAAAAGAATGTTCAAGAGAATCATTAATGATTGTGATAGGCCAGGTGCTGGTGGTTCATGCCTGTAATCCTAGATACTGAGGAGGCTAAGAACTGATAATCATGGTTCAGAGCCAGCCGGGGCAGGAAAGTCCGTGAGAATCTTTTCTCCAATAAACTGAAGAAAAAAAACAAAACCATAAAACCTGGAGATGGAGCTGTGCCAGAAGTGGTAGAGAGCTAATCTTGAGCAAAAATGGCTCAGGGAAAAATGCAGGCTCTGAATTCAAATTTCAGATTTTTAGATAATTTCAAATTTGCCAAAATCTTTTGTAATGAATAACTGTTGAATTTTAGAAAAAGATATTTCAAATAGACTGAAATTATGTGGTAAAGCAATAAGCTATATTACATGGTTTTGTGATGTCACTTCATGATTTGTTAAAGTAAACTAAAAACTTTTTTATCATATGATGCACTTGGAACATGCTTTGCTAATAGTTTTAATTTTATCACCTACATTCCAGAATGAGATTAGATTGAAATATTTTTCTCACTATTGTTTCATGATATTATGTAGTGCTGCTCTTTTTCTTTAGCATAAAATTTTGTACAAAACTTGGTATTTGAAAATTTGGCATAATAGGAACCTGATTATAACTTTGTACCAATATTTTGAATAAAATTAATTTTGTTTTAGATTTACAAAACTACTTGACTTTCTTCTATTCTTAGTAACTATGTTAAGTGATATGATTTTTAGAAATTGATCTGTTTTAGCTTTTGTTGTTAATTATATTCTTTTATTGGCCCTATAGTTGTTATTGTATGCATAATAATTTTGACTTGAAAAACTCTAATATAATAATAATTTCTTTCTTTTGGCTTTACCAACTTCTTGCAATATCTCTGACTAGAATTCCTTGCTTTTTCAGCTTGTATAAAACTTTAAAAGGTTAAATTTAAAAGGATCAGCATTTGAAGTGCTTTTTTCATTGAATGTGTTCAGAAAGAATGATCATCTGAATACACTCTCTAAGATACTTGAGCAAAGAATTCCTGAAGCTTTGCCATTTTCCCTTTTTTGTACAAACACCCCCAGACACATCACAGCCAAGGCCTCATGTTTCAACAACAAGGGACATATTCTGAATGCAGTCAAAACAAAGAAAGAACTATACTACAATGGAAAAAAGATAAGAATCACAGCAGACTTCTCCACACAAAGTTAAAATGCATGAAGAGCCTGGAAGAACACCATCTAAGTCCTGCAGGCCAACAACAGCCAACCCAGACTTAGATACCCAGCAAAATTAGAATTTCCTTTGAGGGAAAAACCAGATCTTTCCATAGCAAAGAAAAACTAAAAGAATATGTGAACAACAACAACAAAAAAAAGAAAACAGCCTTACAGAGAATTCTAAGAGGGAAACTCCACCAAAAAGAAAACGTACAGGAATTCCAGACACTGCAAAAGCCAGAGCCCAACAGGAAAAGCAGCTCAATAAAGACAAGAAAGAAGGGAGAGAAAACATAGCCTAAGAGGAAAATGAAAGGGAGAAATTCAAAAGTTTTAAACACTCTGATAAAGAGGAGACAATTGGCAGAGTGGATTCATAAACAAAATATTGCTATCTGTTGCTTTCAAGAGACCCATTTTACAGCAAGGGACAAAAACAGGCTTCAAATGAAAGGATGGAGAAAGATCTTCCAAGCAAACGCACCTACCAAAATGGTAGGGGTAGCCGTCCTGATTTCAGACAAGCTAGGCTTCTCATTAAAATCAGTTCAAAAAGACAAAGAAGGACACTACAATTTAATACAAGGAAAAATCCAGAATCAAGATATCATCGCGATAAATTTATACTCAGTGAACAAAAGAGGCCCTAAATATGTCAAACAAATTCTTTAAGAACTACAGAACAAGAGAGACCCAAATACAATCATACTGGGAGATTATAATACCCCACTCTCTCCAAGAGACCAATCCAACACACAGAGGATTAGCAAGGGAGCCGAAGGCCTAGGTAACAACATATCCCACATGGATCTGACAGATCTATACAGAATGTTTCACCCTACAGAGTCCCAATACACATTCTTCTCAGCAGCCCATGGAACATACTGCAAAATAGATCATGTCATAGTCCACACAAAGAACCTCAGCAAATACAAGAGCATTGACATTATCACGTATATTCTATCTGACCACAGTGGAATCAAGGTAGCTCTCATTAACAAAGGATACCACAGAAACTACACAAATATTTGGAGGCTAAACCCCTCACTGTTGTCTAACATTTGGGTCACAGAGCAAATTAAGGACGAAATTAACGAGTCCATAAGCCACAACGACAATGAAAATACATCACAAAGAAACCTATGGGACACAGCAAAGGCAGTGCTGAAATGCAAGATCATTGCCCTCACTGCACACACTAAAAGAATGGATCAGAACAGGTAAATAACCTCATGATGCAGTGAAAACGACTGGAGAAACAAGAAAAAAAATGAATCTAAAAAGACTAGGAGGAGAGAGATCACAAAGACTAAAGAAGAGATAAATCTGAGAATAGAAAGATCTTTCAACAAATAAATAAAAGTAAAAGCTGATTTTTTGAGAAAATAATAAAATTGACAGACCCCTTGAAAGACTTAAAAAAAAAAAAAAAGAGAAGAGACTCATATCCGTAAGATCAGGGATTCCACCGAAAAAATTACAACAAATACACAGGATATTCAAACGATTATAAGGAACTATTTCCAGAACCTTTACTCACTAAAAAACAATAAATTTACAGAAATGGATCAATTCTTAGAGAAGTATAAACTGCCCAAACTGAAGCAAGAAGAAATAAATCAACTAAATGAACCAATAACTTACAGCGAGATACAGGTGGTAATCAAGAGCCTTCCAACAAAGAAAATCCCAGGCCTGGATGGATTCACCAATGAATTCTATAAAACCTTCACTGAGGAGCTAATTCCAATACTCCTCAAACTCTTCCACAAAATAGAAACAGAGGGAGAAATTGCAAACTCATTCTATGAAGCTAATATTACACTCATCCCCAAACCAGGCAAAGACTCAACCTAAAAACAAAAAACAAAAAAAAAAACAGAATTACAGATAAAAATCACTAAGGAGCAAAGATGCAAAGCTCCTCAACAAAATATTAACTAACAGGATCCAGAAACTGATTGAGAAAATTACACATTACGATCAAGCGGGCTTCATCCCACAGACGCAAGGGTGGCTCAACATCCGCGAATCAATAAATGTAATTGACCACATCAACAGAGCTAAGACCAAGAAACACATCATCATCTCAGCTGATGCCCAAAAAGCCTTTGACAAAATATAACACCCATACATGATAAAAGCCCTGGAGAGAACAGGAATAGAGGGAACTTTCTTTAAAACAATAAAAAAGCCATATACAACAGACCAACTGCTAATATAAGATTAAATGGGAAGAAACTAAAACCATTTCCCCTAAACTCAGGAACTAGGCAAGGATGCCCACTCTCCCCACTGCTATTCAACATAGTGCTGGAATCTCTAGTCATAGCAATAAGGCAAGAGGAGGACATCAAAGGGATCGACAGTGGCAAAGAAGAAATCAAACTATCCCTATTCGCAGATGATATGATCTTCTAGCTGAAGGACACAAAAAACTCAGTCCCCCAGAAATGAACCCACAGAACTACGCCTACTTAATCTTTGATAAAGGAGCTAAAACAATAGTCTGGAAGAAAGATAGCCTCTTTAACAAATGGTGCTGGCAAAGCTGGTCCAACACATGCAACAAACTACAACTAGATCCTTATATATCACCCTGCACCAAAATCAATTCCAAATGGATCAAAGACCTAGAAATCAAAACAGACACCATGAAAACACTAATCAAAAGAGTAGGAGAAACACTTGGGGCTCCTTGGCACAGGACGGAACTTTCTTTCTTAACAAAGAACCAGAAAGGCTACAAATCAAAGAAAGGTTAGACAAACGGGACTGCATCAAACTGCAGAGCTTCTGCAGGGCAAAGGACATAGCTCACAAGATCAACAGAAAGCACACAGATTGGGAGAAGTTCTTTACTGACCATTCAATGGACAAAGGCCTCATATCGAACATATATGCAGAACTAAAAAAAATTACATTCCTCCAAAACAAAACAGCAAAGAACCAATATCCCCCTTATCAAGTGGGCTAGAGACTTAAAAAGAGACTTCTCTGATGAGGAAATAAGAATGGCCAAGAGACATATGAAAAAGTGCTCTACATCACTGGCCATGAAAGAAATGCAAATCAAAACAACATTGAGATTCCATCTCACAACAGTAAGAATGTCATGTCAAGAAAACTACACAATAACAACTGTTGGAGGGGATGTGGCCAAAAGGGAACCCTCCTCCATTTTTGGAGGGAATGTAAACTGGTTCAGCCAACTCTGGCAAGCGGTATGGAGATTCCTCAGAAGGCTAAACATAGAACTCCCCTATGACCCAGTAGCCCCACTTTTGGGTATCTATCCAAAGACCACAAACATAATCACACTAAAGCCACCAGCACAACAATGTTCATCGCAGCACAATTTGTCATCGCTAGAATCTAGATGCCCCAACCCAGATGCCCCTCAGTAGAAGAATGGATCAGGAAAATGTGGTACATATACACAATGGAAATTTATGCCTCTATCAGAAATAATGACATTGCCCCATTTGTAAGAAAATGGAACGACCTGGAAAAAGTTATACTAAGTGAAGTGAGCCAGACCCACAGAAACATGGACTCTACGGTCTCCCGTATAGGGAATAATTAGCACAGGTTTAGGCAAGTCACAGCAGAGGATCACAGGAGCCCAATAGCTATACCCTTATGAACACATAAGATAATACTAAGTGAAATGAACTCCATGTTATGGAAACGATTGCTGTAACTACTTTCAACATGCCATATGTAATTGTAGCCTCTATTATTGATGATCTTCTTGTATCACCTTCCTGTGGTTGTACTTACACTTTCTCTGTATCTTATTTGAGTATACTGGAAACCAGGTATACTGGTATTAGAACTAGGAAATTGGAAGGGAATAGCAAAATCCAGAGACACAGAGTAAAAAAAGACAAACAACTACAAAAGCAGTACTTGCAAAACTGTTTGGTGTAAATGAACTGAACAACTCATGGGGGGGAGGGAAAAACGGAAGGGGGAGGGGGTGAATGAAGGACAAGGTAACAAACAGTACAAGAAATGTATCCAATGCCTAATGTATGAAACTGTAACCTCTCTGTAATTCAGTTTGATTATATATATATACATATATATATATATACTCAGTCCCCAAACTCCTAGAACTAATAAACCATTTTGGCATAGTAGCAGGATACAACATCAACTCACAAAAGTCAGCAGCTTTTATGTACACGAGCAATGTACAAGCAGAAAAGGAAATTATGGAAAAATACCATTTGCAATAGCTAGAAAAAGAATAAATTACCTAGGGATTAACCTAAATAAAGATATAAATGACCTATTTAATGAGAACTATAAAACTATAAAAAGGGGAATCAAAGAGGACACCAGGAGATGGAAAGACCTCCCATGCATATGGGTAGGAAGAATCAATATAGCAAAAATGGCCATATTGCCCAAAATGTTATACAAATTCAATGCAATCCCCATCAAGATCCCAGCTACATGCTTCGCTGAAATAGAAAAACAACCCATAAATTCATATGGAACAGCAAAAGACCTAGAATAGCCAAAGTAATTCTAGGCAAAAGAAGCAGCGCAGGAGGAATCACAATTCCAGACTTCAAGCTCTATTATAGAGCCATCATAACAAAAACTGCCTGATACTGGTATCAAAACAGACCTGAAGACCAATGGAACAGAATAGAAGACCCAGAAATAAGGCTGCATTCTTAGAGTCAGCTGATATTCGACAAAGTAGCTAAAGACATACAACGGAAAAAAACATAGCCTCTTCAACTACTGGTACTGGGAAAACTGGGCAGCCACATGTAGAAAACTCAAAGTGGATTAAGGACCTCAACATCAGACCTGAATCCTTGAAACTACTGAAGGACAGAGTAGGAGAGACACTAGAACTTATAGGCACAGGTAGGAACTTCCTGAACATAGTCCCAGGGGCACAACAGATAGGGAAGAGTCTTGACAAATGGCACTACTACAAAATAAAAAGTTTCTGCACAGCTAAAGACATAGCCACCAAACTAGAAAGATGGCCAACCATATGGGAACAGATCTTCACCAGCACAGCAATAGACAAAGGCCTAATATCTGTCATCTACAGAGAACTCAAAAAACTAAACACCTCCAAGCACAGTAAACCAATTATTAAATGGACAAAGGAGCTAAAGAGAGACTTCACAGTAGAAGAGATAAAAAATGGCAAAGAAACATATGAGGAAATGTTCAACATCCCTGGAAGTAAAGAAAATGCAAATAAAAACAACCCAGAGATACCACCTCACTCCAGTTAGAATGGCCTAAACTCTGAACTTAGGCAACAACAAATGTTGAGGGGATGCAGGGAAAGAGGAACCCTTCTCCACTGTTGGTGTGAGTGCAAATTAGTAAAACTACTTTGGAGAACAGTATGGAGGTTCCTCAGAAAGCTCAGCGTAGACATATCCCTATGACCCAGCCATACTACCCCTAGGCATCTATCCTGAACAACAGGTCTCAGGATATCATAAAGACATCTGCACATCCGTGTTTATCGCTGCACAATTCACAACAGCCAAAATATGGAAACAACCCAGATGCCCCACTACAGATGAATGGATACAAAAAAAAAGTGGTACCTATACACAATGGAATACTACATAGCGATTAGAAGTGATAAAATATTGGTATTCACAGGGAAATGGTCAGAACTTGAACAAATAATGTTGAGTGAAACAAGCCTAGAACACAGAGAACAAAGGGGCATATTGTCCTTGATATATGACTGTTAGGGTGGGTTAGGGGGACAGTAGAGACCAGGTCTGCAAAACAACAAACTTCTTTTCAAATGGTATTTCCACAGATTTGCCTCAGTGACCTTAAATTATGTATCTAAAACCAACCAACTACATAAAAAACATAAAAAGGTCTAGAATAGACCTATCAGTGGATCACAAAAGCTCAATAGCTATGTACACATGATCATATAAGACAAGGATAAGCAAAAACACCTCCAAGAGAAGGACACAGGAGCATTCTATTGTTGACGTTACATTTAAAGTTCTAGGTGAATTTCCTTTGGCGTACCCTACATGGTTACCATATATGATTTTGGTACACTGGATATTGTATATATGCCTACCTGATATAGGGAAGGGAAAGAAAAATGAGGGTGTAAGATATCACAAGAAATGTACTTACTGCCTTATTATGTAACTGTACCAGTTTTGCACAATACAACAAAATTTAATTGATAAAATAAAATAAAGAGAGAGAGAAAGAGAGAAAGGAGGAAGGAAAGAAGGAAGAAGAAATGAAGGAAGGAAGGAAGGGAGAGAGAAAGAAAGAAAGAAGAGAGGAAGAGAGAAAGGAGTAAGGAAGTAATGAAGGAAGGCAGGGGGGGAAGAAAGAAGTAAGAAGGGAGGAAATAGAAAAAGGGAAAAAGAGAGCAAGAGAAAGAAGGAAGGGAGGGAGGGAGAGAGGTTTGAAACTGCCTCATCTTACAGTCTCAGTCCACCGGTCATCACCATCTATTACCTTGAGACCATCAGGCCCAATCCTATTGCTGTACTTTGAGTCTGAAATGTATCCCCAAAGTCTTTGAAAGACTTGACACTCAGCACTATTGGGAAGTGGTTGAACTTTTAGGAGGTGGGATCTAGTGTGAAGTTTTCCAGTCACTGGGGGTGTGGTCTATCACAGATAAAGTCAATATTTTAAGTTGCCCCAAGATCTGCCACTCACTACTCTGATCTCTTTTCCAGTTAATCTAACCTATACTCCTACACATTTTCATTTCTGAGTCTTTACCCTTGCTCCATCTTCTTCCCGAAGCACCCTGATGCATTTAGCATCTTCACTCAGTGAGTCTCCTGGTTCAGCTACATTATTTGCTTGAATTGCTTTTTTCCCCCACAGCACCAATAAACCATGTTGCATGTATTTAACTCCTCATTTATATTACTTGCCTTCTTATTCTAACTCTTTATAAAGCTCCATTAGGGCAAAAGGCCTTAGCTTTGTTCTCTGTGTGACCACTGAGTAAGCACTGTAAAAATTCTCCTGAATTTATGATAGCCATATTGTCTGATCAATTACCACTGTTACAAATTATTTTTGTTTGTGAGCTTCTGTCCCTAAAGTGCTATACTATATTAGTTAACACTTTACTACAAACAGTATTTTATTCAGTGCTAGTATATGCATTATGTATGGAGACAATATATAGATTTCTTGTAGCTTATTCACAGTACTTTTGTAGGTTCATTCCTGGCAGATGTTCGTGAACTATTGCACATGTGTTAAAATAATGATTGTTAGGGCTGGGAATATGGCCTAGTGGCAAGAGTGCTTGCCTCCTACACATGAAGCTCTTGGTTTGATTCCCCAGCACTACATATATGGAAAACGGCCAGAAGGGGCGCTGTGGGTCAGGTGGCTGAGTGCTAGCTTTGAGCTGGAAGAAGCCAGGGATGGTGCTCAGGCCCTGAGTCCAAGGCCCAGGACTGGCCAAAAAAAAAAAAAAAAAAAGATTGTTAATATGGATACAAGAGCTCTCTCTAAGGCAATGCATTAAATTAACTGTGATCAACATTTCCCATATACCTGCTTTAAAAAATAAAAAAAGTCAAGCATGCTGGTGACGTTGGGACATACTGAATTCTCTACTTTATGCTGTCACCTAAAGAGGGCTTATCAGCAATGAAACATACAAGAAGAGTAACTAAAGGAAAAGGGAAAAAAGGCAAAAGGAAGGTCAGAGTTGGAATTTCCCTTGCATAAACAGAGCTTCTGGGTTTACCTCAAGGCATTGTTGATTAATTAAAGATCGTGTGATAGACTGTAATGTTTTGAGCTTCCTTCCAGTTAGAACACTCCATTGAATTGGAATAAAGCTGTGTGGACTTCTAAGGGAATTAGCACATCCTGTAGGTAAAAGATTAGAGCATTTTAGAGTTTCAGCAACTTGCTATATGATCAGAAATATAATATTATAAACTGGAATATACCATGATGCAGTATTACCATGTGAAAAATAACCTTGTAGAATTGTTTTCTTTCTCTGTGAAAATAAGTTTCACTTGTTTTATCATGTTTGTAAATTTAATCCACCCACTGCCAATTAAGCTTATCTTATAGCTGCCCCAGTCATTCATCACTGCATGTATCCTATCTTCTGATGAGATATAGAACGTTTTTTCACAGGCTGATTTTTTGGAAAAGACACTTTTTCACTTTCTCTTGCCTAGGTAAAACTATGTCAACTATTTTATCATTCCTTCAGAGATTCAACTGTCTAATTGTAGCAGTCTTTAAATAATCTTTAAATCATTATTTCTTTCTTAAATTCCTAGATACTTAGAAGCAAACCAGATAATTCAAATCAAAATATTACTTTAACATTTTATTTTTTATTTTTAAATATTTTTTCTTTATTATCAAAGTGAAGTACAGAGGGATTACAGTTTCATATGTAAGGCAATGAGTACATTTCTTATCCAACTTGTTACCTCCTCCCTCATTTTTCCTCCACCCCCCTAGCCCTTTCCCTCTTCCCTGCATGATTTGTACAGTTGTTTACACTAAATGGTTTTATAAGTATTGCCTTTGGAATGGTTCATCTCTTGATTTTGGTATTCCCTTTCCCTGCCATAGGTCTAATACACATATATACAGTATCCAGGGTACTATGATGAGATACAGCGATAGCAGGGGTAAAAACTATGGGAAGAGAATATGAGAGAGGAAAATAGGGTACTGTTTCACATGACATGTTGAAAATAATTACAACAATGATATACCACTTGTTTCCATAACACGGAGTTTATTTCACTTAGCATCATCTTACTTTAACATTTTAAGTGGCACAGTTGAAACAGTAGGAACTCTACCTTCCTGGAAATGTGTAGAAATCATTGTTCTAGGACTATTTCAATTTTGAGTTTGAGTAATCTTCATCAGAGGAAATATAACAGTGAGCTTTAATTTCTCCAAATTCAAAAGACAAAGCATCATCTTATTTTATATCAGTAAATCATTGACTGAGTTTGGAAGAAAGTTTGGTGAAATACAAACAGTTTAAAATTATCTTTAAGTAGTTCTACAACAGGATTTTAACTCATCATATCAGATTTTGACTAAAGGGCATTTTGATCAATGTCATTCCTTCCATCAATATCATCCATCGTATCTAACTCCAAACATGTCCTCAAATTATGTGGTTCCATTGTCACATATGTATACTGAATATTATGACTACATCTACCCAGTAGTCCTCTTTCCATTCTCCTGCCCTCCCTCCCCTAAATTTCCAATCCCCTGAGGAGATGTTTTCAGCATTCATTTTATTAAGCAGTAAGTTCATTGTTCAGAGGAGTTACATCATTGGAATGTTCCCCTGAGTACATTCATCAATTCGTGCATACATGCATATGTCCTGTATATGTTTTAATATATATTTATAATTTAGAACTAAAAATCACATATAAAAGAAAGCATGTATTATTTATCTCACTAAGCCTGATTTATATAAAATTAATTGCTTTTCTGGTCCAACCATTTCCCTGCAAATTACATAATACTGTTATTTCTTATAGATGAGCAGAGAGTAATGTTACATTATAGACACATTTATATATACATATATATTCAAGAACTGTGAAACAAATCAAGAAATATGCTATATATAATGCATATCAAGAAATGATACATAAAATCAAGAAATGTGACACATCATATATATATATAGCATATACTGCAAATGTGATATATATATATATAGGGTATATGTGTACTTTTGTATCTATAATGATCTATGTCATAAAAGTGCATATGTATTAATATATATCACACTTCTTGATTTGTTTATCTACAATAGACCATTTAATCTGTGTCCATAACTTGCCTGTGGTTAATGGTTCAGCAATGTACATGCCTTAACTCTATCCTGACTTGAACAAATGCCTAAGTGGTATCACTAGATCATAGCACAATTCTGGGCTTAGTTTTTTGAGACATCTTCAAACTGCATTCTGTAGTGGTTGCACCAGTTCACATTTCCCTCCACGGTGTGGAGTTATTTTCCCCTACATCCCATTAGCATTTATTGTTATTCAAAATATAAACACTTCGTACTTCTGATTTTCTGTTAACCATAATCAATGAGCTTATGATTATTTTAAAAATATTACAACTATTTTAAGATATTTACATCAGCCAAGCATATCTATTTTCTGTTTTTAAAACAAGTGAAAAATTATTAAATTAAATACAATTCCTTGAGTCTTTAACTGAGACATATTTTTAAATACGTCTTGGGATTTTCTTGTCTTTATTGAAGATTGTAATAAGGATAAGAAGAAAGTATTTAAGAAATAACTAGATAAGTACTTGCCACAGTTTAAAGCATTTTCCCATTCAAAATGTGACTGCATTTTGAACGTTCGGAATTAAACATAAATGGGTATGCATTCAGCATGGTGCAGGGTGAATTAGACAGAAAAAATGTCTTCATACAAAACTGGCATTTAATGCCTTATTTCCTTCCCAGCACGTTAAAAATGTAATCAACAAATGCCATTCAGAAATGCATGGAGTTTGGAATTTCTCTTTCAGAGTCCTTCCTCTCACACACCAACACACATGTCCAGTTCATGTTGCTTATTCTAAACTTCTATCTCATATAGAACTGAAATGAGGCCTCTTCTTTTATACTTATCTTCCCCTCTCTCCCTCGGCTTTACAAATTTTAAAAAAGTGTTTTCTAAAGTATGATACTACAAAAAAAATCAGCCTTACAATAATTTCAGTTCCTTCACATTCACTGACTTACTTTCCATGTAAATTACAGAAGCACAGGGTATATAACAAAGCTTCAGTCGGCAGCATAAGTTTACAGACCAAGCTTATGATATATATGTACATATCATATGGACATAGAGGCTCTTTGCCTCTCCATGAGGAGATATTAATGGTTCCTTGGAGAGTGGGAGGAACCTCTTCACCTCTGTTAAATTCATCCTTAGTCTAAACACCTGGTACAAACATGCAAGTATCTACATCTCCAAATGTATGCTCTAATTTCCATTTTTCCAAGCTACAGTTTCCTTAAATCATGAAGACTAAAAAGGTAATAATATTTTCTACTGAAAATAATATTTTTATACTGTTGTATTTATAGAAAGTTATAGAAGAAAGTTTCTCTGGTCAATATTATTTGATTGCAAATATCCACAGTTCCCTTAAACTTGTGGTAAGCAGAAATACAGGCATGATGCAAAGATGATGCCATAGTGTATAGCCATCACTTGAGAAGTAATTAAAATTTCTTAGAAAGAAATTTGTATCAGCTAGGCAGAAAAGACAATTGGGTCTATCACAAGGACAAGACAAAACAAGTCAGGTACCACAATCCCAGGTACTCATAGCCAATCCCTGAACCAATCATGGTTCAAGCCTAGCCCAGGAAGAAAACTCCAAGAGACATTTATCTCCATTCAGTCCCTCAGCAAATAATACATACATACATACATACTTACATACATAAAACAAACTAGACTGTGGATGTGAATCAATGGTAGAGTACCATCTTTGAGCTTAAAAGCTGGTCATAGCACATGTTTTGTTTCAGGAAATTCTGTTGATTTTTGGAAAGTCCTTTCTCTTCTTTGTCAAATTCCAATTTCCTCTACATGCTCATCATGCTTCTGAGAAATTTTACTCTTTTACAGTGGGATATGGGGCAGTACAG
The DNA here is from genome assembly GCF_023159225.1 of Perognathus longimembris pacificus. Taxonomy (NCBI): domain Eukaryota; kingdom Metazoa; phylum Chordata; class Mammalia; order Rodentia; family Heteromyidae; genus Perognathus; species Perognathus longimembris. The sequence goes on from NC_063164.1 coordinate 67,111,189, forward strand.
TAGTTTGGAATTCATGGCCTATGCTTGCTGGGCTGGCACTCTACCATTTGAAACATGCCTCCATTCTTTTTTGCTGTCATTATTTTTCCAAATGATGTTTCTCATGGGTCCAGGATTTCAGATGCTAGCCATCATGTCTGGCTTATTGGATCAAATAAAATCTCAAATACGTTTTGCCCAAGATGGTCTCAGACCACAACTCTCAATTTCCTGGTCCCAAGATGTTTTTTTCTTTCAATTTTTTTATTGTCAAAACGTGATACAGAGGGTTACAGATTCATATGAAAGGCAGTGAGTACATTTCTTGTTCTACTTGTTACCTCCTCCCTCATTTCTCCCCTCCCACCTCCCCCTTTCTCTCTTCCCCTAAAAGTTGTGCAGTTGGTTTACACCAACTGGTTTCTAAGTGTTGCTTTTTGGATGGTTTGTCTTTTTGTTCTTTATCTCTTGATTTTGGTATTCCCTCTCCCTACCCCAGTTCTATTACCGGTATTGGACAATATCCAGGGTACTCAATTTAGTACAGTGGTAGCGAGAGTACAGGAAGGGACTACAAGAGAAAGAAAACTAGACAAACCACTCAGCCAAACAAACTGACAAGGAAAAAGAGAAAAAAAGTAGTACGAGTTCACATGGCATGACTTGGTGTCTTTTTATGTGGTCATATGGGTGTACTTACTGGAGTATTTTGATCTTCTACCATGACTAGCCTATTGCTGTACTAGCTATTCCTTATGAGGGACACCACAGGATTTATGTTTTTAGGGGTCTGGGTCACTTCACTTAGTATGATTTTTTTTTTTCCAATTGCTTCATTTCCTTACAAATGGGGCAATGTCATTCCTTCTGATGGAGGCAGATAATTCCTTTGTATATATGTACTACATTTTCCTGATCCACTTGTCTACTGAGGGGCATCTAACTTGGTTCCATTTTTCAGCAATGACAAGTTGTGCTGTGATGAACATAGTTGTGCTGTTGGCTTTAGTGTGGTCTTGCTTGTAGTCTTTTGGGTAGATGCCCAAATGTGGGGCTGCTGGGTCATAGGGTAGCTCTATTTTTAGCCTTCTTAGGAACCTCCACACTGCTTTCCAGAGTGGTTGAACAAGTTTGCATTCCCACCAACAATGGCCACATCCTCTCCAGCATTTGTTATTATTAGATTTCCTGATAATAGACATTCTTACTGGGGTGGTATCACAATGTTGTTTTGATTAGCATTTGTTTTATGGCCAGTCATGTAGAGACTCTTGGCCATTCTCATTTCCTCTTCAGAGAAATCTCTTTTTAGGTCTTTAGCCCATTTGCTGACAGGGCTGTTGGTTCTTTGATTGTTTATTTTGGAGGAATTTACCTTTTTGAGTTCTATGTATATTTTAGATATGAGGCCTTTGTCCCTTGTATGGCTGGTGAAGATCTTTTCCCAATCTGTGGGCTTTCTATTTATCTCGGGAGCTATATCCTTTGCCCTGCAGAAACTCTGCAATTTGATAGAGTCCCACTTGTCCAGCCTTTCTTTGATTTGTTGTATTTCTGGTCCTTTGTTGAGGAAGTTTCCTCCAGCGCCAAGGAATCTTAGAGTTTCTCCTATTTCTTCTTATACAGTTTTCAGGGTGTCTGATTTTATTTCCAGGCCTTTGATCCATTTGGAGTTGATTTTGTTGCAGGGTGATATATAGGGGTCTAGTTTTAGTTTTTTACAGGGGTTGACCCAGTTTTACCAGCACTATTTCTTGAAGAGGCTGTATTGGTTCCAACCTATATTTTTAGCTTCTTTGTCAAAGATTAGGTAGTGGTAGGTCTGTGGGTTCATTTCTGGGTCTTCAGTTCTGTTCCATTGGTCCTCAGGACTGTTCTTGTGCCAGTACCAGGCTGTTTTTATTACTATAGCTTTGTAGTACAATTTAAAGATTGGTATTGATATTCCTTCTGCACTGCTTTTTCTACTTAGGATTGTTTTTGCTATTCTGGGTTTTTTATTGTTACATATGAATTTCTACATTGCTTCCACTATTTTATTGAAGAATGATGCTGCAATATTGATGGGTATTGCATTGAGTTTGTAGACAGCTTTTGGTAATATTGCCATTTTCATGATATTAATCCTCCCAATCCTGTAGCATAGGAGGTTTTTCCATTTCCTTACTTCAGCCTTAATTTCCTTTTTTTAGGTTTTTAAAGTTCTCATCATAGAGGTCTTTCACTTCTTTGGTTAAGGTTATTCCTAGGTATTTTATGTTTTTTGAGACTATTGCAAAAGGTGTTGCTGATTTCAGGTTTTTCTGATTTCAGCCTTGCTCTTCAGGTTGTTAGCATACATAAAAGCCATTGATTTTTGAGGATTTATTTTATATCCTGCTACTTTGCCACAGTTTTGGATCAGCTCTAGTAGCTTGGGAGTAGAATCTATGGGGTTCTTCAGGTGTAGGATCATGCCATCTGCGAAGAGAGAAAATTTAACTTCATCTTTTCCTATTTGGATCCCCTTTATGTTTTCTTCTTGCCTAATTGCTCTGGCTAGGAATTCTAGTAATATGTTGAAGAGAGGAGAGAGTGGACATCCCTGTCTTGCTCCTGATTTTAAAGGGAATGGCTTTAGTCTTTCACCATTTAGAATTATGCTTGCTGTTGGTTTGTCATAGACTGCCTTTATTATATTCAGGAATGTTCCCTGGAATCCCAGTTTTTCCAGGGCTTTTATCATAAATGGGTGCTGGATTTTATCCAATGCCTTGTCTGCCTCTAGGGATATAATCATGCAATTTTTATCTTGCTCCAGTTGATGTGGTGCATCACATTAATTGACTTGTGTATATTGACCCAATTTGCATCCCTGGAATGAATCCCGTTTGATCATTGTGTATGATTTTTTTTTTTTTTTGATGACTTGTTGAAGTCAGTTGGCCAGAATTTTGTTGAGGAGCTTTGCATCGATGTTCATCAAGGAAATGAGTCTATAGTTCTCTTTCCTTGAGGTGTCTCTATCTAGGTTTGGGATTAGCATTATGCTAGCATTGTAGAATGTGTTTAGTAGTGAGCTTTTACTCTATATTTCACTGAAGAGTTTGGGGAATGTTGGTGTGAAATCTGTTTTGAAAGCCTTGTAGAATTCTGCTTTGAATCCATCTGGACCTGGGCTTTTCTTGGAAGGTAGATCACTTACTGCAGTTCCAATTTCACTGGATATGGGTCTGTTTAGTAGAGTCATGTCCTCTTGGTTATGTTTGGGCATATCAATTTTTGTTAAGAATCTGTCCATTTCTTCCAGGTTCTCAAATTTGTTGGTGTGTAGGTTTGCAAAATAGTTCCTTATTATATCCTGGATCTCTGTTTTTTTCTGTGGTGATGTTACCTGTTTCATCTCTGATCTTCTTTATTTGGGTGTGCTGTCTACATTTTTTGGTCAGGTGTGCTAGGGGTCTATCTTGTTAATTTTTTCAAAGAACCAACTCTTTGTTTTGTTGATTCTTTCTATGGTTTTTCTGGATTCCAAGTTATTTAATTCTGCTCTGATTTTAATTAGTTGCTTCAGTCTATTCGCTTGGAATTTGGCTTGTTGGTCTCTTTCAAGGAGTTTGAGTTGCTTTGTTAAGTTGTTTAATTGGGATTTCTCCAATTTGTTGATGTGGGCGCTAAGGGCTGTAAATTTTCCTGAGTACTGTCTTTCCTATGTCCCAGAGGAGCTGGTAATTTGTGTGTTCATCTTGGTTTAGTTCCATAAACATTTGAAATTCTATTCTGATTTCCTCAATGATCCATTGCTGGTTCAGCAATGTATTGTTGAGTCTCCATGAGTTGTGGAGTTTTATTCCATTGTAGCTTGAGAGAGTCCAGGAGAAGATTTCAATGTTTCTGATTTTGTAAAAATTTGCTTTGTGCCCTAACATGTGATCTATTTTGGAGAATGTTCTATGTGCTGCTAAGAAGAATGTATATTCTTGAGTTGCTGGATGGAATAATCTGTAGATGTTGGTTAAGTCTAGGTGGTCTATGCAGTTGTTTAGTTCTGAGGTTTCTTAGCTCAGTTTTTGGTGTCTTGACCTGTCCAGAGGTGAGAGTGGTGTTTTCAAGTCTCCAACAATCAATGTGTTTGGGTCTATGAGATTTTTTAGAGTCAGTACTGTTTGTTTGATGAAGTTGCAAGCTCCTGTATTAGATATTTAGGATAGTTTTGTCTTCCAGTAGGGGAGATCCGTTTGTTAGTATGTAGTAACCTTCTTTGTCTCTTTTTATTGTTTTAAGTTTGAAGTCAATTTTATCTGATACTAAGATTGTGACCCCGGCATGCTTGCGGGGGCCATTTGCTTGATAGATTTTATTCCAGCCTTTCACTTTTAGAATATGTTTGCTTTTGCTGGCAAGGTGAGTCTCTTGGAGGCAGCAGAAAGATGGATCTTCTTTTTTTTTTTATCCAACTTGTCAATCTATGTCATTTAATTGGAGAGTTAAGTCCATTAATATTGAGAGTTCGGATTGAGAGGTGATAGTTTGTTCCTTTCATCGTATCTATCTTTGTAGGGGCTGCGTCTTCCCTTTTTGTTTTACAAATCTGGAGTTTTATTTAAGGGGGCTTTCTGTCTGGATTGTGGTCTCAGTGGTTTTTGATGTGGAGGACATCTTTGAGGATATTTTGTAATACTGATTTGGTGGAGATATATTGGTTCAATTTTTCCTTGCTATGGAAGACTTGTATTGAGAGTTTAGCTGGGTACAGAATTCTTGGTTGGAAGTTATTTTTCTTTAGGATATGGAAAACATCATTCCTCTCCTTGCTTTCATGGTCTCCACTGAGAAATCTGGGATAATTCTGATTGGTTTTCCTTTATATGTGATTGTTCTCTTTTCCCTAGAGGCTTTGAGTATTCTTTCTTTGGCCTCTATGATCCTGTTTTGATTACAACATGTCAATGGGAAGTCCTGTTCTGGTTTGGTCTGTTTGGGGTCCTAAATGCTTCATGTATCTGGATAGGCCTCTCCTTCTGGATGTTTAGAAATTTGGTGGCTAATATTCTGTTGAATAAGTTGCCTATTCCATTGACTTCTTGTTATAGGTTTTCTTCAATATCTTTTAGTCTTGTACTGGACATCCTGATTGTGTCTTGAAGCTCCTGAAGTGGTCTGTCTTGCTTTATGGTTTGATTTTGTATTGTTTTTTGTTCTTCCTCCATAATGTCTCGGCTGTCCTCAATTCCAAGATTTGATCTTCACATCGTCCAGTCTGCTCCCTAAACTTACAACTTGGTTTCTTATCTCCCTACCTTTGGATTGATCTTTCTTGGTGGCTTCCATGTCTCTGCTATAACTCTCTCTCTCTCTTAGGTCCTGTTTGGACTTCCTTACTTCATTGATTTGGTTATGGGTGCTGTCTCTAATCTCTTTTAGCTGAATAGTTATCTTTTCATAGGACATTTTTCTTTTTGTTGGAGTTTGTGTATCATTCTGTTTGTGGAGGCCATGAAATCCTGTATTAACTTATGATTAGATTCACAAATTATTTTTTGTTTCATGGCCTCATGCTCTATGATACTTGTCAGAAGAGACTCACACTTTTCATTTATTATTATTATTATTTTTTTTTTTGCCAGTCCTGGGCCTTGGACTCAGGGCCTGAGCACTGTCCCTGGCTTCTTTTTGCTCAAGACTAGCACTCTGCCACTTGAGCCACAGCACCACTTCTGGCCATTTTCTGTATATGTGGTGCTGAGGAATCGAACCGAGGGCTTCATGTATACAAGGCAAGCGCTCTTGCCACTAGGCCATATCTCCAGCCCCTCATTTATTATTTTTATCATCATAGTTGGTAGAGCATTTTGAGGGTTCTCCTCTGGGATTTCAATTGAATGCTCTGTTTCCTGTTTGTTCTGAGTGGGTGATGAGTTTCCCTGTCTTGCCATACTTTTTGTGTTTCTTCTGTCCATATGGATTTGGAATGCTAGTCTGCTAGTCCCCTTTGGCACTATTTAGGACCTGAATCAGACCTTATCAGGCCTTGTTGTGCTATTCTTGTAGGTACACAGACCTAGACAGGTAAGTTCTCTCTCTTTTTTTGGGTATAGCAGCAGATGTGGTATACCCACAAATTACATTTTGGAAGTAAAAACCAACCCTGAGCCCCATATACAGTTGCACTATTGTATACTGTTACAATCTTGTTGTTATTTCTTTTTGGGTTATTACAATTGCTCTAGGAACACCTTTGATTCACTCAGATTGTTCCCAGATGCCTATTATCTTGCCTACCATTAACCTGGGCTCAATGGATTCTGGAGGTCCTAGGTGGTTGGTGCCCTCTGTAATTGGAGGATTGTGGATGACGTGGGGAACCAGTCTGTTGCTTCCGAGGCATTGCCAGTAGCAGCATTCTACCTCAGAAGCAATGGAGCCTGTGGCACTTGGCTGGTACCTTTGGGCTTTGAGGGCAGGTGGCAGGTTCTGGGTGGGCCTCATAAGCTGCCTGCAGTGGGTCCCAGATGGGACCCTTGGGCTGCCAAAGGCAGGCAGTGGGCTTTGGCTGCAACCCTTGTGCTGCCTGTGGTGGTCCCAGCTGGGTTCTCTGGGCTGGTGACAGTGGGCATCAGACTCTGGCTGAGACCACGGACTTGCCTGGGGCGCCCTGAGTGGGGACCCTTGAACTGTGGACAGAGCCCTGGGTGAGGCCCCCGATCTGCCCACGGAGCCCCAACTCAACCCCTGAACTGCCTGTGGAGCTCTGGGTACCTCCGCCCCACCTGAATTGCCTGTGGAGCCTGGGCTTAGTCCCCCAAACTACCTGCAGGGCTCTGAGTTTGACTCCCAAATTGCCTGTGGCGAGGGAACTTTAACTCGCAAATTGCCTGCAGCACGGGGCTTCAACTCTCGAATTGCCTGTGGTGTGGGGTCTTTAACTCCCGAATTGCCTACAGTGCAGGGGCTACAACTCCCTAATTGCCTGCAGCACCCGGGCTGCAACTCCCAAGTTGTCTGTCAAGGCCGGGCTGCAACTCCTGAATTGGCTGCAGGGCTGGGACTGTGACTCCCAAATTGCGCCTACCAAGCCCTTGCTGTGACTCCTGGACTTCTGATGGCAGGTGGGACCTTGGGGCTGCTGAAGAATGTGGCAGCGGGCTCTGGCTGGGAGGATGTATCTGCCTTCAGCAAAGTCCCTCTCTCCTGGGTGGGGCTGGCTGGGTCCTTAGCTGGGGTGGACACTGGTGGACAATGTTGGCCTGGGAAACCAGTCTGTTGCTGTCTCAGCAATTGTGGCAGTGATGGTGACCTGGAGGCCTCATGTTGTGTTTACTGGTGTTGCAGGGCTGCTTGCAGGGCTGCTTGCAGGGCCACTTGCCCCTAGGAGGTTCCTCCCATCTGGGCTTCCCCTGGGCATTGCTGGGGCTTGCCACTCTGGCACTTTTGCCCTTTTCAAAGATGGCCCCTTTGCCCTTACTTTACCCTGGCGCACTTTACTTCTGGTTTGCTCTGGTCATCTATGCCAGGGACAAAGATGGAGATTCACTATGGTGGATGGGGGAAAGGGCTACTTTCCGAATGGCATTCTGTGGGTGCAGACTCCAGAAAGACTGTCTTTTGTGGAGTACTCACGCTTCCTCTGGTTCTTCGGACCTTGCACACTCTGTTTGCAGACTGCATCTGTCTGCTGACATCTGGCGGATTTCTCTCCTCATTGCTGGTGAATGCTGGAGGTGGGTGTCCTTTGGTTCTGCAGGGTAAGCAGTGGGCTGGCGGTGGCGCTGCTGCCTGCGGCTGAAATCTTGATTCTTGGGTCTGCTCTCTCATTTTTTCCATCCTAAATTGAAGCTGTGTACTGTTATACCTGGCTTGAGCTATATCTTTAGGGTTAGAAGTTTCCCTATAGAGGAAAAACTGGGTTCTTGGAGCGAGCTTAGATAGGGCTCTGCTGCTCCTCCGCCATCTTCTTCTGCCTCCCATGCTCCCAAGTTTTATAGGGAAAATGTGCTTTAAATATTCCCATGCTTGATCAGTAAATACCTTTCTAACTCAAATTTTACAATCCCAAACTTGAGGAAAGCATAGCTGGATCCCTGAGGTAAAAAAGAACATACAGGGGAGACTGACTATACAAGTTAAAAACAAAATCTATAGCAATGCTTAATGTATAAGTTATACTCAGTAAGGATTGTATTTTTCCCAGTCAATAAATCAAACTCGTAAGTTTGTGATATGGGTTCTCTTCCCCAAGGCTGTGTAGATGAAGAAGAGGCCCTGGGTGGAGAGGATTCATGTGTTTGGCCCTTGGACTAAATAACACAAAGAACAATTGGAAAAATCATAAAGAACAATTAGGAAAAAAATGTCCCAGAAATGTAGTATCAGAGGCAAAATGAATGGCAACATTCTATTACCCCAACATCCGCACTGCTTTCAAAAATGCTCACACACATATAATTACATGTATTCTACAAGGTAAGATCTTTAATTTGGTTAATTATTTATACAAATTTAATTATTAATGCTCACATGTGTTTCACTGGATAAAAATCACAAAATTCATCCTCACATATGACTACTTATGGAAGAATTTCCCAGTGGTACTGGATTAATTCTGTTTGTTTCCCTGATAATTTGTCAATATGCCACACAAAGTTATGGAAATCCTTTTGCATTGTATTTGACATCTTTGATGAGATGATGGAAAATGATGATCTTTAAGTGAACAGCACTCAAAAGGTAGCTAATTAGATTTTTGAAATCTAAGGTCTGTAGGATTTAAAAGTCAGACATCAGGAATTATTAAAAGAAAAGAGACTGACAGTTCAGTCCACTGGCTTTATTGATTACAAGATATTTATAAGTCACAACACCAGAGGGGAACAAATGAACTACACAAAATGTTTGGCTATGAAAATTTCAGGGGCTTTTATATAGGAAGCCACGGAAATATAAAAAGCCTTCTTAGGTCTCCAGCATCAGAGCTCCAGAGATAGGGGTACTCTGAAAATAAACTCTGAATATTATACTTACAAATAGATTCCCCACTGGACAAATTAGTTAACCACTCCTTAAAACCATGTCAAAAAGGACTAATTTTTTAAGACACTACAGCAGGTAATTCACCACTGGATGATAAATGTGTCCTAGGGGGGAAATATTAGAGCAGGCAAAAGGGCAGGGGATGTATTTCTTAGCAAATTCTGTCATTTTCTAAAAATAACAGCAAATTTCTAAAAGTAGGTTTGGTCTTCCATATACAGACATTGTTAAAACCTCAAAAGGAGATATCCAGTTTACTCTGGTTTATTATCATCTGTAGTATGAAAGGAAGTAAGTTGAATAGCGCTACAGAAGAAAGACCACTTTGTGAGACAATGTCTCTCTTATTTCTAGTTTACACATTTTCTTGTAAGAGTATTTTATATTCTCTATGTTGAAATTTACAAAGATGGATTGTGCAGTACACAAATTCAACCTAAGGGAGGAAGAAAAGCATTGATTGTGTTTTCTATTTTATTTGTTGGGAATTAATGTGCATTTGGTAATTGCCTTGAAATTCATTTGGATGGTTGGAGACAGAAAAGGACACAACCATTCTGCAATGTATGCAGCAATTCTAACCCCTGTAATTCTATAATAGAAAGATGGGAAGAATCTTTGTTTTTGTTTGTTTTTCCAGTCCTGGGATTGAACTCAGGGCCTGAGCACTGTGCCTGGCTTCTTTTAGCTCAAGGCTAGCACACTATCACTTGAGCCACAGCATCAGATCTGGCATATATATATATATATATATATATATATGTATATATATATATATGTATATATATATATATATATATGGTGCTCATGAATCGAACCCAGGGCTTCATGCATACAAGGCAAGCACTCTACAACTAGGCTGTACTCTCAGTGAAGAGTCCTATTAGTGATAGACTATGAAATTTCATATGAGTATTTCTTAAGGAAGAAACTACCACCTAACAAAAATTTAGTAAGCCTATCTCCTGTCCCCATGGAAATAATAGTGTTGGGGTAATTTTAGATTTGTTACTGTAGTGATTTAATAGTAAACATCTTTCTTCTTCACTATAAATTCCAGTACTTTCTTAATTTCAATTTGCTGTTATATCTGAGATATCTCTTTGTTTAATGGCAACCACAAAGATCACAGGGACAAATGATATCTGAAAAAAGAATTTATTAGCCTCAACAATAAAAAATAAAATTATCCAATTGAACCACTGACAAAATATCTGAATAGATACTCTATCAAAATATGTATATACAAATGCAAAGTAAGAACAAGCAAAGGTGTTCATTATAATGTTATTAAGGTATGGGATTGCTTTATTGACCTACTAGAATGAATAAAATCGAAAATACTAACAGTATCAAATGCTGGTGCAGATAAGGAGCAACAGGAACCCTTCTTTCACTGTTAGCTGGAATACAAAATTCTACAGCCAGCTTTATTGAAATATCATTATTTTTCTTTATGATCTTTAAGTAATTGTACAAAGGGCTTTCAATTCTACATGACAATTTGCAAATACAGTGTATCTTAATCATTATCATCCCTTTTATCATTCTCTTCCTTACCATGCAGCCATCTTGAAAGACAATTTGGCAGTTTCTTTAAGAGTTAAACATGGTCTTACCACACCAATAAGTAACCATCTCCTAGGTTTTCACCCAAATTTTATGGAAATTTATATCAAAATAGAAATTACTATACATGAATATTGGTAACACCTTTGTTCATAATGCCTCAAACTTATAAGCAACCAGGATGCTCACTAGGTAAAGGGATATAATAAATTTAAAAAGTGAAGTGAAATATTCAGAAATAAATGGAAATGAACTACAGAGCAATGGAAACACAGAGATAAGCCTTGAACATGTATTGCTAAATCTAAGAAACAAGTATAAAAAGACAACATACTGTATAATACCAATTGGATCCTGTACATGGTAAGTCCTGAAAAAAAATACAATGAAAGAAACAGCAAAAACTATAGAGAGAATACAAAGATCAGTGGTTTCTTGGAGCTCAGATTGAGGAGTTGGAGGATTTAGGCAAATCCCAACAGATTTGCAAGGTAGTGTGTGCGGTATTGTAACGGTGGAGACATGATATCTTTTTTTTTTTTTGGCAAAATTCATAGGAAAGTACACCATGGGTGAACCTGAATACAAGCTATATACTTTAGTAGTTCTAAACTATCAATACTGTTTATCAGTTATGGCAAGTATGCTATATAAATACAAAACTATACTATGTAGATTCTGTACATAGTGCTTAGCTGTTTTAGAAACTTAAAAACCATGGCTGGGATAGGACAAGTGGTAAAGTGCTTGCCTTGTATACGTGAAGCCCTGGGTTTGATTCCTCAGCACCACATATATAGAAAAAAGACAGAAGTGGTATTGTGGCTCAAATGATAGACTGCTAGCCTTGAGCAAAAAGAAGCCAGGGACAGTGCTCAGGCCCTGAGTTTCAGCCACGGAACAAGAAAGGAAGAAAGAAAGAAAGGAAGAAAGAAAGGAAGAAAGAAAGAAAGAAAGAAAGAAAGAAAGGAAGGAAGGAAGGAAGGAAGGAAGGAAGGAAGGAAGGAAGGAAGGAAGGAAGGAAGGAAGGAAGGAAGGAAGGAAGGAAAGAAGGAAGGAAGGAAGGAGCCTAAAAACCTCTGAAAATAAAGGCCATTAATTGCATAACACCATCAAAATATAGGTAATGAAGACTGTTTCATTTGTTTAACTTCTTGCAGCAGGAAAAAATCAAGGAAAACAACACTAATCCTGGCAGAATGTCAGTAACAGAAGCAAGAGTGGAGAGGCTCTTATGGAATATACACAAGAGCTTCTTAAATCTAGAGCATAGCTGGGGAATGCAGTTTGGGCTTGAATGCTGTCTGAAGCTCAGAAAATGGCTATGTTAGTATTTTGTACCCAACAACACAGGAGATTAAAACAGATATAATTGGTTTAGAAATGCAGTAGTCTGAATAGGAGGTGCATATAACATGCTTGTGGTTGTGGAAAGGCCTTATGTCTGTCTTTCCAAACAAGATTTCACAATAGCTTTTTGTGGTGTAGTTTATATTCTGTGGTAGCTCATATTTACTTACAATTTCTAGAACTATTTTCCACTTACATACTAAAATACCCTAATAATATAACAATGACTAAAAACAAGCCATCTTTCTTAATGCAGAATGAAAACACCTGACAATGTGCATTTGTATTACTGCCCTTGCAGTTTATAAGACCCATCTAGATATTCCAAGGAATATCAGCTTGTTTATTTAACTTTGTAACTAAATTATAATTACAGTGTCTTTAATGATGTTTTATATGTATGACATATGAAATAACTGACAAACACTAGGGGTAAATTTTTAATATTACCACTTATAGCAAAATGGATAACTAAGATTCTTTGACCTTTGGAAATTCTGAAGTTTAATGGCATCATTAAAATGTGTGGTTCTCCCTCCCTAATCCTGAGCATTATCTTTTATTTTCAGACTTGGCTACAAACACCTTTAGGAATTATGACTCCATCCAAAACAAGAAAGAAATGACTGATTTTCTTTGCGGTACTAAGTGTCAAACCAAGGCTTCATATTGCTAGGTAAAATTTATACCACTATAGCTACACCCTCGACCCTTTTAGGGACAAAGAATCTCCAACCTGAATGCCATATAAACTCAGCAAATTCATGATGAGCCAGACGCATAGGCTTCTCATATGTTTCTCATCAGCTGCCCTTGGCTGTCTGCCTGTATTGATAACTTTGCATGACCCAGGAATGATGTTATAAATATCCAAATGACTCTTGGAAGAAAAAGCATTCTCTATTTCTGACTAAACCTCACTAGTTTTTCCCAGAGTGACCATGAACTCACATTTCCCCTCCTTCTGCTTCCCTAGTAGCTGGGATTATAGGCTTGTACTACTATGGCTGGCTTCCTTACTCATTTTCTCAGACAATCTCCTCTTGTGTGTATTTTTCTTGGAAATGCTATTGCATAATCTAAAATAATTTTACATATGTTTCCACATTGGTTCCACACGTCTGGGATGAAGTCCAGGAAATATTTTTTAGTTTAGACAAAGGCTCAGCAAACATTTGCTGTAATTTGCTATGTGGTAAATATTTTAGGTTTTGTGGTCATCATATGGTCTCTCAAACATTCTTTCTGTTTTGTTGTAATAGTTCCTAATGTGAGGTATAAAACCTAGCAGTAAGATTGAATTGGCTAGTATGTGGGAGCTAGCCATTTCCCAACTTAGCAAATAACTTCAAAAACAATGCTGATTGCAAACTAAATGGCTTTTAAAGTCATTCTCATAAGTCCATTTCAGTTCAACACTTTTGCTAAACACTTAGTATGTACCAGGCATGAAAAATGCAATTGTGAATTCATACAAACAGAAATGAGTAATGTACATTACTATCAAGATAAGGGATTAGACTGAAAAACAAAACAAAACAACAAAAAAGGGTTATACAATCAGAAAGTTACCCATAGCCATTATACTTCAGTAGTTTCCATCACGGAAGACAGAATGTCATCCAGAATTCTTACATTTTTAAAACTCCTATCTTTAAGAGGATATATTTCACATTGATCTTTCATTACTGTCATTTGTTTGGTTGGTTGGTTGATTCGGTTTTGGTAGGTACTGGGGCTTGGATTCCAGTCCTCATGCTCTTACTAAGTCTTATTCGTTGTTGGTGCTCTACTACTTGACTCAGATTTCCATTTTCAGTTTGGGAGAGATAAATGTCACTTAGATTTGTCTATCCATGCTGAGTTTGAACCTTGATTCTTAGATCTCAGCCTCCTAAGTAGCTCAGAATATAACTGATTTGTAGGTGACTGGCCACACTATGCATTTAAGAAATCTCTCATTTATTAGGCCCCATGACATTTTCACATATAAGACTGAGCAGGAAGCAGATATTTGGCTCAAGTGGTAGAGCTCTGTCCTTGAGCAAAAAAATGCTAATAAAAAGTGTAGAGCCTAAGTTCAAACCTTAAGACTGGCGCGCGCACGCATGCACACACACACACACACAGTTGATAAAAGGTTGTGTGAAAATAATCCTTATGGTGATGGTCTCTTCCTTTTACACCTTTCATCTTCTATGAATCCTGTAAAAATTTGGGGCAAGTTGGAAAATCTTTCTGAAACCTAGCCTGACGAATGAACGCCCTCTTACTGTTCTTATTCCAGAGGGCTGGAAACAGTTCAATATTAATCTAGGAAACATATTTAAAGCTCTTATTATTCTCCTTAGAGAGGAACAATAAGGACCCTAGAAAAGGAACTTCACAGAGTATAAAACAGAAGTCCAGAGAGAACTGTGGGTGGGACACAGAACTCTGGTGCAATTAAAGTTGGCTCACAATCCAGTTGGGTGAGAGTTCTGCAGTCTTTCCTAGGAGTTTCCACTGCTAAGACCGTGTAACTTTTCAGGCTTTCAAATGTTTCATTTCTATTCAACAATCTCGGGAGACTAAGGGTTGAATATTTTCAACCCTTCAATGGTCACACTATATTTTTCCATGATTTTCTTATTTTACCAACTCACGTTACTCAAAAAAGGGGGTTTTCATTATTATTTTTCTTGCAGAATTGAGGATTGAGCTCAGAGTCAAATACATGCTAAAAGAAGGCATGACTATATGACATCCCAAGCCTAATAATAATGATAGTAATAATTATAATAACAATTTTAAGAGTTCAATACCTATCTATAGAATTCCTTTGGAACATTGTTATTTCTCAGAGTCTTGTAAAAATATCACCATCTATTTTCTAAGTCCCTTTGACTACCTAAAAGATCATCTTAATTCTGAGAAAGTCTGGTTCAAGACTCACATATATATATATATATATACATATATATGTATACATATATATTGTGTGTGCACGTGCATGCACGCACATGTACATTTGTTTTGAATTCACAGGCATAAATTTGCTATGCAAGTTATTACTTGAGCCACACCTCCACTTCTGATTTTTACTGTTTATTTTTTTTTATTTTTTTTTTTTTTTTGCCAGTCCTGGGGCTTGGACTCAGGGCCTGAGCACTGTCCCTGGCTTCTTTTTGCTCAAGGCTAGCACTCTGCCACTTGAGCCACAGCGCCACTTCTGGCCATTTTCTGTATATGTGGTGCTGGGGAATCGAACCCAGGGCCTCATGTATATGAGGCAGGCACTCTTGCCACTAGGCCATATCCCCAGCCCCTTTACTGTTTATTTTTGAGAATCTCATTTCCTTCTAAGGCGCATTCCTAAATATCCTCCTACTTCAGATTCCTTGACCTTTCAAGGCCACAGGACAAGGTCACAGCAGTCAGCTTCTCTTTATGGAGGTTATTTGCCTAGGCTAGTCAGAAACCACGATCCTCCCAAGCTCAGCTTCCCTCATAGTTTGTGATGTCAAGTATATGCTACTGCAAACAGTTATGGGTTGATGACGAAGTCTCACAAACTGTTCTTTCCCTGGCTCTTATTGAACCTCATGGCTCTCCATCTCAGCCTCTCACCTAGCCAGGGTTACAGGCATGAGACCCTGGCACAAGATGTCAGTGTTGTTTGTTGTCTTTGTTGTTGTTTCATACACGAGCACTATTTTTTTTATTATTTTGTAAAGGTGCTGTACAGAGAGCTTACAGTTACATAAGTGAGATAATGAGTACATTTCTTTTTTAGCAGTGTCACCTCTTCCCTCATGTTCTCCCAGTTTCTCCCTCTGGACACTCCTACAAGTTGTACAGTTCCTTTCCAACATAGTTTCTAGTAAATATCACTGATGCATTTGTTCACCCTCTGTCCCACCATTTCTATGCTCCCCTTACCCTCTCTCAAAGAGATAAACTTACACATAAGACAAAAGGTACAGAAATCATAAATAGTGACAAAGGAGGAAAAAAAGCAAAATAAAAAACCTCTTGTTCCCATTTTTTGGAGTTCATTTCTATAAAGGTCATCTCATATGACCATATGCACATAACTATTGAGCCTTTGTGGTCCTCTCCTAAGAATATCCTTCCTTGGTCTTGCCGTGTGAATGTCTTGAGTCCTGTATGATTTATCATGTCCAAGTGTATTGTTTTCTTTTACCATTCAGTGTGTTTGTTTGTAAATTTATAGACACAGTCTATTCACAACAAATGAGGGAAACCAGGCAACTTATGTTTCTTTGGTCTGGCTTACTTTGTTTTATGTTTTGTGATTGAAATTGAAGAGCAGTCACACATGCTAATTGTACATGTTCCAGACTGGCTGGAATATTCATTTCTTTGCCTCTCTAATTTCAAATACACTTGCTCCCCCACCTGTGACTTCTTATATTGTCTTCTCAAACAACAAGAACTAATGCCATACTGTTCTGAAATCATTTGGGTCAATATCACAACCCTTCTCAGTCTGGACTTTCTCAAACATCTCAACCAATAATGTAACAATTTTGTCAATATCTAACTAGCACTTTTCCAATATACAAAAGCAGTCTTCCCCCATCCTGGTGCCTGGAAGAACCTTTTGTCTCATGCACTTAGGGACTTTGCTACAGTAGTCCAGATAGCTGAGCAGCTATTTTCTGAAGTGGAAAGGAAATGGACATTTCTACTGTGGTAACAACACCCCTAGCTCCATGGATTGGCTTGGAGATTTCTCTCACTTTGTTTGTAAATTGTGTTCTGGCTCTGACTGCTGTGCCACTGTTGGACTCTGCTTGACTCTATGTATGTCTTCCCATTCCTGGAATCATTGGGAATTACAGCCTCTGCCTGCAACAGGGCTGTTTTTTTTTGTTTTTGTTTTTGTTTGTGTGTGTGTGTGTGTGTGTGTGTGTGTGTGTGTGTGTGTGTGTGTGTGTGTGTGTGTGTGTTTTATAGCAGGGGAGGCAAGTAAGAGGATGAGCTAAATCATGTGATCTCTTTCAGAGCTCTGCTTAGATGTGACATCTGTCACATTTGTTTGTATCCCACTAGCCAAAGATCAGGGAAGCATGTAAGTCATGGACATATGACTTGCAAGCAAAACACGAAAAGCAGGGATAGAGTCCTCTTAAAGGGGAAGGAGAGACTCTGTGCCCAATAAAGCCCTGTATGACAAATATTGTGACTTTAAGTATATGTGACATCATATTGCTTGGTGGAGTAACTCCATGACAGGATAACATCCACTAAACAAGACAAAGGGGAGAACAGTAAGATATTCCAATTTGCATTTAACTTTGGAATTCTCAGGAATAATGTTCTGGAATAATCAACAGAGAATCCTGAAGAAGTTAAATAGTTCATTTTCTTTTTTCCCTTTTCTAATCACTCCGCAGATGCAATCTCTAAAAGAAAATACACATGCTTCCTGATTAGGACTCTGTGGAAAATCATTTTATTAAACAGTTGCAGGTGATGGATGGAAAATTTCCCATGAAATACAAATTGTTTACTGGTTCTATAAAAGGTCCTGTCCCTAAATAATGTTCCTTTAATTGCTCACTTGCAGATCACATATGTGCTTATTGGATCCTTAAATAGTAAAGATATTGGTGAACACATACAATGTAAATAAAGAAATCAAATTATTGATGTTATTATGACATATAAAATTGAATCTCCAGGGCTGGGGATATGGCCTAGTGGCAAGAGTGCTCGCCTCGTATACATGAAGCCCTGGGTTCTATTCCCCAGCACCACGTATACAGAAAATGGCCAGAAGTGGCGCTGTGGCTCAAGTGGTAGCGTGGTAGCCTTGAGCAAAAAGAATCTAGGGGCAGTGCTCAGGCCCTGAGTCCAAGCACAGGACTGGCAAAAAAAAAAAAAGTATCTCCAGTCAGGTGCTGATAGCATATACTATTCAGGAGGCTGAGGTCTGAGGATCAAGGTTCAAACAAGTCCAGGTAGGAAAATCCATGAGACTATTATCTCCAATTAACTAGCCAAAAGCCAGAAGTAAAACCATGGCTCAAGTGATAGAGCACTAGCCTTGAGCAAATTAAACTCAGGGGCAGTGCCCAGGCTCTGAGTTCAAGCTCCATTTCTGGCACAAAAATACATAACATAAAAAATTTTAAAAAACAAAAAAAATGAACTTTTAGTCTTTAAACCTCCCCCTGGAAATTCAGATGTCCCCATTTATATTAATTCTCCAAGTAAATGGAAGCCTTGTATTACTTATTACAGAGGTTACATAGGTTTACATAGTTCTGTAATATTTCCATAATTATTATACTTATTCCTGTCACCTATATATAATCGTGCCTTTTGTAGGCCTTTAAAATAAGTCTAAAATCTACTTGCCATTAGTGGGAAAGAAGCTGTGTAGGTTCTGCTGTTGTTTGAATAAAAGCATCTTCTTTTGTTGGAGAGCAGCTATTCTCCATTTGCCCATGTGAAGCACAGTTGTAAAGAGAGGTATTTATAAAAATTTCAAAAGAAGGTGTGATGCCAAGTACCATAGTCAAGCAATCGCCACCAAAACTACAATTTTATACTTCAAGAAGCTAATAGACCTTTAGTAACACACATTTCATGTTGAGATAAGTAAAGCTAAGTACTCACATTCCGCAGATGAAGGAAAGCTAAGATGAGGAAGAGCACAAAGTAATTTGCGCAATGTCAAAAGAGTCAGAAATAGAGCCTGGAACGAGCCCCTAATAGGTTAGAATGAAAAAGAGAATTACAGAAATTACAAACCACTCATTCATATTACCACATTTCTACTGTGGGAATAAATAGCCTCTGTCACTGGAGTCTATTTCAATGGCAAACACAAATATAAATAGCCTTGCATCTGAATAAAGAATACTCATAATACTCACATCATTCAATGCACAAATAAAGCATAAAGTCCAGAAAGTGTACATTATCACAACCCCTGCAGTATGTCACTAAGCTCTGTTTTCAACAGGGGTGGCCACAATCTTTCACCACGCTATTTGTGCATATGAAATTTATCTGTATATATTGTTATTTATATGCCGTATTTGAAATAAAGATAAAACAGAACCCAATTTATCAATGAGTTTGTTTCAGAAGCTCATAAAGAACAAGGATTTTATTCATCATCAATTAAGTGGATAACTTTTGTTAATAAGGACTTTGTATTTTGCACACAATTCTCGATAGTCATAATAAATCACAAATATGATCGCCAGCAAAAAATAGATGACATTGTGTTTGGATTTTCCCAGGACATTTAGATTCTTTTTCTAGGAAAATTTATGGAATATGTATTTCCATACCTACTACTTGTATCTGTGCCACCAATGATCTCGATGGTGTGGCCCTCTAGCTAGACCATAAATTAACTCCACTGAACACCCTCTGCCTCACCTCAACCTTGAGAGGACATACTCAATTTCTGAAAGAAATGACATAAAATGTGCTTTTGTGGTTATTTTAATGCAGCATGATTCAGAAAACTACTTTAGGGATCTCAAGAATATTTTACAATATGACCTGATCTTTGCCTCCTAGTTATAAAAGAATGACTCACTTCCTAAAAAAAAAAAAAAAAAAAAAAAAACCTGCCAAAATTCTATGTAAATAAGAGCTTTTGAATATGTTGACATTTAAATAGCATATTTTATATCTAATGTCAATTGAAAATCCAAATGTGTATATATGAAAGAGGGGTAGAGATGAGAAACAATAAATAGCGAGACTCATTAATAATGAAAAAACTAAAAGCTATCATCTTGGAACCCTTTAGGTGAATTCTACTATATTACTTTTTCCATCATAACTATTAATGTAACTTCTCACCAATGGTAGACTTCCTTTTTTATCATACCTTATTTTGAATAAAAATAATATAATCCTCTCTTTCTCTCCTTTCTGTCTTTTTTCTCTTCTTCTTTCCCCTCTGTCTCACCATGCCTGCATCTTGTGCAGTTTTCTCTCCCCCCAATATTTTTCTCTCTTACTCTCATTTCTCTCTTACTCTCTTTTTCTCTTCCCCCTGTCTCCCCACACCACCATTTTGTGTGGGCTAGCAGTTTTCTCTCCCCCAATAAGCTCTACTATGCCTAAAAAAAAAATTCACTGCTATCATTCATTCTTTTATTCTTATACATGCATATATTATATATATGTATATACATATTATGTACTTTGGTCATATTTATCCCCACAACTACCTTCTTTTGTACTCCCTCTTCTCAAATATCCCCCATCTCTATTCTTATGTCTTGTTTTTTATCATCTAGATTGCACATATGAGAAAAACATATAGTATATGTCTTTTTGAGTCCTTCTTATTTCATTTAACAGGATGGTTTCCAGTTCTGTCCACTTTTTTCATGAAGCATGATTTTGTTCTTTTTATATGATTAAATACTACATTCTATTTTGTACCCCATTTCTTTTAAACATTTGCCTCTTGACAGGCACCAACTGAAGCCCATGTTTTGGCAACTATAAATTGGGTTACGACAAGCATGAATGTACAGGTATCTGTATTGTACACTGACATTCACTTCTTTAGTAATATACCCAGGAGAGATGTAACTGGATTAGGTAATCATTCTGTTTTTAATGTATTTTTTAGGAAACTAAACTGACTTCCATACTGGCAATACTAATATACATTCCAACAAAAATGTGTATAAAGGTTCCTTTATTGCCAAATCCACTCCAAGGCTTTTTCTTGATGATAGTAGCCATTTTAGCTGAGGTGAGATGGAATCTCATTTATTTAGAGTATCATTTTTGTATAATCTGATTTGTATTTTCAGATGGTAGATATTTGTAAATATATTTATTGGCAATTTGGACATTTTTGAGACAGATCTCACTATGTGTCATGCTGGTCTTGAATTTGCAATTCTCTTTCCTCAGCTTCTCAAGTGCTAGGATTATAGCTATGTGCCCATATCAGTTCATGTCTAGTTCTAGCCATTTACTGATATGATTATTCTTTTGGTTTGTAATTTTTGAGCTCTTTATATATTCTATCACACTAAGTTCTAATTGATCATCTTGTAGTTTATCTGTGTTGTCATCCACAATCCTATTGCTTCAAGAACTGGCAGGAATTCCACCATGGAGAAATATTTAAAAGTATTTTGAGAGTAATTCATTAGTATAAACATAAAATGAAGTTAAATAAAATCACAAATAACCTTGGCAATTTCTCATCATTCAAATTCTCTAGTTCAAGCTTCCTCCTAACTTAGAGGGAAGGGAATAATCTACTTCCTCCTATATAGGAGCTTAATTCCATTCTCTAGAAGAAGCAAAATTCAAGAGATTCCATTGTTATTGCCCCCTTCTTTTCTTCATAAAATGATACTATGAAAAAAATCATACTATTACAATACTTACCTATCAAATGCCAGCAACTTTCTAAATGCAATTTTTCCTTTAATCTTCATAACTGTTCACCTTATTTTCAAGGAAACCCTACAGGCATTGTGTGCATTCTGTTTTATATAGAATGACTTTAAAGATGAGATGTGACTTCACTAATACTCTGATTGATTTGGCATTGGTCATGCATACAGTGGCATCAGAGAGCGGATGTTTAGATCTCATAATGAATTCATCGCTCCTCACATCCCCTTCTTCTTCTCCTAGAAGCTGCTCACCATGTAGTGCCAAGAATTTTTAATAGTGATCACCATTTTTAAATTTTGGAAATGTTCAGAAAAACACTTTGCTTATATTAGCATTCTTTTTTCTCGTAAAATATTGACGTTTAATGATCCTAAGATATTAATAGTGTATTTATGTTCCTGAGATGATTCAATCATAGAATCTTTCTAGAAAATACTAGAGCTCATTATTCTTCTTATCTCATATGAAAACTTGACCAGTTTATCTACCTGGGGACCATTCTTTGCAAGGTGTTGCATCCAATAGAAAGATAAATCCAAATCCTATATTCATTCTCTAAAATAGTTAGCAAAAGGGCAATCACGTTGCATTAACACATGAAGTTGTGCAAAATCTGGATGCCTTGTTGATATACTCAGCCCAATCCGCAAGCTATCTACTAAAAAATGCCTTTATTCATTTGCCTTCAAAATGATATAGAGAAATCTCAAATGCACAGACAAGCATCTCTCTTTCTGCACCAGTTAAGATACTTTTGACTATTCATAAAGAAAGACCTTCAAAGCCATGTAGGTAAAGATGAACTGCTTTTCTTACCTGAGAAGGATATCTAGAGAAACTGACTTCAGGATCTTTGTCAGCTCAGTCATGTGAGGGGGCCTTCAGTTTTGACTGTTCAGTAATGCTTTTTTGTTTTCCCTTCACAACCACTGATGGTTTCAGGAAGTCTCAATTATCACAGTCTTTCTCCCCAAAGCAAAAGTTAGAATTTTGCCATAAACATAGGGAAGAATCAATTGCAAGAAAGGATAATTACTATACCAAGTCCAATCAAGATATCCCTCAGGGGCTTGAGAAGAATCTGTGGAGTAATGGACAAAACTTTGCTTTGCTTAGGAAAAAAGAGGTGAATGTTTCCATAGAAAACAATACAAGCAAGGTGCTGGTGGCTCACATCTGGAATTCTAGCTAATCAGGCCACTAAGATCTGAGGATCGTTGTTTGTAGCCAGCCTGGACAGGACAGTCTGTGAGACTTCATCTATAATTTCCAACAGAAAATCAGAACTGGTGCTATGGCTCCAAGGGTTAGTGCATTAACCTTGAGCAAAAGAACTTAGAGACAGTGTCCAGTCCCTGAGTTCAAGCCCCACAATCAACAACAACAACAATAAAAAAATAGAAAAGAAAACCAAAACTATTCGCTGCCTTTTATATTAGTTTTTCACCCATCTTCAACAACCTCAGAACCATTACTTACATTCAGTACTCCAAAACACTCTGAAAGCAGACAACTTGTATTATAAACAAAACAAGGAGAGATAAAGTTACTAAGAATTACCCATTAATTTCGTGGCATGAGATAATGCTACTCTATTTCAGAATGTCAGTTGATTTTCAATTTTGTTATATTATTTTTTTTTTGGGTCAGGGAACAAATTACAATTTTCATGTAATGAAATTTATAATGTTTCCTCTTAGAGCTCATCTTCCAGTTACTCTTAGAAATCTTCTAAGATAAAATATGGTTTCTTTGTGATTTCTTTGAATCCAAAACATAATTTTAAAGCATTGTCCTGAAACCAGTTTGACCAGTTCAAATTTCAATTTACCACATACTAGGTGTGACAATTATAGCAATTTAATTAGGTGTTTGTGACAGTATAAATGTCACTTAGAACCCAAACTAGTTACATTTTCCCATTTTATTCTATGATTTTGTAAGTGAAAGTGTCAATCTATTTAGACTTAATTTGATGTGTAACATAGAGTTAACTTTATGTTTTCAAATGGTTAGCCAACTATCCCAAAGCCATTTAAATAAAATAATATTTTCCTCCTAATTTAAAATGTGACCTTTATCACAACTATATTCTTTAACTGATTGTGTGTTATTATGCTTTCTGTTTTTATATTTCCTTGTATTTCCTACATTTTTACCTTTATTGTATAGTATGTTTCTTAGTGAAAAAAAAAAACACCTTAGTTTTCATTTTAATCTTTTTAAAAGTTCCTTTCTTATTCTCATTGAAAAGGTTGTCTGGGCTTGAACATTTTCTAACATTAATTATATTGTTTACATTTTCTTACTGTTGGCATTTCCTAGCATGCTTTTTTTCTTGGTTTAGTGTTTCTTATTTTATATGTCTGAAAAATTTTATTTTAGCTAGAGATGTTATATACAGCCTGAAGATGGGTTTTGTTTTTTGACCCAATCTGTAGAACGAACATTTGCATATGTCACATTTACAAATTTTGAAGTGTTTTCTTTCAGTGCCTTTTCTATTATGACACACTTTATGCCTTTAATTCATTATTTTCCTTTAAAGAAGGAATCTTTTTGTTTGGCTTTCTGTATGTTTGTGGGTGTATGTTTAGTAGTTTGGATAGTTCCTGTCTGATTTCATTTCTACTGGCCACATTGCAACTTTATATTCTATTTGCTTAAAATCCTATTTTTTTCAGCGTGTTTGGTAATAATTATTGATGCATCTTCATAAGAAGTAGAAGATGTGACTGTATTTTCTAGGTCTTTCATCTAATCCCCAGTAGTGAGCAACTGTCAGAAGAATAGATTAGCAGCACTTCCAAGCTTTCACACAGAGTGGCTCTAGAAGTGCAAGTAATTTCTCTAATTGTTAGTAAAATAATGATCCTCTTCATGCTTAATGCTTTTCTTCAGTGTAATGAAAGATATCAAAATTCATATAGCTTAAGATATACTAAGGCTGGGCATGGGTATCTCTCTCTGTAATCCCAACACTGTAGAAATTGGGGCAGGAGAATCACAAATTCAAGGCCAGTTTGGGATTTATAACAAGACCTTTCCTCAAGAAATAAAATAAAATAAAAACATTTAAGGCAGTTTAAGGTACTGGTGACCTCTACCTTTAATCCTATCTACTTGGGATGCTAAGAATGGAAGGAACTAAGTTTATAAATTCAAAGACAGCTCAGGCAGAAAAGTTTCTGTAATCTTTTATAAAGCCATATCTGTCATCCCAAGCTAAATGAGAGACTGAGATTGGAAGGATCATCATGACAGGTTAGCCTGGAAAAGAAATTTCCACAAAGCTGTCCCATGGTGGGAAGCTAAAAATGATGATGCATCTAATCCATGATAGGAAGTGCAAAAAAAGGTGGTTCACAGATCAACTGTACCAGTGAAAATCAGCAATACTATGCCAGCAAACAAGTGCAAGGCACTGAGTTTAAACTCATCATTTTGCCAAAAGAAAAAGAGAAAAGACCATTTCATTTGCACTTATAGTCATTTATTTATTTATCTAGGATACCTAATTATTGGAATGGAGAATTTCTTCAGGAAAGCAAAAGAAGGCTGAAATGCAATCATAATGTTCACAATCTTATAAGCTTAAAGTTCAACCCATTCAGCTTTTTAGCAGAACAACCCTGGAGTATGCATCTACCCCTGTAATCAGCACCTCGGGTGTGACTAACAGCTTACCTTTCTAGAACTGTGAAGTTGAAGGCTCCAGCAGGAATCCCTATTTCTTTATCTCCAGGTGGGCTTGCCCTGTACCTGAGCAAGCTTAAGCTGGTGGCTGGCTTTGCTTACATCTGATCTTCTTTCCACTTGATCGCGCTAAGATTCTTTCACTACAGTGGGAACAAAATCTATTACTTCCTCTTATGTTTGAATGGGAAAAAAGGAAGGAAGGAAGGAAGGGAGGGAGGGAGGGAGGGAGGGAGGGAGGGAGGGAGGGAGGGAGGGAGGGAGGGAGAGAGAGAGGCAAGCACTTCCTAAATTTCTCGATCTTTTTGATAACTTTTTTATTTAGATAGAAATAACACATCCATTTAATGTACCACCCTAGACTCCCCGCAACCCAACCTTTTTATTTTTTCCCAGCTACCTGGGGTTTGAATTCTAGGCCTGGACACTGTCCCTGAGTTCTTCAGCTCCAGGCTAACATTCTACCACTTGAACCACAGCACCACTTCCCATTTTCTGGTAGTTAGTTGGAGATAAGAGTCTCACGGATCTTCCTGCCTGGGGTGTCTTTGAACTGTGATCCTCAGATCTTAGCCTCCTGAGTAGCTAGGATTACTGGCCTGAACCACTGATGCCCAGCTTCACACAACTTTTCATGAAGATTAAAACAATAATGGCAAAAGCAGCTTGAAAATTCTACCTTTTATTCAATGTGTCCCCTAGTGAGTAGATTACCTTTGTAAAAATTGCCTAAGGGAAGTCTCAGGGGCTGGTCTCCTTGGATTGGCCTTCAGTAAGTTTTGGGTTGTTTTTTTTTGTGTGTGTGTTTTTTTTTTCCAGTCCTGGGCCTTGGACTCAGGGCCTGAGCACTGTCCCTGGCTTCATTTTGCTCAAGGCTAGCACTCTGCCACTTGAGCCACAGTGCCACTTCTGACCGTTTTCTGTATACGTGGTGCTGGGGAATCGAACAGAGGGCTTCATGTATAGGAGGCAAGTACTCTTGCCACTAGGCCATATTCCCAGCCTTGGCCTTCAGTAAGAATTCCCTAGATCATATCTCTCTTGTCCCCTGCCATTTTTCCTGACACACCATAAAAGCAGCCTAGTAACAAATCATTTAGGAAACAGAGTGCCTGTGCAGAGCGAAGAGCTACTGCTTCCAAAGGACAGAGGGAGAATTTGACAAGTGGAATTTGCACTGGACTGCAGGCTCTACTTACCTCCCTTAAGCCTCAGTGCCATGTGCAAATAAAATTATCCAGATGGCCACCAATATTCTTCCATCTCAGTTTCCCAACTGAGGGCACTGTGAGCTGAACTGACTTAGCTCATACCTAACAGCCCAATTTTATACCAATGTAGGATGTTGTTGTCAGACTCCAGCTTCATTTGCATCTACTTAATTCATTGGCCCTTCAGCTTTCTGAGCACCTGCCCTAGACTCCCAAAGTACAAAAGGACAGAAGTGACTTACTTTTACAAGTAAGTACTCTTAATGGTTTTCTACCTGGGTGGTAGTTTACGTGGGAGATAGGAGCTATCTTGAAGAAAAGATCTGAAGTACTGAGGACATGCTCAAGAGTTCAAGCATCTGTTGGGCAAGCTCAAAAGTTGAGTTCAAACCCTAGTACTGAAAATTAAATATATATGAAATTTGGACATATTTTATTGTGTCAAAAAAAACCTTGATGGGACTAGATCTTGAGGAAGGAAGATAGATAGGAAGGGAGAGAGGGAGGGAGAGAGGAAACGAGGAAGGGAGGAAGGGAGGGAAAGAGATGAAAGAAAGGAAGAAAGGGAAGGAAGGAAGGAAGGAAGGAAGGAAGGAAGAAAGAAAGAAAGAAAGAAAGAAAGAAAGAAAGAAAGAAAGAAAGAAAGAAAGAAAGAAAGAAAGAAAGAAAGTAAAAAAGAAAGAAAAAGAAAGAGAGGAAGGAAGGAAGGAAGGGAAGAAAGAAAGGAAAGAAAGAAAGAAAGAAGAAAAGAAAGAAAGGGGAAGGGAGGGAGGGAGGGAGAGAAGGAAGGAAGGAAAGAAGGAAGGAAGGAAAGTGATATTGAAAGAAACAGTAGGAAAGTCAACAGTGCTTACAACATTCTTTCAAATAATTAAGATGGATAGCTATTGCCAGCAATTGTCACAAAAGTCATTATGATGCAATCCTCAAAGTGTCTTGAAGGTTAATACAATTAGATGCAGAACACCCTTTGTCAGAAAAAAAAGTGTTTGGTTTGGGAAAATGTAGTATAAAATATAAAATAAGAGGTAAAAAAAAAAAGTTGTGTATTTCTGCTTCCGTTATTTCTCTCTGTGTCTCCAATACTTTTCTAACAAAGATGAAGGAAACAAAAACACTGAGTCATAAATCAACTCAAAATCCATTTGATTTCACTATTGTTGAGATGTGTGACGAGGTAGCATTCTATAATTTTATTATCAAATGAATCATACAGGATTATAAATAAATACTTTAAAGAGAACTCAACAAAACATTTTCCCTTTTAATATTTTTATTATATTTAAGTAGTTGTACAAAGGAATTGCCATTTAACAAAGCAGTTTATAAATATAGTGACATTTTCCCTTTAATCATCAACCTGCTTTGAAATTTCTGCACAATGTTCTTTCTCAATGCATTGTGTCTCTAGGGTGGGATATAAGAGAGGGAAACTAGGATTTAAAAAGTAACCCTGTTCTTCTGCTGTTACTAAGCCCTCAAAGAAATGAAACACCTTCAAATATGTTACAGAATTGGAGACAAGCTTAAATACAGTTTGTTAGAAGAGATTTAAAGTGTGATTCATCAGCTATTAATCTCTTAACCTCTTCTGCAGCAAGGTGTCCCCAACGTAGAACAATCTGGAATCTGACACCACTACCGTCAGCATTTCAAATTAAAGTCTCCAGTGCTTCTTTAGAAATGTCCTTGATCCTCTCGGCAGCAGTTTCTCCACACAAGAGCAAAAAGAAAGTAGCTGGTAGGTGAATAAGGAGAAACATTTTTTTTTAATTTTTATTTTTTTGGCCAATTCTGGGGTTTAGACTCAGGGCCTGAGCACTGTCCCTGGCTTCTTTTTGCTCAAGGCTAGCACTCTGCCACTTGAGCCACAGTGCCACTTCTGGCCATTTTCTGTATATGTGGTGCTGGGGAATTGAACCCAGGGCTTCATGTATACAAGGCAAGCACTCTTGCCACAAGGCCATATCCCCAGACCGAGGAGAAACATTTTAATATGAGAAAAATATGCAGACACACACACACACACACACACACACACACACACACACGTGTATTTATGACTTTAAAAAAAAAAAACAGAACCTAGGCAAATAGGTGTGAGTGCTCCTTTAACAGCATGAAGTACATCTAGTCATTTGCTTCAGAGAAGTGCTTGGCATTTTAAGTTTATCCCACAGCTCATAGATGGAAAATGTGAAAATTATTGGATTATCCTGTAAAAGATTAAATAATGATGCTAGATGTTTGTATCCTGCTTTGAGTAAGTTTCTGTTACTGTCTCTTCATGGAATCCCCTCCAAAGAGGATGGAAAATAACACCTCTCTTTCCTATTAGAAATGCCTGAAGCCAGGTGCTGGTGGTTCGTACCTGTAATCCTACCTACTCAGGAGACTGAAATCTAATGATCTTGTTTGTAGCCAGGTCAGGTAGGAAGTTCCATGAGACACTTACCTCTAGTTAAACTTTAAGAACAAAAGCAAGAATGGGCACAATGTGTAGTGCTAGCAATAACAACAGAAAAACAGAGTTTTGCCTAGTTCAAAGAAAGATGTATTTAACAACACATTCTATATTTTATTTTTATAGTTAATGTTACATTTTTATTGTTAGATATATTATCTAGTATTTCCATTGAAATGGGAGGTAGTCAATTTTGTTAGCTTTCTTTGAGTAGTATTTAGTAGTGATTGTGAAGCATTCTTAATTGAATACAATCTGCTTTAGTGTTACTTGAACTCCTTGATTTTCTTTGATGTTGACTTAAATCAGAGTTGTTTATCCTATATAGATATTCTCTGATAAGGGATATAGAAAACAAGACCACACATACCATGAAGGCAATTGTGCTCCCTGTCTCTTTTAGTCAATATTTTAACCTGGTATCTAGAATGGATTTTGCCTATTGTAGAGACTAATAAATACTATTCATCAACAACAGGATGAAGAAACATAGCCACTCTAAAATACAGCCCTTTTCTCAAGAATTTGCATAGTGTATGGCATTACTAACCAAGTGATAATTAGCCACCTACATACAATGCATTAATTCTGGAACTTCAATAACAAGGAATATAGATCTTTGTGGACCTAGGGATCCTGGTGAAGGACTACATAGCAACAATTTCAGTAATTGTTCAGAGTGCAGTAACAAAGAACATCATAGGAACATGTGGAGGGAAGCCACACATAAACTAGGAATTCAAAGAACACTGCTTCCGAGAAAGCACATATATATGGTCCTGGAATTTGAGGCATACATGGGTATTCTGATGATGAGAGAGAGAATAGAAATGATGGATGCAGTCCATGGAGATAGCATAGAACATGTGGAGAAAATTCTGGTGAAAGATTTGAGGCACAGAATTCCATTGTATATATGTACCACATTTTCTTGATTCATTCATCTATTGAGGGAAATCTGGATTGGTTCCATATTTTAGCAATGGTAAATTGTGATGCGATAAACATAGTTGTGCTGATAATTTAATGTGAACTTGCTTGTAATCCTTTATGTAAATGCCCAAAAGTGGGTCGTTGCTGGGTCATGGGGGAGCTCTATGTTTATCCTTTTGAGGAACCTCCACACTGCTTTCCAGAGTGGTTGAACAAGTTTATATTCCCACTAACAGTGTAGTAGTTTTCTTGGTAGTTTTGTTGATAATGGCCATTCTTACTGGGGAGAAGGAATCTCAATGATGCTTTGATTTTCATTTCTTTTATGGCCAGTGATGTCAAGCACTTCTTCAGGTTCCCCTTGGTCATTCTCATTTCCTCTTCAGAGAAGTCTCTCTTTAAGTCTTTAGCCCATTTATTGAGGGGGCAGTTGTGCCAGACCCAAAGAAACATAGACTCTATGGTTTCCCTCATTGGAAACAATTAGTACTTGTCTAGAATAATCCTAGCAGAGATAAGGATTTTTAAATTGGAAGCTTTTGTGTTTTTTTTTGCTAAATATATTAACTTTCTGGTAGAAATACAGTTTAATTATTAAATGTTTAATTATTGAAGTGATAAACTTTCTTTCCTGAACATTCAGAATGAACTTACTAATTTTAAGAGTGCAATGGTCCGTGATAATTTCTTTGAGTCCATTATTATCTTTTCAGGATTGTTTTGGATAAACAATTTTTAATTTGCATATTTCAGATTCAGTGCAGCATACATATAGGACAGAAAAATATGAATATCATGTGACCCTTTGAACAATAAAATAGTACTTCTGTTTGTATAGATTTTATGCTGAAATCTTATTGGCATATGGATAAGATGTATGAGATGCAAAAACAATTTAGGTCTCTTCTTTTTGGAGCATTTTGATGCAGTCCTACCCACAAAACACTTCAATGGGTACAGATTTTTGGCAAAGCTTAAAGATATGTCTATGCTATGCCCTATCTGAATGTTGGCATTTCCTTTTCTGTAAGAATTGGAAAGCCCATTCTGCACCAAATAAACAAATAATACTAATAAACAAATAATACTATGTCAGTAGACTGACTGAAAACCTATCCCCAGTCTAAAACTTGTGTCTGACTGTGATTGCCATGTGAGTGAATTAATTGTTATTAAATACATTTTGTTTAAACATTAAAAAACGATTTGAGGCAGAAGTTCTCAGATACTAAGATGATCTCAATACATGGTGAGAACAGACAGGAAGAATTGAGATAGAGATAATGGAAATGAGCTGGGGCAGAACATAACTTAATCCATGGGCTGAAACCTGTGCACATGGCTTCGTACACTTTGAAACCTACTAACCCAGGTTTCACACAAATTAGAAACATGTTGGATTACACTTGAACTTTTAAAGTTGTATCTCCTGGTTTTCCAAATACCATCATGGATTTTGGTTTACTGGCTGATGCAATAGAATACTGTATCTGTAGCTGATTTGATTAATCTGTAGAATTTTATATGATTGGAATTGAACCTAGGGCCTTACACATTCTAGGCACATTCTAACAGTGACCTATACCTCCATACCAAGAAATAACATTTTAAGAGACCTTCACAATGCTTTTACTACATTCAGAAAAAATGCATTTTTGTATGTAAATATGTGTGTATACATACCTACATGCTGTATGTACTATGACTGAATCTATATCTATGACTTAATCTATATCTACAAGCAGATTTGTCTATATTTGATTATATATTATGTATATACAGAATGAACATTTTAATCCAAAAGTATAAAATGGTCCCAAATTCAACGTATTTTGTGCACCAGTGAATGGCTCATACCTGTAATCCCCATCTACTCAGGAAGCTGATATCTGTTGGAACATGAGTTTGACACCAGTCTAGGCAGAAAAGTCTATGGAATTCCATTGCTAAATAGCCAAACAAAACTCATACGGGAGACAACGCTCAAATACCAGCCAAGTAAGCCAAGCAATAATAAGGCCCTGAGTTCAATATTGGCATGACACACAGGGAAAAATTCCCTGTTGCCATCAAAATGTAGCCCCACTAAAGATACTGAATAAAGTTATATTTAGGCCAAATGTATGAGATTTATATGAAATATAAATAGATTACTTGGTTAGAAATACATCTCCAAGATACCATATTAAGCAAAGCAAATATTCTAACTACAAGCAACTCTGATTCCAAACATTTCAGGTAAGGAGTCCTCCACCTGAAAGTACTCTGCTTTGGGTCTAAAGGGTTGTCCAGCTCTGACTCCGACTTCATGATGGTTTGCCTTTCCACAAGCACATAGGAGAAGGTTACCTGAGGAACTCCATGTTGCTCTACCCTCTTCCCGCCAGTGTTCTGATTATGAAGACCCTCACAGCACTTCACAGATTTTCACTTGTGAAATACACTCCTTCCATGATATACAAAGTAGCTGCATGAAATCTCAATACAAATGTGAATTTGGCCCTTAGACCCCTCTGAACGTCTGTTCTTAAAGTAGTTTAATTCAGAAAACTTAGCATATTCCTCAAACAGGAATGACATTGCTTACCATATATTCAAAACTCTGACAAAACTCTCTTGGAAACAAAATTTGCTTAACTGTGTGGAAAGATGCCAGTATTTTTATAGAAGTAGAAGCAAGGCCAAGAACTGATAACCATTTTTTTAACCTCTGTGTAAAAGTAAAGTCTGACATGGGTTCACCCACAGTGCTGAAATGAAGACAAGAAATGACAAGTGGCTCCAGAGGAATTGATTTTAGACTCTTTAAATATGGACCAAAAAGTGTGTGTGGGGGGGGGGGGGAATCTGCTTAAAAGCTTTATATTTAAAAGGCTTAGAAATTCAATCTTTTTCTGAGTGTTAATAGCTCATTGTAGTATACTGGAGCAGGCTGTAACAATAGGAAAACAGGATGACTTTAGAAGACAGTATGACAGCCCTGCATAATTGGAAAGCCTCTCTGTCCAGAGAGCTTACTTAGTGAGAGAGTTTAATTTTGGTCTGGAGTCAATCAAGAACTGATTACCAGCTCTGTATAAAGCACCTATCTATTACTTGCTACCTGATTGTGAAAAGAATGAGATTTAGACTGAGCAGAATAGAAGGCTGCCAAACAGCTATTTAGAATTTCAAGAAGGGAGGAAAATGGCTGAACACCTAACTGCTTATTTTCCTGAGCTTTAAAGCTCCTGCATAGATAAGGCAAGCTGTGTGTTTGGAGAAAGAGAAAGCACACTGGACAGACTGGAGATGCAGTTTTTAGTTCTGGCTTGGATTCTAATTGCATAATCCTGAGAAAATCACTAAACTTTCCAGAGCCTGAAAGAATGAATAATTGATCTAGGTGATCTCTAAGCTATAAACTATGGGTTTCAGAGAAAGAATAAATGTATGTTTCTTGTTAGCTTCAGTAACTAGCAGACAACTGGCACATAGTACTCATCAAATAAATATTCCTTGTGCAAGTAGAATAACTTATTTTAAACTTCTCTTAATAAGACAACATCCTGATTATTCATGTGCTTACTTAGAGATTAAAATAATTCATAACACATAATAATAATACATATTCTAGGACTAGAGTATAAAATTACATACCTGAAATAGATACACACAATTCAAAATGTGGTTTTGACTACTCAACCAATAAATATTAACAATCTTTTCCTGAAAGTTTGTCTTTCTGGAAATTTAAACAGACAACTTAGGTTTTCTTTAAATTTCATTTATAATGGGCATATATTTGTAATATGGGGGTTGCTATAAAATTTTCATGCATGCATACAGCGTACTTTGAAAATATTCACCCCATCCACCATGTTCCTATTTCTCACCTCCCTCCACCCTTTTCAAACAGTATTTGGGTGGGTTTGTTATGCTTCCTTTATTCATATGTGAATGTATCATCACAAATAGATTAATGTGTTATGATAGGAGTGGGTGATTATAAAATAAAGTTACTCTCAGTGCTTAGTCATTTCTACGTGGCTTCTCTGCTCTTCCACTTTTCTATTGGGAGATGAAGCAGCATGCATTCCCCCATTTTATGATTAGCTTTATGTTCTCAGACTTACCAGATTCTAGAGCTATTAGCCAAAATAAAATTCTGCCCTTCTAAGTTATCCACTTTCAAGTATTGTGTCATAGTAGCAAAAAGTAGACTAAGACACAATAAAAGACAAATATATGTTAACATTTTTATATCTATCCCTAATCTAGTATATGCTCTTTTGGCAGCTTTGAGTCATAAATTCCTCCACTTCAGCTTGCCTTTACATTTATATTGCATTATGTCTTACCTGATGTCCCCAAATAGCTTCTTTTGCTCCAGTCATTACACCTGTGTGGAAGAGGGCAAGAAGGCCCCTTTTCTTTGAAGGATACTTTCTGGAAGATTGCTATGGTACTTCTTATGTTCCATGTTTAGAACCAAGTTATAAGATGACATTTAGTAGAATGTATACCTAGAAAATGCAGTTTTTAATTTGTCCATATGAACATATAGAGCAGGAATGACACAGGAGATTATAGCAAAACACTTTTGCTTCTTTTAGATTATTAGTAGGTATATCCTGCTGCTATTTATACCCAAAGTACATTAATCTCACAGCTACTGTAATCAAGATGTGTTGAATACAAACTGATTTTGTTCATTGGAAACAATTGCACCCACGCTTAAGCTCCTTGTTAACAGCACTAACAACCAGAAGTCATGTCTTTTAAGGTCACCCTCTTTGCTACGGTATCCAAAAGCAGGTAGTCCTCAAAATTCATCTCAATTATAAAGGAAATCAGGTCAGAATTTCAAATTTAGCACAACCACAAAACCACCACTTCAAATTTGATATTTTTCTAGCAGAGGTCAGCAAGTCCATTAAACTCAGTATGTGTCAGACTCCATCACAGCCTATCCCATCAGTGCTTGCTAGAGTCGATTACTGCTTCCCTCTGGAAACATTCTTCACTTGTTCTCCCAGACTTCATATTCACACAGTCATCTATTTTGCACATTCTCAATTTCATTGTTGGCTATAGCTTTCTCCCTGACTATGAAATAAAAATTGCTCATAGTGACACTCACACATTTACACTCATTTTGTCTATATTCAATACCTTGGTAATAGCATCCATTTTCTTGATTTAAAAACAGAAATTTGGCATACTTGTCTGATGCACTGATAGCTCCCTAGTCTTAGGCTTGGGTACCAAATTCCTTTCTCATTATGTATGCTGTATCTCAAATGTATTAGACCTAACTGAAGATCTCCAGTCTGCCTTCTCTGAAACTACTTCTCAGTAATGTTTGCAATTTATGTAAATTATAAACAAATCCTTCATTTTTTCAGGTTGTATTGTTTCAGGTTTGTATTGACTCCTTTTTTTGTTCAACTAAATACAATCCAAGAGCAAATTATTTGAGTTCTCCACCTAAAACACATCCAGAGACTTAACACTTCCCCTTGGATATCCTGGTACTACACTGTACCAAATTAGTGCATGGTTTATAATCAAGTTAGGAAGACTCACTGATGATTAGATACAAATGACTTTTAGTTTTTCTCATTCCTCTGTCATTGTCCTTGCAGTTTATCCACATAGCAGCCAAAGTAATCTTATTACAGCATCATCACACCATGTTACTCATGTAATGGGAACTTTTCTATTATAATTTCTAGAGCCTTCTATCATCTAGTGGTTCACTCTCACTTCCTGTCATCTCCTAACCTGTCCATTGCTCACTGCATGGCATTTATGATTGTTTGCTTGCTGTTTTTTTTTTTACTACAACAATGCTTGTATGCCCCAAATCCTGCATATGCTGTTCCTTTTCCTCAAGACATCTTGCCCCATATATGCACATGACTGATGCCTTTGTCTTTCTGAAATTGTCAAATGCTTAGTATATTATCTGATTCTCTATTTTAAAGTGTCCTTTCTACACACACACACACACACACACACACACACACACACACACACACAAATTTGTTTCCTATACTCAGTTTGTTTTTACCCAAAACTTTCCACCAACTAATTAGGAGTGTTTTCCTAAACACAATGAAAGCAAGAAATTGAAGGAAATTTTCTCACTACAATCTCAGTGCCTAGAACAGGACTCAAAATGTAGCAAAGCCACAATAATTATTCCCTTAAAAATGAATAGCATGTTATATCTTACAAAAATATACCATCTGTGTTGTATAAGCTACAGTCTCTAGCTCTGTTTGCTAGGCAGGTACATAACAACAGAGTTGTGTTATCTTTAAATCCCCATTATTTGTTCTTTGTTGTTTTATTTATGCAGTGAAACAGATCAGTTGGATAAAGATCCACATTGGACTACATATTTGCTCTTTTGAACATTTTCCAATTTAAGCATTTTGATTGACCTATCACATGTGGTTGAATGAATCAAGTGATTCACCTGGGAATACTCTAGTTGGCTCCATGGAAGCAATGCTGCATTGTAGCACCCTTACTTGCTTAAATTTTGAAGACTGTTTGATGTATGTTATCTTTCAAGTTTTAATTTTAGTTTCTACTAGATGAGATTTTTTATTTATATATATATTTTTTATTATCAAACTGAACTACAGAGAGGTTACAGTTTCATACATTAGGCATTGGATACATTTCTTGTACTGTTTGTTACCTGGTCCCTCATTGCCCCCTCCCCCCTCCCTCTTTCCCTTCCCACTCCCCTCCATGAGTTGTTCAGTTGTTCAGTTCATTTTCACCAAACAGTTGGTAAGTATTGCTTTTGTAGTTGTTTGTCTTTTTTTACCCTGTGTCTCTCAATTTTGGTATTCCCTTCCAATTTCTTGGTTCTAATACCAGTATACCTGGTTTCCAATATATTCAGATAAGATACAAAGATGGATGAGATTTTTTTAAAGTAAAAAAATTCCTTTATAACGAGTGTCTTCTGGTGTGTAGTTATGTGAAGACACAAAGTTGTATAACACCTAAATATGCATAGCCTTTACTTCCATTTATTGAGATCATTTTCAGTCAAGACAGTACATGTGGAGTCCTGTAGCACAATATGCTTTCATTTCATTTATAACCAAACTGAGCGGGAGTGACAATGTGGAAATGAATAGAGTTTACCCCTGTTCAGCTTGAGAAATTGCATCTGACAGAAAATGGAAGAAAATATGTGCAAGCATTGGAACAAAAAAAAAAACAGAAAAAGAAAGGAAGGAAAAGAGAGAAATTGATCACAGAAAAAAACATTATTCAGTGCTCCTGTCTTCAAGGAAAATATGCCATTTTGTTCCTCAGCAATTAAAAATATTAGCATTGTTTAAAGATCCCTTCTTATTCTCATTTACCTAATACAATTTATATTCATTATGTTGTAGCATCTCAAATCACTAAACATAATATTCTGCCCTCATTACTAATATTAACATTCAGAATATGTAATATCCAATCACAGCAGAAAATTCATCAATAGTAAAGACACTTAAAGTGGTTCTTAATTTAGAAATTAATTTCTAACCAATATGGCACTGTAAGTTGACATAACAAAAACTACTGAATAAGTAACTTTTTCAAATGTGTATGTCTAAATATGGAATAGTCAACATCAATTGTACTATTTATCCACAAATATGTCTTTTCTGTCTTTGGATTGTAATTTGTTAGATTCCTGGTTTGGAACCATCATTCATCTAGATTAATCAGGGTATTGGACATAGGCAGTTTCATCCTCATAAAAGTAATTATTTAACAATAGTTTAAATTGTCAAGGTTTAACACAATGCCTATTGCATTGCTCAGATGACTGTTTATTAAAGGCATTAATCCAACACTGGTGGCTCACCTCTTTATTCCTAGCTACTTGGAAAACAGTTCAGGAGGATCACAGTTCAAACTCAATCTACATAAAATTTCATATGATTTCCTCTCAAACATTGGCAGGGTGTCATGATATTTGCCTATCATTCTAGATACATTGAAAGCTGAGATCAGAAGGATTGTGGTCCAAGGCCAGACTTGGAAGAAAAATTGGGAAGACTTTGTCTTGTAAAGAAGTTGGTCCAGGGCTGGGAATATGGCCTAGTGGCAAGAGTGCTTGTCTCATATACATGAAGCCCTGGGTTCGATTCACCATCACCACATATACAGAAAACGACTAGAAGTGGTGCTGTGGCTCAAGTGGCAGAGTGCTAGCCTTGAGCAAAAAAGAAGCCAGGCCCTGAGTGAAAAGCCCAAGACTGGCAAAAAAAAAAAAAAAAAGAAGAAGAAGAAGAAGTTGGTCCAGGTAATAGCAGGCTGTCATCCCAGCTACAGCTACAATCTGCTGCACAATAAGAAGATTGTGATGCAGGCAGAAATCCAGGTGGGAAGTGAGGATAGATAGATAGTAGATAGATAGATAGATAGATTGATAGATAGATAGACAGACAGACAGATAGACAGTATGATGTACTCAAAGACAAAGCATTGAGTCAGGTCCATTTTGGCACAGAAAATTAACAGAACTAACAGAAAATGAGCTTGCTAGATACTATAGCTCTCCAGGAAATGATATATTTCATATAGAAGAATAATATTATTTAGGACTTTGTCTTTTACCTTGAAGACATCAAAATTCCTTCTTTTACTTCTTGATTCTTCTAGCATTATTAAATACCTACAATGTGTCAGTAGCTGTTAAAGAAGCTATACATACAGAACAGAGGATACGGAGTCCTACGTATAGGCTAATATTTTAAGTACAAAGGTCTCTTAATGAAGAGAGAGACAGCCATCTAAACTGGATGCATTTTTGTTAAGGGAGAACCAAAGTGCAAAGGCCTGAAGCAGGCAAGAAGTCTGTGCTTTCAGGAAAGACAAGGAGGACATAGTGACTACAGCAGAAAGAAATGTAGATTGAGAAGCTGGGAATATGGCCTAGTGGTAAAGTGCTCACCTCGTATACATGAAGCCCTGGGTTTAATTCCTCAGCACCACATATATAGAAAAAGCCAGAAGTGGCACTGTGACTCAAGTGGCAGAGTGCTAGCCTTGAGCAAAAAGAAGCCAGGGACAGTGCTCAGGCCCTGAGTTCAAGCCCCAGGACTGGCAACCAAAAAAAAAAAAAAGAAAAGAAAAGAAAAGAAAAGATTGATAGCAGTAGGAAAAGTTTTCAGGATCAGGGAAATTTGCAGATACTTGGGCATAGATAGATAGATAGATAGATAGATAGATAGATAGATAGATAGATAGATAGACAGACAGATAGATAGATCCACACACACTAGGAGGACACTAGAAACCACATAGGACCCGAGTCATTAACATACAATGGCCAAATGAGGATATGCATAGGAATGATGG
This sequence comes from Perognathus longimembris pacificus, assembly GCF_023159225.1. Taxonomy (NCBI): domain Eukaryota; kingdom Metazoa; phylum Chordata; class Mammalia; order Rodentia; family Heteromyidae; genus Perognathus; species Perognathus longimembris. The sequence goes on from NC_063164.1 coordinate 67,150,177, forward strand.
ACAAAGACTCAGTAGCTTTGTACAGATGATCATATAAGCTAATATTCTATTAAATGAATGCCAAGAAAAGGAGTGATAAGATCTACTTCTTATATATAAGCACACTCACACAAACATGCAAGACCTTTATTATCTATAATTATTTTAGTGATATATCATTCACGTGCCATAAAACTCATCCATTGAAAATATATAAATCAGCAGTATTGGGGGGCTGGGAATATGGCCTAGTGGCAAGAGTGCTTGACTTGTATACATGAAGCCCTGGGTTCAATTCCTTAGCACCACATATACAGAAAATGGCCAGAGTGGTGTTGTGGCTCAAGTGGCAGAGTGCTAGCCTTGAGCAAAAAGAAGCCAAGGACAGTGCTCAGGACCTGAGTTCAAGGACCAGGATTGGGAAAAAAAAAAGAAAAACAGTATTGAGTATATTCATATACATGTGCAATCATTCCCATAAACTAATTTTGAAATATTTTCATTGCACCTGAAAGAAACCCTATGCACATTATGAGTTAAACTGCATTCCAGACCTCTATCCACAGTCATCTACTTGTCTACTTTCAACTCTACACATTTCCCAATGCTGAGAAACTTATATAAAGAACTTGATGATTGATCTTTGATGACCATCTTCTTTCCTTTAGCATAATAATTGCAAGGTTCATCCATGGTTAGAATGTATCAGCATTTCATGGCCCCTCAACTTACTCACTGATGGCTATTTGAGTTTTCCTTCACTTTTCAACTCTTGTGAATGATGCTGCTATAAACATTCAGCGAGATTTTTGTTTGGTTTTGGGCCAGTCCTGGGGCTTGAACTAAGGACCTAAGCACAGTCCCTGGCTTCTTTCTTCTCAAGGCTAGTACTCTACCACTTGAGTCACAGCGCCACTTTCAGCTTTTTCTGTTTATGTAGTAATGAGGAATCAAACTCAGGGCTTTATGCATGCAAGGCAAGCACTCTACCGCTAAGCCATATTCCCAGCCCCCAGAGAAATTTTTTAAGTGAATGTAAGTTTTCATTCTCTTTAGAAATATTCCTAGAAGTGGAATAGTTGCATCATATGTTGACTCCAACTTTATCATTTTAGTATCTATAGAAGTATTTTCCAAAGTTGCTATAAAATGTTCTATTTCAAGCAGCACTGCATGAAGGTTTCAATTTCCCCACATCCTCAAGAAGGATTGTGATTGTCTTTGTCAGTCTGAAAAACCACAATGAGTGTAAAATTATATTTCACTGTGGTTTTCACTTGGAATTCCTTAATAAAAAATAATATTGAGTTTCCTTAACAAATAATAATATTAAGCATTATTTCCCATGTTTTTTGGCCATTTGGATATTTCCTTGAGGTCCATTTACATTGATTGTCTAGTTTATTGAGCTGTAAGAACTTAAATCTTTGAAATATGGGGCCATATGCCCAAAATATACATGATTTTCAAATATTTTCTAACAACATTCTGTGGCCGTCTTATTTTATGGTATTATTGAAGCACTTTTTTCATAAAGTCCAATTTATTTTATTTTATTTTTTGCTTATCATTTGACATTAATTTAAGAAAATATTGTCTCACTCAAGATCTTAAAAGATTACTGTAGATTCTTCTCAGGCTTCTCTAGGTTTAACTCATTCAGTTCTATAATTCATTTTAAGTGATATTTTCTGGACAGTCTTCTAGGTCCAGCTTTACTTGCATGTGGAAATGTAGCCCTCTGGTGTCACCTGTTGACATGAATGCTCTTTCTACCAGTTAATGTCATGGCACATTTGTTGAATTAATATTTTTCAAAGACATTATGAGCCAAGACCACTTAATAGTTAGAACTGTGCAGTTGCACTGCACTGGCAGGGTCTTGTATTTAGTTTAATGTGTTTTGTTTTGTTGGTGCTTTTTTTTTTTTGCCCCTCTATTGAAAAATAAAATATTTTGTTAAAGTTCACATTTTCATTTTTTACTGTCTTAACACTAACTATAGAGCTGGTCTTTCATGAAAAATCCCCAAAGAAGACCGAAGTAGAATCTGAGAAATGTTATATAAAACGGTTACAGAATCTGGAAGAGTGTACCCATCCAGATGTACTCATCTGTTACACTCATCTCCAGTACACTTATTTTCTGTTACTATAATAAAATATCCATGGCAGTCATCTTGATACTTAGCTCACACTTCTGTAGATTCAAGAGCATGGCACCAATGTCATCTGTGCTCTGCTGAGGAGCTCATGGTAGTGTCATCTCAACCATGGGAATGCCTGTGGGGAGAAGAAATCATATCTTGATTCAGGAAACCAAAACTCAAATCAGACGTCAGGCTCATTCAATAGCTCTCTATCCTCCGAACTAAGGGATGCCTGAGATCTACCTTAATCCCTCCCAAGGCAAGTACACAACTCCAGTTACCTAAAGACATCTCAGTAGTGCCCCCCCCCCTTACAGGCCCACACCACCTCCCACAATTACTACACTAAAGATGAACTGTCAATACAGGAAGCCTGGAAGGGAGGAGGTAATTGTATCCAGATCATAAGAGTTAAAAAAATAAATTTGTGTCTCTTAGGAAAAATTAAATTTTGTCTTGTACATGGAAAAATATTTTTCTGTTTATCATTTGGATTTTGTTTATGGTTTCTGTACATTAGAAATCTTGCAATTTTCATCTAAATTTATTAGTTTTTCTATATAGATTGAAGAAGAATGTAAAGCCATTGCTTTAAAAAAGAACTTTATTAATTCCTAGATCATTACATTTCCTGAATACTATTATTTCTCTACTTACCATCCTTGCACTTGAATATACGTACATATTTATGTAAGTTTGAGAATGATATTGATTACTCAATATATTCTTTTTCTTCCTCTTATATATTTTTCCTAGAGTTCTCACATGATTATTTTCCTATACAAACTTTAATAAAATACCATCACAGTGAAAACGAAAACGTTTACTATTTTAATAGAGATTTAAGTAAGGTTACATTTTATTTTTTTAATTAATTAATTGAATTTTTTTTTTTTTTTGGGGGGGGGCCAGTCCTGGGCCTTGGACTCAGGGCCTGAGCACCATCCCTGGCTTCTTCCCGCTCAAGGTTAGCACTCTGCCACCTGAGCCACAGCGCCCCTTCTGGCCGTTTTCCATATATGTGGTGCTGGGGAATCAAACCGAGAGCTTCATGTGTAGGAGGCAAGCACTCTTTCCACTAGGCCATATTCCCAGCCCCAGGTTATATTTTAAATTAGCAATTCTTGCCATGTTTTTAACAGAGTCTTAATCTTTGAAAAATATGTATTTCCATTTAAAGATGTTCTTTTGGTGACCTTCATCATTGTATCAAGCATTTTACAATTTGCTTGCTTGTTGCATATTTGCAACAGATTCTATTTTTCAAAGTGGCTGTAAAAATATCACTTCGTAGCATATTCTTATCTTGCACATATTTATTAAACTATCTCTTCTAAGAATTCATCCCAGTTTCCACTTTCTGATGCTGGACAGACTAGGTGACTGTTTTCATCCATAACATTTAGCAAAATGAAACTGTGTCATTTACATAGACTTAACTTGGTTTATCATTTCCACTTCTGTCATTTGAAGTTCTCATTGATAGGACCTTCCTTCTCTGAAGTCAATCATAGACTTTGAGAAGGCTTTGAAACTGAGATGTATTGATAAACTCTCAATCAATAACCAGCGTCAGAGGTGAGTCAGCCACTGTCATGATGAATGATCAGATGACTGCACTCCATGTATCAATTGATCTCATCCATGTGAGAAACTTCAAGTGATAATTACTCAGCTGATCCCAGGAAAACACAGATCACAAAATAGAATAAGAAATGCATTATCAGAAATGGAATTGTGACTCAAGATAGAGCACCAGACGTAAGCAGGAAAGTTATGTAAAAGCTCAAGCCTTCATGCCAGCACAGGGGGAAGAGTAGGTTATTCTAGAAAATCAAGGTTTGGGTGCTTCAATATGCAGCAAAAGATAACTGGAAAAATAAGTATTTGTCTTTGTATTTGTCATTGCTAGTGTAAATTAATTACTCGTCTCATTTGATTTGGTTATTGTTTGCATATTTCTTTATCCATTTATGTAGTAATTTTTCTTATATATTAAATATTAAGATGTCATTGTCAAAATTTTATGTTCTCAATTAATAAATTTTTTAGATTTCTCAGTTATTAAAAACAATAATCTATAAATGTTTTTATTCTTATTTACATTCTCTGCATATTAATTGTATTGCTGGATAAATTCACTACAAGGTTAATATACAGTAGTAACATCACACTCTGATTTTTTACTTTAGTGAAAATGATCCTAGTACTTCATTAGTCTTTAAGCAAAAATGCTGGAGAAAAATCCCATCTATCCTTATTTTATGCACAGCTTTTAAAGGCTCTTTAAAAACAAAGAAACTCATATTGAGGTTTATCAAATTCATAAAGAATCATGCTCAGTGGTCATTTCTCTTTTTTTCTTTTTTATTTATTTATTTTTTATTGTCAAACTGATATACAGAGCGGTTACAGTTTCATACGTTAGGCTTTGGATACATTTCTTGTACTGTTTGTTACCTCCTCCCTCATTCCCCCCCTCTCTCCCCATTTCCTTTTCCCCCCATGAGTTGTTCAGTAGATTTACACTAAACAGTTTTGCAAGTATGCTTTTGTAATCATTTGTCTTTTTTTCCTGTGTCTCTTGAAACTGTCATTTCTTATCTTTCTTAATAACATATATCTGGATTTGCCTTATAAAATATCAGAAATCTTTTTCTTTAGTGCATGTCTTTTTAATATTTACCTCTAATGAATATGTTGTTTTTTTGCTTTGATTATTTTGTTTTACAACATATAGTCTTTCTTTGTTATATAATTTCATATGTACTGTATATGAACTGTTAAGGGTGTGACTATCTGTAAATTACATAAAATTAGTTCTGTTTCTTAATTTTCTAGTGGAAATTATTAGCGCTTCAAAACACATAAAAATCTATTGATTTATAAAAACTGAAAAAGTTCTTGACAATAAAACTCTGATGGCAGAAAATTAACATTTGTATTTATTCATCATTCATGACAAAACATGATATTAAACTCATTATTTACATTTCTTATAGATACAGTTTAATCTTTGTAAATATTTAGTCTTTTATAGTATTCTTTCATATAGTTTCATCATTCCCAAGACTCTGGTTTTGATTTGTCTCTTAGTTAGATCAATTTGTAGTCAAGTAGTTTTACTTTCTAAGGCTTCATGAATGCTATATGTCTGAGATTTTTGCATGCTGGAGAGTACAATTGTCTTTAGCTGAACAAGAGCAAAAACAACCAGCAAAATGGATAACCAGATCATTCTATTGCTTCTGGCTTATAAACTACTGTGTTGACTTAGTCAAAGAATCACAGAACAGGTTTGACAAAAAGAGAATTTTTGAACAAATATTTTCCCCAATAGTATGTAATTGATAAGACATATCTACAGTTCAGTAGAAAGATCATAGCAAAAGGTAGAAGAAGAATTAAGGATGTTCATGCTAGGAATGTTTTAATTTATTCAGAGGGGTAAGATTTTTTTAAAACCCACAGATAACTGAAAGTTTTCTTCACGATCATTAAAGGCAAGTGTAAGAGAGGTCTTTTAAGCAAGAAGGAGATTAAAAAACATAGCTGGGGGTGGGAAGAAGTTCAAAGAGAAAAATCCCCAGTCAAGATATAGTTAGTTATAGGCACCCAGCTAATCCTAGATTCCAGAATTTTTACACAGAGGGTAACAACCTTCATTAGGATTTATTGGCAACCATCATTAGCATAGTTTTAGTACTGTGTGGTGGTATCATAGAGTCTAATGAGAATTGTAATGGATATAATATCCAGCTGCTAACTGCTGTATATAGAAGAAGGGAGAGAGAGACAGACAGACAGACAGAGACAGAGACAGAGACAGAGACAGAGACACAGAGAGAGACAGAGACAGAGAGACAGAGAAACTGAAATGCACAACTATCCAGAAGGAATATTTCCACATTTATTTGACTTTATGTTCCAAAGAATTATCATGAAAGAAATTGAAAGCTTGTTTGGTAGATAGATAGATAGATAGATAGATAGATAGATAGATAGATAGATACATACATACATACATACATACATACATACATACATACATACATACATAGATATAGATATAGATATATCTATATATGTAAAATTTCTATCACTAACCATTAGCAACTATAGAATATCACCATGCACATTGTCAATATAGGACAGTTTACTCATTGGCTTTGTGAAACATGACTCTACACAATGTTTCTTTTGTTTGTTTGTTTTGTGGTACTACAGACTTAATCAAGGGCTTCATATATTGCTCTATCTACTTGGTTTCTGCTGTCAGCTCTCTGTAAGATTTTTTAAAGGCCACTGTTTTACAAGATAATTCAGACTACACAAAATGATAAGACAATTGTTCATCATATGCAATAGTAATTTTTGTTACATTCTAGTGTAAACATATCTAGTGTTCAATATTAGCTATTAAAGCATTGAAGCATTTTTTTCTAGGAATTTATAGTGTGAGGTGGGGAAGGGTATGAGCCCTTCATGGTCTCCCTCCACTACCAGCTACCACCCACCTCACCCCCTCAACGTAGCTTCACCATGTAGAGACAGAGATGATTTGTAAGTACAGCAAAGAATATTTTGTTGAGATAAAAAGCACTTGGTAAAGAACTTAAGCAAAATTAGTGAGATCATTAAGGTTTTGAAAGGGAGAACAAGACAAAAGACAGAAAGAATCTATTATGTATGTGCTGAGTGACTTCACTTACTAAGGACTGAGATGCTTACTTTTCCACATTCAGCCTAAAAAATAATCTACATGTATTTCAGTTACCAGTTTGAAAAATCCTCAACAGAATTTATACTTATATCTACACCAGTGTCCATCTTACATAATTAAATCAATTTTTGTTTAGTTGGTTCTGTCACTAACTTAAAAAAAATTAACACTGACCAACTTTCTTCTGACAGTTCATGACTTTATTACCTTGTTTTTCCTCCCTGTTTTCTAATGAGAACATAAAGGGACTAAAGACGGACAGAGGCCTAAATATTAATTGAACAATTGTTTTCTTAAATTTGATTAAACATTTGGATGTTAATTTATCCATATTGCTATAATGAGAATTCATATTAGGAGGGAACATGTGAAACTATTACTATTGTATAGGTTCCAAATGGTCAAATATCAGCCACTGCATGCACTCCATTGCTAAGTGGTTGTTGTTTCCTCCCTGTCGTCCATCACATACTTACCAGCATCCCTCTCTCAGCCTGCAGTTGGATTAAAGCTTATCAGTCTCTGGCGACTCAATGAAAGAGATGTTTTCAAATAGAAATTTGTCTAGACCTACATGCTAACTCTTATTTCTTCATGTTCCTCCCATTCAGGCCTCCTCTATGGCATGTCACATGACACATGACAGCTAGAGTTGTAGATATTGATATATATACATCTTGCCCACCACACTAAGCAACATGAGGGTAAAAACCAATTGCAATTTTTTTATCATTTTATTCCTTGAACTTAGCACCATGCTTGCTGATGTGTGTATGTGTGTGGGGGAGTGTGGTATTATTTGTGTGGTAGATAAAATGAATGACTTAAAAAAAGCATATTTTTATATTAAATGGGGGTACTCTGAATGTATAGATTTATAGCCAGCCGAGCTTCAATATTGCATCTCAAATGCTAAAAGAAAAAATCTTCTATACTCAAATATCATAGTATATACAGAGTGGAGCTTGATGTTGCCACCCATATTTTATACTTCAAAGATATTTATAGTGATTATCACTCATTTTAATGACAGTGAGTGATTCATAGATGCTGTTATCAAAGATAGCAATTCCACACACCAACAAAATATTGATATTTTAAAACATCTGAAAATATAGAAATTTATTACTAAGAACATATTAAGAAAACTTTAGTTTTAATATAAAATTCTGGATTATTTTAAGCTTGACAGCATGCATGTCTTCGAGACAAAAACTTTAAATGTTGCAGTACCAAAATCACTGACTTGCTGTACAACAAGAATTTTACTCATTACTATATTTTAATCAATTCTAATAGACTGAATCAATTCTAATAGACTAACTTAAAAACAACTTGGCTCAGGTATTTGAATAGTTGAAAATTCAGTAACACATATACCAAAATCATGTTTATGGATAAATGAAATCCCTCAGAAATCATGAGTCAAGTCTATATTTACTCCAGAGATGATCATCGTTGTATAACATTAATCAGGTAAAGTGAAAATTGAATGCAATTAATAGCTTAGGAACTACAAATAGTTTCTCAGCTGAACTGAAAATCTGGCTGATTCTGCATTTCTTGGCAAGAATACCATGACTTCAAAAAGTGTGGCAACTATCCAGAAGCATTTTCCAGAGACTGTAGGAGTTCTCACAAATATGCAGACAGATAACAATAGGTATACAAAGTTTTCTTCCTTTTTCCATCATCTTGAGTTGCTGTTTTGCCTTTAAAGTGGCAACTTAAAGGGAAAGAAAAAAAACAAAAACAAAGTTCTTTCTAGGTCTCAGTTCTGTAAACAGGGTATCCTGAATTCTTTCTATTTGTGATTCTTCCAGAAAGGTTATCTACCCCATTGCATTTACTTGGTTCTCTCTCCTGGCTCATGGGTGGATATTCTGGGGTTTCTGAGCTAACAATGAGATTCCAAGTGAATCTATTAATTAGTCTCTCTGTTGTCCAAAGGGAACTAGAGACAAAATGGTGTACCATTTCTTTAGAGCAAATGGATTTTTGAAGGAAGCTATGTAGAAAGGCTATAGGCTCTTGAGTATTAGCATACAGAAAACTTTAAAGGAAAAGAAATTTCTTCAGCCAAGTTATTAAATATACCATTATGGACAAAAGAGGAAGAGCACAGAAGCAAAGACCCTGGTAGGGGCAAAGCCACAGTCTTTTGCATATTTAGAATCTGTTAGAAATAGTACAGCATCAGCAAATCTTATTGCATCAATAAATTAAATAAATGAATTAATGGCAATGTATTTTCCCTTTACTGCGTGTGTTACTCTTATTAAAAGCATAAACAATCTTCTTCCTAACTACAGTAAATTGAAGTTTTATGAATGCAAGAGGAAAATATTAGCAAACCCTCATGTGTGCAAACATGTAAGACAGTATAATAAGAAAATTTTAGATATCAAGGCCAAAGTTGAAAGGAAACATTAGATAGCTTTTTATTCAAAATACCTGCTTCCTAAAAAAAAAAAAAAAAAAAAAAAAAAAAAAAAAAAAAAAAACTTGTAAAGAAAATGGCAAAACAAACCTGAGCATCTCTGAATAGGCTAAAAAAAAAACACAAAAAACTAGGAAAGGACAAAGCAAATGACAGAGATGAGAGAAAATGTCAGATACCAAGTATGAACACAGGAGAAGTAGCAGCATTCCCGATAGTTCTAGGTTTCCAAATCCCTATTTAATGACAGGACTGATGACCCTGCATTATGAGGAGGATTGTCTTCAATTTCAGGTGCCTGTCTAGAGAAAGGACCTTTTCTTCTATATATTTAGTATTCAACTGCCTTCATGGGGCAAATCAATGTCCCATATGTTATCAAAACACTGAAGCACAAAACAAGACACAAACATTTTTGCAGAGCTATGTAAACTATGTGGCAACATACATTGAGATCAATGATTGAAGAACAGGTATTCCAAGATCTAGATTAGGCCAGAAAAGTCAGATAGACTGTTACTTCCACAGCTATTATTACAATGGGTGTTATACTGTTAAAACTCCTATGTTGATAGTCATTTCATTTCAAGTTATTGTTCATTAAGGTTTATAAAAATGGATTAATTTGGAAAAGATGGTTACTGAAAGGTTTTATTTTCATGTGTTTCCCTTGTGAGAATAAAAACTCCTTTTTGCTAGTCTAATAACATTTCATTTCCATCTTTGTATTCCTCACATTTAATTTTAATCTCCCATGTTTGCTCACAAGCCTTCTACCAGTTGTCTACGTATGTGTAGATTCTTTTCAGAAAAACCTAAAACCTACTTCCCATATTTCTTCTTCTGTCATTCAGTATGTAAGTGAACAGAATGGAGGGGGGGGGGGGAGCCTAGCTAAAAGTATATTTCCAGGTGAAACTATTCACTCAGTTCTACCAAGAGTTAGAAATAAGATTGGGTAGATTATATTTAGTGTCATTTATCTGGGAAAAATGGATTTCTGTTCTGTTAGAAAGTATTTGATCAAATTGGCAATTCTGGAAATTGTTCTATAGTCACAAAATTTTCCAAAGAAGTAACAAATTACTTACAGAGGTTTTAAAAGACTATGAAAGGGCTGTGAATATGGCCTAGTGGCAAGAGTGCTTGCCTTGTATACATAGAGCCCTGGGTTCGATTCCCCAGCACCATATATATAGAAAATGACCAGAAGTGGAGATGTGGCTCAAGTGGCAGAGTGTTAGCCTTGAGTAAAAAGAAGCCAGGGACAGTGCTCAGGCCCTGAGTTCAAGCCCCAGGACTTGCAAAAAGAAAAGAGTAGGAAAGATTCTTGGCTTTGTGAAAGAAAAACCTTAGGATTCACATAAATTATGCATTTTATATCCCAATCTGTGCTAGAGGTACCTATGTATGAATTTTTGTTTTCCTGAGTAGAGAAGAAAAATTTAATGTGTTTGAGCTAAAATAAAACTCATGAGAGCTTCTCTGTAGTGCTTTCTCCTCTCAGTAAAGTCTTGATTTCTCCACCCAATAAAGACACAGGAATGTTTGCAAGTTTGTGCTATCATTCTGAAGTTAGACAGTACATATTAGCTAGGCAATTAGCCCAGCCAAGTAGATCTTGTAGTCACCATCCAGTTTGTCATGTTACAGTAGTGCTTGTACTGTTTTATCTCTTTTGTAATCTCTTGCATAACTTTTTTTGAAAGTGCAGATTTGCACCAATCCTGGGAATTATGCAAATCTGTTTCATACATGTGATCACTATTACCAATTGTGAGATTAACCCCATAAAAATCTCAATACCTGACCCTCTCTAACTGACCCTTTGCAGCCTCTGGATCTCTACCATCCTACAGGTGAAATGGTTCTCACTGTCAAAGATAAAATAACCATTACCAGCTTCATTCTAGGTTGAAACAGCAAAAGCTATTAGCTCCATCCTTCATAGTATTAATCTCTATTTCTACCCTTTGGCACATCTAAGGTTATGGCTGGTGGTGGTCAGTCTTCATACATCTCATTTCCCCTTTATGAGTGTTTAGCAGAGAGAAGAAGTGCAATATCACAAATGATGCATCTTCTGGGTAACTCCACATCCCAGGAGACTAGTGATATCAACTGCCCTGTATAGATATTATACTGTCTGTGTCAAACTTACTGTTTTTATGTTCATATTGTTACCTGCGTATGAATTTAGATTTTAGACTGTAGGCTGAAAGAAGACTGAGATCAAAACTAATGTTTCTTCTAAGATAAAATTAAGATATATAGACAATACAACACAAAAGTGATGTTTTGTTGACTCAATTAAAAACCTGAGCTTGAGAGGTCACCTCAAGCTTTAGACATCAAAAATCACTTACTATGGGGTACCAGTGGCTTGTGCCTATAATCCTAGTTATTTAGGAGACAGCTCTGAAGATTGCAGTTCAAGGACAGCCCAAGCAACAGTGTTCTTGGGACCTTTATCTCCAATTAACCACCAAAAAGCCAGAAGTAGAGCAGTGACTCAAGTGATAGAGCACTAGCCATGAGTGATACAGGGACAGTCCAAGGTCCCAGATTTCAAGATTTCAAGCTCCAGAAAGACACCAGAGATAAAAGAAAAGAGAAAAAAATTACTTATCACATATATATTGTAGTGCCAAATGTGTAAAAGAATTTGCTTTTTGGGTTGGGGGGGGCATGTGTTTTGGGTTTTTTTCTTTTTTTTTTTGCCAGTCCTGGGGCTTGAACTCAGGGCCTAAGTCCTGTCCTTGGCTTTCTTTTGCTCAAGGCTAGCCCTCTACCAATTGAGCCACAACACTACTTCTGGCTTTTTCTGTATTTGTGGTGCTGAGGAATCGAACCCAGGACTTCATGCAAGCTAGGCAAGCACTCTACTACTAGGCCACATTCCCAGCCCCTAAAAGGAACAATTTAAAGCCAGGTTTCTTCAGAAATATGGAGGTTAGCATAATAGAAAAATACTTTAGGGGCTTCAAATACTTGGAAAATAATATGCATGTATTTAAGATTATATATAAATATATTTTAAAATATACATCTTAAGCTCCTTGAATATGAGTCTTACTCATGGAACACACACATATATAGTGAAATTATATGTAAAGTGGTGGCTCATTGCAGTAGTTAGAGTATAAACTTAGTCAATATGTACTTATTGAATATAATTGTAAATGTATTTATTTGGACATAGGAATATTTTCTACTTATCTCTATTTAGCCTAATTATAAAAATGAAATCTTTATGAAACAGATGTGTCTAAAATAGTGGCTTAAAGTCTCATGTCCAGTTTTTCCTAGGATTATCTTTCTTTCTTTTTATGACAATATTAACAAAAATGTTTATTCCTAGATCATACTGCACTGGGTTTCACAATATGTTTGCATTATTTCCGAGGATGCACCTGGCAATGATGCATGGATTTCATCACCACATCCCATCTTGAATATTTTCAATCAGCAGTTCTGAGTTACCTGGAGATCCTGTTTGATGTCTTAAGGTCTTCTAATGCCACCATCTCTATGTACAATGCCCTTCCCTTCTTGCACAATTCTTTCCATACTTCAGAAGTTCTGATGTCAACAATTTGCAGAAACTTTTTATCTCCTCCTCCTCAATGAAACCCTCCACTATGTGAGCTATACCAGCATCTTGTTTGGTATATATTGGTCCCTTGCTTTGTACCTATGGCCATTCAGTCTGTGAGTTCCCTCATGCCTAGGTTAGGAATTCCAAGTGGTCCCACAAGTAAAGAGCTCAGCAGGAAAAACTAAATACAGTTAATAAAAATAGTATGCTATCTTTCTTAATATATATTATATAGTATACATATACATATATTTTCACACACACACACACACACAGACACACACACACACATCTAGATAGCAGAATCCAATGAAGAAAATAGATGCAGAGGCTAATAAAAAATTGAAGTTACTTTATTCTGTGCCATTTCTGAGACTTGAATTCAGGGCCAGGGTGCTGTCCCAGGGCTTTTGTACTCAAGGCTACCACTTGAGCCACACAGAACCACTTCAAGCATTTTTGCTGGCTAATTGGACATAAGACCCTCATAGACTTTCCTGCTCGGACTGGCTTTGAACCATGATCCTCAGATCTCAGGCTCCTGAGTACCTAGGATTGCAGGTATGAGTCATTAGTGCCTATCCGAAACGTTTCTTTTTTGATAAGGGAAGCAGAAATGTTTTTGAATTCTTAAAGACTTAATAGCAGTACTTGGACATTTATTAATATTTTCTGTTTCAGATAAAGGAAGTAGCTGTTGTATTAATTGGAAAAGCAAACAAAGAATTCCTTTAATTGATCGGAAGAATGAAAATAAAAGAACACACTGTCAATGTTTGAGAAGTAAAAGATGCTTGGCTTCTAGAAGATAAGCAATCCAGCAATGCTCTGAAACTCTCTGCCTTCACCTTTTAAGACATTGGTAACAAATACTCCTTTTAGTGGTATCTAATTTCTTGGGATTAACCTAAAAAAAATTCAAGTAGCAATAAGAAAGGTGATGGCTTATGGTCTGAGCATTTCTTTCTTTAAAAATATAATGTTAAATGACATCAATAAATTCAGTGAGGAAGCAAATAGCCTTTTACAAAAAACTAGTTCTAGAATAATTAATATCCATATGTGTAGTATGGAAGGGTGGTACCCATCACACCACACAAATACACACTCACTCACACGCACACATACACACACAAACTCACATACATTCACACTCACTAATTCAAGTATATGTGCTTTTCAGATTTAAATTTTCAGAGGTAAAGTGATGAGACACTCGGAGGAAAAGAGGTAATGCCTTTGTAACATTGAAACAGACAAAAAAAGCCAACCATAATAATAGAAACACAAAAGAGAAAATTGCAAATGTAACTTTCTCAAAGTTAATTATTTCTGCTTATCAACAAAGAGCTTTAAGGATAAAAATGCAGTTCTGAGAGTGGGAAAAGATCTCTATGTCTCATATATTCAATAAAGAGCGCTTATCAAATTATGAGAAAAAGCTCAAAATCAATTTGAAAGCAATAACAACAGGCAACAAAACATAAAAATATATTAAAATCTTGAGCAGATGATTTCACAGAGTAGATATAAATATTCAATAAACCTATAGAAACTTGTTCAGCTTCATCAGCCATCAGAAAAATGTAACACTTTCTCAAACATTCATACACAGTCTGCAGAATGTCTAAGATGACAGCAATGGAAAATAACAAGTGTGGACAAAATGCAGAAGACTCAACTACCAAGCCCTGCTTGTTTGACAGTTCCTCTAAAATTCAACATAAATATAACCTATGGCTCAGCAATTTCACTTGCCTCAACAGAAACACATATGTACATTTTCCAAAACACATGCTCTGAGTGTTCACAGTGGCATTATTCATAAGAGCTCTAAGTCAGAAACTACCCAGAGGTTTATCAGGATAAATAAATTATGGAGTAGTCACAAAATGAAATATGATAAAAGAATAAATGAACTACAAATATCTTTTAGTATCACAGGTGAATTTCAAAACATTGCAGGAAGAAAAAAAGTACATACTGAGAAGAGCACCAGTAGCTCGAGTCTATAATTCTAGCTACTCAGGAAGCTGAGATCTGAGGATCACTGTTTGAAGCGAGCTTAGGTAAGTAAGTCCATGAGACTCATCTCTAATTAAATACCAAAAAACTGGAAGTGGAACTGTGGATTAAGTGGTAGCACTAGTCTTGAGCCATAAAGCCCTGGGACAGTGCTCAGGCCCTGAGTTCAAGCCCTAGACCCAGCACACACACACACACACACACACACACACACACACACGTCATACTGTATGATTCCATAACATATGTGTATATGTATATATTTTTTTGATAGAATTAATCCAAAAACCTGATTAATACATGATAGTATAGGTTAGGGCAACAATAATGCTAGGAAAGTATATCTATGCGGGCCAGGAGGCAATATTAATAGGTGATATTCACTATTGTTTATTCATCTGAGCTCTGCTTCTGTAGTTGTATTTAGCTTTTGAAATGTATTAAACTATCCCCTTATGTCGATTTTTATGCATATGTATTATAATTCAATTGTTTTCAGTATGAGTTTTTAAAAATATCATTAAGAAATGTTACTTTTATTCAATGAGCATTAAGAAATCGCTGTTATGGGGTCGTCACGAATTTTATAAAGGTTTTTATGATAATCAAAACAGCAACAAACTACTTAAAATTTAATATACAGGACAGCAGATTCAAAGAGACAAATAAATGATATATTTGCCTCCTGACATAAATTAACCTTATGTCTAATATTTAAATATAAATTTCTTTTTGAAAAAATAACTCCACAATTACAATTTCAGAACTATATCTGTCACTGGATATTTTTTTTAAGTGAAGTTAGAAATAGAAACAGCAGAAATGATAGAAACCAACTGAATCAGAAAAGATAAAAACAATCTAAGAGAGACATCAGGAAATGCAAACATTTCTCTGTTGGAAATTCATTCCTCAGATGTCCAACAAAATGCTAATCAAGCTCAGCTTACATGCTACACAGATTCTGGAGTCTAATAGCTAAGAAGATTCTTAACAGAATTCTATGTAAGAATTCACTGGTTTGATAATGTTTTACACTTCTTGATATTTTTCTAGATTAACACTTTAAAAAACTAGCTTTTCTCTTGTGTATACTTGACTTTATAAGCTGTTCTTCCTTTTCTTATGTTAAACAATTATTGCTCAACAGCCAAGTTTCTGTCACTTAGTTTATTTTTTTTTCTCAATTGAGTTATTTATTGTCAAAGTGATGTACAGAGGGGTTACAGTTTCATACATAATGCATTGAGTACATTTCTTTTAAAACTTGTTACCTCCTCCCGCATTTTTCTCCCACCTTCATCCCTCTCCAGTTCCTTCACCCAGCCCACCCCCCCCAAATTGTAGAGTTGGTGTACAGCATATAGTTTTGTAATATTGCTGTTGTGGATGTTCCCCTTACTTCCCTACTTCCGATAAATGTATATACAATATCCAGGGCACTCTTACGGGGTCCGGGTGGGGGGTACCCCAAGTGAGACTCAAACCCACGTCCCTCCAGAGTCTACCATGCAGAGATAGTCTCAGACAAAATGGACTTATTGGGGAAGTAAAAAGCGAGCTGACCGGCCAGGCATGTAGCACAGACTAGGGAGCTGAAGCTGCCGCCCTGAGGCCACTCAGGCAGGGGAAGATCGCATAGTCATGCCAGATCACATGCAGGTGGCCAATGGAGTTACAACCTGCTACATAGTAACTGTTTGAACCAACTTATCATTGTGGTCTGAATTGGCATGCATCCAGCAAGCAAGGTGGGTTAATGAAGTTACAACATACATAACATAACATAGTTAGAGCAGTTTCAACATTTGTCCAGCAAGCAAGGTGGGTTAATGAAGTTACAACATACATAACATAACATAACATAGTTAGAGCAGTTTCAACATTTGCCCAGCAAGCAAGGTGGGTTAATAAAGTTACAACATACATAACATAACATAACATAGTTAGAGCAGTTTCAACATTTGTCGAGCACACATGATACACTTCGGAGTTTGAGCCCTCTGCAAACATTGGTTACTTTTTAACAAGGAGGTGGTCACAGGAGATAACATTTTGGGCAACAAGTTAATTAACAAGGAGGTGGTCATAGAGATGACATTGGGGCAACAAATTAGTTAATAATTTCCCTGATTCCCTAGGGCGGGGTGAGTTCTTAGTTAATCTGAGATGGAGTCAGTCTGACTCCCCTCAACAGGCACAATGATAAGTCACTTATTTCCATAACTTGGAGTTCACTTTGCTTAACTTCATTTTATATGTTTATATGTACATAGCTTTTGAACTATTGTGATCTTCTGCTAGGACTATTCTAGATGTGTACTAATTATTACCAAAAACGGAAACCATAGAGTCTGTTTCTTTGGGTCTGCATCACCTCACTTAGTATGATTTTTTTCCAAGTCTTTCCATTTCCTTATGAATGGAGCAATGTCATTCTTTCTGATAGAGGCATAAAATTCCATTGTGTATATGTGCCACATTTTCCTGATCCACTGATCTACTGAGGGGCATGTGGGTTGGTTCCATATTTTAGCTATGACAAATTGTACTGCGATGAACACAGTTGTGCTGGTGGCTTGTGCTTGTAATCTTTTGGGTAGATGCCCAAAAGAAGGGCTGCTGGGTCATAGGAGAGTTCTGTTTAGCCTTTTGAAAAACCTTTTGAGCAATCTATCTAGGAGTAAATTGATGGGGGTCTTACCTTACATTCAAGCACTTCCTAGAAAAAGTCTCCCTGTGTTCTTTAATATTTTTTCCCCAAGGACTGAAGACACTGTTCTCGATATGCTTGAGGCTAGTCATTTTTATGTACCTAGAAAACAGTCTATTGTCTTTCCCCAAGCCTTTCTGAAACCAAGCTTTTCTGCCTGCAAATCAGAACACTTACCTGTTCTGTTCCAGTCCTTGTGCAAATTTCTACTAATGACAGATTTCATTCCAACTAAGCCACCGCACTTCATGTGGAAAGATGTAAGCCAGACATGCATTGTCCCCCTTACTGCCGAGAATCCCTCATGCTGCTGATTTCAGCAGTGCCTCACTATTCCCATGGACATTACCCACCCCACCCCCATCTCTGATGGACACCCTGTACATGACAACAGAAAGAATTAAAAGATTAGGAACACATTATATTTAATTTTGTCTTGATCGTACTTGGGCAACCAACCAGGAGGCAAGAAGCAGCCTGGACTTCTCCGTCCTTGACATGTTTGCCAAATCCTGTCCACTTGAGCACACATTAAAGCCCTGAAATGGAGTTAAAGACATAGGAAGAAAATGAAACAGGCTAGAGAAAAGGTAAGAAAGAGTAAAAATGCATAAAAAGAATAAGGCACACATTTGTGAACCCTATCTGGTATCCATTTGTTCTTCTGAAGTTTCCTTTGTGTAAAACATTACTCCTACAGAAACTTCCTCCTTGTTTCAATATTATTACCTTCACTTATTTAAACTATGGTCCACTCATCTTTATATTAAGGCTTTTCTTGTTTATTCCTGCTAACTAGGAAGAGCAATATGGGTAAGCAGAATCTTTGACTCAAGTCTACCCCTAACAAAATAGCTGTTTTGCATCAGTTTGAGACTTTCAGCTCATTAAGGAAGAAAAGCTTTCTATTTGTTAAAATTATAAGATCTTAAGAATAATGAAGGATGTCTCCTTTGACTTGGTTGAAATGAACTGAAGGGCAGAGTGCCCACTGATAAAAAACACCCAGAGCCAAATTAGATTTTGAATCCTCGTTCCCACTTTCAAGTAATGTGACCATGTTGTCAATTAAATTCAGTATTCTTGCCTCTAAAATGTAGATGATAATTGAGTTAACTACGGAGGATTACTTTCATTCAATGCATAGAGCTTAGAGGTTACTGAAATATCCAATGCAAATGTTTATTTTTTTAAATTTTTTTTCTCAAATTTTTATTATCAAACTGACATACAGAGAGGTTACAATATCATACGTTGGGCATTGGATACATTTCTTGTACTGTTTGTTGCCTTGTCCCTCATGCCCCCCTCCCTCCCCCCCTTTCCCTCCCCCCCCCAGGTGTTCAGTTCACTTACACCAAACAGTTTTGCAAGTATTGCTTTTGTAGTTATTTCTCTTTTTTTACCCTGTGTCTCTCGAATTTGGTATTCCCTTTGAATTTCCTACTTCCAATACCAGCAAATGTTTATTTTTATGGAGATATTTTATTAGCATACATTTGTTGTGACATTTTTAAACTCTCACACAATGTATACCAACAACCTCACCATCTTTATCTCTCTCCATTATCCTTAGTCCCCCTTCTTAAAAAAAAAAAAATCCACTCCCACCATCAGTGCAGTAGTATTCCCTTTTGGCCACATTCCCACCAATGACTGTTGTTAGGTTTTTTTGTTTTGTTTTGTTTTTTATGATGGCCATTTTTACTGGGGTGAGGTGGAATACCAGTGTTCTTTGGATTTGCATTTCTTTGCCAGCAATGTTAAGCACTTCTTCATATGTCTCCTGGCCATTCTCAATTCTGCTTCATAAACATCTCTCTTTAAATCTTCATCCCACTTATTAATGGGGCAGTTGTTTCCTTGAGGATTTGTTTTAGGGAACTTTTTTGATTTCTAAATATATTTTAGATATGAGACCCTGGTCTGTTGTAAGGTCAGTGAAGATCTTCTTCCAGTCTGTGGACTTTGTATTTATCTTATAAGCTTTGTCCTTTGCCAAGCAAAAGCTCTGCAGTTTGATACAATCCCATTTGTCCAACCTTTCTTTGAATTGTTCTGTTTCTGGGTTTTATTAAGAAAGTTTTGACTTGTGCCAAGGAGCCCTAGTGTTTCTCCTAATCCTTCATGCAATGTTTTCAGCATATCTGGAAAGCAGTATGGATGTTCCTCAAATGGTTAAACACAGAGCTGCCTTATAACCTAGCAATGCTACTTCTGGGCATTTACTCAAGGGATCATAAATAAGGCCACACTAAAGCTACCAGCACGACCATGTTCATAGCAGCACAATTTGCCATAGCTAAAGTATGGAACCAACCCAGATGCCCCTCAGTAGATGAACAGATCAAGAAATTGTGGTATATGTACACAGTGAAATTCTTTGCTTCTATCAGAAAGAATGGCATACCCCCATTTGTAAGAAAATTGAAAGACTTAGAAAAAGCCATACTAATTGAAGTGAGCCAGACCCAAGAAATATAAACTCTATGATCTCTTTTATTGGTAATAATTAGTATATGTTTAAGATAGTCCTAGCAGAGGATTACAATAGCTCAGTAGGTAAATATGCATGATCACATAGTATGATGCTAAGAGAAATGATCTCCAAAATATGGACACAAGTGGCTTATCATTTATGTTGTTATTTTCAATGTACTATGTAAAAAATATTTCTTTTTTTCTTCTGTTTACCTTCCCTATGATTTAGCCCTTGTTAGTCACCATATTTGATTCTGGTAACCTGGGTATTTTATATATGTTTCTGAATTAAGGAAGGGAAAGAGAACATTAAAATGGTGAGTCAAAGGGTAAAAGGCAAACCAATGCAACAGCAGTATTTACAAGACAATTTGTTGTAAACTAACTGTACAACTGTACAACATGTGTACAATATGTTGTAAACTAACTGTATAACTCAGATAGGAGGGAATTGAGGATGAGGGAAGGTGTGAGAAAAATGAGGGAGGAAGTAACAATGTTGTTAAGAAATGTACTTACTACCTCACATATGTACTTCATATTGACAGGAAATTTTTTTTAATTCAATAGATTACTTCTTCTCTTTTTATATATATATGTAAAAATACATAAATACTTCAACTATATTTATTCCCACTCACCATCGCTATTGACCCTGCTGCCACCCACTGGTATCCACTACCCAATGAATCAGTATCTCATTGTACTATACAAATTTCTGAAACTACCACAAGAAAACAAAGGGAAAGCTTTGGAAGATGTTTGTCCAGGTAATTGTTTTCTGAATATGACTCTTATAGTTCTGCAAATAAGATCATGAATGAATGAACGGCATGGCACTACATTAACATGATTCTGCACATAAAAAGAAACAATTACTAGAATCAAGAACCAACCCAGAGCATGGGATGAACTCTCCAGTAGTGATTCAACAGAAAAATAATTTATTTCCAGAATTTACAACAAGCTCAAAAAATTAAAGAGAAAAAGAATAAATCACCCAATTAATAGGACAAACAACTTAAAACATTTCTTAGAAGAAGAAATACATACTGATAGTAAATAAAGAAATGAGTAAAATCCTTAGCCATAAAGGAAACTCAAATAAACACTATACTAATTCCTTTTTACCCTAGTCAGGACGTCAGTCATGAAGCAAACAAACAACAAATGCTTACCATGATGTATGGAGGAGGGGAAAGGAACCCTCATACATTTTTGATGGGAATATAAGGTATTAAAACCACTGTGGAAATCACTATGGAGGTTCTTTAATAAGCAAGGTCTATCTTATGAATCCCTCATATTTCTCTTGGGTGTATATCCAAATGAGTGTCAATTAGTCTACAAGAAAAATACCTAAATACTTATGTTCATTGCAACTTTATTTATAATAATCAAATATTAGGGTTAGCCTGGATGCCCCACAACTTGATTCATGGATAAAGAAAATACAGTACATGTATACCATGGGCTATTGCTCCATAAAGAGAAATGAAATTATGTCATTTATATGAAAGCGGATAGAGCTGGGGATCATTATGTTGAATGAGATAAGGAGAGCTCAAAAAGCCAAATATTGCACGTATTCACTCCTTTGTGGAAGATGGACTTTGAAGGGAGTGCTAGGGAAGACAGCCTGCCACCTAAGAAGGCCACCTAAGAAGTTCCCTGCTCAGTCATCATGGTAGTCAGGAGCAGCAGTACACCGTGTGGGCCTAGCCACTGTTCAAAGTGGTGGCAGACCTTGATGTCATCCTGGGATGCTGGCTTTACAGGTGTGTAGAATACAAGAAATGTGAGGTCATAGTGACTTCCACCTAGATTTAAAAGGAAAACAACATGAGCATAGGCCTGGAATATGAGGGTTATGTTACTTGTGACAGTCAACGTGTGAAGCTGTGATCAGGATCCTAGAAAGGTAGAAATACCAAGAATGTGGAGTGTCACCCTAGGAAAGCTTTAAGAAAGGAATAGCACCAGTCCAATCCTTCTGAAGCCCATATCCTACTGTGTCACATGCCTCAGATGCCAGAAATGGAGCTACACATTTTTAATGTGTGCTTGGGTTTGGTATTGTATTAATCCCATAGTTCCTCTAGACAGCCCCAAGTTTCCCTTTTGGAATGAGAATATTTCCTTTATGACATTATACATTGGAAGTACATAAGGTTTTTTTTAAAATTTATTTATTTTTGCAGGAGCTCGTAGCTTAGACTCTGCCTGAGTCTCTGAAGACTCTCAGCATTCATTTTAGATAAATGCTGTAACAATTGTTGAGATGGCTTAAATTCATTTTACATTATGATGTGATTATGCATCTCTGACAGTCAAGAGTAGAAAGTCTCAGTTTGGAAATGATGTGTCCCACTACAAGGCTCCTGCACTGAAGATCTGGGCCCTAGTTGGTGCCAAATGCATTGATCCATTGTTGAGCACATAGTGAATGGGAGGTGTTGGATGTAAATGGTTTGCTGAAGTAGGCCACCAGAGGAATGCTTTTGAAGTCCCTCTCTGCCTCTGGTCCACATGAAGTGAGGCCCTCTACTCTACTGTGTGCTCTCTGCCATGATGTTCTGACTCATCATACAGAGGCTCAGAAGCAACCCAGCAGAGGGATCAAAAAGCTCTGAAACCACAAGCCAAAACATATCTTTCCTTCTTTTCAATTGCACATTTCATATGTTGTTGTTGTCACTGTGATGAAAAACTAATGCAAAAACATACTGGGGAAAATATTAGAGTATATTAGATGATAGATGGTGAAATAATTCATCAAAAAACTCTTTTATGGAAGGACAGAGAGCTCCAGCAGGAAAAGAGAGAAAAGCTTCATAGTCAAGGTAATAAGGAAAGACACCAAAGAAGCAGAATTTGGCTTATGGCTATGTTTTAATAAACTAACAGAAGAGGGAGCCCTTGAGCAGGAAAGCTACCCTGACCCTACTTCACCAAACAGGAAATGATTCCCCCAAAATACAAAAAGTTATCATTTCATGGAAACATTGAAAATAGATTGTGATAAGACTCCATATAAATGGTTGGAAGAAAATTAACTTGATAAAAATTCAAAACCACAAAAGCCCAATAAAATACCTGAAAACAAATTAAAACAAGACAGTAACACAGCATGTGAATGAGAGACATTCAATGCAGAGTAATAAAAAGCTAAAGTAATTAATTAGAAGTATAAGTTTCAAAGAGAAATATATCAAAAATAAGATCACACAATGAGAAGAGTACTTGAAAGCAGAGTTTTCAGATAACAGAATTAGGAAAGAAGCAAAGAAAATCACACTTGAATTTGAAGAGATGCTATGAAAAGTAAGGAAAAAAGATAAAAAAATTAAAACAGAAATTATAGGGATCCTGATTAGTAAGGAAATGGAAGGACTTGGAAAAAGTTATACTAAGTGAAGTGAGCCAGACCCAAAGAAACATGGACTCTATGGCCTCCCTTATTGGGAATAATTAGTACAGGTTTAGGCAAGCCATAGCAGAGCATCACAAGGCCCAATAGCTATACCCTTAGAAACACATAAGATGATGCTAAGTGAAATGAACTCCATGATATGGAAACAAGTGATATATCACAGTTATAACTACTTTCAACGTCCTATGTGTATGTGTAGTTTCTATTATTGATGATGTTTTGTATCACCTTCCTATGTTTGTACCTACACTATCTCTGTAATCTTATCTGAGTATATTGGAAACCGTGTTTATTGGTATTGGAAGTAGGAAATTCAAAGGGAATACCAAATTCGAGAGACACAGGGTAAAAAAGAGAGAAATAACTACAAAAGCAATACTTGCAAAACTGTTTGGTGTAAGTGAACTGAACAATTGGGGGGGGGGAGGGAAAGGGGGGAAGGGAGGGGGGCATGAGGGACAAGGCAACAAACAGTACAAGAAATGTATCCAATGCCCAACGTATGATACTGTAACCTCTCTGTACGTCAGTTTGATAATAAAAATTTGAGAAAAAAAAAAAAAGAAAACTAAAAAAAAAAAAAGAAAAAAAAAAGAAATTATAGGGGCAGATACATAGAGTCATACAGACAACAGGGAGAAAATGTTATGAGGCAGATGTGATTTGTGATCCTAAGTAGCAAATATTAGAATCTGTATAATCTTGGAAACTGAAAGACTTGAGCCTACAGGTTTGCTAGGGTGTGTCATGCAACTTGAAACATGGAAGAAGATGCATTTTACTTACAAACTGACTTATTGAATGGTAACTCCTTCGTGTAACTACTTAAAGATAATAAACATAAAATATAAACAACTTGAACAATGGTCACACTGACACATCTCTCAGTAAAACTGTTGAGCTTATAGAATACGCAATTATAGAATACGCAAAAAAGGATCAAATCACATATAAAAATAATCATATTGGCAACAGAGTATAGCAACACATAAGGCAATGGAGACATAAGTAGTCAAAGAAAAAGTGTGGACTTGGGATTTCAAATGGAACCACACTGATTTTCAATAACTGTTACAAATTTACTGAAGTAAAGAGAATATTTAAGTTGAGATCCATTGCTGAAAATTTATTACAGAAAGAGCACACCAATAATTCAGGGGAAGTTTCAGTATACTTTTCTGGAAGACTATGGCTAAAATGAATATGCATACCTGTAAAGCTATCACCCATCAGTGGAATAGCACAACCAAAAAAATATAAATATAATACCCTCTGATGAAATCTATTACAGCTAACAAATAATAAGTAAAATAAGATGCATAGATTATAAAATTCACTGCCTCATAAGATGTAAATGGGTATATGAGATTATCAATATCTAATTAAATTCTGGGATAAAGGAAAGAAAGATTGTAGAAGTTATTGCATAATTTTTATTATTTTTACATTATAAAAGTGGTAAATAGAACTGGTAAAAGAATGGACTAAGTCAAGGTAACTATTGAAGAAAAATACATGCCTTCAGTCCACACTGAATCATTGTAGTGAGTGATATAATAACTCCAATTAAAATACCATGCCTATAATGCCTATAACACAGAGATGAAAATTATAAACCAAAGGGGCAAATGTGCAAAATTTAATTATTGAAACTTGATAGAAGAAAAAAAAAGAGTTTCTTGAATAATTGGCTTAACTATTGTTCTTCCATGTGCTTGATTCAAAATTTGAACAATGATCAATATAAATACACTAATAAAATGAAGAACAAAAAAGAATTACAGTAGGTAGAAAATAGAAATTTTCTAAATTTGTCTTATCCAAGGTCAGTACTTAATGAGGAGAATCTGGCACCAGTAAAGTCTAGAACTAGGGCTGGGGATATAGCCTAGTGGCAAGAGTGCCTGCCTCGGATACATGAGGCCCTAGGTTCGATTCCCCAGCACCACATATACAGAAAACGGCCAGAAGCGGCGCTGTGGCTCAAGTGGCAGAGTGCTAGCCTTGAGCAAAAAGAAGCCAGGGACAGTGCTCAGGCCCTGAGTCCAAGGCCCAGGACTGGCAAAAAAAAAAAAAAAAGTCTAGAACTAGCAACAATACCTAGCATTTTCAGTTGAATTTTACACTAAAGTAGAGGTATTATTTAACCTAAATGATGTTTTAAATAAACAGACATATAAAGTAATATATACATATCTATATGGTAAAAAAATATTCATTTATATGTACCTATATATGGAGATGTATGCATACATATACACAAACAAACAAACATATATGCATATGTTGAAAAGCAGATAGTTAGGACATTGAAGCCTATACAGATGGTAGAGGCAGGATAAGCTTAAGAAACCAAAGCCTGTCAGCAAAATGAGAGCAAGGAGCTGTAAAGAAAGTGAGAAAGTAAGAAGGACAAGAGACTGAGGGAAAAAACAACAACCGAAACACACACACACACACACACACACACACACACACACACACACACACACAGAAGAATTAGCTGGGTGCCAGTGGCTTATGCCTGTAATCCTAACTACTCAAGAGGCTGAGATCTGAGGACCAATGTTTAAAGCAAGCCTAGGCAGGAAAGCCTGTGAGACTGTTTTTCCAATTACCCACCAAAACAACAACAAAACCCTGGAAATTGAGCTGTGGCACAAGTGGTAGAATGACAGCCTTGAGCAAACAAACTCAAGAACAGCTCCCAGGCCCTGAATGCAAGCCCCAGGACCAATATCTAAAATAAAAGGTACTAAATCTTTGATGTCACATCCTATATAAAACAGAAAAGAGATCCACCAGTAAGAAAGACATATTCAAGGCTGAAGACCGATCTCTGTAACTCCCAAAGACACCACAATATAAAACTAAGATGGATTGAAGTGCTGTCTTTAAATGGACTGTATATGCCACTTGCTATTTTCTCTGCCCTATATCATTTTTAATAAACTTTACTATGTTCATGTCTTACCTGAATTCTATTCTTGCCAGATGCAAGGGCCTGAGGTCAATTTAGTTGCCTTAAATTTCTGGTAACGGGGGGGGGGGGGGGGATGGAAGGGTGGAAGGAGAGAGTGGGAGAGGGAGAGGGAAAGGGAGATAGATACATACATAGGTAGGTAGATAGATGGATAGACAGACAGATGATGGATAGATTGATAGATGGATGGATGGATAGACAGACACAGACAGAGAGATAGATGACAGACAGATAGATGATAGATATAGACAGATAAATATATACATAATATTACACATTATACAGTACATATTCTATATTATCTATAGATTATATGGAATATTAATCTTAGAATAATTAATATCAGATGCTTCTGTACCTGGAAACCAAAATGGGTTAATAATAATCCATTGTAAATAAAAAGTGAATTTGTTTCAGTGGCAGGATATAAAATATATATCCCCAAGTCCATAATTTTAATATTTATAAGCAATAATATGACTTAAAAGATACATTGGATGAAAATACACACAATAAAATCATATTGAAGTGAGTGGGCATGAACTTTTGGAAGTGCAACAAGAAATGTGAAGAAAGTATAGACATTCATGAAAGATACAAAAAGACCTCGCATCAAATATTACTCTTCAATATTAATGCCAACTTGTTAAAGATATTAATTAAGAAAGGAAACATGCAAACATCTTACCTAGAACTGAGACACTTAAAGACTGTTATCATTAAGACACTATAGTAGTCTTTAATTAATAAACAAGATCTCCAAAGTCGTTTTAAACATGTACAGGAATTGTGCTTGCCTGCCAGATTTTGTGGATTTTGTCTTGCTGAGGCAATACTTTGTTTTTGTGCCTGTTGTGACTCTGGTGGTTCTTGAAGAGCGTATTTATCACATGGGGATGGCTTTGAATGTCAGATCTCAGCCTTCCAAGTAGCTGGAATTATAAGCATGGACCCCCAGGGCCTGGGAGGATCAGTGATCTTAAAGAAAGTGTGAAACCATCCTGTCCAAGCACCAAAGAACTCACAAGCTTAGTATTTTAAATGTCCGTGGTTGCCGTGGTTACTGGCCAGGCATGTGCAGTGCCTGCTCTTTGTTTCTCTCCATGGAGCCACTGGAGCCGCTGGAGTGAGAATTAAACCTCTACACATTCTGGCCTGTGAGGGGCGCTGGTCTGTGTGAACCGCGGGTGGTAGAGGACCATGGGGATTTTCCAGGGTCATGGAGTGTGAGGTTCTCGGTGGCATTATGAGATGCTGGGGACAGAATCAGTCTCCTACACAAAAGGAATTACAGCCAGAACAGAGACTACATCATTTTAAGTTAAGGCCCTTAACGGCAAAGAGGGTGTGTGTGTGTGTGTGTGTGTGTGTGTGTGTGTGCACGAGCGCACGCACATGAGCACTTGGTATGCTCACATGTTCTTTTGCACTGGGTTGTCTCTTGCAAGGACAGCAGCATCTTGGAGCATGGCATACCTGTAGGCCTCCTCCAGCAGACAGTAAATCAGTAAATGCTTCCTGCTGTGTGGATTGTAGCCGGGCATTGCTTTCTTTTCTTTTTTCTTATTTATTGTGAAAGTGATGAACAGAGAGGTTATGGTTTCATAAGTTATGCCTTGGGTACATTTCTTGTACTGTTTGTTACCTTCTCCCTCATTCCCCCTTCCCCCCTCCCCCTTTCTCTCACCCCCATGAGTTGCTCAGTTGGTTTACACCAAATGGTTTTGCAAGTATTGCTTTTGGAGTTGTTTGTCTTTTTATCCTTTGTCTCTCGATTTTGATATTCCCTTTCACTTTCCTAGTTCTAATACCAGTATATACAGTTTCCAATGTACTCAGATAAGACACAGTGATAGTGCGGTACAACCACAGGAAAGGGATACAAGAGGATCATCAACAATAGAAGCTAAGGTTTCACATGGCATGTTGAAAGAAATTACAACACTGATATAACAGTCGTTATATGTGGAGTTCATTTCACTCAGCATTATCTTATGCATTCATAAGGGCATAGCTATTAGGCTCTTGTGATCCTCTGTTGTGACTAGTCTAAATCTGTGCTAATTATTCCCTAGGAGGGAGACCATAGAGTCCATGTTTCTTTGGGTCTGGCTCACTTCTCAGTATAATTTTTTCCAAGTGCTTCCATTTCCTTACGAATGGGGCAATGTCATTCTTTCTGATAGAGGCATAAAATTCAATTGTGTATATGTACCACAGTTTCCTGATCCATTCATCTACTGCGGGGCATATGGGTTGGTTCTACATTTTAGCTATGACAAATTGTGCTGCGATGAACATTGTTGTGCTGGTGGCTTTAGTGTGTTCTTGTTTGTGGTCTTTTGGGTAGATGCCCTAAAGTGGGGCTGCTGGGTCATAGGGGAGCTCTATGTTTAGCCTTCTGAGGAATCTCCATACTATTTTCCAGAGTGGCTGAACCAGTTTACATTCCCACCAACAATGAAGTAGGGTTCCCTTTTGACCAGACATTGTTTTCTGATGGGGGTGCTCTGCAGAGGACTTTGGGCCATTGGGAAAGCAGGTCAGGATCTGTCCAGATCACTCCTTCCTGCTCCCGGTGGGGCTCTAGGGAGGAGGCAACCGGACCTCTTTCTCCCCTCAAGGCTTTGTGGGAAGCCCAGGATACCCACATTGCGGCCCTGGCTTGCAAAGCCTGAACAAGAAGAAACAGCACAGGTGGCCGAGACTGGGAGTGCAGAGGCAGCAACTGGTGACCACGTCCTAGGGTTCAGCTGACCACTCCTGGAGGGATGCAGTGCCTGGACGTTTGTGCATTGGGGTATGGAGCCCCAAGATCTGTCCATTCCCAGCTAAGTGAAGGCCGAGGTGGAGGCCAGGGCTGTCTTTCTCACACAGCCTGTGTGGGGTCCTTAGCAGTGCTGGTGAACGTGGCGATGGAACTAGGGGGCCACTTGCAAGTGCGTTGCCTTGGTGACAGATGAGGACCTTTCGTGGGCCTCCTGCATAATAATTCGTGGCCTCTAAGCCTCCTGTCCTTTCCCACCTCCTCGGGGAGCCTTTCCCTCCTGACTCCAGTGCCTGCCTATGAGGCCACCCCTCCCAGTGGGGACAGCCCTCTTTGGGCTGGGCTCGGATTAGAACAGCCTTCTGTGAGCCTGCAGGAAGATGACATGACCCCCATCTTCTCTCCCACAGGCCCTCGCTTACAGCTGGTCCAGATTCCCGGTGAGCCTGGCCTATGTATCCAATGTAGGCCTTTCAACTGCAAGCGGAGTAGAAATTGCAGGATTCTGCTCAGGGCCTACCACTTCCTAGACAGGAGCTCCTCCACCTGAGCCACACCCCCCAGCCACATTTTGTGTGGTTATTTTCAAATTAATGTCTCACCTTACGTCCAGGACAGATTGGACTGTGATTTTCCTACTGGTGCTTCCCCATGTTTCTGGAGAATGACAGGCCCCCAACGCTGTGTCCAGCCATTATGCCTCTTCTGTAGTGGAGGAAGCGAGTATATGAAACCATCCCTAGCCTTTTATTGAGATGGAGCCTTGAAAACTCCCCTGCCCACACTCTAGGTGGTCTGAAACTACAGTCTTCTAAAAAGTAGGTGGCATCAGAGACTTGCGCCAGCACATTGCCTTTCTGGCAAATGCATGATGGTGTGTTGCAGGTGGTGCCTTGCCAGAGGACTATTGGGATTGCACCATGAGGGGGTTCTTCCACATGTGGCTGGTAATAGAGGGGCAGAGAGTTCCTCCTGAAGCATCCTCAGAACCCGATGGCGGGCTAAGAAGATGGTGAAGGCATATGGGAAGAAAAAAATTAATATTAATATAAGTATCATTTCCAGTGAATTGGAAAAAGATAAATTTTTAAATGACTTGTATCCAGGCAACTAGATAGACATAGGAAAATCTGCAAACCCTGATCCATTCTTTACAATATGTATCAAGGTAAGTTTCAAATGAGTCTGCAATCTCAACACACAAAAATCAAAACATAAGATTGAGCAACAGAGAGCAGAGAAATTTCAATGCACTGCCTCATCTGATTTAGTCAAACTTTTGAGGAGCATTTTTGAAGCTGACTGAATATTGTTAGCATTTGGTAACGTGCAAGTATATAAACTTGAAAATTAATCTTTATAGAACAAAAGAAAAATTCAAACTTTTTTTCATATGAAAAAGTTAGTCATCCTGGGCACTGATAGCTGATGCCCATAAACCTAGCTGCTCATGAGGCGGAGATCTGAGGATCTCAGTTCAAATTCAACTCAGGCAGGCAAGTCCAGGGGACTTTTATCTTCAATTAACCACCAGAAATCTGGAAGTGAAACTATGGTTCAAGTGGTCCAGCTCTAGCCTTGAGCACAAAAGTTCAGGAACATCACCCAGGTCTTGAGTTCAGGTCCAGCCCTATAATGAATGAAAGAAAGGAAGGAAGGAAGGAAGGAAGGAAGGAAGGAAGGAAGGAAGGAAGGAAGGAAGGAAGGAAGGAAGGAAGGAAGGAAGGAAGGGGAGGAGGGAAGGAAGGAAGGAAGGAAGGAAGGAAGGAAGGAAGGAAAAGTTAGTCAAACAAACATAAAAATTAAAACTAGTAAATGTAGTTTAAAGTGATTTTAAAAATAACCATTTTGCAAGCTCTAAATATGTGGTAGTAAAAATAATGGATGGATTTTAAGATAACTAGGTAAGGAGAGTGGCCCTTTCCTGTTGGGGCTGCAGGAGTTAGTTTTTGGGTATCTGATAGCTGATGCTCACCCCAGAGGTTAGAATGGTCCTATGCTGTTTTCTATCTCCATGCCACAAAATGAATACACTGAATTTGGTTATAAAACTTATGGATATCATGTTGGTTACCATGAGAAAAAGAGAAAGAAGTAAAGCTGAGAGGCTCATGAACATTCAAAGAAGGCAATAAATAAGTAAATAATATTGATCTGAAGGCTAAGCTTTTCCATAAACAGTAGCATGCTGAGAAAATACAAATGTAAACGTCCATGGAGATTCATAAAAAGAGAAACACCAAACAAAAGAATACTGAAAGAATCCACAGGGAGCAATTTTGATTATCAGCTGGACTAAGAGCAGTCCCAAGCTAAAAATACTTTCCAATATGATTAAACAAAACCACAAAGAGAAATCAGGAAATGCAAGTATTAAAGCTTATTTTAACAAGGAATACAAAGGAAATCATGAAAGGGAATCAATAGTAAAGTGGGCTTTACTGGAGATGACTTTACAGAAAAACCAAAATAAATATTGGATTCATTAAACCCAATAGGCTTAATGTTTCAAGAAGGGTGGATGAATATGAATACTCAATCTATATAATGTGAAAATGGAACCAGGTAACTTAGGGAGATGGGTGTTATTAAGAGAGAATGGTGGAAACTGTGACATTGATCAAAATGC
The DNA here is from genome assembly GCF_023159225.1 of Perognathus longimembris pacificus. NCBI lineage: Eukaryota > Metazoa > Chordata > Mammalia > Rodentia > Heteromyidae > Perognathus > Perognathus longimembris. The sequence goes on from NC_063164.1 coordinate 67,182,097, forward strand.
ATTGCACTAATAAATTCTTATGATGAATTGAAATACTTTGTACAACTAGTTAACAATAATAAAATTAAAATAACAAAGAAAGAAAGAAAGAAAATGAAAGAGAAAGGAAGGGAGGGAAAGAGGGAGAAAAGGAAGGAGGGAGGGAGGGAGGAAGGGAGCTGGAAGAAAGAAAGAAAGAAAGAAAGAAAGAGAGAGAGAGAGAGAGAGGGAGGGAGGGAGGGAGGGAGGGAGGGAGGGAGGAAGGAAGGAAGGAAGGGAGGAAGGGAGAAAGGGAGGAAGGGAGGAAGGGAGGAAGGGAGGAAGGGAGGAAGGGAGGAAGGAAGGAAGGAGAAGGGAAGAGAAGGGAAGGGAAGGGAAGGGAGAAAGGAAGGGGAAGAAGGAAGAAAAGAGGGAGGAAGGTAGGTAGAAGAAGGAGGAAGGAAGAGAAGGAAGGAAGAAGAAAGGAAGGAAAGGAGAGGAAAAAGGGAAGGGAAGGGAAAAAGAAAGAGAAGGGGAAAGGGAAAGGAAAGGGAGAAAGAAAGCAAGTCAGACCAGCTATGCTTAGGTGGCTCATGCCTCTAATCCTAGCTACTCAGAAGACTGAGACCTGAGGATCGCAGTTCGAAGCCAGCCTAGGCAGAAAAGTCTCTGAGACACTTTTCTTCAGTTAAGCACCAAAAAGCCAGAACTGGAGCTGTAGCTCAAGTGCTAGAATACTACCGAGCCTTGAGCAAAAAAAATCTGAGGGATAGTGCTCTGGCCCCTAGTTCAAGCCTCAAACAGAACACACACACCCCAAAAACAAATAAAGAGCAAAGCCCAATAAGTGCATCCTTGTCTGAAAGCCATTCTTTGGCCTCCCATACTTAATATATAAATTATTAGATTATTTGAGGGAAATATACCACACTACAGCAATCCTGAAGTGGATGCATACATGCAGTCTTGCTGAATTGACAGCAGTTGCATGCAGTAACTTCTGATAATTATTTTTTAATGTTTCATTAGTGTTTTTTAATTGTATAAAGGGGTTCCATTGTGATAGTTCCCTACATGGATATAACATACTTTGATTAAATTCACTCGCTCCACTACTGTTTCTTATCTTTCTTCTCCTTATAATTTTTAAAGACTGAAAACCTATTAGAAAAACCACTGTCACTGTGTTGCTTCTCAATACTGACAAACTAAATCCATGCTCATCAAAAGAATTGTGCATCAAATTATTAGGAAAAGCATTTATTTGCAGGAGGGTAGTATTGGAGTTTGAACTCAGGGATTTATACTTTCGTGGCTGGCATATTACTACATGCCATGACACTATCCCCCACCATTGTTTTGGTTAGTTTGGCCCAGTATCAGCTTTGCCTCTGCTTCTGCCAACCTGAAATGAAAAGCATGCACCATTATATTTGGTTTATTTGTGGCTTATTACCAGTTCGATCCAGCAGATACCATGGCAATGTGTGAAGAAATTACCACACAGTGCTATTTCCTTATGTTTTAATAATACCACCAAGAAGGGAGGAATGAGTTCAACCAGCAGAAATGATTAAAATGAAGATGCCTTCTTCATCCTTTGCTTTTATAGGGACAGATTGTCCAGGGGCAGGGAATTTTGAGAACAGATCAAAAGGACTCAGTCTCAGAGGTAGATAAGGAGGATATCAGGAAACAATAAAATAAGTAAATGCCCTCAGATTCTTATCATGTCTTTTGACAGGATTACTGTAAAAGGATAGACAGACTGGGAATCATTACTTCAGACACCTGATAGGTAATCAGTGGCAGTAGTTTTTCACCGGCATCAGTCATTCTTTAGCCTGCCAGTCAGAGTTCCCATGTGGCCCTAGGGTTCCAGCCTTGAACCCATCTCTTTTCCATCTCTGAGTAACTGAGAATATAGGCATGAGTTAACGTTTCAAGCTGAAAAAAAATTTGTTTTAGTTCAATGAGTCATACCTGTAGTCCTAGCTATGAAGCTGAGAACTGGAAGATTATAATTTGAGGATAGCCCAAGCAAAAAATTCGCTAGTCCATCAGCTCAACAGAAAAACTTGGGTATGGTGGCATGCACCTATCATCCCAGATATGTTAGAATGTGTAAATGAGTTCAGGCCAGCCTGGACCAAAAAAAAAAATAGCAAAGGGTTGGGTGCATGGCTGAACACCTGCCTAGCAATCTCTAAGGTCTTGAATTCAAACTCGAGTACTACCAAAAAATATTAGTGAAATAAGATAATAACTATGCTAAAAAAGGATGATGGGAATATTTTAAAGGAGAGATTGGGCTGATACTGCTTAAATATAAACTGCTTGATTTAAACATTGCTAAATATAAAATAAACAGACATGGTGTGTCACTTAATGTGATACAGTAGGAAATATAGAAGACAATCTCAGGATCACAGGACCATCATTTAATATGAACCTGATCCCTTCACCCTTATAAATAGTATGGTTTTATAAATTATATAGGGATGAAATTAACCAGGAAGACAAAACTGAGTAGACAAAACTAATAGAGAAAGCTGGAGCATAGAGCCTTGTCAAAGATAATAGATTCCATTTCTCCAGCTCATGGTACCATGGAGAAAACTGGAAGAGTGACTATTAGGAAAGATACAAAATCCCAGTGTACAACTAGTTTGCATCCTTATTCAAAGCAACTATAAACTATAAAAACACATATTTGAGGCACGTAAGAAAAATGCAATATAAATTGGATATTAAATGGAATGAGAGAATTATTCACTTTATTAGCTTTTTAATGGTAGTTGCTTAAAATAGATAGCTTTATTTATTAGAGGTACATGTTTGTGTGTTAATGGATAAAATGAAGTAGTATTTTTTATTTCTTTTAATACACTCCTGAAAACCAAAAGAAAACATGTTGAGTTTCCAGGGTTACTAGCACTGATTTTAAGCAACCCAAGGATAAAATAAAAACTTTATATACAAAGTATCCAACATTCATGATAGATTACCATATTATTTTCGTGCTATTAGTCATTATTCCTAGCTCTTCTGATATCTATAAAATTTTGACTATGTCTGCAATATTGTATTTGTCTGTTGGAAAAACAAAAGCAACAGAAACTATTTCTATCCTGTAAGAATTTGTGATTTTTCAGTGGAGATATAACACATAATCTGAACACTTTCAGAAAAATATGCACTGGGTTAGAGGCAGGCTCAGCTGTTCAGCAGCTCTCTAAAAAATTTGAGTTCAAACTCCTAAATTACTAAAATTAAAAAATAAAGTAATTAAAAAAAACAGAAACTTGCAGTTATATCTTTTAATGAAAAAAACTCATCTCTGGATATGATGTTGAATTATATTTTCCCATTTGAGTGAGCAATTACATTAACCATGACTGAGTTTTTCCTCAGGATTATAATGAGACATGTGGACTTTAGGTCGTCCTAAGGAAAGGGGAGGGTGGCAGAGCTCAACTTCCTACTTGAAGCATAAGCTACCATTGGAAAACACACTGAGGAGAGCAGCAGAGGATGTTTATGATGCCATCTCTGTGCGATGTGGGATGCAGTGGAGGAACTATTAGAGATGACAGAACAACTCTTTATAACCTGCTGCTGGCTCTGTTCTCCATGAGCCCCAGTTATAGCTGCCCAGCCAAGATATATGCAGTGGCCTAGGGCTCAGGAAGAACAGTGGAGAATAACAGCATCTTAGTCAATGTCTAAGGAGCTCAGATGTCTCTGTGCCTTTCTAAGTTGAGAAGTGTTGTTTGCACTGAGGGCTAAGTAGTAATAGGTTTGCTTAAGCCATCTATTAAGCCCTAAATACTTAATATTTATGACACATGGCATTTCTGAACTAAGGTAGGAAAACTCATCAAGCGAAAGTGTTAGTCTTTCCCCAAAATAATCACACACACACACACATAATAATCACAAATTTTCTTCAAAGACAATATAGACTCCAAGTCTATATCAATGGACTGTGTGTGTGTTTGGGGGGGGGGGGTTGGCACAGGATTTATCAGTGTGGCTAAAACTGGCTTTGAACTCACAATCCTCCTACCTTTGCTTCCTGAGTGCTTTATCTAAAGGATTGCTCCAGGAAAGGAAAATTTACTGACTTAGGAAAGGCCCCCACCAAAGCATTGCTTGAAGGAAGGAAAGGTGTGCTCACACACTACTCAGTACAAGAAAAATTTCTAAGGCAGAGGGATTTGGGGTAGAAGTGAAAGATAAGTGCCGTGCTACAGAAGGCCAGGAGGATTTCAGCACAAATATCTAAGAGGAGAATGAAGCTAGATAAAGCTTTCATATGAAGCAGGTCAAATTTCAAAGGACTACAGCCATATTAAAGAGTTTAGGTTTTTTTGTGCATATGTTAGTATTGGGGCTTGAACACAGGGCCTCTCACTAGGCTTTCTTGCTCAGGGCTGCTGTTCTATCACTGGAACCATCTCTTTCATCTTGGCTTTGCTGGTTAATTAGAAATGAAGGGTTCAAAAACTTTCTGCCCTATGGAACCAACATAGATGCTTCTCATAGATGAAAGGATCAAGAAAATGTGGTATATATACACAATTGAGTTCTATGCTTCCATCAGAAAGAATTTCATTGCCCCATTCATAAAGAAATGGTAAGACCAGGAAAAAAATATATTAAACAAAACAAGCCAGGCCCAAAGAAATGCAGGGTGCATAGTTTCCCTCATTTGTAAGAACTAGAGTATGTCTATGATATAGCAGGGGATCACAATAGCCTATTGTTAAGTGCTTATGACTATATATAATGAAACATATCAAAATGAACTCCAAAAATTGGAAACAAGAGGTTCTTATAACGATCTGTTTGCAGTTATTTCTATTGTTTTTCTTGTTGTAGCTTTCTGTACCCTTTATTTATCTTGTATATGTTAGGAAGTGAAAGGAAATCATAGAAATAACAGGACAAAGAATGAAGTAATGCAACAATGATACTCACTAGACACTATGTTGGAAATGAACTTTACAACTTTGGAAGGAAGGGATTGGGAAGAGAAAAGCAGGAGAAAATGAGGGAGAGGGCAACAATGTTCAAAATGAAATGTGCTCATTACCTTACTTCTGTAACTGTAACCCCCCTGTTCATCACCTTTACAATATACATATAAAATAAAACCCTTTCTAAGATGAAAACAAACAAAAACTAAAAAAAAAAAACACAGAACTTTTCTGCCTGTACTGGGTCTGAACCAGGATTAGAGGTATGAGCCATCGCATTGGGCATGACTTTTATTTTCAGAGCACTTGTCAACCAAATTAAGTAGAAATATAACATAGTCAGATTTATTTACTAATAAGATCATACTGCCTTAAGTATGGGGAATGATTTCTAGAATATTGGGTATATCAAAAGAATAGAATTGGATGTTACAATTGTCCAAGCAGAAATAATAGTGAATTAAGACAGATTGCTAAAGTGACCTGATAAGAAAGAGTAACTGCAAAGCACAGTTACTTAGGAGACTGAGATCTGAGGATTGGAGTTCCAAGATAGACTAGGCAGAGAAGTCTGTGAAACTATTATCTCTAATTAAACCCCCACCCCAAAAACCAGAAGTGGAGAATGGATATTCTTTTTTTTTTTTTTTGCCAGTCTTGGGCCTTGGACTCAGGGCCTGATCACTGTCCCCGGCTTCCTTTTGCTCAAGGCTAGCACTCTGCCACTTGAGCCACAGCACCACTTCTGGCCATTTTCTATATATGTGGTGCTGGGGAATCGAACCCAGGGCTTCATGTATACGAGGCAAGCACTCTTACTACTAGGCCATATTCCCAGCCCAAAGAGCATACCTTCTGTGTTTTGTTTTGTTTTGTTTTGTTTTTTGGCCAGTCCTGGGGCTTGTTTTCAGGGCCTGAGCACTGTCCCTGGCTTCTTCTTGCTCAAGGCTAGCACTCTGCTACTTGAGCCACAGCGCTACTTCTGGCCATTTTCTGTATATGTGGTGCTGGGGAATCGAACGCAGGGCCTCATGTATACAAGACAAGCACTCTTGCCACTAGGCCATACCCCCAGCCCCCCAAAAACCAGAAGTGGAGCTGTAACTCAAGTGATCAGATGGTAGCCTTGAGCACCAAAGCTAAGGAACAGCAGCCAAGCAATGATTTCAAGACTCAGTACTGGAACGCACACACACACAGACACGCTCGCACACAAATAGAGGAATAAGTTCTTGTTTTGGAAGATGAATGGGAGAGTGGCTACATTTGTAGAGATGGGAAACTTTGGAAGAAAACTAGATGTGAAGGTGATGTTTGTTCTGGGTATTTTAAATTTAGGATTTCTTACTGGAAATGTCAGATGGGCAGATGAATGTGAAAATGTGGAGCACAAAGGAAGGTCTAGAAATATGGGAGCCATTAGCCAGATGGTAAATGAAGCTCTGGGTATAAATGAGACTTCCTAAAGGGTGAGAGGGGAGAGCAGAGCCTCAAAGCAAATCAAGCCAGCAGAGAGGGCTGATTGTTTGGTTTTCTACCAGCCAAGTGGTTACAGTTTTCTGAACTTGGGGATATTTAGGTATGAGACACATTTTCTAATTTAATAGTTTTCCTCTCTTCTACCAGGCCTCTTAGCACATTTGTATTACCTGCTGGCTTTGAAGAAATTCAGGCTTTCACAATATGGGTTTGAAGGAGAAGGGAATGTGGAATCGTCTTAAGCAATTTCATTATATTGTACATTTGGGTAGAAACTGATGGAGCCTGCAAAGGAGATTGTGAAAATAGCCAAAGTACTGAGATTTAGCAAGAAAATCTTTGTAAGAAGCATTACATCTTTAATGGAAAAATTCATAAAATCATATTATGAAATGATATTTGCTCAAAGATATATTTTATAGTATCTGAGCCATAATCATTTATGTACCATAGAATATTAGTTTTAAATTTCAGGAGAATTTTTTGACATATAAAGGATATAAAGTTTATAGTCTAATATAGAAACTGATATTTAAAAGATGTAGAAATTGTTTTAAATTTAAACTGCACTTCACTGGCCTTTCTTTTTCATAATTAGAATAGCCGAACCTTTAAATATGATAGAAATCATTTCATTAGACTATTATACATAATTCTTTATTTCTACCGGGTCTAATTTTGAAAAACTTGGAAGCCATTATATCATCTCAAACAGCTACGAGAAGAATATAAGGAATGAAAATATTGAAAATGTGTAGGAGCACTTTACTGAATAGAAGTGATTTTGTAGTAATTGCAAAAGACATATGAGGATGACCACAGTTATCATACATTTGCAACCTTTGCAATAAAACATATTGTGGCATTTGTCCTTTCACAAAGAATCCCTCTCCCCCAGCTTCAGGCAAAGGCTTTGTGGTGTGTTTAATGCATCAAATCATCATGAATATTCAAATAAGTCACATGCTAATAATAAATTCCTTATATTCTGATACAATTGTCATCTTTCTCCTTGATTTTTAATTTAATTGGTTGAGTTATGTATGTTTTTTAAAAAAGATAATTAAATGGGTTCTCAGAACAGTCATTTTGAAGCAATAAAACAGCACTTGGGGAAAAGTGTTGCAGGTCCAGACAGTCTGGGTTCTAATGTTCAATTCTTACCCTGCCCTGTTAGGTGACTCTTATTCATGTATATCTTAGTTTCTCTGTAGGTAAAATGCAATAACAAGGGCATTCACTCCTAAGGTTGTTATAAGAATAACACTAAAATTGGTCACAATAAGTGTTAGAGTAATGCTTGCCATATATTACACAGTTTCATAAATTATTATTATTACTCTGCATGAAGCCTTCTGTTTCCTTTTAATAAAATTATAATCTAGATGATAGCCAAGCATGTTTGCAAGAACAATACACGCATCTGTTTACTTCACCCACACAAACAGTACAATCACACCTTGAGATGAATTACCTATAAGGCTCCACAAAGCTCAATCTTATTTTGTTTTCCTCTAGTCAAATAAATAACCTTGAGGATCTACATTTTTTTGTATGTTGGGCCTGAGGAGACAGAGCTATCTCTGCCTGTGCTAACAGAGATTATTTTCCAAAGGCACAGAAATTGCATTAGACAACATTCCCCTTCTCTCTCATACACAAACATTGTAACATTTTACTAGCATATATTAATTGTACAAAATAATTGGTTTTATTGTGACATTTCACACAATGCGCTTTGATCATCCTCACCCTTCCCTTTACCCTCTCTTATTTCCCCACCCTTTTCCTGATTACAGAGCAATTAGAAGAAAGACATTATAAAAAAGAAAAGCAAAGGACACGATGAGTGACATCATAGAAGAAGCTGATTTATGTTAGGGAAGAGATCAAGCCAAACAAACAAACAATTCCCACTTCAATCAGTTCTTTCATAAGGAACAGAAAGAACCGCACATACAAAGTTTAAGTGACAGGCACATATTTATGCTTATTTGTACACACAAACTCTACTCCAAATTTCTGCTATTCATAAAAGCTCTTTTCTTAGTCATTGATGTTACTTAGTTCAGCACAGTGCCTAGTCCATACTATATGGAGCTGGTATAAACTCGACATGCATTTCTATACAATACACTCCAGGAAAATGTGTCAGAAAAAGACTGATCTGACTGAAGAAACTGATCGATGGGTCAAACCTAAACAGTTTTTGTCACAATGGGCTTCTTCGTGTGTGTCGCACGGAAACACATCTGAGGCAAGTGGGCAAGTTTGTTTCCTGTTCACTTGAGGACATCACAAAATGAGTTCACAAAGTAATTCTTGGAAGACCTTGTGGCTAGCTCTTGTTGTTCCCATACACCTGCTTATGCAAAAAAATCACAGGAGATCTAAGATGTCAAGTCATCCACAGGACCCATCTACCTAGCTAAGCCTCTTAGGAAACCTAGGGAGGGTGTGACTTCCTGAGAACTCGCACCCCAGCCTCTGCAGAGCTGCGGTATCCTCTGCACCTTTCCCTCCACCTGCTCCCCTGTCTCAAGCCTGCCTTCTGCCCATGACACAGCTTCATTTTGCCCATTCAAGTGTCAGTTCTTTCTCCCCAAAGCCCTCATTTCCTCTGACAGTAGGTACTTGTCAATCTTTGTCCTCATTGCCACTTCCAGACCTTCCACTTCCCAATTTTCTTTAACTTTTTCTTCAAACTCTGCCTTAGGAATACCTGTCATCATTCTTTGACAATTTCCAGAACCACTTTCATATCTACTAGGAAGAGTCTCAGAATATTCATTGGTGATCTAATATCCTGTCAATGGTCCAATCTCTGCCTCAGTGAGATGTGATCAGATTTCACAAGCATGATCACAATGACAGAACCAAGCCACAGCTCAGCTTCTGGCATCAAATTTACCAGTTACTGTTGTCTTGTTCTACTGTATTCTCTGTCTCAGTCTCTCTCTCCTCCACCCTCTTTCTGTTTCCTGGGGGTCTGGGCACCATCCCTGAGATTTTTTTGATCAAGGCTAGCACTACTACTTGAGCCACTCCTTCATTTCCAGCTTTCTGATGGTTAATTGGAGAAAAAAAAATGACAGACTTTCCTGCCCAGGCTGGCTTCGAACCGCAATCTTCACATCTCAGCCTTAGGAGTGTGCCAGCAGCATCCTGCTTGGTGTGTTCACTTTAATATCCACAACTTACCAATTATTCAACCATAGTTCCCCTAACTTTTAGAATATAATTTCATCCACTGATCCTTTCATCAACTGCTGATGCTTCCTTTCTTTCCTCTTCATTGTCTGGGATGACCTTGAATGCAATTTCACTGAGAAAAAATGAACAGAAGCAATCAGAACTTGTCCTTCACTGGTTGTGTGTCTGAGAACTGCTCCCCTATCTGCAACTGTGTTTGCAGCTTTTTCTGCATCCCCATCCCCTCCCCCACCAGGAGGAGGCAGACCTACCTGTACCAACCTCTACTCCTGCTTTTTGTATGCATTGGATCTCACCTCTCCTACCCTACTCAAAATTGACACTTTCTTAGTCATCCATTCTACCTTCTGCAGTTCTGGTCTGTTCCTTTGTTCTGCATCATTGTCATCAATGTTTCTTTTCTTCTTTCTTTTCTTTTATGTGTGGGGGGGCGGGTGTAGAAGGAAGGAGCAGGTTAGTATGGAGAACTGAACTCAGAGTCTCCAACACTCTATCATCTAAGCCATGCCTCCAGATCCTTTCAATTTTGGGGGTGGTTATTTTAAAGTAGATTCTCACTTTATGCCCTACTAAGTGGCTTGGGCTGCAGTCATTCCACTTGTGCCTCCCTATGTCACTGGGGATGAGAGGTGTGTACCTCTGCACCCAGCTGATGCAATAGGAGCATACCATCACACTCAGTCACTGAGTGAGATGGAGTCTTCAACTTTTCTTCCCAGGGCTAATCTCAAACAGCAATTCTCCAACTTCCATCTCCCATGTAACTAGAATAATACACTTGAGCCACTGTGTCTGGTTGATCTCTACCTTCCAATAAATTCTGAATCTTTTCACCACATTAAAAAAGCAACTGAGAAGTGCCAAATTTGTTCATTATCTTGGCTTAGCCATCCTACAAGGTGAGCATACATCAAAACATCACATATACCTCATTAATATATCATATCCAATTATTAATTGAAAACAAAATATTGATGAATATAAACTTTAAGAAATTTCTCTCCTTTCAAGGTTTTTGTCTGTTAGGTACATAGTACATACATGTAGTCCCAGGTACTTGGGAGACAAAGATAGAAGAATCACAGTTTAAGGCCAACCTGACAAAAACAATGTTTTGTGGGGTTTTTTGTTTGTTTTTTTTTTGTTTTTTTTTTGTTTTTTGTTTAGCGAGATCCTGTCTCAAAGAACAAGTGAGCAGTCATCACTCACATATGTAATCCTAGCAATACAGGACAAAAATGTAGGAGGATTGAAGTTCAAAATGAGCTCAGACAAAAATTAAGATTTTATCTACAAAAAATAAAAGCATGAATCTCTAGCTGCATGGGTCACAGAGTAGGGTACTTGCCTAGGAAGCACAAATTCCTGAGTTCAAGCATTAGCATGCTAAAAAATTTAATTAAAATAAATAAAATTTTAAACCCATTTTCCTCTCACTATTGCCTAATTTCTCTTCTGTCCTCTACAGGCCATAGTCTCAGAAGTGTTTTTTCTTGAGTCCATATGTACAGGTTATCTGTCCCACCATTCCACTGAAACTTCTCTTTCCAGCATCCATGAATACCTTCATACTGCTGTATTTAATGGCCAGTTTTAGATTATCATCTCACTTGATCGGACACTGAACACCCTGACCACTCTTCTTTTTCACATGCTTGTCCCTCTAACTATCCCACTCCCCCAACCCTCAGCTTCCCTGGGTCTTTTTCTTTCACTATGGGTCTTCCACACAGCAAAGTCTTCCTCAGCTCCAAACCACCACACATTGCAGTACCAGAGCTCAGCCTCCAAACATTTCCTTCCTCTTCTGGCTTCCGTGATTCAATCAGATAGTGCTTTAATTTCTATTCATATGCCAACACTCTCAACTTTAGATCTGTAGCCTAGAGTTTTGTCTTGACCTACAGAACAGTTTTCCTGCTGCCCAACCTCTCTATTCTGACATTGGCTGAAGATCACAGATTTCACATACCCTAAATGAAATTCCTGAAACTGCTCACAGATGTCCTTATCTTAGTAATAGTAACAACGTTTCAGTAGTTTTCCCCCTTCACCTTTAAAGTTATCTTTATTTCACATTTGCTATTTGTATACATATCGCCAGCCTTAGCTTCAAGTTCTCTGCCTTTTAAAACAAATTCTACCCTTATCTCTCTCTCTAAAGTCTATTGACATCACAACAGCAATAGTGACTACTTTATGATGATAGCCATATTGGGCAACATCTCCATTTGAAAGGTCTCTGGGTTTCTAGAACAGACAGGAGGATATACCACCCAACTCTTCTTCCTTGTTGGAATGTGGATACTATACAGATTGCAGACATCACTCTCGTAGTATCTGCCTCCCTTGAGATGATAAACTGTATCAATCTTAGTTACATAAATACGCACACATTTCAACCTGATGTTGGGTAATTCTGATGAGGAATATTTTATTCAGAGACACCCACCCACACTTACTGGGTTGGACTTGAATTATAATTTTCTATTTAAAATCATAACACCTCACCTAGTGTCCCTCCCTAGCTCAATTCTCAGCTTTTCCTCATAGTTTCATCCACTTTCTAACATACCTTTTAAGTTACTGATTAAAATTTTATCTCCCCCACCAGAATATATATGTAGCTCGTGGAAACAGGGCTCTCTTTTTAAAATTTAATTTCTTATTAGTATATACTAGGTGTAACAACGGGGTTTCATTGTGATATTGATAACATGAATAACTATACTTGGATCAAATTCACCACGCAGACACTATTCTTTCTTAATGCCTTTCCTCCCCTTATGTAACAGTTTAAGGTAGATTGTGCTGCTTTCATACATACATATACATATGAATGTATACTACTTTATAAAATCATCTCCATCACCTTTTCCTTCCCCCTTCCAACCATCAATTGCCCAGTTTACAATCATAGTTTGCTCACTGTGTGTCTGGCAGATTATCTAGTAGCTAGTGGCACTGCTCTGCAGACCCTAAGATTAAACCAAAGTAAAATGGCCTGCCAGTTATCAACATTGCATTTGAACATTGTCAAAATGCAAATGTGTGAAGATAACACAGATAATAAACTCAGAACTCACTTTTCTGGTATCTTGAAGATGCCAGGCTTTCTAATAGTATCCTAGGAAACTGGAAACAGAATAGCAGTGGTTTGGTTGACTTCAGACCTTTAAGTCAAGATCTTTCTTTTTTTTTTTTGCCAGTCCTGGGTCTTGAACTCAGGGCCTGAGAACTGTCCCTGGCTTCATTTTGCTCAAGGCTAGCACTCTGCCACTTGAGCCACAGTGCCACTTCTGGATTTTTCTATATATGTGATGCTGAGGAATCAAATCCAGGGCTTCATGTATACGAGGCAAGCACTCTTGCCACTAGGCTATATTCCCAGCCCCCTCAGTCAAAATCTTTCTATCTGGCATAAGAACAGGTGCACATTTGGATCTACACCATAAAGTCTCTTAAAGATTGTTACGGTCTCTTGGAGGCCAGCCTTTTTATTAATTCTCAAGAAAGGTCTTTTTGTTAAAAAAATAATAAAACGATGGAAAAGGGAAATATAAAGAAAAGTCTGGACAGATGCTATGAGATATTTTAGTTTTTCTTCTTTTTAATGTAGTCATCAGTGACATCTCACTAGGAAATTGTATGTATTGTATTCAAGAGCGTCTGGCTATGTAACAAGACTTGAAACAATCTTATACTTGAATTCCACAGATAGGTAATTTGTATTAGGCTTTGTGTGGAATGCTTTTCTCCAATGAGTGCGTTCATGCTTTGCAGCTTTCAGATGAGGCCTAGTGATGGCTAGAGCTGAACACTTTCTCCCAAGGTCTCTCTTTCTCAAGCATGGTCACATGGCTGTAGCATCCAAGAAAGCAAAGTTAGAAGCTACTCTTTCTCTCAAGTCCTAGGTTTGTTTCTCATGCACTGCTTTTTACTGCATTTTGTTGACCAAAGCAAGTCATAGGCCATTCCACATTCATGGAGGGGAAGATAAACCATACTTGGAAAACATTATACTAAGTGAAGTGAGCCAGACCCAAAGAAACATGGACTCTATGGTCTCCCTTATTAGGAATAATTAGTACAGGGTTAGGCAACTCATAGCAGAGCATCTCAAGGCCCAATAGCTATACCCTTATGAACACCTAAGATGATGCTAAGTGAAATGAACTCCATGTTATGGAGACAATTGTTATATCACAGTTGTAACTACTTTTAACGTCCCATGTGTATCTGTAGCTTCTACTATTGATGATGTTCTTGTATCACCTTCCTGTGGTTGTACCTACACTATCTCTGTAATCTTATCTGAGTATATTGGAAACCGTGTATACTGGTATTGGAACTAGGAAATTGAAAGGGAATACCAAAATTGAGAGACACAGGGTAAAAAAAGACAAACAACTACAATAGCAATACTTGCAAAACTGTTTGGTGTAAGTGAACTGAACACCTCAGGGGGGGAAAGGGTAAGGGGGAGAGAGAGGGGGGTATGAGTGACAAGGTAACAAACAGTACAAGAAATGTATCCAATGCCTAACATATGAAACTGTAACCTCTCTGTACATCAGTTTGATAATAAAAATTTGAAGAAAAAAAAAGAAAGAAATCACAAGGGATTTACTGCACTTTTTTTTTTTTTTTTTTGGCCAGTCCTGGGCCTTGGACTCAGGGCCTGAGCACTGTCCCTGGCTTCTTCCCGCTCAAGGCTAGCACTCTGCCACTTGAGCCACAGCGCCGCTTCAGGCCGTTTTCTGTATATGTGGTGCTGGGGAATCGAACCTAGGCCTCGTGTATCCGAGGCAGGCACTCTTGCCACTAGGCTATATCCCCAGCCCCAAACTGCACTTTTTAATCTACCATGGACTGATACAATAAAACAGAGCCTCTTTAAGACGCTGTTAAATGAGGAACACCATAGGGTTTATGGTTTTTGGGGTCTGGGTCACTTCACTTAGTATGATTTTTTTCCAAGTCCTTCCATTTCCTTATGAATGGGGCAGTGTCATTCCTTCTGATGGAGGCAGAGAATTCCATTGTGTATATGTACCACATTTTCCTGATCCACTGTCTGCTGAGGGGCATCTTGTTTGGTTCCATGTTTTAGCAATGACGAGTTGTGCTGCGATGAACATAGTTATGCTGGTGGCTTTAGTGTGGTCTTGCTTGCAGTCATTTGGGTAGATGCCCAAAAGTGGGGCTGCTGGGTCATAGGGGAGCTCTAGGTCCCTTCTTAGGAACCTCCACACTGCTTTCCATAGGGGTTGAACAAGTTTGCATTCCCACCAGTGTAGTAGAGTTCCCTTTTGGCTACATCCTCTACAGCATTTGTTATTATTGGATTTCCTGGTAATGGACATTCTTACTGGGGTGAGTGGAATCTCAATATTGTTTTGATTTGCATTTGTTTTATTACCAATGATGTAGAGCACTTTTTCATGTGACTCTTGGCCATTCTCATTTTCTCTTCAGAGAAGTCTCTTTTTAGGTCTTCAGCCCATTTGTTGAGAGGGCTGTTGGTTCTTTGATTGTTTTGGAGGAATTTAACTTTTTGAGTTCTGTTTATATTTTAGATATCAGGCCTTTGTCCTTTATATGGCTCTAGTAAAGATCTCTTCCCTATCTGTGGTCTTTCTAGTTATCTTGGAAGCTATCTCCTTTGACCTACAGAAGCTCTGCAGTTTGATAGAGTCTCACTTGTCCAGCCTTTCTCTGATTTGTTGGATTTTGAGTCTTTGTCGAGGAAGTTTCTTCCAGTGCCAGGGAGTCCTAGAATTTCTCCTATTTCTTTCTTTCTTTTTTTTTTTTTTTTTTTTTGGTTAACAGTAAGCCATTTATTTCTTTATAATTTGTATTCATTCATAAAAAGGACAAACCACGGTCCTGTACTACTCCATTGGAAAATATAATAAAAAAATAACTAAAAAAATCCATATTTATCAGTATCAAATAAAACTACTATCACCTTTCCTGGAATACAAAGAAACAATAGATGAGTCTCTATCTTTATAAAGTTTAATTAAGAATCTTGCATCTTAAAGCATATGATACATTGGTTAGTTTGACAACAGCTGAAAACTAATGGTCCCAGTCAAAATCTTCACAATGGGGTGAAGGAAATGGGAAGCTTCAGTTTTCAAGGTATGAGAAATTTTAGTCTATTTTATCTGTCAGAAACCTAAAACTAGACTTCCAACGTCTATTTTCTTCTTACCTTTCTCAACCAGCTCATGCAAAATCTACCCAGTTTTGTTCTTCACTACCATACATTAAAAAATGAAGGCAGGCATGCACTTGGCAAAAGATGTCATTGTTGATGATATAAAAAAAAATGCCCAACATGGGTTGCTTTCCAAAAGGAAAACCCCAAGATGTAGCAATGAAAACACCAACACTTGTACAGAAGGCTTTACCAGAATATTTGTTTCACAAAAGTATGAAGTCATTCATTTCTTTTCCAAATAATTACTATTTAGTTCACTAAATCTGGCAATGATTTAAGATTGTTGGCCTATTTCTACTGGGGAGTGGGAATCATCCATTTCAAGGATTTTTGAAAAGTTGGCATTTTATAACAAAGAGTTAAGTATGTAAATGAATGAAATATTTATTGGGATTTTTCATAATGAAGATCTGAAACATTTACACATAGTTATATAGTACAAAAATTATACAAATTAAAGATAAAGGGTAAAGTTGTAAAAGACCTATTTTGCTTCTTGTAAATATTCTTTTATGAACCTATAAGGTAATCCTTTCTAAAAAGATAAACTCTATCTTTAGTTAGCTCCCAAGGTTGTGCTAATAAAATAGGATTATACCTCTCATATATTGCACTATTTCACCAGCCAGCTAATTCTTTATTACCCAAGTTCTTCCTTATCCACGCTCAAACACATTTCCTTTCCATGCATACTACGGAGAATGATGAAATGTGTGTGTGTGTTTCCTTTTCACAATTTATAAAAACCTGAAGAACCAATGCTTGGGAGACACTGTCAGACAAAAAAATGTCTCTCCCTGGCCTTTCCTCTTTTGCATATTCTTCACAGTACCATTCACAATGTATTGGTTTGGTATTTTTAGCAAGCTTTCAGTATTGCCTTATAATGGGAAATGAACTTCAAATTTGTTTGTTTTTTTTAATAAAAGAAATTCTGTAGCTTTTTCAGTAAATTACCAGACACAGGTGCTTTCAATTTAATTACAAATAGTGAAATAGCCTAGAGGTTGAAATGTTGATCGTATGTGCTAAATGTAAGAGTAATACAGTCTGTTAAATTATCCTCTCTGTCTGGGGCCTGCATAATTCTCAACGGCCCTGATCATCCATGACATTTTGAATTCTCTTGAACATTAAAAAAAGAATATAATGCTGAAGAAGTGGAAAGATCTTGAATATAAAAAATCAAATCAGTATTTCTTCTTTTTGAAGTTATTTTCTAAATATTTGATTTTTTTCCAGAATCAGTGATAACTTTTCAGTTCACACTCTAATGATAAAGTTCACATGCCATCTGGAGATTGTTTTTTGTTTGTTTGTTTATTATTTTTTACTTTTATATTGTACTCTGAAATTATTTTATGCTTTTTTTCATTAATATCAAGCCATCAATACACAACTACAGCCCCTCTCTAGAATATCATCCTCTTGCTGTATTTATTCATATGTGGAATGATGAATTTTGAGAAATAGAGTGCTGCCATTTTTTAAATTGAGATGTGACAGTCTTTATATAGTAAATAAATGACAGTTAGTAAATATTAGAATTACAGAATAATATTCTAGTATCTTTGTTTTGTGCTTCATTCCTATTTCTTCTTGTAGAGTTTTCAGGGTGTCTGATTTTATTTCCAGGCCTTTGATCCATTTGGAGTTGATTTTGTTGCAGGGGGATAAATAGGGGTCTAGTTTTAGTTTGTTACAGGTGTTGACCCAGTTTTGCCAGTACCATTTGTTGAAGAGTCTGTCTTTGTTTCAACCTATATTTTTAGCTTCTTTGTAAAAGATTAGGTAGCTGTAAGCCTGTGGTTTCATTTCTGGGTCTTCAGTTCTATTCTACTGGTCCTCAGGCCTGTTCTTATGCCAGTACCAAGCACTTTTTATTACTATAGCTTTGCAGTACAATTTAAAGTTTGGTATTGCTATTCCTCCTGCACTATTCTTTCTACTTAGGATTGTTTTTGCTATTTGTGCTTTTTTATTGTTCCATATGAATTTCTGAATTACTTTCTCTATTTCATTGAAGAATGATGTTCGGATACTGATCAGTATTGCACTGAATTTCTAGATAGCTTTTAGTAATATTGACATTTTCACGATATTAATCCTCTCAATCCAGGAGCATGGGAGGTTTTTCCATTTCCTTAGTTCTGCCTTAATTTCCTTTTTTTAGGTTTCTAATGTTCTCATCATAGAGTTATTTCACTTCTTTGCTTAAGGTTATTCCTAGGTGATTTATGTTTTTTGAGGCTACTGCAAAAGGTGTTGATTTTCTGATTTCAGCCTCGCTTCCCTATGGTGTCCCTCATAGGGAAGAGCTAGTACATGAATAGGCTAGTCAGGACAGAAGACCAAAATACCCCAGTAGCTATACCCATATGACCATACAAGAAGATGCCAAGTGAAATGAACTCCACATTATGGAAACAAGAGTTTCACCACTGTTGTAATTATTCTCAACATGCTATGTGAACTTGTACTACTTTTTTTTTTCTCTTTTTCCTTGTCTGGTTGGTTGACTGATTGGTTTGTTTAGTTTTGTTTCTCTTGTACTCCCTTCCTGAGGGCTGAACCCTCGCCACCACTGTATCACATCCAAATACCCTGGATACCGTTTTTATGGGTATTAGAAATGGGGAAGGGAGAGTGAACACCAAAATTGAGAGACAAAGAACAAAAAGACAAACAATTCAAAAAGCAACACCTACAAAACCATTTGGTGTAAACCAACTACAAAACTCTCCGAGGGAGAGTGGAAGGGGAAGGGGTGGGGGGAAATGAGGGAGGAGGTAACAAGTAGAATAAGAAATGTACTCACTGCCTTTCATATGAATCTGTAACCCCTCTATATCACACTTTGACAATAAAGAAAAAACTGTTAAATGATATGGGAACTTTATAGTCCTTGAAAACTACAGGAAGCGACCTGTCTTTGAAGCCAGCAGCTAAATCATGTAATAAAGAGTTAAAGTAAACCCCATTTTCAGGCAGCCCCTGTTTCATTGTCTGTTTAAACTTTGAGTAACCCAGGCCACCAATTATCCCGGCTAGCAGGACAAACGTATTAGGGCCCAGTAGGTCAGGAAACTCCATGCTTAACTCTAACCGCCTGGGAATGCTTAATTCTAACCACCCCAGAATGCCTCGAGCCCTGAGCCAATCAGATTTGTACCCATATCCTAACCTTGCTTGAACACCTGATTGCTGTAACTTGGTTTTTTGCCTTTATAAGCTCTGTGAAATCTCAGCTCAGGGCCTTCCTCCTAACCTCCACCATGTCGGAGTGGAGGACAACGCCGGACCTGCAGCTCGCCTGAATAAAGCCTTGCTTTTGCATTTTGGAACGTCTGGCTCTCGGTGGTCTTCTTGGTGGTCTTCTGGCGACTTGGGCATAACAGTTGGGGGCTCATCCAGGATAGCCCCAGAGACCCCCGAAACCCCAGACTACGAAGGTAAGAAAACAGCGCTGTTGATTTGTCTTGTCCTGTCATTTGTCTGTCTGTTTTGCCTTCTTCTTGAGGACAGCCATTCTGACTTGTATTTCTTGAAGGGATTGTCGAAGCGGACACACTTGCACAGCAATCCTGGAGGTACTGGGGGACACACCAGACTTTCCACCCTTGAAGGGGGACCCCTGGAACCCTGCCTTGAACTTGGGTCCACTCCTCTGCACCCTTGCAGGAGGTCATGGGCCAACTTGGGAGATCTTCAACTCGTAGCTTTTCTTTTTCTCAGGCCTGTGTGTTTTCCTCCTTTGGTATTGCTATAATTGTTCTGTTTTTTTGTAGCCTTTTGGGCTGAACATCTGATCAAGCTATGGGTAATGTACCATCTAGCCCCCTAGACTTGACCCTAGCCCACTGGAAGGAGGTTAAGGAGATAGCTCAGAACCAAGGTGTGGCCATTAAGAAGGAAAAGTGGATCACCTTGTGCAAGTCAGAATGGCCCACCTTTGAGGGAGCTAACTGGTCACCTAAGGGGAGCTTTGACATAGGTAAGATCGCGACTTTGCAATGTCTAATCTACACCCCTTGTTCGGGCCATCCAGACAAGAAAGAAACCAAGAAGGAAGAGAAGAAATTGTACCCACCTGTCCTCCAGGGAGGAAGCACTCCCCACCCCAGTTAACTCTACAAGAGGAGGACTCTGAGGACTTTTGCCACTTTTGTATGTTTGTCTTGGTTTATGTCAAATGCTCTGAGTTGTCTGAATGATGTGGTTAATTGGACTTTGATGTAAAAGAGAAGGTGAAATTGAAAGCAAAAGGGCCTAATACAAGATTGAGTACTGAGGAGACTAGGTTTGGTGGTGAATTGGGAAAGAAAATAAAAGTAAATCCACTTGGAAACTAGAAAAGATTGTGTTGCAGAAAAGGAAAAATTGCCTGTATTGGTACAGAACTGGTCTGGACTGTTCTTCTCTGTATTCTGTATCTCCTGACTGTGACAGACAAAATGGGACTGACTCCCTTACCCCCCTGGATTTATGTTTAGCTCATTATAAAGATGTATAGGCAACAGCTCACAATCAGTGTGAGTGTCCGCAAAAAGAACTCTGGAGGACCCCCCACCCAGCCTTCTTATGCATAAAATTATTTGGTGTGCTAAAATGTTTTACTAAGACTATCAAGCGCTGGAAAATGAGGCTGGAGAATGCTCAAATCATTTGTTAAAAGTTTTGTCTTAAAATTTGCGTGTTGCAGGAGTAAGATTGGCAAAAAATATCTCTTGCCACTGGAAAATTTGCGGCCGATGTTTATTTTGCACGCTTTAAGATCTTTTGAATATGTATGTGTGTGTGCACATGTGAGTGTGAACATGTTCAAGACTGTTAGTATGATGTAAAATTGAGTGAGTTTAAGTTTAAATTCAAATGGTCATCAAGTTTGGGCATTACCAAATGCTTTAAAGGATTATTGCATTGTTTTAAAGAGGAACTATAGTTAAAAAAATGTTTAATTAAAAAATCAGAGCTAAGTGTCAGAAATTTGGATATAAAGGTTTATCACTGTTTAAAAAAAAATGCTTGGGTTTCTCAGTAAAAGACCAATAGGAAAGGACAGGAAAAACCTAGGACAGGCCTGTGTGCCTATCCACAGGAGTGAGGGGTGATCTGGCAAAGGTGCAGCTTAGCCAGCCCACGTGGTGGCACAGGCCCTGGAGGGAATCCACGTGGTGGGACAGCCATAAGGGGGAGTCCATTCATGGTGGAAGAGGACAAACATCAAGACAGTTCATCAAGCTCTGAGGATTAGGATGGAGATAGGCTGTTCCGTAGGAAAGGCCAATGGAGGCCTTTCTTTTGTCTCTTTTGTTTTCAGGTAAACTTTGGAAACCTGGTGATAAAAATGAATGATTTGACTAGAATTTCTAAATCTGACCCTTGAGAGGTAGTAAGAATTGGAGAAGTTTTTTAAATGGTTAAAAAGTTTATTTATCTGATGTGATTCGATTCCTGTGCTATTTTTGTAATTTGGATTTTAAAGGATATATATTAAACTAATGGGAATAGAAGTAAACTCTCATTAACTCTCTTTATGTAGGAAGAAATGGCAAAATGGGCTAATGTTTCTCACTAATTTATTGGAAAGCTAAATGGATAAGTATTTCTAATTTTGTAATTGTAATTCTTGCATTAAGGAAAAATTGTCATTTGAGTTCAAATGTCTTCATGTCATGCGGTAACTGGGACTGAAGGAAAAAAAAACAGAGGCTCTTTTAAAACAAGCAGCCTAGAGGCAAAGGGCAGCACCTGGTTTCAGAATGCCTGTGTTATGCCCATGTCACGAGGAGACCGCCAAGAAGACCACCGAGAGCCAGACGTTCCGAAATGCAAAAGCAAGGCTTTATTCAGGCGGGCTGCAACTCGGGCCTCATCCTACCCACCGACACAGCGGAGGTTAGGAGAAAGGCCACGAGCAGAGCTTTACATGAGTATTTAAAGGAAAAAAATCACAGAGTTGCATAAACCAGGTGCAGGCAGGATTGGGATGTGAGGACAAATCTAATTGACATGAGCCAGGTGCAGGGTTGGGGTGTGAGGACAAATCTGATTGACTCGGGGCTAGGGGTTCTCTAAAAATTGGTCTGACGACATTCCAGGGTGGTCAACGTATTTGGAATGTTCCCGAACCGGTTGGGCCATCCAGGAAATGGGTTTTTATGGCCGGTTGGTTTATTCTTAGCTTAACACAAACAAGATGATTGCAGTTTCAAGATGGAGTCATCCTAGTCTTTCACTTGTAAGCTTCAGAGTTTTTCTAATGCAGATAAAAGCTAAAGTGTTAGTGTTAAGGCAGAGGTTAGTAAAAAGGCTTTGGAAATCAAGAATACATTTCTAGATAAGAAACTTGGAAGTAAAATTGTCCTAAATGATTATTGCAAAGTGAGAAAAGGAGAATTATGGCTACCAAAATGTTTAATTGCCATTCCAGTTTCTTTGTAGATTTTTGGTAACAGTTTCCAGCAGGCCCACAGAGAAGGACAGGTGACAAGTTTATCAAGGTGCAATATTGCCCCTTAATATGTTCCAGGTAAGAGCATGCTTAAAAACTACTTCTGTGTGGACCACCTTGTTGATTTTAATTGGAGTAAAGTGGCCTCTTATAAGACTCATTGATCTGAAATCTGCAGTTCGAAGCCAGCCCGGGCAGAGAAAGGTCCCTGTGAGAGTCTTCATCTCTAATCAGCCAGCAGAGTGCTGGGAACAGAGTCGTGAATCGCTTTGAGGCTCAAAGTGGTAGGGTGCTAGTCTTGAGCTGGAGAGCTGAGGGACAGCACTCAGGCCCTGAGTCCAAGTCCAGTGAAAAGTCACTCCTGGGACAAAAGTGATGGAGCATCCAGAGGCAGTAAGCCGCTGTTTGGATGACAGAGATGGTGTCAGATCCTAGAGTCACTCCTGTTTGGCCTTTAAAAAGTTAATCAGAGCCGGGAGGTCCTAGAAGAATAGTTCGTAAGCATGCCTTTTATTGCCCATGTCTATCTACTGGGCAGGAACTTTCCAGTCATCTGTGATAGTGGGTAGTAAGGGTAAGTTTGTCAAATGGGAGGATTGTTTAAAATCCCAACCCCCCACATCTACTCAAAGCCCTGACTGGCAATGAGAATTTTAAGCTGATACATCTGTTCAGGAAAGAAAGCTTGTAGACCTGAGATTGTGTCCTTATTGAGATCTGTTAAAGGCCTGCAAAGGTAATGTAGGCATTTTTTAAGTCATCAGAGATCAGTTCCCTAGCCAGTCAGGAAAAAGCTTTTACAAACTAAAATGTTAAAAGGCTACACTATGGTGGCCCAAAAAGAAGTCTGTATAGTTAAGTTAAATGTTGAATGTAATTTCCAGTTTGGAGGAAAGCTCCTAATAGTCATCTGATCTTGCAGCCCCTTGGTAAAGCAGACTAAGGTTATAGGTTCCTGGCTAGGTAAGGTCCCTGAGTCAGCCTGAAAAAGTTACAGAAGATGGATAATCTTCACCCATCAGCCGCCCCCCCCCCCCTTTAGAACCAAGGGACCAGAGTTGTCTTTGGGAAGATGAGGCAGGACAAACTAGAGGCATGGAAAACAGAGGTAACAGTATACAGAGACTGTACTTGTGAGAAATGGTTACAGGCCAAGCCTTCTATGTTTGCTTAAGAAAAAAATCCTAGCCTTATTGGAAATATCTGATTTAAACTTATTGCCCTGGCAAAATGACCCAAGGGCCATTGATTGTCTAAAGCTGTCTTGACTTTCAGTGATGTGCCAGCCTACAAAAGCTAGTGTGCTTAAGAAGGAATAAGGAAAATACTAGGAAATTTGACTAAAGTTAGGCTTTAGTTTAACTTAGGTTAGGCTTCTCTAACCAGTCTATGGAGAACGTTGCAGGTAACCCAGCAGAAGGTGTGACATTCTACAGGAACTACTGGGAGCCACTGCTGCCTGACACCACCATGGCCCCTGCCCATTCCATTTGAGTGAGGATCAAGGACAGTCTGACAGTCATCTGGAAGAATCTACTCTTCAGATGGGACTGTATCACACTCAGCTGATTTCTGCTGGAAAGTGCTTTGGATCTGCTAAAACTAAAATTTTGGGGGGACATTCTTGAGTTGACTGGAGTTAACTAGCTCTATTAAGAAAATTGGATATTGTAAGAAATTTTCAAGCAGACTGACCTGCTGCTAAATTCAAAGCATGTATGACTGGAGAGTCACTTCCAGGCAATGTCTGGGGTGGGAGGTGTGTCCAAGAGTATTAAAATGTGTCCAGATGGATTAGGGTGTGACCTCAGAGAAGAGAGGGAGGTAACTGCCATCAGGTGTGCCAGGTACCAAGGTAACTGGACAGAGATTTAAACTGCTGGGGGCATCTTCATGGAGCCCTCCTGTGGGTGGATCTTACAGATGCCACTGGCCAACCTTAGGCACTTACGGGCACTGGAAACTGGAACTCATGATAGTTGGCTCTGGTCTGGCTTCTTAGGAGCAGCAGGCCCATTGGACTGACCCTTGCCCCATCTTTGTTTTCCCCAACAGCTGTGGGTGGAGTCACAGTAAATTGCCTTGATGTAGTTGAGATAAACCGGATTCTACAAACCAGAGGAAAAGAAAATGTAGACAGTTTAAAACTCTAGCAGCAAAGAAGCCCCAGGAAATGTAAAGAGGAAAAGTAGTATAGAAAGTCTTGGAGAAAGGGATAGAGAAAACAAAATGGTTTCCTCTGGATAAGAAAGGGATTTTAAAAAGTAAATTGTCACAGAATGTTACAGTAAGTCGCTGATGGCATGAGGAAGTAGTAGATGGTGTTAGTGGGAATATGTTAAATTTTATAAGGTACAGATTATAAAACTGTATAAGGAAAAACTTTAGAAAGGAAATGGGGAAACAAAAATGTTTCCTTTAGATGAAAAGGTTTTGGCATATTAAAAGTGAGAAAGACAATCCCTAGAAAGTTTGAATATGTAACAAATGGTATCAGTATGTCTTAAAATTAGAGCATATGAGTAAAGTTGGTATGTAATCAAATTGGCTATAATATAAATAGGGTCAGAATTGGGGCTTCGGTGTAAAACTATGTTTATCTGTACCTGCATCTGCAGAGCTAAGAGACTTGTGTGATGTCATCTAAATGTTATTCCTAACTTGCAATCGCATTTGTTATGAGCTTTTATCGCCCCCTCAGAGCCCTATAGCAAGTCCACCAAGAGATCTGGCGCAAGCTAAAGGCCCTTTATAAGACTGGACCTCCTCCTGAGCCACACCCACTACCAACTGAGTAAAGCGCACAAAACCTGTCCCTACTGATTCTCAGTCAGAATCAAACTAATAAGCAAGGAGAACCATGATTGGTTCTCAAGTTACCTATCAGAAGCGGGGAATGAAGAGTTAAAGTAAACCCCATTTTCAGGCAGCCCCCGTTAAACTTTGAGTAACCCAGGCCACCAATTATCCCGGCTAGCAGGACAAACGTATTAGGGTCCAGCAGGTCAGGAACTCCATGCTTAACTCTAACCGCCTGGGAATGCTTAATTCTAACCACCCAGGAATGCCTCGAGCCCTGAGCCAATCAGATTTGTACCCGTATCCTAAACTTGCTTGAAAACCTGATTGCTGTAACTTGGTTTTTTGCCTTTATAAGCTCTGTGAAATCTCAGCTCAGGGCCTTCCTCCTAACCTCCGCTGTGTTGGAGTGTAGGATGAGGCCCGGCCTGCAGCTCGCCTGAATAAAGCTTTGCTTTTGCATTTCGGAACATCTGGCTCTTGGTGGTCTTCTTGCTGGTCTTCTCGCGACTTGGGCATAACACTAGTGGTTTGTCTACTTTTATTTTTTCCATTTTTATTGAGATATAGTTTTAATATTGTCAAATTCACCTTCTTGAGATGTGAAATGTAGTAGCTTTTAGTGTATTCACAGACTTGAGTAATTATTACCATTT
The DNA here is from genome assembly GCF_023159225.1 of Perognathus longimembris pacificus. NCBI lineage: Eukaryota > Metazoa > Chordata > Mammalia > Rodentia > Heteromyidae > Perognathus > Perognathus longimembris. Next base: position 67,207,867 of record NC_063164.1, read on the forward strand.
CTTAATTCCAAACTATTTGTAATCATCTAAAAAGGAAATGCTGTACTTAGTAATAATCACTTCACACTTTCCCCTCTCCTATCTCCTAGCAATCCCTAATCTAACTTCTGTATATTCTGGATCTGCCTTTTTGGATCACTCTACATAAATTAAATGATACAATGTATGATTTTTTTTGTGTCTGGTTTCTTAGAATTTAGCGTCACATTTCCAAGGGTCACCTATAGCATTTTATTCCATTCTGTGATTGAAACATATTCCAATTTAAGAATCTATCACATTTTAAAAAATTGGTTTTCTTTTCTTTTCCTTTTTTTTTTGGCCAGTCCTGGGGCTTGGGATTCAGGGTCTAGCACTGTCCCTGGCTTCTTTTTGCTCAAAGCTAGCACTCTACCACTGAGCCACAGCACCACTTCCAGCTTTTTCTGTATATATGGTACTGATGAATGGAATCCAGGGCTTCATGCATGCTAGGCAAGCACTCTACCACTCAGCCACATTCCCAGCCCAAAATGTTTTGGCTCTCAATGGACAAACAAAACAGTTTGTTTCCGGGCTGGGGATATAGCCTAGTGGCAAGAGTGCCTGCCTCGGATACACGAGGCCCTAGGTTCGATTCCCCAGCACCACATATACAGAAAACAGCCAGAAGCGGCGCTGTGGCTCAAGTGGCAGAGTGCTAGCCTTGAGCGGGAAGAAGCCAGGGACAGTGCTCAGGCCCTGAGTCCAAGGCCCAGGACTGGCCAAAAAAAAAAAAAAAAAAAAAAAATAGTTTGTTTCCACCTTGGACTATGGTGAATAATATCGTTAAGGATATGTGTGTACAAATTTTCATATGAATGTATGTTTCCCTTCTCTTAGATAATAACCTAGAAGTGGGCTATTTGGACCTTGTTACTCAGTTATACTCAGTATTTCTCATTATATGGATACTTGATTGATCCATGTCAATATATTTGTATGCATACTTGTAGATACAAAGGAGGAACTAAAAGTCAGTTTGGGCACATATTTCTGGAAAATCTTGCAGACTTTTACCAGAAAATAACCAATGCAAAATAGGCCAAAGGAATAGCTTAGCAAACATGAGGCTTATGTACTAACACACACACACACACACACACACACACACACACACACACACAGGCACACAAATTCCTTTCAAGAGATAGAACCAATTTGGAGACACAGCCCCAGTTTATCTAATTGTAGATAAATTAGAACCTTGTTTCTCAAACAGACCTTGTTTGTTTTGTTAGGAATGTGTGTAAAAATATCTCTACAGTGATATTCATTCTTAGGAAAAGAAAGAAAACAAGATATAGTCTGTGTAACTTCCAAACTTCCTTAACAGATTACATGTATTTCTCTCTCTTCACAAGAAAACAAGATTCAGAAGGGTGGAAATTTGTCAAGCTCACTGCTCTATCTCCAGTAAATAAAATGGCATAGAATTTATTGAATGAACAAATTAATTTATGTATCAAACATTACTTATGGAATATTAAAATAAGTAATTTTAAATCAGTATATATTAAATCAGTAATAAAATCAGCAATTTCATCTTTACTGAATTCTTTTTTTCCTCTTCTTTTTAAAAAAATAATTATTTATTGTCAAAGTGATGTACAGAGGTGTTACAGTTTCATACATAAGGCACTGGGCAAATTTCTTGTACAATTTGTTATCTCTTCCTTCATTTCCCCTCTCCTCCCTCCCCCTTTTCCTCTACTCCATGAGTTGTTCAGTTGCTTTACACCAAATGATTTTGTAAGTATTGCTTTTAGAGTCATTTGTCTTTTTATCCTTTGTCTCTCAATTTTGATATTCCCTTTTCCTTCCCTGGTTCTAATGCCAGTTTATACTAAGTGAAGTGAGCCAGACCCAAAGAAACACGGACTCTATGGTCTCCTTTATAGGGAATAATTAGTACAGGTGTAGGCTAGTCATCACGGCAGAGGATCACAAGAGCCCAGTAGCTATGCCCTGATGAACACATAAGATGATGTTAAGTGAAATGAACTCCATGTTATGGAAATGAGTGTTATATCACTGTTGTAGTTATTTTCAACATGCCATGTGAAATTGTAGCTCTTTTTGTTGATGTTCCTCTTGTATCTCCTTCCTGTGGTTGTCGCCGCACTATCACTCTATTTCATCTGAGTACCCTGGATACTATATATACTATATATGCTGAATTATTTTCTAGTTTCTCAGCCTTGAATCTTACCTGTAATGTGAATAATAATGGCTGTTTTGTTGTGGTATTAGAACATTTATCTTCAACAAAAGCAAAACTGATATGATATTATACATCTTCAAGAACTCTCCTAAATTCCATCTTATCACCCAGTATTTTGACACAATGCATCCTTGAAGGACTGTATTCATTGCTAAAAATGCATCTTGTCAGTTGTCATTTTATTAGGAAACATCAAGGGGAAATTTCATTCTGGATCTTGCACCTTGGTGCATTTTACAAGAAGTAAAATGTGCAGGATGATGGTGGCACAAAATGCATTGAAAGGAATTAAGATGTATTACCCAAGGGACCAATAATGCAAGAAATTCTTGAAACTAAGCTCTCTCCTTCATCCATCTTGTACATGATTATTATACAGTGGGACCACTTGTCATTCACCTCCATTCCATTAGGCAACCAAATTATATGCCAAGCTCACTTTGCAACTAGAACTCTGGGTAGGTGGACCCTGGCCAAAGGAAAAATAAGAGGATAGATTCATTTATGTAGCCTACCTGTTTGTGCAATTTCGAGAAGGGAACTGTCCTTTCCATTTACATAAACAGAAACTGTCAGAATTAGACAGTAGGAAGAAAGGGCACAATTACACAAAAATACTTAGGAAAGCCTAGATGAATTTCAGTATTTTCTTAATATAATGAAGGGATATAAATCTTTATTAGACATGCTGAAAATTACATTGTGGCTCTCAAGTAAATACATACACTGATTTATTGACAATGTTATTTTGCATCTAATGCTAATATCTAACTTAACCCGCACACAACTCTTACACATTGATATTTTATTTGGCCATCGATGGTGAATGGTAATTAGTTAGTGAGATAAAGGAGAAAATATAATATTACTTGACAGTGAACCAGAAGAGCAGATCTGGACAGCCAAAGGCTAGATATTCTAATTAGCTTATGAAATTTTACAAATTTGTCTCCAATATTTCAGTGGGAAAACTCACCTCTAGGATGAACTACATAATTTGCAAGGCCTAGGGAAAAATAAAAATAAAGCCTTCTTCTTCAAATGACATGGGTGGAAATTGCATTGAAGGTTTTGAACTAATGAATCGTTTTTCCTTCTCCTCTGCAATTTTTCTTCCAACTTGTCAGGCAATTTTCATATTTCCTATTTAATTTCATTTTATGATTATTTAGAAATTTTAAACTATAAGCATGAATACTATCATTTATCCTTAAATGATGAAACGTCAGGTTTAAGTACAATTATCCAATAATAATAATTACTGAAATTAAAATGATATACTTTGATATTTATTCCCCGATGGAGTCAGTATTTAGACAGTGGAGACCAATAGAAGCCATATTCAGAATAGTTGAGGGTAGGAGGGAAATGTTCTTTAATATTAATAGGCTACATGCAGAGCAGGTGCAAACCTATAACCCCTGGAGAGGTATGCACGTGGTTGGATCCTATTGCAGCAACCTTCCATTTCCTCCTAGCCAACAGATTGGTGTAGGTTTCCCAGATTAAGATCGGAAGTTGAGCCAGTCATACACTCTTCTGAAGGAATGTCCCTCCAAACAACTATAGCCAATGGTATTGCATCCTTGGTCTTCCAGAGTAGAGTGGGTCAGAAACTACAATATTGCTGCTAGCTCAAGGCACATGAGATGTCTCCATAGCCTGTGAGATGTTTCTGCATGCCCTGAAACTTTTCCCTTCCCATTTCTGCTATGTGGCAGTAGTGACTAAGTGGATGTGAGAAGGTGAGGCCAGATGGCAGGGAAGTGGATGTGCTCAAATTCATTCATGGAGAAGAAAACTTTGTACAGAGCATTTGTCCTACTCCCCATTAATCTAAATCTATTACATTGAGGAACCTGTTCAGGGACTACTTACCAATATTTATTACCCTTTTTAAAAATAGTAACAGACCCCTCAACTCTTAAATGGGCACAAGATCATTCCCTATCAGTCTTGGAACAGAGTGTTCAGGGTGATGAAATCATAACCAGTGATGCATAAGTGCAGGTAACATGTGGCAGAGATCAAGCTTTGGATCCTCCTTCGTGGTTATTTCTTCTGTGATATACAATAGGGATTTAATAGCTGGAGCATCAGATGTCACCATGAAACTAGACAAGGGCCATTTTTTTTAATTTTTTATTATAAAACTGATGTACAGAGAGGTTACAGTTTCATATGTTAGGCATTGGATACATTTCTTATACTGTTTGTTACCTTTTTATCTTTGAAATTCTTAATCCAGCCATCCCTAAGGTAAAGAACTAAATTCATCCTGAGAAACTAAGTTCCTCAGAATATCATGGCAAAGCCACTTCACCTACTACTGATTTCTGCCATCAAACTTAACAGAAAGAGACACACATATCCAATTTGTTTAACTAAGCGTGTTTTTTTTTGAGACTATTACAGCTGAACCACAATCTTAACCGGATTTTTAATGCTACAGCTCTCAGTCAGCACTGATCCTCTTTTAAAAAATTAATTTTTATTCAAGATGATATACAGAGGGGTTACAATCACATACATATGGTAGTGAGTATATTTCTGGTCATACTTGTTACCCCTTTCCTCATTTTTCTTCCACTTTCCTTCTCCCCAATCCAACCCTCTCCCCCAAATTGTACAGTTGTGAGTATTGCTATTTCAGAGGTTAAATTTTCCAAACCCAGTATTTCTTTTCATCTTCTCTCTTATCATGTTTTCACAAGGATAATAATCAATAGTTTTACTTTTCAATTGTTTTCTTTTACTATCTTCAACTCAAAATGATTATACTTGATTTAATTAGTGAATATAATTGATTTAATTAATCTTTTCCTGCAAATGGGTTGCAATTGCTAGCAATTTAAAAGTAACTTCATTCTTCAATCTTGTCCAATCTTCATTATGATAAAGAAATTGAACTGTCAGCTACAGAACATCTGAGTATAATTATGCTGGAAAATTTTCCTAGCCAGTTCTAAATAAATCCCAAGAAACCATATCTGAATCACTGACTACTGTCTGAATAGGACAATCTCTTTTGGTAATTCCCTTCCTTAGATCATTTAAGTGAATTTTAAATGATTTTTCCTCCTGTGGATATTAGAAGGAAACAATATACCAATTTGACATGTATCAAGTATCAAAATGATTAAAATGTTAAATTCCTGACAAGTGAAAGCAACAAAGATTTCATGCAATGTTTCCGTTATGATCAACTTCTTAAGTATAGTGGTAAATGTTGTAAATTCCCACAGACATAATGAATTGTTGGTAGAAGTGATAAAAAGTAGAAAAGAATAGAGGATTTAAGAAACTTTTTTAAATTTAATTTTATTGTCAAGATGATGTACAGAGAGGTTACATTTACTTACATAAGATAATGAGTACATTTATTGTGGAATATTGTTACCCCCTCCCTCATTTTTCTCCCACTTTCCCTTCCCATCAGCTCCCCACCCAAGTTGTAAAGTTAATTGTCAACATAGTATCTTATGAGTATTGCCTTTGCATTGGCTCCCCCTTTGTCTCACCATTTTGTTGTTCCCTTCCCTTCCTCAATTCAGATAAACATGTATACAAGAATTTCAATAATAATTAAGAGAGTTTTTAAAAATTCACACACTAGACCTATATTCAGTGTTTATTTCTTAAATCTCACAGTGCCAAGACTTCTTTAGATATGATCCAGGAATCACATATTTCCATATTATTTGTTTTCTATTTTTCTCTGTATATTGTGCTTCTGATCGATCACTGGGAAGAGTAAGATAAAACTCAAATTTTAAGTGAAGCACAGTAAAAGGCCCTGCTGAGAGCTATTAGCTCAGTACATGACGTGTGCTCCCAGTTGGAAGCTGAAGGTCTGGTATGAGCACTGTGGCAGTCCTTTATAAAATGAGCATAAAAAGCACCTGTTTGCCTGCTTCATTAAACTTTCCCTAATGAACGCCTCTGGGGAGCAGAACTGGGGAACTTCTTTCCTTTCCTGCTATAAATAGGGAAAGGTATTTAAAAGTTCTCATTTAAATGTGAGTACTGTTATCTGTAACAATTTGCAAGAATGTAATACCCCTCAAGAATATAAATGAGCCAGTACTGCATATATTCATGATAATGACCTACAGCAGGAAGCTAGTTCCTTACACTGTTTTTGCAAATTTTGTTTTCCTACAGAATTAAACTTACAGACCCCTTAAGCTTCTCTATTTAACTCCTGTCCATCTAAATGAATGTGGGGTGGTTGTGCCACTATTTCTTCTGAGAAACTTGCTTGAGCATCACAACTCCCTAGATATATAAACTGACACTCCTTCAAGACTTGTGTAGTTTTTATTTATACATGTGACAACCTGTAATGCAATTTAAGGTGCTTTTTTGCCTCTGTTAGGCAAGCACATGACCAGCACATGTGACCAGCACAGATGCATTTAATAGTAATATGTGGGCCAGCACCACAAACAGATTGTTGTGTCCCTTCATCTTCTATGGGATTGTTTGGAATCTCTATGAACATTCCAGCTCAGGCTCTCTTTCCCATATTAGATCTTTGCTGAATCATTTCTTGGGGCTCAGTGTGTACCTCAGCCCTCTACTCTTGGCACTGAAGTATCCTTGGACCAGCTCATGCACAAACTGGTTTTACAGAAGCGTTCAAATTGCAGTTTGAAGGCAATGTACAAGGTGTGTATAAAGAACTATCAGAACTTCTATTTATCACCATTTTAAAATATCAGTCTTCTAAAATTTCTATTTTGATCATATACATACACAGAATTATGTAGGTATGTAAGCCATTCTATAGAAATATAATTGGAAAACTCAAAATTTTCTTAGATATTTTGATGGCATTGAAAATATATAAATATATGTATATATTCATACACACACATATGAGATTGCCTCCATAAGCAGTGGGATGGAAGTCATAATTTGTCTCTCCTGGTAAAGATTCTTTATTTCAACCAAACTTTAGGCTGTTTCTAGACATTGTCCTAGGTTCTTCTGTACATTTCCTTACAAAATCTTGTTTTCAGACAAACCCAGCTAAATTGAACTAAAATGACGTAAATATGCCCTAACTGATCATACTTGGAAATTAAATACTGTTCCTCATCCCTCACCCATCCCATATTTCATCACTCTGCTCTTTCATCAGCAAGAATCTTAGTGGGTCACAATACACCAAAACTATGATACTAAGCATTTTCTCTTTTTAAAAAATGTTCCTGATTTATCACACATTCTTCCTAGGAAATGACATGATCTCCTAGGACAAGTTCTGTAACCAGCGGTAACAAAGCTAGAGGGCAGTTGGAAATAAATCTGATGGACTAAAAAACAAAGTTCATTTTCATAATGAGAGGTTCGAAAAGAAAAGTATGCATGGTTTGCATAGTCCACAGAGGATATAGATACAAGAAGGGAAATAATGTGAAAGAGTGAAAGGTTTGAGCTATGAAGTCAGAAGGACAGAAGGAAGGACCTCCTGGATTGATTTCATTGCTAGAAAGTTAATTCATAACCAGGATTGTCAGTATCTAGTGGTCAGATTCCTGGAGTTTAAACCAAGATTTCAGCATACACTCAGGAACATGGAAAGATGTCTACTTTCTTACTTATTTACTTGTTTATTTTGGCTTGCCACCTAGCTGTTCCATGAGTAACTTCTTTTTTTTTAATTTTTATTATCAAACTGATGTACAGAGAGGTTACAGTTTCATATGTTAGGCATTGGATACATTTCTTGTACTGTTTATTACCTCATCCCTCATTCCCCCCTCCCCCCTCCCCCTTTCCCTTTCCCCCCCATTAATTGTTCAGTTCATTTACACCAAACAGTTTTGCAAGTATTGCTTTTGTAGTTGTTTGTCTTTTATTACCCTGTGTATTCCCTTTCAATTCACTCCCATACCATCTTCCAGTTCTGATAAGTAAATCTGGGATATTTCAGCATTTTTCTTATGTTTGTCAGTTTAGTCAGAATCCTTGATCTCTAATGTTTCGTCTTAGTAATTGTTCATTCAGTGATCCTAACTCTGTGCTGTGATTATAACTCCTTGTTGTTGTATTTGGAATTGAGACCAATTCTTTCTGGTACTTACTCTTCCCTATTTCAATAATGTTGACTAAAATCTGTTTTTTCTGGAAGAGTTATTAAAGTAGGTAGTGGATGAATGGGAACACCACATGGTATTCAGGAAGGAGAGAAAAGGTTATTCCTGAACTGCTGACCTATGGCCAAGATCACACATGGCCAGAGAGGGGCTCAACCACTGTGGGTCAAGCTTCATCTAGGGCAGGGGCAGGGAGGTGAGGTCAGGTGGATTCAGATGTGGCCTCAGAAAAGAGGGAGGGAACTGCCTCTAGCTGCGACAGTTACTGAGAAGGTACAGGACATAGACTTAAACAGGCAAAGGGCATGTGCATGGAGCCCTCCTGGGGGTAGACCTTACATTCTAGCATTTAATAATTATGAAAAAGGATGTAGACTCTCTCTGGCTACTTCCTGTGGGTTAGGGGCATTGCCATTAAAAGTAAAAGGTCGAAATGTGGCTCCTTCAGGAGAAGGCAAGCAGCAACTGTCCATTGGTGGTACATGTGATTCCTTGAATAAATTCTGCAAAAAGTCTCATGAGGAAGGGGCTGGGCAAAAAAAAAGAGAGAGAGAGCACACAAAAGGAAAAAGGACACGTTTAGGGCAAAAAATCAAAAATTGGATGAGTTGGCTAGTTCAGCTAGTTCTTATCTCCTGTGTTCCAGGCTGTCCTGGAGTTGGTAGAAGACGTTCCTAGATACTTCTGACATCTGGCGACTATGTAGGGGAAATCATGCTAGATTAGGGCTGGATTGGAGAAGGTAAATTCCTGTCCAGTTACAAGTTAGACAAGTATGGACATTAGATGGACAAGCTACTATCTCTTGGTCTCCCAGCTCTAATTAAATTTGAAAGGGCAAGTGTGATTGCATTTAGGATGTGACATCATTCACCTCCTACTCCTATCCATGGTCCTTCATTCCCCAGTCTGGCTGAGTTGCAATTGGAAGTTTTTGTTTTTTTAAGTAACTTTAATGATTCACTTTTTTTTTTGCCAGTCCTGGGCCTTGAACTCAGGGCCTGAGCACTGTCCCTGGCTTCTTTTTGCTCAAGGCTAGCACTCTGCTACTTAAGCCACAGTGCCACTTCTGGCTGTTTTCTATATATGTGGTACTGAGGAACTGAATCCAGGGCTTCATGTATAGGAGGCAAGCACTCTTGCCACTAGGCTATATTCCCAGCCCTAGAAGTTTTAAGTAAAGACCTGGGCACTGTACCTGAGCATTTCTGCTCAAGGCTACTGCCCTACCACTTTGAGCCACAGTGGCATTTCTATCATTTGTCTGGTTAGAGATAAGAGTCTCTTGAGCCATGCATCTAGCCTGGCTCTTTGCTGGTTAGTTGGGAGATAGAGTTTTAGAGGGATTTTTCTGCTTGGACTGGCTCTGAACTTCAATCAAAGGAGTCTTTCAACAAAATCCTTTTTTAAATTTCCAATTAAAGCAATGAGAAGACCAAGAGGACTAGAGCTTACCTGCACCCTGTGAAGAATTGGCCAGCAAATACTCACCAGAATTCTGCAATGACAAAACTTAGTAGATGTGATGAGTTTTAGCACAGATTGGCTTCCTGGAAAACCTGATTTCTGGTGACTCTAACAATGCCTAAGTTAACCAAGTTACTTTAACCAAAGTTCACAAGGGGCTCTCCTGGCTTGCACCTGTTTCACTATAACATAACAACATAGCCAGCCTTTTACATGCCAGGCTGCTTAAGCCTTACAAATCTATGTATTACAGAAAGAGTGTCACACAAGAGTCTTAGTTTTTACAAATCCAAAGCCCTCTTCTACCAGGATTCAGCTGTGTGTGATTGAGTCAGGCAAGAGTCCCATCTACTTTTATCAAGGCAAAAGTAGTCAGAATGGTCCAGGCAGGAGTGAAGCCTTCTTCCAGGTTAGAAAAGATAGACTGGATCTGGGATAGGCTGCATCCCTTGGATGGATTGTCATATTTCTTGCTGTGTTGCCTGCAAATTTCTACACCATCTGGTTAAGGATACCTGAATTCTCCCTGTGCTTTCCTGGTTGCTTTCGCTGAATACACTGGCTTTTGTAGACTAGTGCATACTTTAGATGGATATAGAGGATGACATGCTGGTTTTTCATCATTGTTTAAATCACAGCTAACTTAATCACATACCAATTTTAATAACCTTTATCTTATAAGAATTTAAGACATACTAATACCATTGTCTCCCCACTAGAACCTTCTGAAGCTTCAAGGAAACCATTTTTGTTTCCTCAATTCCCTTTTCCAAGGCTTTCTTCACTAACAAATGACTTGATTAGAGTGCCAGATAATAAGTTTACACAGACACAGATATACGCACATGTAACATACATATACACATACACATTGTGCACATAAGTTTTATAGCATGCAAAAATGAATTTCAGCCATAGACTCTTTTGGAATTCCACCAGTAAATGACATTATTTTGCTCAATATTTTAGAAACATGTGGTTAGTTAGAAAAACAAAATCATTGTCAGCAAACAATTTTTTTCACAGATTATAAAATAGAGAAGCCACATTTTGAGAAACCAGTTCAGCTCCAATGGGGAACTGAAGTGGGATGCCATGGTGACTGGAGAGGGGTCAGGAAACAGGCCACAAACAGAGACACGTGGCATGGCATAAGGGCACCTGAGCTGGTATCATGATGCCAAGATGGTGCCTGTTAAACCTAATATCCACCACATGGTCAACACTAGAGAAAATGGACACCTTTTAGATATCTTTGCTGACAAAGCACATTGGATGGATTGGGCCTCATTAGGTTTCTAGGGCCTGTGAAAAGAGGCAGCTTTGTTAGCAAGGCACATTATCAGAATGGCATGACTTGGAGGTTTATAAAGCAAGCAGGAAGGAGAGAGAGATGAAGATGAAGAGAGGAAAGGAGAAAGAGGAAGAAATAGAGAGATGAGCATGCAGGGATGCACCATGCATGTACCAGAGAGGTAGGCAAGAGATGGGTAGAAAGAGAGCAAAGAGAGCCTGAATGTAAATGACTTCTGACCATTTACCATTCCAACAGCAAAAGCTAAATCTGTGAGAATATTTTGACCAGGCCACATTGCAATCACAAGAGGCATTCCAACTGAGTGTCCCAGCTCAGGCATAACTTGCAGCATCCCAATAAAGGGGAAGGAGGGAGTCACTCTAGTGAGTGAATGAGAGCTTACTAGGCAGAAGGAGCATCCTGACTTCCACCAGTGCCAAGCCCCACAAAGCTAAGCATCCTCCACTATGGAAGTGATCAGGCACAGGGACATAGAAGTTCTCTGGTATAGCACCACATCTGGAGAGACTGACATGATGAAGAACCTGAGAAGCAGTTTCACTCACCAGAGTATAGAAGTGGTGTGGACATGGATGCAGAGACCAGCAATGATATTGGTGAAAGGACTCATGGCATCTCACAGAAGTTTGGTTTGTGGAAAAAGGGCCATTAGGAGTGGGGATCATCCTCAGAACAAAAGGAGAAAAAGGGAGGGGAATTCCACTTGTGCTGACCCAAAGCCCTTTCTGGATCTCTGACACCATATGTAAGAGTTATTAAAGTAGGTAGCTGATGACCAAGAACACCATACGGTGTAGAGAAAAGTTTATTGCCGAATTGCTGGCCTATGGCCAAGATCACACATGGCTGGAGAAGGGCTGAACCACAGTGGGCCATGCCTTATCTACGGGAGGGATTGGGAGGTATGGCCAGGTAGATTTGGATGTGACTTTAGAAAGGGGGGAGGCAACTGCCTCCAGGTGTGCCAATTACCTAGGTAATGCAGGTACTGGGCTCCATCTGCATGAATCCCTCCTGGAGGCAGACCTTACATTTACTGCTTTATCTACTTCCCCACTCTCATTTTGCCTTCACATTGCTAAAGTATTCCCATGCTTAGAAAAGGCAATATTCATCAGCCACCCAAAGACAGTGGTTGTTCTCTTTAATACTCATCCATTTACCAAAGCCTATCAAAAGAAGAGCTCTCCAAACCTTCCTCTCCTGCTCATTCCTAGAACTACAACATTGCTGGTGCTGGCTATGATAGCCTTGATCTATCAGACAGGGGTTTTTTTTTGCAGGGGGAGAGAAGTTGTCTGTAACCTATTTTAAAATCCTTTAATAAGTTTCAGAGCCTCTGAACCCAGTTTTAGTTTCACCTCTGTGTACTGACAGTAGCTACAGCTTCATACTGTATAGTCACTCAGAGAGAACTGCCTTTTCTTCAGTGAATAAATGTAAGACAAAGGCTCCTCTGAGCACTCACACACACTAGTTCTTCTCACTGGATTGTCTGCTCTATCATGTTCTGAAATAAATCCTACTTGTCCTTTGAAAAACAGCTCAATGGTCACAACCAGTAAGAATGTCACACAGTGGTTTCAAGTCATGTATAGTAAGTGTTCAAGTAAATATGCAATATTTTACTGGAGATAAAGTATTGTCATCTTTATTTTCCTTTATAAGTTGGCACATTAGAAGTATTTTTGATTAAACATCAGTCTTCCCATCAATGTGTAAATATCTTGAAAATATAAACCATCCTTTATTTAACAATACAGTTGTATTAAAAATAAGTTGGATATTAGTTAATAAGTGAATGAAAGGCAAATTAAAGTCGAAAGGATTATAATAAAAACCTCGAGTGACAAGCAAGTATTTGTTATATTCTGCTTAAAAATGAATTGAGTTATTCTGGTTTCTTGTGTTTCAAACAAGAGTAAAAGTTGCTACTTTGTCTTAACAAGAAAGAAAGCTAAACAAACTGATAATCAGCAATACTTCTTTTTATTATCTTTAAGTGTTTGTACACTGAATGGCAATGAGTCCACTTTAAAAATGTAATGCACCTTGATAGATGTCACTCCTTTCATCATTCTCCTCCATCCCTCCCAAAACAATCCATACCTTTAATTTTCCTGGTTTCATATGGTATGATTGAATGTTGTGATTGTATTCTTACCCTCTTCCTGTCTTCATTTGGCCTTCCCTCTCTTCTTGACCTCCCCACCACCTTTTCAAGTGCTGGCTTCTTGGTATTCATTTTGTTGGACTGTGAGCTAGTTTCTCTAAAGAATTACATTATTTAAATTCCCCCCTGAAAATACTATACTTTTATAAGTGCATTTGTGTACACTTGCATAAAACCTCAGATGTGTTTACTTACACATTTATAACTTAGGTTTAGCTTCCACATACTAGAGAAAACATGTACATTGTCTCTCTGGGATAACCTCAGTTAGCATAATTTTTCCCAGGGCCATCCATGTTTGTTTTTTGGTTTTTTTTTTTTTTTGCAAATAATGTATTTTGAGAAAAAACTGAAGAAATTAGGAAATGAAAAGACTTCCCATTTCCCTGTATTGGCAGAATTAATATAATAACAATGACAATACTTCCTAAGGCAATCTATATTCCAATGAAATACCCATCAAAATACCAATGCAATTATTCACTTACACAGGCAAATCAATCCAGAAATTCATGTGGAACTACAAAAGGTTCCCATGAGCAAAAGCAATCCTGCAAGTCGGGGGGGGGGGGGGGGGGAGGGGGAGTGCGCAGGGGGAGGTAGTGCAGGAGGTATAACAATTCCAAGCTTCAAACTCTATTAGTATATGTAATGGAAACAGTTTGGGACTGGCACAAAAACAGGCCCAAAAACCAATGAAAGAAAATAGAAGGAGAGAAATAAAGTCATAGACCAACATTCATCTAGTATGTGAAAAGGGAGCCAAAAAAAAACAGGATGGGAAAAAGCCTGTCCAAGAAGTGCACAAACTGGGAAAACTGATATCCAAATTTAACCCTCCAAATCCTGAAACTAAGCTGGCACCCTTGGCTCACACCTGTAATCCTGGCTACTGAGAGGGCTGAGTTCTCAGGATTGTGATTTGAAGCCAGCCCAGGCTATGAATGTCTTTGGTCTCTTATCTACAAAAACTCAGAACTCGGGGGCTGGGGATATAGCCTAGTGGCAAGAGCGCTTGCCTCGTATACATGAAGCCCTGGGTTCAATTCCCCAGCACCACATTGGCACTGTGGCTCAAGTGGCAGAGTGCTAGCCTTGAGCAAAAAACAAGCCAGGGACAGTAAACCTCAGAACTGGGCCTCCTTAGCTCAAGTGGTAGCCTTGAGCAAACACCAAAAGCTCAGGTACAGTGCCCAGCCCCAGAATTAGAACTCTCTCTCTTGCTCTCTCTCTTTCTCTCCCCCCCCACACACAATTTGGGGTTTTTCCTTTAGTTTTCCCTATCATTTGTTTTCTTGGTGGTACACACGACATAGTAAAGCACACTGCTGCTATAACTACTAGTTTATATTTCTAGTTTATATTAACACTATACATAAGATGTTTATGTGGAGAAGAAATTTTTACCTCCACAGTAACAAAAAATTTCTCAAAATTAATCAAGAAAATAGTGAATGGAGTAAAGTATTTAAAGGGTCAAGAGAAAAAAATCAACATAGAATTCTGAGCTCTAACAAATTATTCCTCAAAACTGAAGGACAATCAAAATCTTAGTGTAATGCCTTTGGAAATATTAATTAAAGGTTTCAGAAAGGAAATGATATATGGCACAAATCAAGTCTACCAAAACAGATCAAATAAGGGGCAAATAAGCCAGTAAACTATTATTATTCCCACTTGATCTAGAAGATAATTTTTAAATAACAGTAACAATATACTCCATTAAGTGTGCATATATATATATATATATAATCTTATAGTTTATGTTATATTTGTGCATAAATGAAATGAATGTCAGCAATGATACAAGGAGGAAAAATTATAAATATTTCATTATAAGATTCAAACTACCTGTAAGAAATATAGTTATTGGAAAATGAGTTTATATTAGTTGTAAACATATATTGCAAACTCTAGGGCAGCCACTAAAATAAAGTAAAAATATAAAAAGAGAGAACAAGAGGGAGAAAAAAAGAGAAGAGAATGAAGGAGGAGGAGGAGGAGGAGGAGGAGGGAGAACAAGGAAAAAAGATTTGATATGAAAGAAGATAAATAAGACTGAACATCAGCGAATCACACTTATACTCCTAGCTAATAATTAGGCTAAGATCTGAAAATCAAGGTTCAAAGCTAAATTGAGCAGATAAATCCATGAGACTTATCTCCAAATAACATAAAAAACAGGAATGGAGGCATAGATCAAGTGGTTGAATGCCAGCAATGAACAAAAAATTTCAAGCTGGAGGAGGAGGAAGAGAAGAAAGGTAAGGAGGAGAAAAGAAAAAGAAAAGGAGAGAAATTAGAAATATGTAAAATGCTAAATTACAACTTCAAGTGGCAGAAAAAAAATTAGAACAGCAATAAAGGAAAAGAAAATAGACAAAAATAAAATATAGGAATTGATATGACAAATGTTGATACAGTTATATCATTAATCACTTTTCAAATTCATGATCTAAATATACTAATCACAAAATAGAGTATCAGAATGGATTTTAAAAAAACTCAAGTAGATGATGCCTGTTAAAAAATACACTTCAGAGTCTTTAACTTCCATTTTTGCATTGGGAGCAGGAGATGTTTCTCCTTTTTCTATTTCTCCCTACTTTAACCCTCTTACACTAAAATAAATCTTTGCAATTTTTTAAGACATGGATTAGAAATGAAGAAAAAAAAAAGAACATGCTGTACTAACAACAATCAAAAGAAAGTTATACTAATTTGAGACTGAGCAGATTATAAAGCAAAAGAGTGAAGCACTGTAAATAATAACGATGTCAATTATCAAAGAAGAATAAATCTCCCTAATGAACATAGGCCTAGCAGCTGAATATTAAATAAATTATGTACAAAAATGATACTTTTAGTAAGAAATGTATGAATCTACTGTTATTAGGAACTTCAATGTCCCTCTCCCCCAAATAGGCAGATATAGCAGAAAAGCAGGCATAGTAGACAGTTAACGTCTGTTTGATTCGACAATACATAGTCTTCTCAAGCTCACCTTCATGGACCACAGTCTGGACTACAAAGCATGCCTTATGTGTAAGGATTAGATGTAATACATATTCAACATCATACCAAGCTGAAATCAAACTAAAAGCCAATGACAAAAAAAGATCAAAAATCCAAAATTATTTTGTATTAGTAACATACTTCTAAATAATAAAATGATGAAATCTTTAAAAAATTAAAAATATTTACACTAAATAAAAATAATCATACAGCCAGGAGCTGGTGGCTCATGCCTATAATCCTAGCTATTCAGGAGAATGAGATCTGAGGATTCCAGTTCAATGCTAACCGAGGCAAGAAAGTCCATAAGACTCCTATCTCCAACAAATTACCAGAAAACTGAAAGTGGTGCTGTGTCTCAAAGTGGTAATATGCTAGCTTTCAGCAAAAAAGCTCAGGGATAGTGCCCAGGCTCTGAGTTCAAACTCCACCACCAACATACATACAAACATACATTCGTACATATATACACACATACATAAACAAGTAAGCAAAACTTACAGTATGCATTGAACATAGAGCTGAGAGGGAAGTTGATATTATTTAGTGCATATGATAGAAAAGAAGGACTCACAGTTAATAATCTAAGCTTCAACTTCAGGAATATAGGGAAAGCAAAAATAATCAAACTAAGTAGAAGAATTAATAAAACTTAGAACAGAAATCAATGGAAATAAAAACAGGAAATCAATTTAAAAAATCAATTAAGCCAAAAGCTGATTCTTAGACACGATCAACAAAAATCAGTAATCCTCTAGCTAGGCTAAGAAAAAAACAGAGACTACAAAGAACTAGCATCAAACAAACAATTTTTTAAAAAGGATCACAGGGGGGCTGGGGATATGGCCTAGTGGCAAGAGTGCCTGCCTCATATACATGAGGCCCTGGGTTCGATTCCCCAGCACCACACATACAGAAAATGGCCAGAAGTGGCGCTGTGGCTGAAGTGGCAGAGTGCTAGCCTTGAGCAAAAGAAGCCAGGGACAGTGCTCAGGCCCTGAGTTCAAGCCCCAGGACTGGCCAAAAAATAAATAAATAAATAAATAAAATAAATAAATAAAAATAAAAAGGATCACAGAGTTTAACAGATACCTCATCAAAGAAGGTGAGTCATATACCAAGAGGACACAATCCTGAAAAGATATGTCACAAGATATGTCATCAAGCAAAGGCAAATAAAGCAAAATATAGTTATTTGGAAATCAGTTTAGATTAGTCGTAAATGTATATTGCAAACTCTAGGGCAGCCACTAAAATAAAGTAAAGATATAAAAAATATAAAAAGAGAGAAGAAGAAGGAGAAGAAAAAGAAGAGAATGAAGCAGGAGGAGGAGGATGAAGAACAGGAAGAACAAGGAAAAAAGATTTAATAAGAAAGAAGGTAAATAAGACTGAAATGAACTGCTCATTAGATTGCCCAGACTCTAGAACAATGACAACACCCACAAGGAACAAAAGGACTCTCATTAACTTATGGTAAAAATGAACAACACCATGGCTATTTTGGAAGACAGTTAAGTGGTTTCTTTAAAAATAACTATGTTCTTACCACATAATTCAGCTGTTGTGCTCAGTATTTACTCAATGGAATTGAAATTTTCTATTTAAAAACCTGCACATAGACATTTATAGGAGTTTTTTTCATAATAACCAAATCTTGAAAGCAACTAAGATACCCATAAGTTGGTAATTGGATAAACTATGGAATGTTCACAAAATATTATCCAACACTGAATTTAGATGAGCTACTCAGCCATGAAAAAGACATGGAAGAAACTGAAATGCATAATCAATAAACTAGGAAGTCCAATTTGAAAAGGCTTCATTTTTTATTCCAGCTAGAGCCAAGTCTCTAAATCTTTAGATTAAATATACATGGATTCAAACAACTATAGGTTAAAAGATATAAGGGAAAGAACCAATAGCCCTCTCAAAAAGTGGGCTAAAGACTTAAAAAGAGACTTCTCTGATGAGGAAAAGAGAATGGCCAAAAGACATATGAAAAAGTGCTCTACATCACTGGCCATAAAAGAAATGCAAATCAAAACAACATTGAGATTCCATCTCACCCCAGTAAGAATGTCCTATATCAAGAAAACTAACAATAACAAATGTTGGAGGGGATGTGGCCAAAAGGGGACCCTACTTCATTGTTGGTGGGAATGTAAACTGGTTCAGCCACTCTATCAAGCAGTATGGAGATTCCTCAGAAGGCTAAACATAGAGCTCCCCTATGAGCCAGCAGCCCCACTTTTGGGCATCTATCCAAAAGACCACAAACAAGAACACACTAGAGCCACCAGCACAACAATGTTCATCGCAGCGCAATTTGTCATATCCAGAATTTGGAACCAACCCAGATGCCCCTCAGTAGACGAATGGATAAGGAAAATGTGGTACTTATACACAATGGAATTTTATGCCCCTATCAGGAAGAATGACAGTGCCCCATTCGTAAGGAAATGGAAGGACTTGGAAAAAATTATACTAAGTGAAGTGAGCCAGACCCAAAGAAACATGGACTCTATGTTCTCCCTCATAGGGAGCATAGGGAGCATAACTAGCACAGGTTTAGGCTAGTCACAGCAGAGGATCACAACAGCCCAATAGCCCTTATGAAAACAAAAGATGATGCTAAGTGAAATGAACTCCATGTTATGGAAACGAATGTCATATCACTGTTGTAATTACTTTCAACATGTGATGTGAAACCATAGCTTATATTATTGATGATCCTCTTGTATCCCCTTCCTATAGTTGTACCTGCACTATCTGTGTATCTTATCTGAGTACATTGGAAACCGTGTATACTGGTATTAGAACTAGGAAATAGAAAGGGAATACCAAAATTGAGAGACACGGGGTAAAAAAAGACAAACGACTACAAAAGCAATACTTGCAAAACTGTTTGGTATAAATGAACTGAACAACTCATGGGGGGGTGGGAAAAGGGGCTAGGGGTGAATGAGGGAGGAGGTAACTAACAGTACAAGAAATGTATCCAATGCCTAATGCATGAAAGTGTAATCTCTCTGTACCTCAGTTTAACAATAAAAATTTAACAACAAAAAAGATATAAGGGAAAAATAAATTATGTCTGTACTGAACATGTACAGATTGTGATCTTGTGATCATTATTTCCTAAGTACAATAGAATTACAACTATTATGTATCATTTGCATTATATATATATATATTTGTGTCTATATATGTGATAAGTAATCTAGAGATGATTTAAAATATATGTGAGTACATTCAAAGGTCACAAGCAAATACTATGTCAGTTTACAAAAGAGATTTGAGCATCATTCTAGACCCAGACTCTCTCTGGTACCAAGCAAAGAGCAAGGGACTAGTGAGCCAGGCTTGTAATCCTAGCTACTCAGGAGGATGAGATCTCTGCTCAAAGCCAGCCCAAGCAGGGAAATCAATAGATTCTATAGAGAAGTTAAGCATTCATGGACAACCAGGAACCCAGGTTCTTCCAAAATGCATATCTTTTTTTATAAATCCTTCAATTCTCAATGATGTTAACCATTCATAAAGTTTTGAGATCTCAACTAAACTTGACAAGAAATCTCTGTCCTTTCTCCCGTCCCCAAAGTTTGCAGAATTATAGAGCTCAAATGACCCAAATGACATTTAGCTGTCAATGTTCCCGACAAATCTAGCCTGAATTGCTTGGTCTCTTATTTCCATGATCTGGAGTGATAGAGAGGGCAACAATTAGTCATTGCTTTAGGTGGCTTAGAGCCTGAAATAGAAATCATCATAGCTATAAAGATAATTAATATAAATAATAGTCCAAATATGCTGGTATCTGTAATTTTTTAAATGAGTAACTATATTTTTCTAGTAGGGCAGGTGAGCATCGAGCTCATATTAACATCATCATATGTTTAATAGCTTAACTTAGCATCTGGCGCCTTGGCTGTCAGCCCCCCCAGGGAGAGAGATTAAAAATGGGCCACATCTGCAGCTAGCAATAGCCAATTGAAGCAGTCATGCTCTAAAACACAAAGACATTCAGGCCACATTACATGATGCCAGGATGCTAGTCATCACTTGTGATAGATCCAGTGCACGATAGGTTATTCTACATTCATCTAAGAAGAGTAAAGTTGAACTTCTGAAACAAACCTTGTGCAGTGAAATGTAATAGAGTCTGACAATGCCTTGTCAATCCATTCCCTAATTCTTAAAACTTTAGCTTCAACAGTGGTATTATCTGTGCCATACAAGACAAGAGAAAAACAAAAGATTTAGATTTTTTTATCATATGTAAAGATTTTCATTCACACTACTATTATATGTTTTATAGCATGATGTTCTGAAAACAAAGTGGGTTGATTTTTCAAATGTAATGAAGAAATTTTATAGGCATAAACCCTGAATATAGATAACATACAAGAAAGAGCCCAGGAGGGGGCAACAAAATCACAAAACAGCAATAAAGACAATGCTTTTGGCCAGTAGATGGTGCTGCAATCCATCATTGTTAACCAATTAGAGATTTAAGAACTACTTGCCTTTTCCTGCTAACTTACCTGTGATTTCCTGTCTGAACTTCCCCTTTCCTTATAATTTGATGCATTATATCTATCCCTGCCCAAATGTTTTTAATCAAAGGCCAATAACTTGATAGAAATTGTTAAATCTGCAAGGATTAATTGGTTAACATTGCTAACAATGTGATCCATCAAAATGTTATACTAAATATGCTCCAAACTTTGTGGACTATTAAATAAATGCATTTAATCTCTGGAAAAAATATATACTTTTGAATTTTTCACAAGAACCATACTTGGATGTGTGAAGTAGAAGCAATTTGGTATCCAGTTAAGATTGATTTCTAAAAGTATTAGGGTACAATTTCTTTTACTATACCACTAATGGACACTTGGAAATGGTAGCAATTTAGTACAAATAGAACTATGTCATTTTACAAAATGATACATCATTTATTTTTCATGAATGGAATTGATCATACTAACATGAATCTTATGTATTCTTATGCTCACAAAGCACTAACTTATGTGCACAATGTACTAACTTAGACGGAGTCTCTGACCATTTTAAACACTGCTCTCTTTTCATATAAAACAATTTCCTATCTCTGGAACTGATAAGAGGGTCCCAATACAATAAAGTGTTCCAGAAAACCATTAGATACTTATAACACTGGAACTAGATTAATAATGCTACAACTTAAACTAGTTATTTCCCAATACCAGCAGCGTATAAAAATCTTTTCTTTCATTGACTTAGACACAAGAATACAAAGAAGAAAATAAATCTTACAAAGTGTATTAAGTTAGTAATACACAAACACTATTCAAACCCAGGTCTTCAGATAGTTTTCTTTGTATATTTTAGATTATCTGCTTCAGATCCAAGATTTCTTCTGTTTGTGCACTTGTCAATTCATTCTTATTTTCTTCCTGATTTCCAAAGGCATTTCAGGACAGGACCTACATCAGGCACTGAGCATCTTTAATGTAGAAAATAAATGATGTTTTCTGTCAAGAAGCATAGAACGCAGACAGTGAACATTAGACAGACAGTGTGTGATTCTCATTGTTATAAGTGTGTCGAGTAAAATAACAAAAGACACAGAATGGCCAGTCAGAGAACCTGTTTGAAATCATAGGAGAAAGAAATTGAACAGTGAAAATGGCCCAGTGATAGGAAAAAGACTGTGTGCATACACATGTGCATGTATATGCATTTAAAGTATATGAATGTGTACAGGTATACATGTAATTTGTATGCATTGTGCATATGCATGTGTTTGCACATTGTGAGTGAATCTATATTTATTTGTATGTGTATTATTGCAGTGTGTGAATATGTATGCATATATGTGTGCACATTGATGTATGGATGCTGTGTATCTGTGAATATAATGATATATGTATATTTGTGTGTATATATGTATTTATATGTATGTGTGTGTGAGTGTGTGTGTGTGTGTGTGTGTGTGTGATGGACAGTGAAAGAGAAAAAAAGTGACAGTCTTAAGGTACAATGTTTTCTTACTATCGTAGAAAGCCCATTCCTTTTTAGTAAAAAATAATGTTTAATTGTTACTTTGTCATAATGGTCATGTGTGTTAATATGTATTTTTCTTGGTCAAGTCATCACTGAGTTACTATACGCTGGGTTGCTCCGCTGGGAATTCATTATTTTCCATTTGTAGTTCACAGGTATCCTGGAGGTACATTGCTACTTTTCATCATTCCACACAAGATCTTAGCATTTATTAGTGCATCTTAACTCCAATATTTGAGCAGATTTTTTTGCATTGTGGTGACTATTTCACTTTTCCCTCTACATTTATTAATTTAAATTCTACTGTGTAGAATAGCTGTCTGAACCTGTATCCATTCTCTCATATGTTCAATTACATATTTATATTAGTAATGACTCTTGGAAATTTAATTAATTCATGAGCTGAAATGCAATAAAATAATAATTATAATATTTACTATAATGATTATGATTATTGTTTTGCTTAAATAAGTCCCGTGTGGGACATTAGTTTCTTCAGGTTGGGCTCCTGTGTTTCACTGATCATCCAATGTCTTTTTTGAGCATTGTTGTTTTCAGTGTTACACATTTTCAAGGTCCATCACTTTTCCTAGAAGTCCTTGTACTTTTTGGATAAGAAAAGTCATTCTAAATTCACAGTACATATTAGATCCACCTATGAGCTTTTGAAATTTTTCATGTTCTGCTGAATCTGAATTTCAGAAACTTTAGTGGACAGATATCTGAATTTTCTATGAAACTATACATGTAAAGTTGCACATTTTCATACTGTCTGTGCTATTCCAATGATATAGAAAAAGCAAAGCTACAATGTCCACTCTCATCCAACCACTGTTAGCCCTGCAATGGGCAAATCTAATACATTTTCTTTCCCATACTCTAAGCTTCTTACCCAGATCAGCAAATAGTCTTTTCTGACCAAGAACTAAGGCCTGGACAGAGAAGATGGGCCATACTTGGAGAAAGCTGAAAAAAATTGATAACAAAGAATAATTGCTAATTTTAAAAGCAAAGGAATTGAACTGGTCACAGTAGCATACACCTGTGATTTCAGCTATTTATTTGGGCACTGGAAAGAGGAAGACTGTAGTTTGAGGTCAGCATGTACAAAAAGTTAGTCAGATCTTATCTCAAAGAACAAGCTGGTTGTTGTTATTTATATCTGTAATCACATATGCAAGAGGCATAGTTAGAAAGATACACCTGCACAAGCAATCACTTGGTAAGGAAGTGTGACAACCTATCTGAAAAAATAAAACAAAAAGGATAAGGCACATGTCTCAAGTGATAGAGTATAAGGCACGGAGTACTTTAAAAAATAACAACAAAAGAAAAAGTGGTAAAGAAACTAAAAAGTAAAAATAAACCCTGGAGGTGGGTAAGTTATTTATGAAGAGAAAAATAAGCCTTCTCTCTGTATGAAGGAAAACTACATGGAAGTTTAGTAGGATATCTATAGACCCCCCAAATCCAATCCTCTCTGATGTCTTATAAATTATTTAGCATCCAAACAACTTTTCAGATATTAATGGAACAGCATGCCTGCTATTTTTACAGTTCCGTGTAGAAAAATACAACTTTTATCCCTGTCCAAATGTTGACTTCACATCTTTTTCGTAAAAGAACCTACATCCTTCCACCTCCTCGGATGCCCTTTAGCTATGTTTTATTCAGAAAACAGAACTAAAGCAACACCACTACACTCTCCTTATCCCACTAAACAACATGCAGTCTACTCAAAACTACAATCATACTCCTTTTCAACCTTATTATTACAAATATAGTTTCTTTCTTCCTGTTAAAAGTCAATACTCTGGGCTGGGAATATGGCTTAGCAGTAGAGTGCTTGGCTAGCATGCAAGAAGCCCTGGGTTCAATTCCTCAGCACCACATAAACAGAAAAGGCCAGAAGTGGCGCTCTGCCTCAAAAGGTAAAGTGCTAGCCTTAAGCAAAAAGAAGACAGGGACCATGCTCAGGCACTGAGTCCAAGCCCCAGGAGTAGCAAAAAAAAAAAAAAAAAAAAAAAAAGTCAACACCCCTCTCTCATCCCCAAATGTTTAGATTTCTACATCTTGCTGACTAGTTTCTGTTCTGCTAAATTAATCATCCAAGAAAAGCATTGATTAATTCATTCTTCATTCATTCATCCATTTAACAGAATTTATCATGCACCAGGCACTGAGGATTAATAAACCACAAAAGATATGGGCTACATTAAATAGTTCAAGTCTAATTTTAGAGACAAATCTATAAACCAGTTAGCAGTATTGTGCAATAAGTGTGAAAATATGGTGTGAATGCAGTCAATAGTAGCATAATGAGAACATTTTCTCATTCACTCTAATTCCAGTTGTGAGTCATATTATTCATTTGCTCTAAAATGCAATGAGTCTCAGTTTCATTTCTTTTTGCACACAATAATGAGAATGGTTCCTTTAAAAAATAATTCAATATTAAAATTTCCCATCGCTCTTCAGAAGGATATTCAGGGAGCAAAATTTCTTAACCTCTTTAAGAAGACCTACAGATGGCTGGCACCTGTCAATCCATTTAGCCTCTTGTTACTGTTTCAAAATATATCCTACACAAATGAACTGGATAGATGCTTAGAAACTTCTTTAAAGAAAAATGTCTAAACATACAATATTATTCTCTTCACCTGGAACATTTGTAGGCCTTTTTTCTAGTTAACTTTTAACCCATGGGATGATATTTGAAACAAGAAGACTTTCCTATTTTCCCTGAATCATACTGGGTACCACTGTTGAGGGATTCTGTAGGCTCTCACACTATATCATCTCCCTCTCTAACACCTTTTATTGTGACTCCTTGTTAGTTGCTCAGCTGGTTTTCTTTGGGAGATGAGGTTCTAAGAAGGCACAGACTTTTGTTCACCACTGTTATCTTAGTGCCTAGTCTACCATTTGGAATGTATCTGTTGATCACCCAGCACATCTTTGATGATAGAGATTAATGGCCAGGAATTTTCTAGGCTTGTTCATGTGATAGGATAGGTAAGCATGTTATAAGAATTTAGTTGGGAAAGAAGGAAAGGCCTCATAATAATGGTGCGAATAAATGTAAAGGAGAGGAGCCCAAATGAATAACACATCTTCAGGGAACTGGCAAGAGCTCTCTGATGCTGGATACCAAATAAGGAGCTGGGCAGAGAAATGGGTTTCAGGCTGGGAAGAAGGGGAACTAGGACAGTAATCCTCTCTATGACCAACTAAATCTTTAGACTTTACAGTGTGTCTTTAAGGAAGGGCAGGAAAGATTTAAACCCCTATAATGTTGCTAATGAGGAAAACTTAGTGAACTATTTTGCACAATATTCTATCCCTTCTCTCATCCAAACCTGAAGATAAGCCCAATAAGATTGATAGGTCTTAGACTGATGCCTGGCACCTAAAACATTTAACATCCTTTAGGGGCCAGAGAGTGGAAGATGGTAAAGCACATTCTGGATGTCTAGGAGAAGGCCAGGAACCAAAATATAGATGGAAGAGGATTGGGGAAACACAGGGTACAGTTCTATCTGTGTCAACTTCCCACTCTGCCTTGGCCTCATTAGTGCCCAGGATTACTTGACATTGAAGTAGCATTTTGATCATAGCATCTGCCAGAAGCAAAAGGACAAAAGTATGCATCCAAAAGCATGGAGAAAAAAGGTAGTAACATAAAGGATAAACCTAAGTCCCTTATTCTCAATGCTTTACAAATCCATGAGCAATGGAATGTGGAGAAAAGAGGCAGTAGTATAAATGACAAACCTGTGAGTACCTTATTCTCAATGCTTTACAAATCCATAAGCAAAGCATGTGAGTGTTTTTTGTTTGCTTGTTATGGTTTTCTTTTTCTGCTGGTCCTGTGGCTTGAACTCAGGGCCTGGGTGTTGTCCCTGAGCCTCTTTGTGCTCAAGGTTAGCGTTCTACCACTTAAGCCACAGTAACACTTCCAGCCTTTTCTGAGTAGTTTCACTGGAGGTAAGAGCCTCATGGACCTTTCTGTCCAGGTTGGCTTCAAACTGTGAACCTCAGATTTCAGCCTGCTGAGTAGCTAGAATTACAGTTGTGAGCCACAAGTGCCTGGCTTGGATGTGGCTTTTTGATAAGATCAAGTACTAGTAGAAACATTTGTATGTTTACTTGGAGTAAGGGATGATCAAGAGTGAGGGAAGAGAAGGAATGATTTGAACTTAGATATATGCCTACAACTAACCATCCATAAAAGACCTTCATTTCCAAATCCTAATTCGACTCCAGACCCCAAACCTAGGACTTAGGGATTATTTCCTCCCTGAACTTATCATCATTAGTAAATAGTGGTTCATAGGTCTGGCCAGTCACTGTAAAAGCAGAACTTGAATAAATGGAACAGAGGTAACAGAACTATAGAACAAAGAGAGTAAATATATGAAATAACCATTGGCTTTCAGAAAGATATGGGTATATGAAGTAAGTAAAAAGCCAATTGGTGATTGTGTAATGGAAACACAGAGATTGAATAATAAAACAGTAGATGAACTTTAAACATTAGTAGACCTAAAGAGTAATTTCAGAAGCTAAAATAAAGCAACTCTTTAGATGGGAGTGAGCAAGAAACAAAGAGAAAAAGGAAAGTTTGGAGATAAGACACATGAGGACTAAAATAATAAAAGTGTTAACAATAGGGAGAAATTATGACTAGGATTATGTGAATAAATAATGAAAATGTGTTCCTAAAATTAGAGAAAAATAAAATGTCTCAGAGTGGAAGTAGTGTAATGTTATAAATAAATATGAGAAAACAGAGCTGGAGGCAATGCTTACAGACTAAAGTATTTTGAAAATTGCAATTCTAGGCTGGCAAGAGTGAACACAAAGAGAAGCAGGCAAAGGACAAAGGAAGCAAGTGCAGGTGGTAGGTTTTCAAGTTTGCCAGAGCTACATTCACACACACACACACACACACACACACACACACACACACACACGATGGAGAAGGACAGAGAGAATGAGAACTTAGTACCATCGAGAGAGAGAGAGAGAGAGAGAGAGAGAGAGAGAGAGAGAGAGAGAAATAACCACAGCTGTAGGCTCAGTAATATTTACTTTATTCCAGACAGGTAAGTGTTTTAGAGAAGAGGAAATGAGAAGGACATATCTAACAGCTCCTCCTTTTCTGCTCATGCTAAGTCAAAGCTTTCTCTGAAGCATAGTGACTTCCCTGAACTCTGGCTATCTCTAGCTCAGCTAGATGGCACTTCTCAAAGTAACTCTGGGCTTCCTCCAAGCTTGCAAGTACTTGGGCAAGCCCTTGTGGTAGGTGTGTAATCTGGTAGGAGGGATGCTGGATCAGTGGAATTAATATTTTCTGTTATAGCAAGCAAAGAATGATAATCAATGGAAAAATAAACCCATCCAGATTCAAAACTGAGGAAGGAAAAGAGTAGGAGACAGTGACTTGATCTCAGCGAAAATTTTCTCAAATAATTTTCTTATTTAAGACAGATGCATAGATATTGATAAGAATTAGAGTTAATAAGGGAAAAGACCAGAGGTTTGAGTCTGCATATTTAGGGAATATACATCAGATGAGTAAAATTTGAAGGTGTAACATTCAAAGATGCAGAAGGATGTGATTTGTTCAGAGGAATGAGCAAAGCAAACAAACACAGAAAGAAATTATGGAATTTAATCTCACCCCAGTAAGAATGTCCTATATCAACAAAACTAACAATAACAAATGTTGGAGGGGATGTGGCCAAAGGGAACCCTACTTCATTGTTGGTGGGAATGTAAACTGGTTCAGCCACTCTGGCAAGCAGTATGGAGATTCCTTAGAAGGCTAAATATAGAACTCCCCTATGACCCAGCAGCCCCACTTTTGGGTATCTATCCAAAAGACCACAAACAAAATCACAGTAAAGCCACCAGCACAACAATGTTCATCGCAACACAATTTGTCATAGCTAGAATCTGGATGCCCCTCAGTAGATGAATGGATCAGGAAAATGTGGTACATATACACAATGGAATATTATGCCTCTATCAGAAAGAATGGCATTTCCCCATTTGTAAGGAAATGGAAGGACTTGGAAAAAATTATACTAAGTGAAGTGAGCCAGACCCAAAGAAACATGGACTCTATGGTCTCCCTTATTGGGAATAATTAGTACAGGGTTAGGCAAGTCATAGCAGAGCATCACAAGAGCCCAATAGCTATACCCTTATGAACACATAAGATGATGCTAAGTGAAATGAACTCCATGTTATGGAAACGATTGTTATATCATAGTTGTAACTACTTTCAATGTCCCATCTGTATCTGTAGCTTCTATTATTGATGATGTTCTTGTATCACCTTCCTGTGGTTGTACCTACACTATCTATGTAATCTTATCTGAGTATATTGGAAACTGGGTATACTGGCATTAGAAGTAGGAAATTGAAAGGGAATACCAAAATTGAGAGACACAGGGTAAAAAAAGACAAACAACTACAAAAGCAATACTTGCAAAACTGTTTGGTGTAAGTGAACTGAATACCTGGGGCGGGGGAAGGGAAAGGGGGAGGAGGGAGGGGGGTATGAGGGACAAGGTAACAAATAGTACAAGAAATGTATCCAATGCCTAACGTATGAAACTGTAACCGCTCTGTACATCAGTTTGATAATAAAAATTTGAAAAAAAAGAGAAATTATGGAATTAAAAATCCCCCATAGGATGGCAAAGTTAAGCCCAAAGGAGCAATTTCTTTGTATAAAAATTCAAATTCTATTACAATGCTATATGAATTTTATAAAAAGCTGGTTATTGGCACAAGAATAAGCCTGAGACCAATGGAATAAAACTGAGGATCCAGAAACGAACCCTCAGACCTATGACCACTTAATCTTTGATATAGGGGCTAAAAAAAAATGGATGGAAGAAAGACAGCCTCTTTAACATACAGTGCTGGCAAAATTCGTTAAACACCTGTAACAAATTAAAGCTAGATCCTTGTATATCACCCTCCACCCGAATCAATTCCAAGTGAATCAAAGACCTCAAGGTAAAAGCAGATACTCTGAAAACATTGCAGGAAGGAATAGGAGAAACACTTGGGCTCCTTGGACCATAATGAAACTTTCTTAATAAAGGCCCAGAAACACAACATATCAAAGAAAGGTTGGACAAATGGGATTGCATCAAACTGCAGAGATTCTGCACTGCAAAGGACATAGCTTCCAAGATAAGTAGAAAGCCCACAGATTGGGAGAAGATATTCACTGGCCATCCAACAGACAAGGGCCTCGTATTTAAAATATACTTAGAACTCAAAAAATTAAGTTCCCTTTTACTGTATTTTCCCCCATTTTCCATTCATTCTGTGCCCTCCTCCCAGCTTCTTTCAGATGTGCACCTGTATACTCCTTGTGTAAAGTAAAGGGTATAGTTTCTCTAAGATTGATTAAAATAAATCTCTTTTGCTTCCTTATCTTTGGTGTTCTTTACAGCCTGGATATTAAAGAATGTACATATGAATTTATGTACATTTGAATTAGTGTTTGTGTTTCAGTGGACACTGATGAAAACAAACTAAGCAACTTAAGGGCAGCAAGGAAGAGGGAAGAAATTTGAGAAAAAGAAAGAAAAGATTACACTAAGCAAAAGAAAAGAGATGTATATGTATGTATCCCCCTATCTGGAAGGAATTGTTTTACAGTTTATAATCATAGAGTGCATAAGCATTGCAGACTAGAGTGACAATGTACATCAAGGGTAATTTTTTTTATTTCTGAAAAAATAATGAAGAATGAAAGGCTGAGGGGCTGGGGGAAGGGAAATGGAGATAAATGAGGAAAGGGATAACAGGTATAACAAGAAATGTATATGCATTCACTACCTTAAGCATGTAACTAACCCCTCTGTACATCATCTTGACAATAAAAAGGAATTACAGTTTGGTATTAACTTTAAAAAATAAATAAAAAAATTATGCACAATGAAGAAAAATTAAGTTCCCCTAAACAAATCCTCAAAGAAACAACTGCCCTCTTAATAAATGGGCTAAGGACCAAAAAAGAGAGTTCTCTGAAAAGAAGATGAGAATATTCAAGAGACACACTAAGAAGTGCTCAGCATCACTAGCCATAAAAGAAATGCAAATCAAAACAACATTGAGATTCCACCTCACCCCAACAAGAATGTCCTTTATCAAGAAACTAATAGTAACAGATGGAGGAGAGGATGTGGGAGTGTAAACTTATTCAACCACTCTGGAAAGCAGTATGGAGGTTCTTCAAATGTCTAAACATAGAACTCCCCTTTGAGCCAGCTGCCCTGTTTTTGGACATCTACCCAAAAGATTACAAGCAAGACCACACTAAAGCCACCAGCACAACTATATTCATTGCAACACAATTTGTCATAACTAAAATATGGAACCAACCTAGATGCTCCTCAGTAGATGAGGATCAATAAAATGTGGTACATATACACAAGATGGATCAACAAAATGTGGTACATATACACAATGGAATTCTATGCCTCTATCAGAGAGAATGACACTACCCCATTCATAAGGAAATGTAAGAACTTGGAAAAAATGTACAAAGTGAAGTGACCCAGACCCAAAGAAATATAGACTCTATGGTTTCCCTCATTGGTAATAATTAGTATGTGTCTTGGACAGTCCTAGCAGAAGATCGCAATAGCTCAATAGCTGTGTACATATGAACACATAAGATGATGCTAAGTATAATGAACTCCAAATTATGGAAATAAGTGGTTTATCATTGTTGTAGTTATTGTCAACATACCATGTGAAATTATGCCATTTTCATTTGTCCTTCTTCCTAACGGTTTTACTCCTGATGTCACTGCACTGATTTGGGTACCCTGGTTATTGTACATACGTTTATTGGAACTGGGGAAGGGAAGGGGAACATCAAAGTGGAGAGATAAAGGATAAAAGGTGAACCAATGTAACAGCAATACTTATGAAACTAATGCTGAAATCCAACTCTACAACTCATGGGGGGGGGCTGGGGATGGGGGAGGGAGGAAGAAAAATAAGGGCTGAGATAACAAGTTGGCTAAGAAATGTACTCACTACCATATGTATGAAACTGTAACTCCTCTGTATATCACTTTGACAATAAATAAAGAATAAATTTTTAAAATGCTCTATTCATTAAAAAAGTAACCAAATATGATTCAGATATTCTCAAATTGGAAAAAGAAAAGGACTAGGAATATGTTGCCTATGACAAAAATATTTCACATAAAAGAATGAGAGATTGAAATCAATTAAAAATGAAATTTTTCTCTCCAATTATTTATTTCTGAAAGTGTAAACTTAGTGGTCCTTTGTATAATAAAATGCCACACTATATTGGGGGCCCAGGCATGTCCCCACTATTCCTGGCTTCCCCCAAGCTCACAGGTGGTAGAGAAAACACCAAGAAATTTGCAATTTTTAATTAAAAATAACATGCTGAGACTTATTAATTACTATCACAGAGGCCTAATACTACAGGAGTTTAATATATATTAAACGGAAACTAAACATTCATACAAAATTCTAATAAACTCATTTCGGCAGAAAACAGCTTTACTCTTTTTTTCTTTTTGTCCAGCATCTGTTTCCTTTCCCCAAAGGTAACTTAAAATGAGTAATAATAATAACAACAATAAGAATAATCTTTTCATTCCTCTAAGGCAAATTTGAAATGAGTAATCATCATGGTGGTTAACATTTATTGGCTCCATGCCCTTACAGTGTTCCAGGTGTTATCCCAAGTATTTTAACACATATTTACTCTTACTCTAATAAGAGTCCTACAAGACTAGATACTGCCATCCTCTCACTTGAATGGACAAAGATGACAAGGCACTAGTGTCAATGTCTATAAGCTAGTAAGTACAGGTCCTGCTGCCAGGTAATTTGGCCCTAGTTCTTACCCCCATACTGACTGCTGCTGCCAATGAATTTACAAATCTTGCTTTAATTCTCACTTACGTAAGTCTGTAGTGCTCTCAAATGTGGTGGTTGTTTTTACTTCTGAAGATGTTCATTGAAATTGTGGTGTGTTATTCCTGCCCTCCATTATTGTACCCAAAGAATTGACCTCCTTTCTCTCTAAAGTCTCAACTTTGAAATCTACACAACCTGTGTTGCTTTGTGGAAGTCAAATATGTGCATCAACTAGATGTGTCTTTGATCATTTAGGATGGTCTCTCTTTTCCTTGAATGGCTGAATCTAGATTATAGTCATTCCAAAATATTCCTTCATCATGTGTTTGGGTGGTTTCAGTCACCTCCTACTCCTTCCAGCTCCCTGTTCTGCCAGTTCAGCTACTTGCAATGCCTGTAATAACACAGTTCCCATCAGATCTCTTTCCCTCACCACTACATCCATACAGTCATAGATTCACCCGTAGTTGCACTTTCTTCATAATCTCACTTTCAAGCAATCTCCACTCTGCTTGTTGCCCCTAGGCTCTAGACTCCAATTACTTTTCAATCCTTCTTGGATCTGAGTTATTTAATCTGAACCCCTATTTCTTCCTGCCATTTCCTTCTGTTTTAAGTTTTTTCTTGCCAATATGAGATTATACAGTTGTTCTTATAAGTACCACTTTGTATTTGTCTGGAATACTCTTGTTTATGGATTTCATTTGGCAAGTTCCAATCCTCTTAAAAACAATTCCCTTATTTATTGACTTTATTTATTCCAAAGCTGTACTCACAAAAGTGTCTGTGGCTAGTGAAAAATACAGATATATGCTAGGTATAAATTTAACTTCATGTGGTCTCAGTCTGTTCATTTTTCCATTCTCCTAAAACTATAGCATTTTGTTTCCTCAAACTTCTAACAATTTGGCCTTTTTGGATTTCCATTGTATTGAGACAAAACAAATACCAAAAATCTTGACAGGAAGGTCCATTATCCTTTACATCCTGAACTCTTCTCTCTTTGCTGTTAACTGCAGATAACCTGCTAAGGCTCTGGATTGTTTATACATTGGATTCAAGTTGTTCCATCACAGCTAATGACATTCTTCTAGAAACTTATTATTTCTCTTTCCAATTCAATTTCTTTCTTTCTGCATCCCATGACTATAAAAATACACATGATTATTAAAAGAAATAGATGAAATCAGCTGCAGGTGACTCAAGTCTAGCAACTCAGGAGGCTGAGATACAAGGATTACTGAAATCAGCTCAGGTGAATCTGAGAGATTCTCATCTGCAATTAACTAGCAAAACGCTGGAACAGGAGGTATGGCTCAAATGGCAATGCACCAGTATTGAACTAAAATCCTAAGGGAGAACACCCTCATCCTAATTCATGCAACAGTACCAGCACACACACACACACACACACACACAAAAGACAACAGCCAGAGTGGTCCTCTTAGAAAGGAGATTAGATCAAGCCACCTCACTGATGAGAGCTTTCCAATGGCTCCAATCATCTAAGTCCCCTGTTGACTACATGCTGCCTTTGGGTATTCATCCCTCTCAACCCCTTTCACACACACAAAACTCTAGGCATTATATTGTTTCTATATCATGGGAGAGAAATGCTTACATTTGTGCCTGATATTACGAATACCTACAACATTTTCCAAAACATCTTCTCTCAGTCACTCAAACATCTTATGTTCACCAGAGTGACTCTGACAAGCACCATCTCAACCTGTGTTTCCTATCACCTGCATTTGCTTTATATATGTGTGTTTTCAAGTCTCCTCCACATAGAATATGACTCCTCAAAAGCAGAGTGCTTGTGTAAAGCAGGAGTGAACTGTGGAACTGGCATGCATTAGATATTCAGTAATTACTTGCCAAATAAATCTGTCCAGCTTGGGAAGCTAACTGCTCTGGCCATAGCCTATGAGGTGTTATCCTAAGAAACAGAGTAAGTAGATTGTTGTTGGCCATACAATTTAAGACTTTACTCTTTACCTTTTTGTTGGAGATTAGCCCATGATTCAAGTGGGGAGATGAAATTCGGATGAGACTAAAATATATTCTAACACTTGGCTTAAAATAAACTATAGTGGGATTTA
Source organism: Perognathus longimembris pacificus (assembly GCF_023159225.1). NCBI lineage: Eukaryota > Metazoa > Chordata > Mammalia > Rodentia > Heteromyidae > Perognathus > Perognathus longimembris. Next base: position 67,242,281 of record NC_063164.1, read on the forward strand.
CATTTCTTGAATCACCCTTAGTCTAAAACACTGTCTGCCTGCAATTAAATATTCTTTCTCACTCTTCTGATTCTTTGAGACCCTGAATCATCATAGCTCCTATGAGATAAGGATGGGTGGCAGTACCAAAATATTTTTCAAATAACTGCAATCAAACAACATAATTCAGGATAAAAAAGGAAACATATTAAAAGTATAAAGGAGTGTCACCTAAACCCACATAAAAATCCCTGTCCTTCTAAATTGATAGCTTGCTGAATCCAAACCAATAGCTAATAGAGTAAATCTGGGCTTCTTCCTATGATAACTTTAAAAGCCAGAGAAGAGAAAAAAGGCCTTTTAGCCATACTCAGGTTAGAGAGTCAAAACTTTGCATTGTTATACCCTTGAGAAAGTAAGAAAAGAAATAGTTGTACACACACATGCACACATAAACACACAAAGAGAAAAACATTAGATGCTAAATTTTCATATATAAATATGTATACAACTAAATAACTGTCCTCAAGATAGTCATTTATTTACAAAAGTTTTCTAAATATATTATCTATGATTTTTCTTTACTATCTGTACTTGAATATCATCTCATTACTTGGGATACGGTTTGAGACTTTCACATAGAAACAAAAAAATCAATACTCTAGTTTTACAACCTTAAAAGCTTCAAGAGATCCAACAAAAAGTTCTTTTTGAGAGTCAGGTCAGACATGCAAATCCAACACACTGTCTCTTACACTAGATGTCACTGCACAACCTGAAATACTGGCTGTAATTTGATCTATTGCTTTATTAGTCCTACAGGCAAGGTAAGTACAGGTACGAAATACCCTCTACATCCAGTTCGCAAACAGCAGTGCCTTTGCTGCTAATTATATCAATACAAGTGAAATATTTTTAGAAATCAAGAAACTCTACACATTAAACTACACAGAAATATATACTATATAATAAAATACGTTATATAATATGTATTATATTTAATATGTCATATATATATAGTTTTGTTTGTTTTTTTGTTTGTTTTTCCCCTTATTGTCAAAGAGAAGTACAGAGGGGTTACAGTTTCATATGTAAGGCAATGAGTACATTTCTTGTTCAACTTGTTAAACATATATATATATATTTTAATCAATTTTTTCTCCTTCTGACATAAACTAGAAATGTCTTCATGTAATAAGTAATGCTTCCTATTCAAGATAGAGGGGGATTTAAAGTAAAATTAAACTAATAAATAATGTACTTCCAATTCAACATAGTTCCTGAGAGTCCACCAGTACACACCAGAAGCAAGAAGAATCCTGCAGTAATGCAGCAGAAGTGTAGAATCCTCCCAGGAGAACTAGGCAATGGTCCTCAGGCTCAAAAGAAATATAGCTAATCTTCTTTAAACAACCAATGCATATCCAAGATATTTTATAACTTGTGCTCCCTTAAGTTACAGTGACAATTGCAATGTTTATCAAGTATGCTTAGTATTGGGTTTTAAGAATATAGTTGACCAGCAACAAAGAATTCCACAGTTAAACTTTTGGCTTTTAAGAAACTGAGAAGCACATTTTAAATTACAGGAATTCTCTGACTTTCTATTGTGTGATGTAGGTTGTACTTCTCTAAAATAACAAATGTTATTTTAAAGAATAGCAGGTTCCCATTAAACAGAGTTAGAGCTAACACTTATTGTTCTTAGTATGTATCTTACAGATTCAGAACAAAAATCCATGATCTTATTTTTATGTAATTATTAATTTTTTAATCCAAGCTTTATAAGGTGCATATATTTTAGTTTATTTTTCCTTTTCATCAATAGTTTAGCAAGAAAGTTAAATATTTTGTGTAGTACAATTTGAAACTTGCATCAACTACTAAAAAAGAAGCAAAATCAAACAGAAGAAATTTGATGTTCCTAATAGGTCTTAAGCTATGCTCCCAGATTTCCTGAGGACTAAGAACTAACACAGTCCTGTCATTCACAAGTCTGGAACCAACCCAGATGCCCCTCAGTAGACGAATGGATCAAGAAAATGTGATACATATACACAATGGAATTTTATGCCTCTATCAGAAAGAATGACATTGTCCCATTTGTAAGGAAATGGAAGGACTTGGAAAAAGTTATACTAAGTGAAGTGAGCCAGACCCAAAGAAACATGGACTCTATGGTCTCCCTTATTGGGAATAATTAGTACAAGTTTAGGCAAGTCATAGCAGCATCACAAGGCCCAATAGCTATACCCTTATGAACGCATAAGATGATGCTAAGTGAAATGAACTCCATGTTATGGAAACAATTGTTATATCACAGTTGTAACTACTTTCAACGTCCTATGTGTATCTGTAGCTTCTATTTTTGATGATGTTCTTGTATCACCTTCCTGTGGTTGTACCTACACTATCTCTGTAATCTTATCTGAGTATATTGGAAACAGTGTTTACTGGAATTGGAAGTAGGAAATTCAAAGGGAATACCAAATTTGAGAGACACAGGGTAAAAAAAAAGAGAAACAACTACAAAAGCAATACTTGCAAAACTGTTTGGTGTAAGTGAACTGAACACCTCCGGGGGGGAGGGAAAGGGGGAGGAGAGAAGGGGGTATGAGGGACAAGGTAACAAACAGTACAAGAAATGTATCCAATGCCTAACGTATGAAACTGTAACCTCTCTGTACATCAGTTTGATAATAAAAATTTGAAAAAAAATAAAAAGATTACAAAAGCATTGTCCTAGGAGAACTGAGGAATTTGGTGAACTTTCTCGGTTATATTTATGTAAAAAGATAATGATGGGAATAGCATTTTGCTGTAGTCTTCTAATGAGATTCAGGAAAATCAAGCCCTAAATTCTGTTAAGATGTTAATTTCATATGTGTATGTGTATGTTCCCAAACAAAATTTTGAACAAAATGTCTTACAAAATTTTGAACAAAATTGATCCGATGGGCCTTAAATGGATACAATTATTTAATTAAATTGCTCAGAGCAACTTAAACAGAGAAATTTAGTGCACATATTCCAGGGTATAATGTGGTTATTGGCAAATGCATAAACATAACTATTGGTAGAACATTGTCCAAAAGGAGACTCATACATATTTGACCCATTGATTCTGTCACTCTCAGTAGCTTAGACTATTTTTTTCCATGGCTATGTACTCTATTTCATTGTAATCTTTCTTTCCCTTTTTGTTTAAATATTTTAAAACTTCAGAGAACAAAACTTTCATCTCTGGCCATCTGTTGTTTTCAAATGTATCCAACTGCCTTATGAACATAAATGTTATAATTGTACATTTTAATATCATTAAGATTTTATAACAATTGCATTAACTTGTGAAGAAAACATAATCTTAGGCATATTTTTCTTACCAATCATGAATATGAATGAGATAATAATAATAATAGCACCTTTATAAAATACCTAATTCCATTCAGAAAGGATCAAAGGGAAATATTTAAAGGCCTCACCCATTACTACTGTCACATTGACCTTTTAATCACCTTTTGTCCATGTTTCCCACATACTTATACACTAGAAGCACCTGAATTTTGGAGGGAACACATTTAAACCCTAAAGGTTCCATGTTTTTTCCTTATCACTCTCTATTATTTCCGTCTTTTAATACTGGAAATAGTATTGAAAACACTACAGATGCATCATGCAGAATTTGGATGAATTTCAACAATGCCTCTACATGAAGTCCACAGTGACTAAATTCAAAGCAAGCTCTCCATCAGTGATGGTGAAGATTGCAATGCGACCGCCAGCTGGATTCAGGAACCACCCAGACATCATTAGCTGGGTAGATCATGGAGTTGGTTGACAGCTATCAAAATGAAAGTAGGTCATCCAGCAGCTTAAAAAATAATTGTACAGTCCCACAAAAGCTCTACTAGGTGCAATTTATTATAACTCTAGTAGGCTGAGACATAAATAGTGTCTCCAAGAATGCCTTGGCAAAAAAAAAGGGTGTCATCACTGTTTACTGCGTATGAACATGAACTGCAGAAAGCGGAGTTAGACAACAAGAAGAACAGGCAGCACAGAAAAATAACTGAGGTCTTCCAGGAAGATATGTGTCTGTGCTCATGTCATGTCACTCAGGCTCACCATGCAGCTGATATCCTGTTTAGAAAAGATGCCCCGCAAAACAGAAGCAAGCCCACTTCAAAGCTGATGGTCATATTTTAAGTGCTATCTTCAGCCAATTACAAAATAAGTTCTAGAAAGGAGGAGCTACTTCCTTGGACTACCTGACATCTCTGGCATGACTATTTATATTTAACATCTATGGTACTGGCTTTTATCCTCTTTCGAGAGGCTTCACTTTCCTTAATACCCCTTAGCTGTCTGCAGAGAATCGTCCTAAAATACAAACCTGGCTTTTTTTTTTTTTTTTTTTTTTTTGGTCTGCTGCTTAAAGCCTTCCAATGTCTCCCCATGGCTTTCAAGTGGAAATCCAAATCTGGCAAGGTAATGTTAAAAGCTCTCTGTGATCTGGCATCTTGAAACTCTTTAATCATTCCTCAGTTTGTAATCGTGAATACTCTGAAAATACAGAAGTATTTGCAGCTTCAAAAAGGCAACTACATGTTCCTCTGGGCATTGCCACATTTAATGTGTTTCACTCTCTGCTTCCTCTCCTCTCAGGCTTCAAGAGTCCATATGTGGTATCCTCATTACCATCCTCCTCATGTCCCAGTCTGGGTTCCATGCTCTTCATATGTTTCCCAGAATGCTTACCACACACTACAGTAACTGCCTGTCTGCTGATCTCCTTCCCTTATCCCCAAGACTCTGTTTTAGACACATACTCCTAGATAATCTTATGTATACAAGATGCTTCATAACTATTTCCAAAATAATTATATTGTTATAAAAATGCTGGAGGGGAGAGAAATGGCTGAAAGATAAAGTAAACAGAGTGACTTTGCGAGTCACTTACCCAGTAACCCATTGACCCACAATCACAGTGACATTTCATAACTTCCAACTGCAGAAACTCAGGTATGCATACAGTAAACGCTGGACTGTTGCTGCCAGTTTCACCCATGTATAAATACAGGAGCACTGACACTCTTGCTTATCATCTGGAAATAGGTAACCTTCACTGGTTCCCTCCTTTCTGTCTAACAATTGGAGGGAAATATCAATCTTCATGAGTTTAAATATAAAAGAACACATTATTACAGATATTTCCTTTTTTTGCTTCCAAAATAATTTGTCATTCATATTTATATAATCCACCAGAATAAAATAGCACAAACTTGCCCTATGTAAATAGAAACTATAATCCTGCCTTAGATTAACTGAATTGAAGCTGAGAAATCAGAACATTTGTATCCTTCCTACCTCATTGCAGCCACCTGCTTCTCCCCATGGTGAGGATGGTATAACTCTTGTTGCTTAAATGTAGGAAGGGATGTACCAGTAGCACAGGAGGCTCTAAACAGCTCAGTGGCTTCTTCACTTTAAAGTCTAAGTCACACACTTTAAAGAGTGGGCAGAAAATCAAAGCAAAATAATGACAAAAATAGTCTTTGGAGGAAAAAAAAATGGTCTACGCAACACTTCTGAAAGCAATGTCATAAGCCTATGATGTATCATTCTGAAAACTCAGCATGTTCAGGGGTCAGGAGGTTTTAATCATTGGGGAGGGTGAACTATTATATGCTTTTCTTGACCCTTTGAGAAGATGTCAACACAGAAGAATACTGTTGTTGCTGCTCACCACATTATTCCATGTATGAAATCTATTTAAAGAAAGTTGTTACTCGTCTGCATAGTACAAGGGCAGTTACAGTCTCCTCCCAACAAAACAAGTCAACTGTCACCAAAGTCATGAGTAAGACATCTGGAGATGGCCTTGAAATAAAATAACAAGCTGGCACTTGGTTTAACTTTTGTTACCCCTACCTGTCAGCTTTTTATTAAATTACCCTTAACACAAAATAACTTCAAATATCAAGAAAGAATAGGCACTAAATTCCAAAGATATATTAGATCCATTGAATACATTTAGAAACTAAAAATTTCAAATTTTCATTACAATGAAAGTTCTCATGTTTTCTTTAATAAAGAATATTCCTGATATCCTCTGTTTTATGTTCTAAATTCTGAAGTTTTGTCAGTGTTATTTACCTACAGATATACTATTGTTTGGATTAGGACAAGTTTATCTTACAAGGAAATATATTCTGTTTAGTTCATTGTCTTCAAAGTAAAACAATGAAATGGGAAAAGAGATTTTAAATTATGGTTATAATTATAATTAATGATTTTAAGTTATAATTATGTTATAGATAAGGATGAACTAAACAGGTTTAAAACCAATGAAAGAATCCACAGATGAATATGTTGATGTATTTTCATATGGAAGGCAATTATATATTCTCAAATAGAATATAGCTTAATTTGAAAGTCAAATGAGGTAGCAAATACATTTACAAAATATGTCATAGAAAGAGTTAATATACATGGTAATGGCATTGCAAATCAGGATGCATGATAGCATTTAAAACAAGAATTATGCACAATACCTGAAGACAGCGTTTACAAAGCAGAACACACAACTGTATAACAAAATATGTAGAAAAATTGTCCACCACAATAATATGTGATTTCAAATAAGGTATCATTTTATTCTTATCAAACTTTCAGCTTTCACTTGAACAATCCCAATACTCGTCATATACTCAAGAAAAAGGACCTAGGAACCTAGGACAGACACTGAACATATGAATTTACTAGGTACCTTTCAGAACCACAAAAGCCAACTCAGAGGACAGATACAAGTTTGGAACACTGACTCACCTAGATCACAATGGGACCTGGGGATGACAGCCCCATCCTCAACATGATCTTGGGATTGGGATAAGGTGATTTGGAAAGCATTAAGCAGTGGTTTTCTTTTTTTATTATAAAAGTGATGTACAGACAGGTTACAGTTTCATACGTTAGGCATTGGATTCAATTCTTGTACTGTTTGTTACCTTGTCCCTCACACCCACCTCCCCCCTCCCCCTTTCCCCCCCCCTGAGGTGTGCAGTTCACTTACACCAAACAGTTTTGCAAATATTGCTTTTGTTGTTGTTTCTCTTATTTTACCCTTTGTCTCTCAATTTTGGTATTCCCTTTCAATTTCCTAATTCTAATACCAGTATACACGGTTTCCAATATACTCAGATAAGATTACAGGGATAGTGTAGATACAATCACAAGAAGGTGATACAAGAACATCATCAATAGTAGCAATGGTCTCCCTTATTGGGAATAATTAGCACAGGTTTAGGCAAGTCACAGCAGAGGATCACAAGAGCCCAATAGCTATACCATTATGATCACATAAGATGATGCTAAGTGAAATGAACTCCATTTTATGGAAAGGATTGGTATATCACAGTTGTAACTACTTTCAACATCCCATGTGTAAGCAGTGGTTTTCAACAAGGTAAGTCTATGAAATCACTAGACAATTTAACAAATATTGGCAATTAAGTTCTTCCCTCAGAAATTCTGATTTAATCAGAATTTGGATTTGGTTTGGGTATCAAGATTAAGTTGCATTCTACTCTTCCAGAGATTAAGAGAAAATGGAAGTAAAGGATTTGTTGTTGTTGTTGTTGTTGTTGTTTTACAATAATATGACTCTGTATTGCTTTTGAAACAAAGTAGTACTGTTCTTACGTTAGAACAGTTTCGTAAACTCAGTGCAGTCTAAATATAGAAAACACATCCAGCCAATATGTTTGTTTTTAATTGGTTCAACAGCAATGTCTGAGATTAACAAATGGTTTCACTATAAATCATGGTATAATAAAGAATACTATGTGGATATAAAGAAGCACTACTCTCATTAAAAATTTACATACAAGTGTCTAATGGCACAAGGCAGTGCTTATTGAATTGCAGAGGGAAAACAAGACATAAAATTGTATTTTCTAAATGCTCATTGCTATGTTAGAAATACAGAAAAAAGACTGAAAAAAAAACATTGTATGCTACTTTATTCATATCTTTGCACCCAGGCGGGGGACACATAGTAAATTTGGAGCATTATCTTCAGACTCTATATTTTCTACACTTTATATATTAATATTAGCTCTAACTAAAGTACTTAGAACTTTTATTGTGATAATATACACTCACATTGTGGTGTCATCATCACCATCATCCATCACAGAAAGAACTTTTCCTCTTTCACAAGTAAAATTCTGTACCCATTTAATCACTCCTTTTAGATGCCAAATGTCTGATAATCATTCCACTTTCTGTCTTTATGACTTTGACTATTAAATAACTTATGAATGGAATTTCATACTGTAAGGTTCTCTGAAAGGAGATTGCCACGTAGTTCAGGCCAAAAACAGTTTATTGGTGGGACAGCAAACTGCCAGCAGGCAGGAGATGGAGGTGAGATTGTATAGAGAAAGGCAGGAATTAGTTGCCACAGCAGATGTGGACGTGATTGATCTCAGAGCCTGGGGAACCTCTCACTGTCCTAACAACGTATGACAAAGTTGTTCAGGAAGTGACCACAGAGGATGAAGAAGTGACCTCAGAGCCTGGGGTCCTTTGCTGACTCACAGTCAGGTGATGGATAGATGGTCAAGTGATTGCTGGTTTGGAGCAGGTGATTTCTGGTAATATAGCAGTGCTGTCCTTCACAGAAAGGAAGCAGGGAGGGTCTTTAGTCTGGAACAGACCTAACACATACTACTTGTCCTTTAATTGTCTGGCTCATCTCTGCATAATGTCTTCATGGGTCAGAATTCCATTCCTTTTTACAACTTAATACTATGCCATTTATGAGCATAGGACAGTTTGCTTATTGCTTCATTTGTTGATAGACATTTGGGTAGTTTTCAACTTCTGGCTCTGGAAAATAATATTACAGTGAGCACTGGCATATTAACCTCTGTTTGAGAGCCTGCTTTCACAAGTGGAGCTGCCTCAGCCTCCCAAGGGCTGGGATCACAAGAGTATGCTAACATATCCAGCTGATTTTGTTTGTTTGTTTTCATGACTTTTGTACATTGATGCACTTCAAGAAACACTGCACTATGTATTTATTTGTGTTCTTGTTACATACTAGATATTGTCCTAGAATTCACATAACAGTTCAATACTTTCAAAATCCTGTGAAATACATGCCTATTTCATGGATAAGTAGATGAGATTTCACTTAACATCCATTTACTAAATAAGAGAAAACATCAATATTCAAGGCTTTACATATTTTGCTGACTTTTTACCATCTGTCATTATCCACTTTAAATATTTCTGAAATAATATTTTCCACTTCTAGGAAATCTGGCAATGCTCATTAATATTTTGCTTTTCCTTCTGGTGATACTCCTCGTGGTTGTAAAAGCGCCTTCCTCCTCTACTTACCTCCTCCTCTTCCTCACAGGTGGTGATATTAATATATAAAGGACAAAAAGAGCTACAACTGTGTGAGAAATAATGTCTATGGTTTCTCAGAAAGAACTACAGGATCAGCCTAGGGTTAGACACCTGAACTTGGGTGTTGACCCCTCAGAATATCTATTTTGGTCATCCAATATGACCCACATTGCTTATTTCTAAATTTCTTGTGTTTTTGGAAGAGCCAACTTTTATGACTGACTTCTGCCCAAGGGCTCTTTTTATGCTACTTACTTTGTGAAATATAATGTGATTTATATACTTTTAGAAAACATGATTTCCTGAAGGTAATAAATATCTTTTCAGTGTGTGTTACTCTAAAATATAAACTACATATTTTCATAGTATAGCCAAAGAAACAATCATGGAAAAGGGTTTTGCTACTAAACGCATATCATCCTATATCAAAGCTATTCCAACAATAGATTACATCTGCCATCAGTATTGTATATCTTTGATGAATTTCCCAGACACAGGAAGGAAGAGTTAGGTAACATGGATATTACACAATACTAAATATCTAACTCTAAAAAAATCAAAATTACTTGTTTCAATGTTGGAGATGTTATACTGGTTAAATACATTTAGCAGTGAGTCCTACTAGGTGCTGAGACCCTTTTATTAAAATGAATCACACACATACTATATCAGTGTCTATTTTTCTATAAGCCAAATTTTGTTACATTTCTTAAATATTTGTTTTCCTGCACCTACAAGATTTTACTAGGAAATAAGTAAAAACACAAGTAAAGCTAAGAATAAATTTTACCTAAAACACAAAAAGAAAGCATGAGGAAAAATATTTTGTAGAGAAGTTCTGAAAAAGATAAAGATACCACTAAATCTGTTAAGAAGTAAGTGATCAATATAAGTTTTGTCTATTAGATTTACTGTTAATTTTCACTTATAAACTCCAAGACATTTTACTTTAGAAAAATTAAAGAGTGAAAATAAGGGAAATAAATCAGAGATTTGAATGAGCAGAGGAGGAGTATCTAAAATCTTTTGATTCAAGACATTATGGCTAATCAACACAGCTGAAAGAGAAATAGCAAAGCTAGAGTCATCTGCCTCTTTCTGATAGTGCTTCCCCCAGACCTAAAGGTTTGACTAAATATAGGAACCTCCACAGAACTCCAAGACTTATCTCAACATAAGCTTTTGACTAAAACAGAATACAGCTAATACCAATAAATAAAAGCTTAAATTCTGATGACTCAAATAACAAGCTGGCTTCTTTTTTTTTCTTGCTATCTCAAGTTCTGCCCTTACAAAGGTACCGTAAATTCACTGAATTGGCTACATAAAACAAGGGCCTACTCTCTTCATGTTCAACCTCACCCACCTCCCACTAAGTCCTCAATCCTGTGCAATTTTACATCCCTCAGAATTCAACCTCTGCTCTGGTCTGCTTCAGGATTTTTATTATTTGCCCATACCATTTAAGTAAGACTTTATATGAATTTAATTTTGTTTGGTAATTGTTGGTATGTATGTTGTGTTCATTTTTCATACCACTAACATTGACTACCTACACAAATCTTTTCCAATGAATTAATAAGAAAATTCTTCAAAGAAGAAGATGTTGAAGGTAGAAACATTCTTCAGAACTTGCTACATCATGGCAAGCTCGAGCTGTACAACTGAATTGTGGGTGAGGCCCAGAGCCTGAGATTTTAGGGATTTAATTCTCCTCACAATGCAATAATAATTGTTTAATTGGGTAGGCATTATTAAAGATGATACGCACACTCTTGATTTAAAGACAGTTCCTTGTATGTTGTGGCAGACATGAAGTAAAGACATCCTTGGAGAGAGGATTTAACAGACACAGTGGAATTGAAGAATTGAAAACAGCAAGACAGCTACTAGATTTTAATGGAAATAGTAAATGTAGGGTATGGAAAGTTTGGGCTGGACTTCAATTTGCCGCTTTTCATCTATTAGAGATCAAAGAGAAGGAAGACAGGAGCAGAGGGAGAAAGGAAAAAAATAACAGAATGAGACTTCTGGAGCTTAATGAAACTAACCGATGGTTTTGTAAATGCAAAGCTGCTCCAGAATCAAGAACAAAGCCACAGTGGGCTAAAGTCTCCTGGGGGAAAGGGGGACAAAGACATCGCAGAGGGGTTCACAGAGATTGCAGGTGAGATGGACCATGCCGAGGGCTTCCCACAGTTGACTGGCGGATGGACACTGATGAACAAGTCCCTTAAACACTGGCCAACCAAGAACACTAGAAGTATATTCAAAAACTCCTCTGCAAATAAATTACAAGCAAGTGGTCACAGGTGACCCTGGTCCTGGCAACCACCACCACGGAAGGGCAGAAGAACATCTTTTTAATTCCCTTTCCCTTCACTCTAAAACCTGCCTGGCTCAGCCTGCCAATCACTTCTGTACCATCAGGGTGGGATGGGACTCTTTTTCCTTGCACTCTCTTTCCTTCCCGCTTTCTCTCTTCCCTTCTTCTCGTTCCTTCCTCATACCCGCCTCCCCATCCATTCCACCCCTCACTCCACTAAGAGGCCTTTGGACACAGGTGGTAGGGCCAGTGCATTCGCCAGCCTGAGGTGAGAGAGGCGGCAGTAAAGGACACCCCCAGAGCTGATGTGACTAGTTTCTCTTAAACTCCCAACGGTCTGCGTCCTCGTTCGGCAGACTCTTGGATAAGCCATGCCCTCAGGAATGCACAGAGACCTCGGCCTGGCCTTTGGGGCCAGGGCGAGGAAGCTAGAAGCGATTCTCCCTTTGGCTTTAATCCACCGCCCAAAGGCAGCGGGCGCAGGGCGGCGCGGCGGCCGGCAGGGGTCGCTGTTTGCTCGTGACAGAGGCGGGGCGGCCCGCACCTCCCACGGCCTGGCTGGCCCAACCCCGCCAAGTTCCAACAGCCCCCAGTGCCTCCAGCGAGCGAGTGAGTGAGCGCCGGGGACGAGCGAGCGCCGCCCGGGCAGCTGCGGACCGCGCACACTAGCCGGGCTGGGGAGCGCGCTGGAGCGGCTTCTGGGAAACTCTCAGCGCCCCGGGGACTTCGGAAAGAAGATCACGAGGAGCCCCACGCGTGCAAGTGTGCCGGAGAGAGCGCAACGCCCAGCACCTGTTCCTCGGCCACTCCGCACTCCCCACCCCACGCCTCTTGGACCCGCGCCCGCCGTGCGCTCGTCCGTGCCCACCATGAATCCCGCGCTGGGTAACCAGACAGACGTGGCGGGCCTGTTCCTGGCCAACAGCAGTGAAGCGCTGGAGCGCGCGATGCGCTGCTGCACCCAGGCGTCGGTGGTGACCGACGACGGCTTCGCCGAGGGCGGCCCCGACGAGCGCAGCCTGTACATCATGCGGGTGGTGCAGATCGCAGTCATGTGCGTGCTCTCGCTCACCGTGGTCTTCGGCATCTTCTTCCTCGGCTGCAATCTGCTCATCAAGTCCGAAGGCATGATCAACTTCCTGGTGAAGGACCGGAGACCGTCCAAAGAGGTGGAGGCGGTGGTCGTGGGGCCTTACTGACCGGGCTTGTGGCCCCGGCAGCGGGAGTCCCCAGGCCTGCCCTCCCAGCCTTCATTGCGCCCCTCGCCATCCAAGACCGGGCGAAACAAACCTGTCGGAGTCAATTGTTTCTCTCCACTTGTGCTTTTCTCGCCCGCCCTCTGAAAGTCCCCTTAACAGGCTGTGAAAAGGGAGAGAGCGCCCCGACTTCTCAGCTCCGCAGCAGGTGGCAAAGAGGGCGATCTGGGTGCGCTGAACTTTGGAAGCTACTGCTGGCATGGGATACGGGGAGACCCACTGGCCGAAGGCCCTTCTCCACCCGCAGGTGGGCCAAGCACTGGGGCGGCTGGAGAGGGCGGGCAGGGCAGAGACCCATTGGCACCCATGGCAGGTGACCAGAAAAGTGACCTGTTTATACGCCACCCCACAGACTTTTGGGGGACACACGAATCCATGTATGTGGATTCTCATCCATTACTCCATGCCCCCACCCCAGTCCTGGTGGGGAGAGTTGATATCTTTGATGGATTGTAGTGTGTCGTTTTAAGGGATGTTGTGTTAGTTTGCTTGAATACACTGTTTGATAAATCTTTTAGTGGCCTGTTAGACTGCTTGGGGGGTTAGAGTTTTGTCGTCCTGGGAGAAGGGGTGGGGGAGGGGAGGGGAAGCCTGCGAATGTGAATGAGTTTCTTTCTGTGCATTTCTTCCTGGGTCTTTTAGGGAGCTAGAGGGTCCCGGACTAAGACCCAACATAGAATTCGTAGCTCGTGACTGCACGATTTACGCCACAAAAGTGCTCTTGATATACGTGACACCGTTTTGACTTCTGTTTTTCTTATTTAACGTTTCCTTAATAAATGCAACAGTGAAGTGTTTTGTTCCTGGCTTTCTGGTGGTCATTCCATCATTCCATCCTCCTGGCAGAGAGGAATGGGCAGCTACGAGGAGTCTGCAGACCTGAGATTCGACTCTTAGATCCGCGGAGGGCTACAGGGTGCAGGTGGGGGAGGGGGAGTGAGCCCTAGCCAAGCTCTGGGCACAGGAGACAGGTAAGCAAGCCGGCAGGAGCCCCCCGCACCTCCCCCCCCCCACCCAGGGGAAGATGACACTTAAGTGCCGGCTCCGGTGGGAACACTGGGTTACATGGCTAATGAAAGGAAGAGGTGACTTGGCCAGTCTAATCTCCCCTGGCCAACGTCAGCAAGACTGCTTTGGGGTGCTGTGTCAGAAAAAGGAAATCACAAAATGAGAGGAAAAACAGCTATCAAAGTACATAATGAGTTTAATACACCCTGGAGTAAACCACTGTTGCTAACAGATGAGATGCATTGTCTCTGTCTTATTACCTTTTACAGTGAACAGAAGAGAGTAAAAGAGAGCTTTGAAGAAAAGATAAATATTTGAAATGATAATTAGTCTGACTTGATCATCCACAATGTAAACATGTATTGAAACATCAGGTTGTACGCCCTAAATCCCTAAATGATAGATTATTGTCTGCCAAGTAATTAAAATTTTCAAAAGGGGGGGAGAGAGAGAGGGGGGGTAGAGAGAGAGAAAGAGAGACTTGTTTATCCTTACGATTTAGTGTTGTGAGCCGCAGGCCAGACAAAGGACTCTAAGGAATTAGTAAGGGTTCTAATTCTGGAGATGAGTATTGTAGTCAAAACTTGGAGGTCTATTCTGGAGTAAATGCCACGATGGGAGGCATGTTTAGAGCTCACAAGTAGAAATGGATTGGGAAGAAGAGCTTAGAAAACAGTGCATACAACACAATAGCTTCAAACTTAAACTTGAACAGCTTATATTTAATATCCCAGGTCAGATTCTAAATCTCTTCTAAAATGTAAAGGATTCACTTGGATACTATAATGATGAAAATTTCAAAGACCTTATGATAGATGATACTAAGACCAACTAAATAACAATGAAGTTGCTCAAAAACAAAAAATAACCCCAACAACACAACTGGTATAAGCATTGCCAATGACATAAATGAGCTGAAATCAAAGATTCCATGTCCTTTAACATCCTGTCGACTCTACGTGTTCATTGCACTCTCAAACTTGGGGTCATATGTTGAAGGTTGATGCTGTCAAACGAGGAAAAAATAGAACTTGGATGGTTTGCCTCTTCCTACCTTTCCAATAGGTAAAGCTTCTCTTATTTGTTTTCATATATAGGGAGGGAGTAGGGTTAACAGATAGTCAACAGATAGTGTGAGCCATGAAAGGCATTACTTGAACTAATGTGTAGAAGAGAAAAATAAGACAACTTATTTATAGACCATTTCTGTGGAATGGAGGAGTTAAATCTTTTGCCTCTGTGTTTTGAGAAAGAAAGACAGGAATGACTTGTCCCTGGATAAACCATACAGGTTAGACGTAACTTTGTGTTTGTGGCTGAAACATCTACTGAGTGCCCTTTGCCATGCAAAGTTATTAACCCATCAGTGAACTCATTGCCCTGATGAAAATTGATTTGGATTAAAAAAAAATCAAGAGTGTGTAGAAATCTGTTCTATGCAAAGTCCATGTTTATTAGAGCTTCAGATACAGGGAGAGGGGAGGGAACCTACCATGTAAGTCAAATTGCACAGAAAAGATTTCCATTGAAAGTGAAGGTCCTAGAATTTGGAAAAAAAGAGTTCTCCTAACACTAGAGGCTTCCACTGTCTCCTCTATCTCCATCCTCTTCATATTTTCTCTCCCTGGCATCTCTAAAGCAAAATTTATCATTTCATCTCAACTACCTATTTATTCTCTGAGCTCTAGAAATTGTGGTCTTGAGACAGAATAGTACCTGCAAAAATTTGTCTTCAAGTAGAAAAGCTCTATGAACACAGCACTGTCATCTGTGATGTATGCATTATAGGGTAATGCACACAGTCTGAAAAGCACATAGCCCTTGGGGACTCACTCCTGCCAACAACCCTTCTCTGCAGCCCTCAGTTCCATTTGTTACTTAGAGAAACTCCAAGTGGTTCTGCTGTTTATGGATGAGGCAAGGAGCTTTTTACACCTCCTGTTCCCTGATGGCCAACCCCCTTCATGGGCCCCACACCCTATTTCCCACTCTGCCAGTGACTGTGTGTCTCATTCTAACAAACACATCCAATGAATGCTTCTAAATCTTCCTAGGGTTTATGGAGTGTCAGTCCTTTCCTACAAACATGCTGCAAGGAAAATAGATTTTGAAAGCCACTCTCTTTCATCTGAAAATCAAACCAGGTAAATACAAACAGGCATGTTTTACCATTCCACACTTAGGCTCACTATGTGATGAGTAATTAGCTGGAGGCATTGGGGGTAGGGAGAGGAGAGAGAGAGCATGAGAGAAAGTGAGAGAGACAAAGAGAGAGAAAAAGAGAGAGAGATTGATTCCTGTAAAAGCTGTTCAATTTAGCATGGGCCATTGGCATTTATCTGATACTTCCTAAAGCCTTTCTGGAAATACAGAAGACTCGGTAAGAGGTTTTCAGGAGACATATCTGACAGATTAGTACAATCTTGGTCTGGATATCCAGCCTCTGACAAATACTATCCTAGTTGGGCAACTTCAGGCAAGGAGTTTAACCAGTTTTTAACACAATTTGTTTTTCCTGAGATTATTAATGGGATTCTCCCTATTTTCTGAAAATGTAGGAAGAACTTGAGTGTTAGACATATTAAGGAATTCAAAGCCACAAGTGATTGGACTCAGTCAAGTATCAAATCACACTAGCTCATGGAAAATGGTTTTTGATTTCCAAGCTACCTGGGCTTCCCTCTGGATCCCAGGCCAATTCTGTTACTGTGTCTCCCTATGCTAACTCTCAGTGTGGAAGGGAAAGGGATGCTAAACAGGAAAAACTTGGATTCTGCTTTCTAAGCATCTGGGTAGCCTTATCCTCAAGTAAGAAAAATGAATTATAAATGTACTTTCCAATTACACAGTTCTGCTGAACCTTCTTTACAATATTCCCTTGTTTCCAAAATTGTTGTATGGATGTCTTCATTATGTGTCTTAAAACATATCTCATCTGGGGTTGGATCTCAGGGCCTCACACTTGTCAAGCAGGGGCTCTGGCCATGCTGGTGGCTCCATCAGCCCCTGTTTTGCACTGGTTGTTTTTGAGTCAGAGTCTCACTTTACACCTTGGTCTTTGATCCTCTTTATTTTATGCTTCCCTTTCTTGCTAGGATGACAGGTAAATGTCATTGCACCTGCCCATTAGATAGAGTCTCATGAACTTTTATGCCCAAGCTAGCATCAAATCACAATCCCCTGATATCTGCCTTCCAAGTAGCTCAGATTACAGAACACATGCACACACACACACACACACACACACACACACACACACACACACACATATATTCTTCACAAAAATCAAGTTCTTTTCCACTCAATATATTATTTAAAATAATTGATGCAAATTTTCAGATACCATACCAGGTCTGGGTAAGACCACATACCATCTAATCAGTGCCTTAAATATCCCAGATTTCTCTGTTCTCGTTGGATAATGGCAGGAGAGCAAAGATCAAGTGAACAAGTCAGTGATTCTTTTGGGTTCCCATGCTAATGATAGACACTGTTGTTAACAGAGAGAATTCAATGACTGGAAGATCAATTGAAACCAGTTTTTCTCCCATCAAGTATTTTTCCCTTTGAGCTTCTGCAACGTCACACAGCAGCTTGTTCCCCACACAGTTTAGAGCCTTCCTCAGCCTTGGCTTATTGTACCTGTCATGTGAGGGTTTGCAATGCCAGGAAAGGATTCCAAGGTTCAGTATGTTTTCTAAGACTCAAACCTAGTTTTGAAAGCCTTTGAAGCAGCAAGTCTTCAGCAATTGCCTAAACAAGAATCAATAAATCCTTTATTCTCCTGCCAAATCAGACTTAGCTCTGGACATAGTAGCTCAGATGAGGTATGTTTTAGCGTGAGCTTCGGCAGGTGGTAATTGTTTCCTGAATTTAATTGTAATTGTTCTGAATTTAAATACCCAATAATTATTTGTTTTCATATAACTATCCTGATATTATTTTAAATGCTCAAATCTTTTGAAACGTCCAGGTTAAATTTTGTAGCATTCTCTGTGACTTCAAAATTGTTGAAGTTAGAGAGTCTAAGCAAAATAAAATATACAAAACTTTGATTCCCATATCATTAACTTTGAGCATAATAAAATAGTCTGAATGTATATCTATATTTTATTATTTTATTATATCTGAATAACACCAAGTATTTCAGAGGCAACTTCTATATGGATGGTTACAGGATGACCACATACATTTCTAAATATTCCTCAGTCACCTTGAAAATACTGACAGGCTTCTTAACCTAAATTACATTATCCACAAATGGGAATTAGAAGGGCTTGTTTTCATTTCTTTGACTATGCAAGCATAATGGGTAGTTTTATTTCCTGTATATGTCCTATCTATATGTAAGGACTCACTTGCTGAAAGGTTTTTGAATGGGTAAATGCAAGTACAATACGATCAATACTAGAAAGGTCAAGTGATCTGTGAGAAAGCTGCCCTTCCCCCTTTCCTGACTCTGAAGCCAATTTCCATTAGTAGTAATATTTCATGACTTCATAACTCAAACAGTCATATGGTACTTAAGCACTCGTGTGTGCCTGATACATTACTACTGACTATTGGCAAGAGAGACAATGGTTCAGATCTGTCTGAGCCATAAAACACAGGCATAGACACATATGGTCTACCCACGAAGGTCAGATACTAAAGAAATTGTTTTTATTTACTATTTCTGAAATTCAGAGTGCTATAAATATACATACGTGATTATGCCATAGTCCACACATTAGCACAGTGCTTTACAGGGTGAACATGCTGCAGTTTTCTCATGATTATTTTTGTCTGTGTTTGTCTTCTCCCTCACCAATTGCCACTCCATTATGCCTGCCTTCCCTCCCCCACACCTAAAGATATACTGCCCTGAAAGAATCATCGATTTTTATCAGACAAGACTCCAAATGTCTGATTGCTTTGGGAAAAGAATCCCCCCTGAGATCCAAAACGTCTCTTTTGCTTTATTTATTTTCCTATAAATTGAGCAGGATCATGAACTTCATATTCTAAGTAGTATTGATTAGGGAAGTATTGATTAACACACATACTTGCATCCTCGATGGTACCTATTTTGTGTACCGATAAATCCTGTGCATGTTACTACAGATTAAGTGCAGTCATCACACATTCTCCAGGTTTCTTTTAATTTAGTATCATATATTTATTTATAAGAACACCACAAATAGGGAAAGTTGTGGGTAAATTGTCTTCAAATATTCAGTAAGTAAGGATCCAATGAAACAACTAGAACCTCACAATACCACTATATATGTGTCAATCTTCATTTAAGAATTTGGAAGAAAAAGAAGATAAAAATCCTAAGTGACAGAAAGTCAAAGATTATGTATTATACAAGTTAGAAAAATCTTCACAAGTGAAGAAAAGGAAAGGAGACAAAATTCAAAGGAGGTCAATGAAAACAAAGAATCTATCACAAATTCTATTCTTTTGAACTTTGCAAGCAGATTCTGAATTCTAAAAATGGTGGTAAGAAAACCTTACTTTTAGAGAATTTAATTTAAAAATCAAATGAGAGGAATGTGTACCTTGTTCATTTCTCCTCCATTTCTCTCTTCTTCTCTCTGGAATCTTAGACTAATTAAAAAATATCCTGTTAGCTAGCTCAATTCTTCTTGTTTGTTGTTTGATTTGTTTTGTTTTTAATTTCCTAAGGACAAAGAGCTCTTGCCAAACTTTCTTATATTTATCATCAATAAATGTTTATTATTTAGTGTCCATTATAGGCATGGCTCTGCACTAAGTACTAAAAGTTAGACTTTGGAAATAGAGTGCAAAGAATCATGAGACAAAGGGGCCATCTGTGGTTCTGTCTTGTCTTTCTCTTGATCTCTGCGCATATGATCTTAAAGATCCATCTGTGTGTGACACACACTTGCAACTTCTCCCTCAGTCATGAAGTGCTGTCTACTATTCTCTATAATTAACATGAGGCCTTAATTACTTGAACAATTGACTCCTACTTTTTCCATGTCTTCAGGCAGCACAGACACTGCTTGCACGATGTAGTGCATTCAAACTCAAGATGACATGGATATGGTAAACCTGAAGACAGAATTCCAGACTAATTTTGAGGCCACTTATATTTTTCTACAAATTCAGCTGAGGAACATGTGTTTTATTCACCTCTTTAACTGTGAAAGTCAAAGTGTGAAATCCTATCTCCTCCATTCCATAGATGAACTTTCTAATATATATATATATATATGTATGTATATAATATGTATTAGTATACATATTATGTATTAGTATATATAGTATATATAATACAAGTATATATTGTATGTATATATATTCTTGTTTTACATAGCATTAATTATCTCCTAAAATCATCAAGCTAAAATGGGGTGTTTTAATTAAGATTTCTTTTGGGTTGCAAGCAACATAAATCCAATTCAACTTAATTCTTAAAAAGGAAATGGAATTTTCTCACTTGCTTGACTTATATATCCAAGGATCCAGGTTCATCAGGCAAATGAGGAGCGAGTTGATGTCACCCAGACTGTCTAGTCCTTAGGAAAGATCTTTCCACATTGTGAGAAAGGTAGTATGTGTGTGGATTCCTAGAGGCCCAAATCAACATTTTAGCAGCTCAACAATTTTCTTTGCCTGAGAGTCTTTGGAACACTTTGGGTCCTTTGTTAATTGCTGGACAAACCTCTGTGACAAGGGTGGGTTTAAGAATGCTGTACTTGATCAGTTTCAATCTCATCCTTTTGGTGAGAGGGACAAGAGCAAAGAGTAGTAGAGTCAGTTCTATGCAAACTACAGACTATAAGTTATCACAGTAGAAGGGATTCTATTGTTAGAAGAAATGAGAGCCTCCCCCCACCCCCGTCAATTTCCATGCAACTCAACAAAACCCAAACCAGAGAGAACACATCATTTTCCAAAGACCCATGCAGCTAGCCAGTGGTGAAGCAAAGAAACCCTTATCTCCTGACTTGTAATATTGCCTTAATATTTATTTATCGTACCCACTACTTGTCACCTAGGCTGGGGAATAAAAGGAAGGCTTTAACACTTTCTTTCGAGATTCTCTGTGTCTGCCTTCTTGTAGCTGCATGTTTTCTGGCCAGAGTCCTGAATTTCTTACTCATATATTGTCACCACCTTGAACCCAGTTTGGACCAGGCTCATTTGGACCAGCCATTTGACATCTGTTATTTCTCATGAGATTTAAAATCAGCTGCCCTCCCTGGTCTTGGCTAGTTATAAGAGGTAACAAACAATGCAACAAATGTACCCAAGACCTACCATATGAAACTTTAACCTCTCTGTACATAACTTTGACAATAAATAAGACAAAAAATAAAAATTTAAAAAAATGTCTTCAATGTGAGATCATACATTTTGTATTAAAAGTTATTTAGTGGGCTGGGAATATGGCCTAGTGGCAAGACCACTTGCCTGGTATACATGAAGCCCTGGGTTCGATTCCCCAGCACCACATATATAGAAATGGCCAGAAGTGGTGCTGTGGCTCAAATGACAGAGTGCTAACCTTGAGCAAAAAGGAAGCCAGGGACAGTGTTCAGGCACTGAGTTCAAGCCCCAGGACTGGCAAAAAAAAAAAAAAAAACCAGAAAGTTATTTAGTAAATAATCTTTCAGACAAAACTAATAGCATATCGACTTGTGAACTTTATGACTCTCCATGGGAAAAATGAAATATTCAGTAGTACTCTAGCTGATTTGACAAAGCCACTTTGATGGAGCCTCTCTCATGACCTTGTTTACTTGGAAATGTCCCCCTGTAACCTCATATGTTTTTATTGCCTTTCTTGGAGCTCTACTTAATTCTAAATTATCCTTCATCTAAACTCAGCTTAATGCAGAGAGTTAGCTTATCTTTTCTATTTGCACAAAAATGAAACCAGCATTGCCCTTCCTTCCTCCCTCCTTCCGTCCCTCCCTCTCTTCCGCCTTCCCTCCCTCCCTCCCTCCCTCCCTCCCTCCTTCCTTCCTTCCTTCCTTCCTTCCTTCCTTCCTTCCTTCCTTCCTTCCTTCCTTCCTTCCTTCCTCCTTCCTTCCTTCCTTCCTTTCTTCCTTCCTACCTTCTTTCCTTCCTTCTTTCCTTCCTATCTTTCTTTCTACATTTCTATCTGCTCTGCCTGCTCCATGCTCTGACTAAGGAAATTACTTCCCTTAATGCCATTAACTTGTCTTGTAAATAGTTTCACCCCCTCTACAACTTGCACTGTTGGTCTTCTTGATTCTTACTCGAAAGTCCAGGGTAGAGGCAGGGAACTGATGGTACAGTTGAGAGAGGAAATTTGTCAAATGTGAACACTGGTGTTTAGGAGCTTGTTTCTTATACAGCTCATCACCACAGGTAAACTCATCACTGCCTCAGGTTTCCAGCCGTGAGACTTTGAACCTGAGGACTGAAGCACAATGCTTTCAGTAGCAGGGCTCTGCATTCACCCCACACATAATGGCCTCAAGGCACATTTGTACGAAGATAAGAGAGCACTCTCCAGTTTGGGAAAACATCACCTCTTTTCTTGGCATGATGGCTCACCTATATTTTGAACAATTTTTTTTCAGGAAATGGTAACATAAGAAAAATCATCATCTACTCTCTACTAAACGTGTGATTTAGTGTGATTAATCCTTGATTGATTGCTTTGCACTCGATGGCTTGATTGCCCAGGGTTTCCTCAGTGATAACTTTAAAAAAATATACTGCTTCATGCTGATTTCTAATATCCTATGTCAGTGTTTGGTAACTAGTCTTTTTGTACCTTAGTTTTGACAATCATGGCAAAATTCATTTCACAGGTTTATAGACTGTGTTTTCATATGGAATAGCAAACTATATTCTACCTCAATTTAAGCAGAAGTTTCCATGACAAGTTAAGTAACTAGGATTTTTAAATATTTTTCAATTGTTAATGTTTTTTATTTTATTATTATCATTAGCTGTGCAGAGGAGTTGCCATTAAACAAAACAGTTTATGAATACAATGCATCTTTATCAATGTTACCCCTTTCAACATTCTCACCCATACCTCCACTATGCACCCCTTCCCTCATTCTTCTTAATTTTGTAGGACATATATTGGATTCTTGTGGTTGTTGTTGTTGTTGTTGTTTTCCAGATCTGGGGACCAAACTCAGGGCCTTGCGCTCGCCAGGCAGGTGCTCTTCCACTGAGCCAGATCCCCAGCCCCTGTGGATTCTTGACTAGATT
The DNA here is from genome assembly GCF_023159225.1 of Perognathus longimembris pacificus. Classification (NCBI taxonomy): domain Eukaryota; kingdom Metazoa; phylum Chordata; class Mammalia; order Rodentia; family Heteromyidae; genus Perognathus; species Perognathus longimembris. Next base: position 67,265,480 of record NC_063164.1, read on the forward strand.
TTTAAAGTTTTTTAGTTAACAAGTCTTTAGAATGTTTATGAGTGGAAACTAAATTAAGCTAAAGTAAGTTAATTGCCAAAACAATTAACTCTAGTAAATATCCGATATAGTAATTAAAATGTATATAAAACAAAATTACAATGCTGAAAATGAAATTTACAATTGAAAAGCATTCTGCACTTTAAGAGAATTTGTTGATTAATTATTTTGGAATTTATATAAACATCTGTCTATAAACATCTACATCTGTCTTTTAACTGAGACTGTCGCAAATATTGTAATATGGAGGTGAAATTTTTAGTGGATTCTTTAGATATGGCAAGTGTATTTTAATTCTCCACCACTCTTCAAAGCAAACAAAGGCTTTACTGTCTATAGAAGGAACAGCGATTGAAAGGAGGGTCCTCAGCTATTTGATACTGGCTTTCATTTCATGCATAAAGTGTTGTATAGAAAAAACAGAAAATGTTAACAATATCCTTCGATGCAGAAAGAGTGCTTAGACACTAGAAGAATAAAGTGAAATATGTTTTATGTCCATCAAGGGCATGGTTTTCCTAGGGTCAGGCTTATGTGGCATGCATCAGTCTCCTAATAAAGGCTGAGTGAAGCTAAAAATTTGTAACTTTCCTTCCTTCCTTCCTTCCTTCCTTCTTTCCTTCCTTCCTTCCTTCCTTCCTTCTTTCCTTCCTTCCTTCCTTTGTTTACTTTTTTCTCTCTTTCTTTCTCTCTTTTCACTCTTTCTTGATTGTTTGCTTGCTGTAACTGGGGTTTGAATGAAGGGCTTGCACTCTTCTTTAGCTTTGTTTTCTTGTATTTTTTGAAATTATACTTTTCTTATGTTAAGTAATTGGCAGTTTATTTAGGCTGGTGGGGTTTTTTTGCTCAACTTCACCAGTGAAGCTACACCTGTGCTTCTGGCTATTTGCTGCTTCATTAGAGGTAAGAATCTCTGATTTTGAACCATGTTGCTCAGACCTGAGCCTCCTGAGTATTTGGAAATACAGATGTGAGCCACCAGCATCTAGCTCAAATTTTTATATCTCTATATTCCAATGAAATCATCCTGGCTATTTTACTCATAGTTCCTTCAAAATCCTTCCAGCTATAGAAGCTACTATTCCCACTTCTAGCAAAAGAGAAGTGGAAGATCTGTGGTTAAGTTCCTTTACCTGGATCACACATATCCCCTGTTGTCACTATATTTGATTTTGGTCCCTTGTGTCTTGTACATATGTTTATCTGAATTGGGGAAAGGAAGGGGAACAACAAAACGGTGAGACTAAGACAAAGGATGAGCCAATGCAACAGCTATATACACAAGGTTATATGTTGGAAATTAATTGTACAACTCGGGTGAAGTCAGGTAGAAGAAAAATGAGGGAGGGGGTAAAAAGTTTGACAAGAAATGTACTCACCGTCTTACATATGTAACTAAACCCCTCTGAACATCACCTTAAAAATTAAATTAAATTTTAAAAAAAAGTTTGTTTGGAGGATCTAGCAGGGGACCTCAGCAATTATTATACCCTTGACCAAAGACATGTCCTCCTTTATCACAGATGGTTGGTCTCTTAGACAGAGCACACAGCTTCAGGAGGGATGCACATGAAGGAGCTGTGAGGGAGGAAGGGGACACCCGCCTATCCAGCCAGATCAGCTGAATCAACTCTGGCAATCAGTGGTGTGACAGATGTCGCAGGCAGATCACCCTCAAATATATATGCCCTGGACATATACATTTATCTGAATTAGGGAAGGAAAGGGGAACATCAAAATGGTGAGACAAAGGATAAAGGTGAACCAGTGCAACAGCAATACTCACAAGACAATATTTTGGAAATTAACTGTTCAACTTGGGGGGAGGGGAGTTGTGGAGGAGGAAAGGTGGGGGGAAAACGAGGAAGGCAGCAACAAGTCTGACAAGGAATGCACTCATTGGGGCTGGGGATATGGCCTAGTGGCAAGAGAGCTTGCCTTGTATACATGAGGCCCTGGGTTCGATTCCCCAGCACCACATATACAGAAAACGGCCAGAAGTGGCACTGTGGCTCAAGTGGCAGAGTGCTAGCCTTGAGCAAAAGAAGCCAGGGACAGTGCTCAGGCCCTGAGTCCAAGGCCCAGGACTGGCAAAAAAAAAAAAAAAGAAAGAAAGAAAAAAATGCACTCACTACCTTACATATGTAATTGTAACCCCTCTGTACATCACCTTGACAATAAAAATTAAATTAAGAAAGAAAGAAAAGAAGGAAGAGAGAGAGAAAAAAGAAAGAAAGAAAGAAAGAAAGAAAGAAAGAAAGAAAGAAAGAAAGAATGTGCTTGTGCTAAGTAAGTAGTGAACCCAAGTCAGAGAGAATTTTCTACTTTTCGGTCCTGTTAATTCTTCTGGAAGGGCTGACAATAAGAAAAGCTTCAGCATTTTAACACACATGGTGCTCAGGCATTAACAAGTTGGACCCACTCCTACAGCTTTGGGTAATGATTTCACATAGAGGAGGAGACACAAAGCAATAAATTTATTGTTTTGGTGGCTCTAGAGCTTTCTAGTAGCAGATGGCTCCAGGAGGTGGGTTTGGGGAGGAACCTCTACTTGTCCAATTGTTAGATCCAACTGAATAATAGAGGGTTGGGAATATGGCCTACTGGTAAAAGTGCTTGCCTCATATGCACAAAGCCCTGGGTTCGATTGCTCAGCACCACATACATAGAAAAAGTCAGAAGTGGCACTGCGGCTCAAATGGTAGAGTGCTAGCCTTAAGCAAAAAGAAGCCAGGGACAGTGCTCAGGCCCCGAGTTCAAGCCCCAGGACTGGCAAACAACAACAACAACAACAAAATCCTGAATAATAGAAAGAGATTTAAATATGTAGAGATTAAAACATATTTTTTCTCTTAGTGGTCTCTACATACAAAAGTCTGTAGTATTCAACTTATTTAAAGCTTCTCAGTTTTTTACAATCAAATCTTTTCCATAACATCATTTTAACAAAGATTTCATTTTAAAATCTTCGGGCCAAATTGCAGGATATTGATTGGCAAGCTTACTTTAAAATTAAAACACAACTTTTAACGTAGTCTTGTTTATTAATTTGTAATGACTTTCTTAATTGATAACTGACTCATTCTAAGCAATGTCTATGTGGTGAGTCATACAGTCTCATTACCATCTTATGAGGTAGCTTCATTCCCACTGATATGTAAACAGATGCAGAGAAATAATATGTCAAAAGTCTCAACTCAAATGATCTTGCAAGACCTTGAGTAATGGACTTATTTTTTAACAAAATACACTTAAAATTGTTTTTTTATTGAGCATATTTCACAATAGCCAAGTTACTGATTCAACCTGCATGTCTATCTACAGAAGAATAAGGAATAGACATATGCATATATATGTCTATGTGTATGTCTATATATATATATATACACATATACATGTATGCACATAAATACATACACACATAGAATGGGATATCCAACCATAAAAAAAGAAACTGTGATTTTGGTGGTGTGATAAAATTGAAAGGCATTATGTTAAATGAAATAAATTAGGCATGAGGATGCATAAATGATAACTGAAACTTTTCAAACTGGCCAAATGCTATCTGAGAGAAGTATTGAATAATAATTGCACCTTACTGGGTAGAGGAAGATGTAGAGAGAGTATTAATATGTACAAAGATGAAGTTGCATAAAGGAATAGCTTCCAATATACTATAGCACAGTGGATAACTAAGATTAATAACATTTAAGTATTTATTTTCAAATAGTTAATTGGCTTTTGAATGATACTGTTGAAGAGAAATAAGTGCTTGATGAGATGAATGGGTTAATTATCCACATTGTATTATTATACAGTATGTCGGTGCATTAAAATATTATAAACAAATGTTCATAAATATAAATATATACACACATGAAATATTTTGCTGAATCAATAAAATATTTAAAAATACTTAGAGAACTTAATTCTTTAAATATAATGTACTATGTGTGACTCTAAAACAACTGACCAGTGCGGAGTAGAAAAGGGTGGTTTGCAAAAGACCATAAATATCAAGGACATAGAGCTTCTTCATGTAGAAGCTCAATGGAAAATTGAGGTCACCAAAAACAGTGAATTTAATCTTCATCCATGGAAGCATGGAATTTCATAAGATGGAGAAAGGAGAAGCATGGAATCTTATAGGAGGGAAGGAAAAGTACAACTCTCCTGTTTCTTGATTATTCTAATTTTATAATTGATTCCAGTCCTAATACCACATACTTTAAAAATTGAAAGAAGCTGGGCATGATGGCTCTTTTCTGTAATCCTTGTGACTCAGGTGACTAAGATTAGGAGGATTTCAGTTCCAGGCCAGCCTTGGGATAAAGTTCACAGAATTCCTCCTCAACCAAGAGCTTGGTGGAACATGCCTGACATCTCAGCTACACTGGAACATGCAAAATAGGAGGACTGAAGTCCAAGGGTGGCCCTGGGCAAAAAGCATACCCTGTCCCCAAAAGGGATAGAAGTGTGTTTCAACGATAGGAAACTTGCTTAGCAAGAGCAAGGACATGAAATCAAACCCCAGTAACACACACACACAAACACAAACACACACACACTGAAAATAGAATTGAATTTGCTTTAAAGAAAGCAACTGCCACATTGTTTACTACAGCTAAGATATGGGACCAATCCAGATGCCCCTCAGTAGATGAATGGATCAAGAAGATGTGGTACATATACACCATGGAGTTCTAAGCTTCCATCAGAAAGAATGACATTGCCCCATTTGTAAGGAAATGGAAAGACATAGAATAAATCATATTAAGCAAAGTAAGCCAGACCCAAAGAAACCTAGGCTCCATGGGTTTCCTCATTTGTAATAATTAGTATATGTCTAGGGGACTCCTAGCAGAGGATCACAATAGCCCAATATTTATGTACATATGACCATATAAAATTAAAATGAACTCCAATACATGAAAGCAAGATGTTTCTCTTTATTGTTGTTTTTAGTACACTGTGTGAAGTTATTTCTTTTTTCTTTCATTTTCCCCCTTTGGTTTATCCCCAGTTGTCACTGTTTGTTTGTTTTTTATTTTGGTACCCTGTGTCATATATATATACATATATATATGCATATATATGTATGTTTACCTGATTGGGGGAAGGGAAAAGGAACAACAAAATGGTGAAACAAAGAAAAAAGGGTGAACCAATTCAACAGCCATACTCACAAGAAACTATGTTAGAAATGAACTTTACAACTTGGAGTAAGGGAGGAGTTGGAGGAGAGGGAAAGTGGGAGAAAAATGTTTCACAAGAAACGGACTTGTTACCTTTCATAAGTAACTGTAACCACTCTGTACATCACCTTTACAATAAAATTCAATTAAGATAAAAAGAAGAAAGAAAGCAGCTTCCAGGTGTGCTAAAACCATATTAAATGAAAAGTGGCCAATAGAGCTGGCAGTATTTAACTGTGAGGAAAACATACATACAATTCCCACAATAATGGTGTAACTGTTCTCCAGTCTCAAGAAATGCCTCAGCAACAAGTATCACATTCTATTTAATATTCTAGTTTAATATTCTAATAACTGGAGCTGTACAAAAAGAAATAAACTACACTAAGAGCGAAGAAATTCTCCATCACACAGCAGACATTTCACCACAGGATTTCAGAATCAACTAGATGATGAGAGTAAATCACCTTTCAGTCTTGTGGCTTTATTGCTCTAGGATTTCATTTTGGAACAAACAAAAACTGCACAGCCACTTGGCAGGTTAGCTCTTTAATCCAGCTCAAGCAAGCAACAGCCTGCTCAAGAAATTTGGAGAACACCTGCCTTGATCTATGGGATCTGGGAAGGTATGGCAGAGCAAAACCTACGGAACAAAAAGAATAAAAATAAGTGCTTTTCTACATACATGTTTACCCATTCTTACCACTCCTCCATTATGATAAAAATTGTCTTTGATTATACCTTTGCCATAAATATCCAAAGTTTTTTTAAAATCTCATTTCTTTTTTAAAACTATCTTTACATTTTACAGAGGGGTTTCAGTTCAACATGTCAGTTTATGTGTATGGTACATCACAATCACAGTCATGCTTTCCGTTATTCTTACCCATCTCCCTCAACCCCACCCATCCCCTTCTGTAACCTAACTCCATTTTCATATATGTCCTCTGAATATGATGACTGTATTCTCCCAGCCTTTCTCTTTCTATTCATCTTGCTCTCATTTGGTTTGTCCAAGAGTTTTGCTTAAAATAAGTGAGATTATTTTCTGGAGGCAGGTGAAGACATGGCCTTTCTGCTTTCTCCGAAGTTCAAAGTCTAATCCTTACATTAAGCTCCCTGCCTCTAAAGGAAAATTAAACGAGCTTGGGATCCTATTTACCCAAAAGGAAAGAATCTCTGTGGTACAGACTCTCCTGAATTAAACAAGATTTGGCCTCGTTACTACATGGGTAAAAGGTGTTAATGGATAAATTATTCTTCCTAATGCAGCATAAGATGTAGTTTCTGCCACCCCAAATAATGAAATAAAGAAACATTCCATTGTTTCTGGGGAAGACAACAATGCATTTATGTCTTAAGGCTTGAGGACAAACAGAATCCAAGCCTGTAATTATAGTATTGCACTTCAGAAACTGCCTAGAACTGTTGTGCAAAGAGCAAAACCCCTACTCTGCAGAATATGGGTTTTGGTCAAGTGTGATGTTGAAACTCCAAAATACCTTCCTACAATAGTGCAGTGCTTTACTATGCCTTATATCCTAAGGACAAAGTACAAAATATGTTTCTGTTACACTTTTCTTCCAGATAACAGAAGCATTCTCAGTGAAAACAGATAATTGCATGTATGAAAACCACTATTCTGAGGGCTGGTTGATTTGTTTACCAAATCAGAAAAACAAGAGGTAATAAGCTTTCCGAAGCAAGTGCCTGTCCATTCATCTTGGATCAAAATCAGCTCTGTTAGAAATGAGTGATTTGAAAGCTACCACCACAACCATGTTAATCACAGTATTATTTACCATAGCTAAGATATGGAACCAATCCAGATGCCTCTCAGTAGATGAATGGATCAAGAAGATGGAATATATATACACATGGAGTTCTATGCTTCCATCAGAAAGAATGATATTGCCCCATTTGTAAGGAAATGGAAAGATTTGGAATAAATTATATTAAGTGAAGTAAGCCAGGCCAAAAGAAAAGTAGGTTGCATGATTTCCCTCATTTGTAAGAACTACAAAGACATATTGATATACATAGTGATATTCTTAACAGGGGATCGTGATAACCCAATTAATTGCTCAGAGGATAGGACCATATATAATGAAGTATATCAACATGACCTTCAAGATATGGAAACAAGAGGTTCGTATTATGTCCTGTATGTAGCTCTTTTTTGTTTATCTTAGTTTTCTGTAACTTGTGTCTTGTATATAAGATTATTCAATATGCGGAAGGGAAAGGAAATTACAGAAACACCAGGATAAAAGATGAACATTGATATTCACTTGACACTATGTTGGATGTGAACCGTACAACTTGAGGGGGAGGGGACTCGGCAGGGGTAAGTGGGAGAAAATGAGGGACGAGGTAACAATGATTAAAAACAAATGTACTCATTATCTTACTTGTGTAACTATAAGCCCCTACTCATCACCTTTTCAATAAAAATAAAATTTAAAAAAATTAAAAGAGAAACAAAAACAAAGAAAAGGATGATTTGCTGCAGCTATCTAAACACCAGCACTGAGGTTTAGGCACTTGTTTTCTACAATGAAATATCTAGTTTTGGCAAAGTTCATCATACTCTCCACAGACCACTTGCTTTTTATTTTTATATATATCAATAAGGAAAATGATATGCATTTGTATTGGTTAAATGTCTTCTAACATGATCCACTTTATAGTCAAATGAAGAATCACAGAGTCATAGACCCAAGTTGTGTGTTTCTGAGTGGCATTGCCCTTAAGCCTATCTTATTATCAAAAATATCCTGACCTAATATTATAAGGCGGTGTGACCTCATAGTCCTCTATTGCAAAGTCACAGTAATTGGCATTGTCATCCTGGTATCTTGCTTAAATACACTACACTATAATGTAATTTTATGTCCTGTCCTCAGAGTGGCCTTTATTTTGAAATCCTGCCAAGAACACCATCTTTCGAGCACTAGAGTTTGAGTAAACATAGGTCCAAAAGAATGTCTTTCAAAGGCTGAATCTCACCCAGTTTCCATTTATAAAGCATGAAGTACCATATGCTTTGAAGTGACAATAAATTATCTTCCAACTTAGACTTAAAAATAACTGAGGATGTGGTCTCCATCTGAGAGAAATGCTTCCTGCAAGGTCTATCCATGTCCTGTATCTTTGGGACATCTGGCAACCCACAAGTTCAGTAGGAGAAGACACCAGAGCATGAAACTAATATTAACAGACACTTACAACTTTCTCAGCTCTGCTGAATGTTCAGATTTTGGGCCTCAACCTACAGGTTTATTCCAGCTTCTGGGTGAATTCTGAGCAAAAAATAGAGTGTAATAGTAGCTCCCTGGGGACTTGTTGGTGAGATCTTATGGCTCTTTGCACCGTCTGGTGTGTTCAAGATGATGCCTGGCCAATCTCCAGAGAAACACGACTCTAAAGTCCATTTGACTGCAGAGTTTATTCTGTATTCTAGCTTCTTATGCAACACAGATCTCTGTGCCTGCCCAAACTTAACCTTTTCTGGGAACTGGAATTTTGTTCAGTCATATCCTAACTGCTACTGGACTGATCTGGAACTGTACAGCCACCCACCTCTGAAACAGTTTGGAAATGATGGCTAATTTGTTTCAACATTTATAGCACGGTGTATGCTCTGGGGGTGCTTTTAGGAGCCAGAATCAAGTTCAAATCAAGTCAATCCAAATGAACACAAGGATTCAGAGAGTTGACAGCTCTCCTCCTCCAGAGCTCAAACTACAGTTGAGATAGTGACTCAAACCTGAACACAAGTTTTCCATTTTTTCCCCATTCCCTCGATTTGGTAGAAGAGTCCAATATGCTTGACCGATGAAATTGAAGGAAATGGATAAAGTTAGAGAGAGAATTTGGGACTTCAACAATGTGAGGGCTCTGTAGGTGCACCAAACAGACTCTCTTATTTGGCTAGAGGAGAAAGTCTGGGAATATGTCTGTATAATCAATTATAAGTTTCTGCTGCTTGCTATTTTTGCAAGCCCAGTAAGATCCTGGGTGACTAACAGAGTATCAAAGAGAGAGGTTAAATTTTCACTGGCAGGTACTATATGAAGGTGACTCAAGATATTGTGTAGGTCCAGAGTTTGAGAAATCAGAGAATGGCCACTCTTAAGATACACTTGAATTTTGGATGAAATAATTAATAATTAATCAAAATTCTTAACAATTACTATGAGGTCATTATGTTGCTTTTCCTCACATAATGTTTCCTTGAAACAGTCGGGTAAAGATAGACTACCTTACCTTATCTTTCTACACTCACAGGTTTACTCATCTTTTCCACTAGTAGCCTAAAATCAGAAACTGATTTTATATGGAAGAGATTGCTAGACATGAGAGGGTAAGGCTATAAATAATAGTTTTAGAGAAATTTCTATCCTCGGGATATTTAAGAGTAAAAAGAATATTCTGTTTAGAAATATTGCATTTTATATAAGGCAAGTAAGAGAAAAAGATTTCTGCAAAATCTTTTCAGGACTATGAAAAAATATACCTTCTGTTTATGTGCCAGTGATTAAAAATTACTGTTTTGTGTAACAATATTCTGGTTTGACCTGTTTATGAGCCAAGACCACAGGGAATGCACCATCACTGTCACATTTATAGACAAATATGCCAACTTCCATTTTTCCATTGTACGACATATCTTTTGAATTGTGACAAATGTTCAATCCCTTTGGGAGAGGAGCCTGCAAAGTGTGGCTCTGCAGGTCTAATTTGGGTTCCATTTCCTTTGATTCCAGAGAAGGAGGAGAGTGAGTGTGAAATGACTCTGGTTCCTGACACCAGTTGCATAGATTTATTTCAGTGATTGATTAAAAGCTCACATGGTTTGGGAAGGCATCACAATGCGGTAACAATCTTCAAGAGAGCTGAAACTACCATTGATTCTGCTCTGCTGTCTGAGGTAGAAATTTCTGAAAGACTGTGTTCAGCAGTTAGCAGGGATAAGCAGAGCTAATAGTTGCTTCAATTACTAAGAAATGGGGCTATGGAAAAAGCATATCTAACAAAAGCTTTATACAAAATGTATTTTGAAGCTTTCATTTATTTAATCAATTAATTTGAAATTTAAATGCAAAAGTATTCATGATTACTATTGTTAATCACAAGAGAGATGCTTACCTTGGAAACTGTTAACTTCCGCAAATAATTTGAGATTTATTTGTTCACTATATTATCTTTATGGGAAAAAATGCCAGTAGTTACTTTCTTGCTATTTCTACTTATGGAGAAATGCATGCTGCTGCTGTTAGAAAAAAAAACTTCAATGTAGCATCCAAATTTATAAGGAAATAAGTAAAAATCTCTTCCTATTCTAAAGCTTTCTTGGGAATGTTCAACAATAAGAATTGGGGTTGGAAATTTTGAAAGGAAGAATGGAGGTGATAACAGATTTTCATTTCACTTTGCAAACTCCAAAATACAAATACTGCAAATTTTCTTCCTATAACCTTATATGAGGAGCATCCATACCATCAGATCATTTTTTCCCTCAATGAAATCTCATCTATCTCCTTAGATTTGAGCCTATGTCGGGATACAACAAGTACCACACAGTTTGGGTAGCATCTGTGTTTCCATCTTATTCTTGTCCCTGCCTTGTCATAGTGGCATGTTGAGAGGACTCCTGACTAATGTGATCCTGGTTGTAAATTCATGTGAATCCCTTCTTGTTGAACTTCTGCAGGTCAGATTAAATTCTGGATTTAATCTGTATTAAATTCATGGTATCCTTGAACTGACAAAAAGCATATGATCTTCTGTTGGAAGTACAGGAATGCCTTAGCTTTGTGAATTTAACTCAGATCAATTTCCTAGTCATATCCTACAGTCACCTTTTCTTTTCTCGAGAGTAATTTGGTTCTTGCTGCTTCTTCATAGTCCATAGCTTAATCTGACTTTGTCCCAGAATGTCTGAAGGATGGATTCTCTCTGTCTTTCAACTTTATCCATTTATCTTACCTCTATCAAAATTTGCCTTCCTAGCCTTTGTCTTCTTCTTTTCTCCTAGACAGGGTAAGTGGTAAGATTCTCGTCTTCTAAGTTCATGTCATCTCCCAAACTCTTTCCTAAATTCCATCACCCAAGTAGATTCTATCATCCTAGTAAATGTAAACTTGAGTCCTATACCCGAGAAGTGATATGCTAGATCATGAATGGTAAGGGAAATGTGGTTGAGGAGGCTGGGAAAAAAATTCCCAAAGTGTTACTATGAAACTGAGGACAAACTAAAGAATGGATAGTGATTATTAAGGTGGTGGGAATTGACTAGGCAGAAGGTGCAGTGTGTACAAATTTCCAATTGTGGGAAATTTTGACATTTGCCTTGTTTATTTATCTTTGAAGGTAGAATGAAGAGAAAGGAATCTCATGACATAAGAAGTCATTAAAAATATATAGGAGTCAGTTGAGGTAGACATTTTAGGTTCTGTTACAGATTTTGATCTTTGTATTTAAAGTGATAGGAAACCTCTACTAAAATATTTAAAGAGACCAATGACTTGAGGGTTGAATGAGGTGATAGACTTGATAATTAGTGCAAAGCAGGATTTCCCTGGCTTTCCCCCTGTAGAAAATGGATTGTCTGGATCAAGAAAAACCTTAAAGGAAGTAGATTACTGTACGTTAGAATAGGTAGTAGTTTTGTCTAGAATGATAATCATTGAAAACAGAGCAAGTATTTGTAGTTGGATAATATTCATAAGAGAAAAGCATTAGGGCTTTAAATGGATTGTCTATAGGTGGAGGAAAGATTCCAATGTGTCAGTGAGTGATTTAGGATTTCTAGCCTCTTCAATAGGGTGAGGAGTTATGAACTATGAGGAGATCATGAAATATTTTCTGAACATGACCAGAGTCATTGAGCATAACATGCACATGTACATGATAGCATGATATCAATCTGGCAACATCTGAAAATACCTAGTATTAATTATAAAATAAAAAGTTTAATTAAATTGGCTAGCTGGCAGAAAATAGGGAGTTGAAATTCAGATAGTAGTGGTTGGAATCACATATAACTAAGCTAGAATTGTAGTATTATACATATGTGGTGATTTTCAAAACTATATGTTTACTTCTCACAGTCTTCTTTTCTCATTTTAACAGTGTGAAATTGATATACCCGCAAGGCTCTTGTGAGGGTTAAGTGAGATGATATAGAAGGCTCTAGTTCAGTAAGCCATCAATCACCTTAAAGAAGATTGTTTAAGAGTAGGAAAAAGAAGTGAAGTCTCAATTTCAAACTGAGCCGCAGCCTATATATTGCTCATCACAGCTTCCATTTCCAATGTTTGGGAAAAGAAAGGAGGAGGTTTGATGATTTGTCTCTAGCCAAAGACTTGTATTAGTTAAATTTTCCCCCTGCATCCTTAGTCTGGCATGTAGGCAGCATTTTCATAGCACATCCAACAGTCACTTAGTAATGTTGAGATTGAAATTAAAAAAATATCATTGAGCTGCTTTATCTGAGTTGTCCACCTTGTCTCCATATCAAATGAAAATGAGTTGCCCATTCATTCTAAAGAACATTCAAATGTGTAGAGCTCAAGAGGCATGAAAATTTCCATGCTGAGGCCAGTTGGATATGCAAAGGCAATAGCCAGCTGCCCGTCTACTGTTCGTCAAAATGCTTACCAAATTTAGCAACAATCCAAAGTGGGACAGTGTGATGGTTAATCTTGATTTGTCAGCTTGATTGCACTGAGAAATAACTAGCAGATTAGTAAAGCGAGATCTAATTAGGAAAGGTCTGATTTATTTAATAGTTAATTCGCTAATTGGTTCAAATTTTGAATAGACATTGAGAGATGTTAGTAATGTGGAAGTAATGTGGCTAACTTGGAGGAGCCGGAGGCATATCTCTAAAGGGCATACCTTGCCCTCCCTCCTTCCTATCTCTACTTCCTGGCCACCAAGACAATGAATTCTGCTTTGCCATGCCCTCCCAACTATGATGGACAGAACTTCCTGAAACAGTGAGTAAAATAAACTCTCCTTCTTTTAAGTTGTTCATGTCAGGCATTAATGCAGGTAGTAAGGTATGAGGAACACAAAAGTGGTCACTTTTCTTTCTAGCTTCTTCTAGAAAATCAGAAGTAATAACACCAGGCCTGCTTTTGGATTTTAGATTCCTATAGTTACCACAATTTCCTGTTTTCTGCCTTATATCTGGGACTTAAGCTCACTTGTATTATCCTCCTAGAATGCATCTATCGATGTGTATAAGACTAAGATGGATACTTCTTTACTAATACTAGTACTCAAGAACCTAGGCTATAGGCTGAGATAGGGGAAGTCCAAAATCTGGCTCTGATCCCTTTTGGTCATGAGTAAGTTGCCTAGGTTATCTAAGCTTTATATTTTTTCAACAGCAAAATATGGATGTTAATAATGCATAATTTACAATTTGTCATGGGGATTAAATACTATATTGTCATAGAATAGTGTGCACAACAATGTATTAGTTCTCATGGCCAAGGACTGAGGAAGTAGGTGAGTATTCTCCTTTAATGATCTCCCTCTTCTTCTTCTTCTTCTTCTTCTTCTTCTTCTTCTTCTTCTTCTTCTTCTTCTTCTTCTTCTTCTTCTTCTTCTTCTTCTTCTTCTTCTTCTTCTTCTTCTTCTTCTTCTTCTTCTTCTTCTTCTTCTTCTTCTTCTTCTTCTTCTTCTTCTTCTTCTTCTTCTTCTTCTTCTTCTTCCTCTCCTCTTCCTCCTCTTCCTCCTCCTCCTCCTTTTCATGCTTTGTTATATGGTACCTTCTTTGAATAACCATTTAAGATATAAAAACATTAAAATTGATTTCAATAATTTAAACATTATGTATAATAAAGAAAGGAAATGGAAATAAATAACAGGAAGTCTTTATTTTTCTTTTTTGTGGTACCACTGTGATTTGAACTTAGGGCCTTCTGCTCCTGCTTGCCTTTTTCACTTATAACTGGTCCCTCTACCACCTGAGACATGCCTTCAATTCAGCTGGTTAATTGGAGGTAGAGGGAGATAGCGTCTTACAGACTTTTGTGCCAGGTCTGGTTTCAAACTACAATTGTCAGATCTCAACCTTCAGAATAGCTAGGATTGTAAGAGTGAGCCACTAGTGGCTGGAACTCAACACCCACCTTTTATTCCTCTTCCCACTATAATCACTTCATTAATTTCAGAATATATTCTTCCACAAAGAAAATCTAGCTATCAGATCTACCCAAATATTTAACTATATGAATTTTTAATTACAGATGGAATCATACTATAGGTTCCGTTCTATAAAACTTCAAGTGACTATCAACATTTTAATGGGTGTACAGTATTCTATACTGTATATAGTGTTATCTTGCAAGAATTATGTGACCAATTCTCTACTGTTGTACATTACAAATATTTGTGTGTATTCCAATGCATATAAATGAATGTACATGAGTACATATATATGCATGTATCCTGACATTCTTTACACCTAAGATTTACTGAAGAACTGAACAAAGTAATGACAGTAGAGATGGAAAAGGTGGGAGAGATATGAAAATGGACATATGAAGGAATAAGAAAGACTGATTCCTAGGTTTGTTTCATGGAAAAAAATGGGTAAATGGGATGATTTTCACATAGCCTAGGAATGCCAGAATTGAAACTAGTTTTCAAAGGAGAATGATGGCTCCAGACTTTTATAGGTTAAATTTCAGTTGTCTGTGGAGCATCTAAGTAGAGCTTTCCAGTAAGTAATTAGATATAACAGCCTGAAAGTCAAGGAACAGGTCTCAGCTGCCAAGTTTATTCTGTAGCTGACTGCAAAAACAGACAGTCTCAGAGATTAGTAGCCTGGTTTAAGAATTACTTAAAGTGAGGTTGCAGATGAATTAGGAATGAGACTGACGTTAAGAATCTAGTTACATCATTCAAATGATATAATATAGTACTTATAAAATAGAAATTATTTCATCCTTGAAGTGATTTATTGCTGTATAATAATAATTTATTTTACCTTCAATGGATAAATTAATACCATTTGGTACTTACATTCTTTAATTTAAAAATTATGACAAGATTATATTTTACTCTATAAATTGGGATTTTATCGGAAAGCCTCATATTGATTTCAGGGAAATGAGCACAGGCTTAGGCTCTACATTTTCCCCCATCCTGAGGCTTGAACTCTGGGCCTGGGTACTGTCCCTGAGCTCCTTTTGCTCAAGGCTAGCACTCTACCACTTGAGCCACAGTGCCACATTTGCCTTTTTCTGTGATTAATTGGAGATAAGAGTCTCACAGACTTTACTACACAGGCTGGCTTCAAACCACTATCTTCAGATCTCAGCCTCCTGAGTAGCTAGGATTACAGGTGTGAACCACTCCCATCTGGCTTATGTGCTCATCTACAGCAACAATTGGAAGGACTCTTTCATGCAGAAAAGGTGCCAAGTTTATTCTGCAGCTGACTGCAACAACAAACAGTGCTAAAAGACAGCCCAAGGTTATAAAATTCTCATGAATGTATGTCATCCACAGACTGAATTGTCTGCTACTGAGACTGTGCAAAAGATGCTGGATATTTGGGAGATTGTCACTCAACACCTTTCTAACTTTAAGTTAGGAAGATTGAACTTTTTGTTCAATCTGCAAGCATGGCCTGTTTCAAACTAGGCCTGAAGGTAAGGAATCCTCCACTGAAGTCTCAGGAATCCCCTATGCCATTGCCACCACGAACCTGCCAATCAAGAACAAATGGCTTGTGCCTGCACCTACCCTGTCACCTAGAGCTGGAGCTCTAATTGCAGGGAAAGGAGAGAGAAGCAGTCATTCTGACACTGCCTGGGGACATTATTTCCTATTTCTTGCACAGAAAATTACAATCTACAAAATGAAAAATTTCTCCCAAGCTCAGTTTCAGCTCAGACAAAACCATACAATATTCCTAAATTATTGTTCAGATGCTGGTTGTGGTGGAGTTTATCAAGACACATTATCTGGATCTGACATGTAATCCTTACTTTGTCTTTCTGTATTGCATAATACTTGAGCAAATGTCTTTTACTAAAAATGGATAGAGGCAATTGAATGAAATATATTAGTTTCATACCCAGCAGTGAATGCAGTGAATATGATTTGATGTTGACAATAGTTCTGAAAGCTCTTATAATTTGGTACCCGCATCCCAAGTCAAGTCCTTCATTAGAAAGAAGGACTTTCTATATTTACAAATAAATATTTGCTTAAATATCTATTTAAGAAAAGTAAATTTTGTGACACTGTATGATATGACATGTGGGCAGAGAGAAGTTATTGAGACCTAGTTATTACTACTTCCAATATTAAGAGGCAAAAGTATCTTGTTTAGTTAAATAAAAATTTTATTAAAAAGTATAACACTGCAAAGGCACAAGTGGCTCATAGCTGTAATCCTAGCTACTTAGGCGGCTGAGATCTGAGGATTGTGGTTCAAGGCCAGCCCCTAGAGAAAAACTGAAGAGACTCCATTTCCAGAATAATCAGGAAAAAAAAATGGAGGCTGGTGGTTCCAGTGGGTAAAGTGACAACTAAGCAAACAAGTTGACCAACCATGCGTTCAGACCCCAGTACTGGGAGAAAAAGGAGAGTTTATTAATGAGTGCTATTAAATTCAGAGACAATATGATTGCTGAGGTCATAAATTACACTATTTTTATGATTTCAGTTAAATTATTATTACAGTACTATATATTTAACCACACAAAATGTTTGTGGTAGGATGAGGCTGAAAATAGACAGCAATTAAGAAGGAGCCACACCACATATCCACAGAGTTCTGGGTCAAATTGAAACAAGATAGTGAATTGTAATCTGAACGTGCATCACATTTATGGACAAAATCTCTAGAAAACTCCTCCCTGTGAAACACTGGGGAGGTTTTAATTAAAATAATGTGTCCTGGCTCCTTGCAGCTCTCTTGAATTGTACAATGGAAAATTCAAAATCCTGAGAAAAGAAGTAAAAATAAAGAACATCTTTGAACTTCTTTCCAAGAAGAAGGGCCATCAAAGTTTTCCCTCGTCAATTGCAACTGGCTATATTACCTAAGAGAAACATTTGAATGACCTCAGTGTGCTACAGTATTACAGGACAAGCTTAATGACATTACAAGACGCTTCAGAAGACTGAGCTGATACACATTCATACATTTGTCAGGACATAATAGTTTTTTGCAATCATATTCCATGTGGAGAATTTTCTGGAGACAGTGTAAAATGTGAGTCAAAAGGAAAAAGAAATTAAAACTGAGGATATGGGACTGAGTTTTCTGCAGAAATAAAAATTCGTCCTCCAATACTGTTACCTGAACAATCCATTAAAGATCCTCCAGTGGCAATCACAATGAAAAAATCAGTGTCATTAGTTCATGATTCCTCTGAGTTGTCTAGTGTTACATTTAAGTGAGGATCATTTCAATTCATTTTTTCCATTTAAACTGACAGGTATTTACAAGAAGAAGAAGAAAGAAAAAAAGCATTTAAGTAAGGAGGGAGAAATTGACTAAAAATAAAAAGGGGAAGAAGCAATTTATAGAATCTTGGGAGAAACGTTAAACTTTGAATTTCATCCTTCCAATGCATTATGAGTTGTGAGACCAAAAGAGGAAGACTTCAGTAGAAAATAGCAATAGGCCAGATTCCCATTGCTAATTTGCCAAATCAAGTAGGTTACACAGAACTGCCAATAATTATTACATGAACTACATGAACTGAAAAAGAGGAAAACAAAGCCTCATTCTAGGATTCTTTGTTTTTCTCACTCTTTCTTCCTTTCCTTTTTTCTTTCTTGCTCTTTTTCTCTTTCCCTTTCTCCTTTCATTTGTTTCTCTTTATCACCTTTTACTTTCTTTTTTCTTTCATTCCTTCTTTCTTTTTCTCTCTTTCTATCCTTCCCTCACTTTCTACCTTCCTTCCCTTCCTTCCTTTCTTCCTTTCTCTCTCTTTCTTTCATTCATTTGTTCATTCTGTGGTACTAAAGTTTGAACTCAAGATCTCACACTTTGCTAAGCAATACTCCATGTCATTTTTGCTCTCAGTTGGTTTTCCAGGTATGATTAACTTTATCTGTAACCATGATCCTTCTGTCTCTGCATCTGAGTAACTGTGATACCATGTGTACCACTGTGCCTAAACTTTCCTCTTCTTCTTAGCTTCTTCTTCACTTTCTTCTTCTTCTTCTTCTTCTTCTTCTTCTTCTTCTTCTTCTTCTTCTTCTTCTTCTTCTTCTTCTTCTTCTTCTTCCTCTTCTTCTTCTTCTTCTTCTTCTTCTTCTTCTTCTTCTTCTTCTTCTTCTTCTTCTTCTTCTTCTTCTTCTTCTTCTTCTTCTTCTTCTTCTTCTTCTCCTCCTCCTCCTCCTCCTCCTCCTCCTCCTCCTCCTCCTCCTCCTCCTCCTCCTCCTCTTCCTCCTCCCCCTCTTCCTCCTTCTCCTTCTCCTCCTCCTTCTTTCCTTCTTTCTTTCATTCCTTTCTTTTGATCTATCTCTCTTTAAAAGTATTAATGTAGGCTGAGCATCAGTGACTCAAGCCTGGAATCCTAGCTACTCAGGAGGCTTAGAACTGAAGATTACTGTTCAAAGCCAGTCTAAGCAGGAAAGTCTGTGAGACTCTTATCTCCAATTAACCACCAGAAAACCAGAAATGTCGCTGTGTCTCAACATGCTAGCCTTGGGTAAACAATCTCAGAGACAGTGCCCAGACCCTGAGTTCAAGCCCCATGCCTGACCAAAAAAAAAAAAAAAAGTAGAGCAGCTTTCCTATGAAACACTCCATAATTACATCAGAGAACAATAGTTAGAATAAGAAAATTACATATTTTCTTACCAATGTCTTACTCTGTATTAGAAAAGAAATTGTGATATGTTTTATTTACTACAGGAAAATATGTAAAACAGGCACAAGAAGCTGCATGAAACAAACATTTTGTTTTTCTAGAAATCTCTACTCCAGTGTCCATATTGCACAAGAAGAGAGACAAACAAAGAAGTGATTAAGGGGCTGGGAATGTGGCTTAGTAGTAGAGTCCTTGCCTAGCATGCATGAAGTTCTGGGATCAATTACTCAGCACCACGTACATAGAAAAAGCCAGAAGTGGTGCTGGAGCTCAAGTGGTAGAGTGATAGACTTGAACAAAAAGAAGCCAGGGACAGTGCTCAGGCCCTGAGTCCATGTTCCAGGACTTGCAGAAAAAAGAAAGAAAGATAGAAAAAGAAGTAACTAAGATTTCCCTTGGTCATAAACTGACAAAGAACTGGTAAAGGAAATGAAATGAATAAAAATACTTGTATGAATAGAAATATGTTAGCGGCTCTCTCCCAATACCCAGTTGATTGTGAATGAAATACTCTGGTAACTTTAGTGAATTAGAAAATACCTCAACAGTGGAAGCAGCTCCTTCTCCTAAGTTTAACATAAACCATGTTGTCAACACAAATTTGTTCTGGCATCAAAAGCTGCCACAGTGGCCACCCTTCCATTGCTTTCAGGAAAGCTTAATAAACAGTACCCTTCATCAGCAGACACAGGAGTAGATGAATTGGATATGAAGGGGTGTTTTGGTAAGAGGCCAGCAGAATCATACTCCAACTTTCTTCGGAGAGTACCAGTTGTTCCTTTATCCTCCCAAATATACCCAGAATGCAGTGGGCAAAGATCAAATAATCTTTTCTTAGACATTTAGTGATCTGTGGCTTGGCACTAATAGTTGCTGTAGGTTTGTTTTCAGTGGTGACTGCACTCAGATCGTCAATCTTGCATCACTCATATCATCAAACTTGAGTAGGCAACCTAATACTTGTGGGTTCAGTAAGGAAGCTGAAGGAAAACTGCAGGCTTTGCAAGTTGAAGAAAACAACAATGGTACATTCTGTTGGGATAAGAGGGAGAGATATCTGGAGGTAGCAGGGAAAGTAACTTTGGTAGATATCTCTGAGGAGAAATCTAAGAGGCAGAGCTGGAGGTGGAACTGGAGGAGGGTGGGGCTGTCTGCCTGGTGGTGATCTCAGAAGTGAAAATTGCATGCCAGGTATTTTTGAGAATGGAGAAATCCTGGAACGGGCGTGGAGATGGTCTAGGGGGGCTTAAAGATGGAGTGAGTGGGATTCCACCAGGGAACACTCCTGTAGCGGGAGATGCTGATATCTGGGGCAAGCAGACTGTTGTGAGCCCAGCCTCCTGCTGAAATAGCTATGCCATTAGAAAGGAAGTACTCTTTTTGCTGATTTTTGATGATTGCTTTTCTGATTCATAACTGTAGTCATTGTCCTCTGAAAATTACTGTTCCTCCACACAAACGCAAAGATTTCCTGATACATCATATGCAGACTCCCTCTTTTTCCCCTCAATTTTTCCAGACATATATGCAAGCTATACACTCTGACCTGACTTACTTTTCCTTCAGGGTTGCTTCGCTCACTGTCACCAGAGTGCACAAGTTCATCACCCTCATGTTCTCCTTCTGATCTCTCAGTGTCATAGTCATCAGCACTGTCTTGATCCAGGTATTCTGGATCCCATCCTCTTCACTGGAGATAGAAATGTCATCATCATGACCATAGTCAGTTGAAGACATTACCACATATACTACCTAATTTACAAAGGCCTACATTCTAGGCCTAAGTGCATTTTATGCTTCTATATGTTTGAGACTTGAGGAGGAGCTGGACTTAGTGGAGGACAAGACGAACTTCTGCTAGGGAAACTAGTGTGTAATGTCTTGAAAGAGAAGACAGAAACTTCTGTGGTGGAGATCCACAGGCTGTAGTTTTCATAAGGATCAAGAGTGGCTGGATACCAGGAAATGGGATGTTCTGGATCACCATACTGGAAGGAACATAGAGATTATCCAGGAAATGAATACTGACCACTTCCACATGCTGAGGAGCCTTGTTAGCATCCAGCACTGGCTCACGTAAAACTTCTGTTCATAATTCTATTCTTCCTAAGTTCTGTGTAAATATTTGGATTTTATTTTTCATGAAGAAGTAGAATACATTAGAAATTTTCATGAAGATATATGTGCTGATCTTTCAGTACTTTCTTATTTAACCATGGCTGTTGGACTGTGTTAAACTTCATTTCATCCAATTTTTCTATGTCTTGGACAATCTGTTTAGAATCTTCCTCCTTCAAAACTGTAGCTCATAAGATCATGCATTGATTTTTGTTCTCTGGTCCTTTTGGGCTTCTTTTTTGAGACTGATGTGTAGGGTTCATTTAAAAAGCAAGTGAATAAATGCTACTATGGACTGCCATGACCATGAAAGAAACAGAGACTGGGTGATAACAGATGTGCTTCACCAGGGTCTTCATCTCTGCTTCTCCTAGGTTTTCAATCAGAAATATTAAACATGGAAAAATAATTCCACACATAATGAAGTTGCTGAAAAATAAACAGACAGCAATAGAACTAGGGATTGACAACAGGAAGCCAATGTGTCCTAGGGCAGGAAGGATGATGGAAGATAGAGCTAGCTACATCATGGGATTCGAGCCATGATGGAAAGGCTTTGGTTAGAATTATAGCTTTTGAGAAAGAGCTCCTTCAAGGGAATTGGAGCTGTGAATGAAAAGCACTCACCCACAGAGAAAACACCACTCAAGGTGAATTGGCAGAACAAATCAAACCTCTCTTCCCCTATGCCCTCTAATCCCTGGGTTAATCTGCTCAAGCTGTAAAAGTACTATAGACTTGGGTGGCTGTAAAAAAAAAAAAATAGAGCCTTTTCTTCCCATCTTAGTTGTATATGCCAATAGTGGTGAGATCAAATTTCCAGCTAATTCCTGGCTAATAGGCAGCAGTTCTCCCTCTCGCTCTCGCTCTCTCTCTCTTTCTCTCTCTCTCTCTCTCTCTCTCTCTCTCTCTCTCTCTCTCTCTTTCACTCTCTCTCTCTCTGGTCTCCTAGGGACAGTCCTTGTCATGGGGATCTCTGGTGTCCTTTACAAGGATACTAATTATCTTGGAGTCCTGGTGACTCACTCCTGTAATACTAAGATTTGGGATGCAAAGAACAAGAGGGTCTGGTTTAAAGCAGGCCCAGGTAGAGAAATCCATGAGACTTCATTGAAGTAGAGCGAAAGTAGATATGGTAGCTCTCACCTGTCATTCTAATACTGAATAAATACTGAATAAATATGCGGACATATATCTGCATAGAAAGCAAGTCTCTCAAAATAACCAAAGAATGGCTGAAGGCATGACTCAGCAGTGAAGCATCTGCCTAACAAGCATAAGGCCTTAAGTTCACCAGTATGGAAGACAGAAAGAAAGAAAGAAAGAAAGAAAGAAAGAAAGAAAGAAAGAAAGAAAGAAAGAAAGAAAGAAAGAAAGAAAGAAAGAAAGAAAGAAAGAAAGAAAGAAAGAGAGAGAGAGAAAGATGGAGGGAGGGAGGAGGGAGAGAGGAAATAGGAGGGAGAGAGGGGGGAAGGAAAGAAGGATGGATGATATTAATTCTATCAGAGCATAGGTCTACCCATATTGCTGTAATTAATCTTAATGACTTTCTTAGAGGTCCCATTGCCAAATATAGGTACATAAGGATTAGGGCTAAATCAGCCCCTGCCTTTGGCTGAGCCTCTTTATCTGCCAACAGGCAAAAGACTCTGGAAAATGTACCTAGGTACAAAAGTAGGAAAGAATAATCTGAAAATCTTGCTTGGTATCTTTTTATTTGTTTTTTAATGGAATTTGGAGAAAAACAACCAGTAGAATTGAATGAGCAATATAACTTGGTGAACTATTCATCCCCAAATTACTATAATTACTATATCTCCCAAAGTTCCCCTACCTATCCCTGAAGACCTACTGAAAATGGACCATAATAGAAATTTTGTTTCAGGACAACAAAGATTTGTCTGTTTGATGAAAAATAAATGATTATAAGAATAGAAAATAGGATTCTATTCTAGTAAACTAGAAAACACATAAGAATAGATTGGCTTTAAGTATCTTTATAAATCCTTCATTCTACCCACTCACATCCTGCACTGTTGAAAAATACAGGTAAGCTACATTCATCACTACATAGAATTAAAAGGCAAAGATTCTGTCATTCTTATCTGAACATCTCAATCAGCACCTTAAATATGGGAAGTTACATACAATCTAAATTTGAATTTGTAGTTAAGGTACTGGCTGAGCAGACATTCACGGGAGAAGCTACATAGTCTTGTAAGTCAGTAGAGTCATTCTTAGATTAAACTGAGGAACAAAAGAAGACATGCCTATGGCTACTCAAAGCCATCAATCTCAATGCAAAAACAGTCCAACAAGAAAAGTCAGTGACACTCCATCTCCAGTTAGCCAGCGTTGGGCTGGAAGCTTTGGCTCAAGTGGTAAAGCAGCAGCTATAAGCAAGAAAAATGAGTGAGATTGCAAGGCCTTGAGTTCAAGTTCTCTTACTGGGAAGGAAAAAAGAAATAGTGATTGCCTTGGAATTTGGGGATTATGGATACCTTTTCTCATTTCTATTTTTTTAGTATATATTTTCTACAATGACCATATAATATTTTTTTAAAAACTGTTATTACAATAGTCATCGGCAATATCTCACCCATCTTGTTATTTAGCACCTTTTCTGTCTGCTTATCTTCTTATAGCACTGCTATAAGCAAGAGCTATGAGAAAGCCATCAGCCAGCTATTCATGACTTAGCCTCTACAACTAAACTTACAGTTATTTCCAGAAAACATGCTGTCTTCTAACACCATGTTAGATGCATAGATCACCTAGAAAGCTCTCTGCTGTAAGCTTGAATTTTAGTGGGGAGATAAAACTAAGAAACAAAATAGCACTTATTCTGAAGTCAAGGTCGTTTTCAAATCATTCAATGCTAATAAAGCCAACACATAGAACAATATTCTATATTACATATTAACACAATATGCTACATATACTTGCATATATATACACATACATACTCTGGAAATACAAGTCTCACAAAATATATTCATAACTGCCATGTTTAAAAAACCTTAATATTTTCTGTTTGTTATTGTTTTATTCTATTACACTGAAAATATGCTGTTCATAGTCCACCAAATTAAGTACATGACCTGTTCAGAGATTGAAAGATATACCTAACTTAGGGTTTCAAATATACGTCTAAAGGTAAAAAGTTCTGAGAAAGATCTTTTCCCAATCTGTGGACATTCTGTTTATCTTGTGAGCTATGTCCTTTGCACTGCAGAAGCTCTGCAATTTGATGCAGTCCCATTTGCCCATCCTTTCTTTGATTTGTAGCATTTCTGGGTCTTTGTGAGGAAGTTTCATTCTGTGTCAAGGAGCCCAAGTGTTTCTCCTACTCCTTCTTTTAGTGTTTTCAGGGTATCTGTTTTAATTTCAAGGTCTTTGATCTATTTGGAATTGATTTTGGTGCAGGGTGATATATAAGGATCTAGTTTTAGTTTGTAGCAAGTGCTGAACCAGTTTTGCCAGCACCATTTGTTAAAGAGGCTTTCTTCCATCCTATTTTTTTAGCTCCTTTATCAAAGATTAAGTAGGCATAATTCTGCGGGTTCATTTCTGGGTCTTCAGTTCTGTTCCATTGGTCTTCAGGCCTGTTCCTGTGCCAATACCAAGCTGTTTTTATTACTATAGCTTTGTAATACAGCTTGAAGTTGGGTATTGTAATTCCTCCAGCACTGTTCTTTCTGCTTAGGATTGTTTTGCTATTCGTGGTCTTTTATTGTTCCATTTGAATTTCTGGATTGCTTCCTCTATTTCATTAAAAAATGGTGTTGGGATATTAATGGGTATTGCATTGAATTTGTAGATAGCCTTTGGCAATATTGCCATTTTGACTATATTAATCGTCCCAATCCAGTAGCATGGGAGGTTTTTCCATTTCCTTAGTTCTGCCTTAATTTAATTTTTCATGTTTTTAAAGTTCTCACCATAGAAGTCTTTCACTTCTTTGGTTAAGGTTATTCCTAGGTATTTGATGTTTTTTTGAGGCTATTGCAAAAGGAGTTGCCTTTCTGACAACTAGGCAAAAGACTTAAAAAGAGACTT
This sequence comes from Perognathus longimembris pacificus, assembly GCF_023159225.1. Classification (NCBI taxonomy): domain Eukaryota; kingdom Metazoa; phylum Chordata; class Mammalia; order Rodentia; family Heteromyidae; genus Perognathus; species Perognathus longimembris. The sequence continues at coordinate 67,290,753 of NC_063164.1, forward strand.
CTCTGATGAAATGAGAATGGCCAAAAGACATATGAAAAAGTGCTTCTACATCACTGGCCATAGAGGAAATGTAAATCAAAACAACATTGAGATTCCACCTCATCCCAGTAAGAATGTCCTTTATCAGGAAAACTAACAACAATAAATGTTGGAGGGGATGTCCAAAAGGAAACTCTACTTCACTGTTGGTGAGAATGTAAACTGGTTCAGCCACTCTGGAAAACGGTATGGACATTCCTTGGAAGGCTAAATATAGAGCTCCTCTATGACCCAGCAGACCCATTTTTGGGCATCTACCTAAAAGACCACAAACAAGAGCACACTAAAGCCACCAGCACAACAATGTTCATCGCAGCACAATTCGTCATAGCTAAAATATGGAACCAACACAGATCCCCATTAGTAGATGAATGGATCAGAAAAATGTACATATACACAATGGAATTTTATGCCTCTATCAGAAAGAATGACATTGCCCCATTTGTAAGAAAATGGAAGGACTTGGAAAAAATTATACTAAGTAAAGTGAGCTAGACCGAATGAAACATGGACTCTATGGTCTCCCTCATAGGGAATAATTAGCAAAGGTTTAGGCTAGTCACAGCAGAGGATCACAAGAGCCTAATAGCTATGCCCTTATGAACGCTAAGTGAAATGAACTCCATGTTATGGAAATGACTGTTATATCACTGTTGTAATTACTTTCAACATGCCATGTGTAACCATAGCTTCTATTGTTGATGACTTTCTTGTATCCCCTTCCTGTGGTTGTACCCACACTATCACTGTGTCTTATCTGAGTACACTGGAAAGTGTCTATACTGGTATTAGAACTAGGTAAGTGAAAGGCAATATCAAAATCGCGAGACAAAAGATAAAAAGACAAATGACTCCAAAAGCAATTCTTGCAAAACTGGTTGGTGTAAACCAACTGAACAACTCATGGGGGGAGGAGGAAAAGGGGAGGGGGAGGGGGGAATGAGGGAGGAGGTAGCAAACAGTACAAGAAATGTACCTAAGGCCTTACGTATGAAACTGTAACCTGTCTGTATATCACTTTGGCCATAAATAAGAAAAAATGAAAAAAAAAAAGTTCTGAGAAATGCTTGAAAAAAATCAGGATTGTTCCTTACATCACTGAGAAGATCTAAGCTTGAAAGAAGTGTTCAAAAGAGTGAAAGTGTACATGTGGGAAAGATGAACAGAGAGAATTAACCTGATAGTTCCCCTGTGTTTCAAATCAAGTGTTTACTTCGAGTACACTGAGGAGTAATGTTTCTGGACTCAGAGTGACCTGATTCAAGTCCTGGGTTTGACAATTTCCAAAGATTCATTTCAGAGAATGTTACTGACCCAATCCATGTAATGTGTCATTTATATAAAAAATAAGAGGGACAATTACTGCCCTTTATAAAAACGTGCAAAATTATGTCAGATAAAAAGAATTGTGCCTGGTTGATAATTAATACTTCCATGCATTTCCTTTGTTCAAGGCTTATTGGACTATTTTGAAGTCTGAATGTTAATAATTTATTTCATCGGGTTCGAAATTCCAAGTCTGTATTGACCAAGGCTCATGACTGCCTCTTATTCTAAAGTTTCTAACTTGGCTTAATTTTCCTTCTGTTTATCTCCTACCTTCCAATTCACTCTTCTTGTCTCAACAGTCCAGAAGAAGAATTTTAGCAAGTTTGTTGAAAAAAAAAATCTCTCTACACTTAAGTTGTAGACTTCATGCAGAGAGATTTCTATTTATTATACTGATTCCTTATTTCTAAAAAGGGATCAACTCATAACAAAATTTAAACAATATCTAAAGGAATAAAACCAAAATATTCAAAACAAGAACTTCCATTTCTCCTGCATTTAATGAATCTTCGTAGTCTCAAGGTAACTAAAAAACAACATTAAAAGATATGCCGAGGATGAGAACTACAATACTTTTCCTCGCAATAATGCATGTGCAGAATGGACATGATTAATTAAACAGCACTCTAAGCATCACACAGTGAGAACATAGAAGGGTATTTTTAGGAGAGGATCACAATGGCTCAATAGCTATGTGCTTATGACTATACAAAATGATGCTTATTGAAATGAACTCCAAGAAATGGAAACAAGATTTTTTTTAACAACACTCTTCACAGTTATTTCTTTTTTTTTCTTTTTCCTTTGGTCTTTCCCTGCTGTCACAGTTTTTGTTTTTGTTTTAAATTTCTATACCTTTTGTATTGTATATAAGTTTATCTGATTTGGGGAGGGGAAGGGGAATCACAAAAACAGGGGGACAAATGGTGAACCAATTCAACAGTGATACTCACTAGACATTGTATTGGAAATTAAATTTACAACTTGTGGGGGACAGAAGTCAGGGGAAAGGTGGTGAAAGAAAATGAGGGAGGGGTAACACTGTTAAAAAGGAAATGTACTCATTACCTTATGTTTTTAACTGTAACTTCTCTGCAAAATTTAAATTTAAAAAGCAAAGAAGGGTTCTTAAAAGAGAATTTTCATGCAAACAATCCATTAGCTACCCTTTACTATTTTCTCAGCATCATAAGTTAATTGAGCACAATTTCTTTTTACTTTAAAAAAATATTTTCATTATCTAAAGATAATTAAATAAGTTTAATAATTAAATAAGTGGTGGTACAAAGGATTTGCCACTCAACAAAGTAGTATATGAAATACAATTCATCTTCATCAATATCACCCCTGTTATCATGTCCCCCCATCCTTCCCAGTCTACTCCTTCCCTCACTTTTCTTAATTTTGTTTATTTGTTTTGTTTTTTGTTGCCAGGTGTAAACTCAGATCCTGAGCACTGTTCCTGGCTTCTTTTTGCTCAAAGCTAGCACTCTGCCACTTGAGCCACAACACCACTTCTGGCCGTTTTCTATATATGTGGTGCTGGGGAATCAAACCCAGGGCTTCATGTATACCAGTCAAGCACTCTTGCCACTAGGCCATATTCCCAGCCCACTTTTCTTAATTTTGTGGTATATGTATATTGAAGAAATTTCCCTGAGTTTTGCCTTGTATCTTCCTCAGATTTTTTTCATCGTTAGGATGACTTATGGTTTTCTTCTTGGATTTCTAATATACAAAAAGATAATTTTGAGTAGTCTAATACTTTATTCTGAATATTTATATTTTCTGTCCTTCCTTCCTTCTTTCCTTCCTTCTTTCCTCCTCCTCCTCCTCCTTCTCCTCCTCCTCCTCCCCCTCCTTCTCCTCCTCCTCCTCCCCCTCCTTCTCCTCCTCCTTCCTCTCTTCCTCCTTTTTTTTTTTGGCCAGTCCTGGGGCTTGGACTCAGGGCCTGAGCACTGTCCCTGGCTTCTTTTTGCTCAAGGCTAGCACTCTGCCACTTGAGCCACAGCACGACTTCTAGCCATTTTCTGTATATGTGGTGCTGGGGAATCGAACCCAGAGCCTCATGTACACGAGGCAAGCACTCTTGCCACTAGGCCATATCCCCAGCCGCCTCTTCCTCCTTTTTTGGTGCCAGGCCTGGGGCATGAATTCAGGACTAAATTGTTGACTCTGAGCTTTTGTGCTCAAGGCTAGCACTCTATCACTTGAGTCACAACTTTCGTGACAGTTAATTAGAGATGCAAGTTTCATATACTTTCCTGCCCAGGCTGGCTTCCAAACATGATCTTAATATCTCAGCCTCCTGAATAGCCAGGCACCTGACTGGGTTTATTTTTTCTTTGAATAACTAGTTATGTCTGAAAATTACCAGCCATTATGAATATTTCAAGTAATTATTTTATACTTTTTGAAGCCTGATAACATTATGAAGTGAATAGCAAAAGAGACAAGATTTTTCTACTTAAGCATGTTTTGTACCTTCAGATTATCTCATTCCTCATTAGTATAGTATTAGTATATCAAAAATAAAATTGAAGGCTGGGAACTGTGGCTGACACCTGTAATCCTAGCTATTCTGGAGACTGAGATCTGAAGATCATATTTTGAAATCAGTAGATCAGGAAAGTTCACAAGATTCTTATTGCTAATTAATCACCAGAAAACTAGAAGTGGAGCTGTGGCTAAAACTGGTAGAGTGCTAATCTTCAGCAGAAAATCTCAAGGATAGCACCCAGACCCTGAGTTCAAGCTCTGTGTCTGACCATAAACAAATAAATAATAACTAAATAAGATAGAATAAATTTAGCTTTCTACTTTATTTGGATGTTAGTTTTGCTGCTAACTTGTGGGATAATTGGTCAAGTAAGACCATTCATCCAATCATTCATTCATTCACTCACAATTTTGTATTTACTATTTATCATGTTCTGTGTGTAGCAATCTAAGAGTTTATGGTCCAAATTCTTAGAGACAAACCATAATCAAATTATAACTGTAGGTAGGTAGGTTAAGTAGGTAGGGCGGGAGTTATTATAGAATTACTAACTGTGGTTAAGATTTGTTACAGTAGATTACTGATTCTTGGAGATTTTTGTTCTGTAATTTCAGGGCACAGGAAGACATTCATGAGCAATGGATTTTTAAGCAGAATTCGTATAACAACGAGTTAAAAGATGGAAAAATACAACAGTGTTTCTCAGAGAAAGAACAAAGTGTGTAAGTCCTGAAGATGAAATGATAATGACATCCTTATGGCATTAAGAAAGTCTGGGATGGCTGGAGAGCAAAGCATAGATTAAAGTGAGGGGAAATTTTTAAGATATGGAGGCATTAACCATCAATGCTTAATAGATCATAAGGATTTGAGTCTTTTCTTCCAGAGAAATAGAAAACTTTGAAGAGATTTTGAAAGCATGTGATGACTAGTTTTATCTTTTATAAAGATCTCTCTGCTTTTACTGCAGAAATGGATTGAAGAGGGACAAAAGTAAATTAAGGTTAACCAATCATGAGACTATTTGAGGTACTAGAATGACCGATGTTCTAGTCAGAAAAAAAAATAACTGTAGTATAGAGGAAACAAGTAAGAAGATTTTATAGACACAGAAACTTATACATTTTTTATAGATAAATGAGAAATATAGAGGGGTAAGTGGGAGGTTGCAAAGGGTGTTCTCAAGCATTGTACCCAGATTTGTGGCTTGAATTTTATATATGTATCTGGCACCACTCACTGAGAAAGAAATAGAGGATAATTTTTCAGTACTATAAGAAATTTCTACAGTAACCTCATGCATTAGGCCCATTAGCATGGGAAGATTTTTTTTTTTTGTCATTCATCCATGAGGACAGGGAGATGCGTGATGAGAGGATGAGGTGACAATGCTTTGTGTGGATGCAGAATCCTTGGGAAAATAACTAAATTCTTCATCATGTTTCTCTGCTCTCAGTGTGTATTAGTTTTCTAAAGTTGCCATAGTAAATACAATCTGGGTTGCTTACAAATAACAAGACCATAATCCTTCACAGTCTCACAGCTAGAAATTCAAAATAAAGATGTTGATGAGGCTGGTTTATTTGGGGGATGGGGGAAACCTCCCCTAGCTGCTGAGGATTTCTGGAAGCATAACTAAGTCTGGCTGTGTTCTCATAGTGTGTGCTCTTGTATGTATATGTGTGTTTAGGCCTAATATCCTCTCTTTCTATAGGAACAGCAATCAAATATGAAGACTCTAATCTATTTAGACATCTCCCTGTGATGGTAAGGGTCTTGTGATTGTAAGGGTCTTCTTTTCAAATACAATCATTTTCATAGATAAAGACTAGGAGTTAGGACGTCATAATATTTTCAAAGGGTGTCCGAATTCCACTCACAACACATATAGATAATAGTACTATTTAATTCATAAAATCACTGTGAATATGTGCAAGTCACCAAAGAATTTTGCATAATCCTTGGCACATAATAAAATTCAAAGAACTATTAAAAGTTCATCATTACAAATAAGAAAGATTGGAGCAGAAGAGGGAAGAGGAGGTTGACAAAGCTTTGAAGTTTGGTGCAGAATTAGAATGGAATTTTATTATATTTTTACTACAGTACCTATATTTTTATTTCTGCATATATTAAGGAAAGAAGTAAGAAAAAGGGATGTGGTGAAAGAGCAAATCAATTCTGAAAAGTTACAAAAGAAAATCATGGAGTTCTGTAAACTGACAGCTGTGGAGTTCTAAAGTGGTGTTAATAAACAGAGGCTGTCTGAACACTTCCATGTTCCATAACATTCTGATGAGATTTTTAACAGAAGTTGGCCCCCAAATCTCAAGATCTAGTAAGAAATTATCATTGCAAGTTATCTCTTTAGGAAATGCTAAAGCTTCATGAATAAAAATCTATGCCATTGCATACATTTCATTTTAGAAAAAGAATAAGATGATTGCTATTACCTATAGCTGGCTAGAGCTTCAAGACAATGCACAGGATTCCCAAGGAAGAATCTCTGTAAACCAGGTGTCTCAAGACTGTGGATGACACCTGTAATCCCAGCTACTCAGAAGGCTGAGATCTGAAGATTGCAGTTTGAAGCTAGCCCTGGCATGACATTCTTATCTGTAATTAACAAGAAACCCAAAAGTGGTGCTGTGGCTTAAAGTTTCTGAAAATATAGGTACAACAATAAACATTAATGCCATTCTGAGATGTGGAAAATACCAACCAGGTAATCATTTTTTTTATTTCTTTACTTCTTTATTTTTGTTCAGGTAGTCGGGCTTAAACTCAGAGCCTGTGCTCTTGTTTGGCTCTTTCATTCAGGTCTGGCTTTCCACCACTTGTGCCACACTTCTACTCTGGCATTTTTCTGTTTAATTGGAGATGAGAGCTTCATAAACTTTCTTTTCTTTTTGGGGAGCAGGGAGATGGAAAGAATTTTATTGAGCGAGAACGTGCTGGCGCTCCAGGACTGCACTCGAGGTCGGGATCTGAAGATGCAGCCCCGAGCCATCTCAGAAGACTGCTTTTAAACCCCAGAACCACAGGAATTTTCCCTTTTGCCTAACTGTAGCAGCTCCTTAATTTCGAGAAGTGTCCAGGAACCAGTTCATTACTTTTGAGGAATGTCCAGGAAATGGTTTCAAACCGGTCCTAGCATCTTGACCCTAATGGAAACCATCTAGCCATCAGGGGATAAAACAAGGTATAGCTCGTCCTGGGGAGGGGGGGTTACAGGTGTGGGCAATACAGAGCAAAATGGGTGTGGGCAATTGAAACTACACAACAGAGAGCAAAACAGCTGTGGGCAATTGAAACTACATGCCATAGTGCAAAACAGGTGTGGGCAATTGAAACCACACAATCCAGAGCAAAACAAGTGTGGGCAATTGCACCTACATAATACAGGGCAAAGGGCCAGTTTCAGAAAAGTATCACATTGAGTAATGACATTAATATTGAATAATATTAGCAATACTTGTTGTATAGTTAGTATAGTAACAGATTATTTACATCACTTCACTGACATCATTAATCTCCTCCCTATTTATAAACTATAACTGTGAAATATATAAAATATAATGTACATTTATAAAATAAGTGAATATAGAACAATTTTAGTGTATTGGCTGATTTTTTAACTGTTGTTCTAACAATTAAGATTTACATACGAATTCTTTGGTTTAACAATAGCCTATGAGCAGTTACCAGGGTAAACAATTACTAGGCATTGTAATAGGTCATCCATATTCTGCATTTGTTCTTTTACAATATGTTTCCTAATAATTAATGTTTTCATTCATTTGATTCCTAAAGCAACTGAATGCTATTGGTATTAAAATTTCATTTCATTTGTATCCAGGCAATGATGGCTTAGTCCTGTAACCTTAGCTTCTCAGGAGGCTGAGATCTGAGAACTACAAGTTGAAGACAACTCTAGTAGGAAAGTCCATGGGACTCTTTTTATTTTTTTGACATATTTTTTTCTTTATTGTCAAAGTGTGATATAGAGGGGTGGTTACAGACTCATATGAAAGGCAGTGAGTACATTTCTTGTTCTACTTGTCACCTCCTCCCTCATTCCCCCCTCCCCCGCCCCTCCTCCTCTCCCCCCAAGAGTTGTGCAGTTGGTTTACACCAAATGGTTTCTAAGTGATGCTTTTTTTTATAGTTTGCCTTTTTGTTCTTTATCTCTCGATTTTGGTATTTCCTCTCCCTTCCCCAATTCTATTACTCGTATAGACAATATCCAGTGTAGCTTCTTTCAATCTCAATCCTGAGACCTCAGCTTCCTGAGTAGCTGGGATTACTGGTGAGAGCCACCAGCACTGACTGGATTACCATTTTATGTAGAATTAAAAATGTACATGCAATTTAGGCTAATTTCTCAAGAAATTACTCTGTGATAAATAAATGGGTGCCTTTCTATTTATTTCAGTAATTTCAGTTGTTAAAGTACAATGAGAGTAGCTTTCATTATTTTTTATTTTTTAAATGAAGAAAAAGCATATTTTACTAAACTCCAAGTATTTATACTCATTTGCTTTGCAAAAGAATGGTATACTCTACACTAACCCACACTATTAAAATCTGAATACTTAGGAGTTACATGTAATAATTAATATTTACTTCAAAAATTATTAAGAATTCATAGGAAAGGACAAAAGAAAACAAAGAGAAACATACATTATTATATAAGAATAATTACACCAAGATAAGAGAAGGCTTGTCAAAGCCTAATTTGGTGTGAAAAATTAATTATCACATGTATTGCATATAATTGTCCACTAAATAATACCTGGCTTTAAATCAAAGGAAAATAGAAACACCTTAAATCATTCCATTGTCACTTTGTGTACAACACCAGAGGATGTACTAGATGAGAAACTTGTGAGAACACAATTTATCATTTTTAAAATATGGGGAGCAAGGTTGTGCCTCAGTTCAAAATATTTTTCAAATCCATGGATTTTTTTGTATCATTTCCTCTCCTCTTAGAATAGTTTTGTCACTTTTGAATTATCTGTAATCCTAGAATTGTTTTAATGTGGCATCTGATACTTTCTTTTTAAATAATGTGGAGAAGATTCCCACTCTGTTTTGCATGTGTGAGTGTGTGTGTGTCTGTATTTTGTGTGTCTGTGTTGCTCCTCAGGGCAGATAATTAGCAGATCGTTAAATCAAGTGAGATTTTAAAAATTATTTTAATATATTCTGTTTGATGACCATCTAGCCTTTTAATTCATATAGTAAAGTTATTTTCTGTGCTTTTAAATAACAGTGTGTTGATTCAATTTCAAAAAACAATTGTAATGAGACATTGCTGACTGCATCCTCCCTTCCCCCTTACTAAAACAGTGTCACAAAGAGTTCATGAAGAAATGCTGGTCTAGAGATAAAAGAGACAGGTAGATTGAAGTGCCAGACTTTGAAGTCAGGCCCCACTTTACCATGCAAACCCCACTTTACCACATGAACCTGAGATAAGCAGGCTCTGTGAGCAAACCCAGGACAAGCTTCCTAGGGCCCAGTCGGTCAAGAACTCTAACCACTGGGAATGCTTAACTCTAACTGCCCCCAGAATGCCTTGAGCCCTGAGCCAATCAGATTTGTACCTGTGTCCTAATCTTGCTTGCTTGAACACCTGATTGTTGTAACTTTGTTTTTTGCCTTTATAAGCTCAGGGCTCCCTCCTAACCTCCGCTGTGTCAGTGGGTAGGACGAGGCCCGAGTTACAGCTCGCTTGAATAAAGCCTTGCCTTGCTTTTGCATTTCGTAACGTCTGAGTCTCGGTGACCTTCTTGGTGGTCGTCTTGCGACTTGGCACAACATTTGGGGTTTTGTCCAGGATAGCCCCAGAGACCCCCGAGACCCCAGACTCCGAAGGTAAGGAAACAGCACTGTTCATTTGTTTATTTGTCTTGTCCTGTAATTTGTCTGTTTGTCTGTTTTGCTTTTGCTTATTTCTTAAAGTGGTTCTTTAAGGGGTTGTCGAAGCGGATGCGCTTACTCGGCAATCTCGTGGGAGACTGGGGGATGCCCCAGATTCTCCACCACTACTGAATCCACTCGGGTCCACTCCTCCTGCACCCTTGCGGGAGGTTGGGCCAACTTAGATCTGCTCCTGCTGCTTAGCTTGCAGAAGGAGGCTTGTGGGCCAAACTAGGAGACTTTCCACTCTTACCTGAGCCCCAGACTCTGAGTCCACTCGGGTCCACTCTTCCTGCACCCTTGCGGGAGGTTAGGCCAACTTAGGTCTCCTCCTGCGGCTTAGCAGGAGGAGGAGGCTTGTAGGCCAACTTAAGAGATCTCCAACTCTTTTCTTATTCTCAGGCCTGTGTGTTGTATTGTTTGTTTGTTTGTTTTGTAGCCTTTTGAACTAAACATCTGATCAGAGCTATGGGTAATGTTCTATCTTGGGGACCTCCATCTAGCCCCCTAGATTTGACCCTAGCTCACTGGAGGGAGGTCAAGGAGATAGCTCAGAACCAAGGTGTGGCCCGTAAGGAACTGCAATTCTCAAGATCTCAGTCTCTGACTTGCTAGGTTTACCCTGTGCAAGTCAGAATGGCCCATCCTTGAGAGAGCTAATTGGCCACCTGAGGGAAGCTTTAAATCGACGCCCCTCATTTAGGCTATCTAGAAAGATTCCTTATATAGACACCTGGAGGGAACTAGTTGACAGGGACACTCCAGCTTGGGTTCAGCCTTTCTTAAAATGTTTCAGCTGTGTCCTTCGCTTTGGAGGGTCCCGACCAGTCCTAGCACTGGCAGCCCAGGGCACGGAGGCATTGGCCCCGAGACAGGGGCAGACTCACCCACAGGCGGTGGGGAGTGACCCCACCATGCAGCGCTGTCGTCTGTGTTCTGATAGTCTCTTTTGTGTCAAACCTGCATGAGACGTACAGGCGACAGCCCACAATCAGTGTGAGTGTCCGCAAAAAAAGAACTCTAGGGGGACCCCCACCCAGCCTTCTTAAGCAGAAAATTATTTGGTGTGCTAAAATGTTTTACTAAGACTAAAAATGTTTTACTAAAACTATCAAGCCCTGGAAAATGAGCCTGGAGAATGCTAAAATCATTCGTTAAAAATCATTGTCTTAAAATGTATGGCCGATGTTTATTCTGCGCACTTTAAGCTCTTTTGAATATGTATGTGTGTGTGCATGTGTGAGTGTGAACATTGTAAAGTCCTCTCCCTGAGGGCTCCATGTAGATGCCCTCACCTCATTAAGTTTCCACCCAGTTACCTGGATAACCAGCAGACCTGGAGGCAGTTACCTCCCCTTTCCCTGAGGTCACATCCTAATCCACCTGGCCACACCCCTTGCCCCTGACCTAGATATAAGGCAGGGCTGGGTGGGAGTCGCCCCTTCTCTCCCCTCTCTCCCCTCTCTCCCCTCTCTCCCTTCTCTCTCCCTTCTCTCTCCCTTCTCTCTCCCTTCTCTCTCCCTTCTCTCTCCCTTCTCTCTCCCTTCTCTTCCTTCTCTCCTTTCGCTCCCCTCTCTCCCTTCTCTCCCTTCTCTCCGGCCATGGAACAACTCAGCCACAGGCCAGCAGTTCGGTAATAAACTTTCTCTCCTGCCTGATTACCACGTGGTGTTCTCCTTTTCTGGCTACCTACTTTAAAAAACCTAACATATATGGTGCCGTGACTCAGATGGGGCTTAAGAGTCAGGACAGGCAGAATTCCCATCTATTTTTCTTCTTTTTCTGGGAGTATCCCAGTCCTGATGGCCCTTTCTCTGTGAACCGAACTGCTGCAAGTCGCCACGTGGCACTTTTCACTAATACCATTGCTGGCCTCCAAATCCACATCCACACCACTTGTCTACCCTGGTGAGTGAAACTGCTGCTGCTCCGGTTCTCTGCCGCTCCATCCGCCGCTTCTGCCCAGTAAGCTCATCCACTCACCAGGCGCCTCCCTCCCGTGCTTTTTGGGTTTTGCATCACAGTCACACCCAAGCCGGGAAACTGCTAGCATGCCTCTTGACAGTGCAATGAGGCCTGCTCGAAATACTTGCTCAGATACAGTTTTTGCCACTGCAATGGTAAATGGTCAGAAGTCACTTATATTCAGGCTCTCTCTCCCTTCTCTCTGGCCATGGATCATCTTGGCCACAGGCCAGCAGTTCGTTAATAAACTTTCTTTCCTGCCTGAATACCGCGTGGTGTTCTCCTTTACCAGCTACCTACTTTAAATGGAGCTGTGGCTCAAGTGGTAGAGTACTAGCCTTGAGCAGAAGTGCTCAGGGACAGTGCCCAGGCCCTGAGTTCAAATCCTGTGAATGCCATCGGGGACAAGCCATCCCAGCAACAAACACCTAGACCCCTGGGACTCAGCCAGTTCAGGGAACAAGGATCATGGAAAGAGGAGTAAGAGGAGAATGATGTCATATCCTAAATGGAGTCATTCTATCTCACCCTTTCAAAATTAATCACAGCCAGGGGATCAAGAGATAGTAGCTTGTCCATCTAATGTCCATACCTGGGTATAAGAACTAGCCAAGTCATCCAATTTTCAATTTTGTGCCCTAAACCCTTCCTTTTGCCTCAATATTTTCATGAGACTTTCTTCCAGGCTTCATTCAAGGACTGGCATCTACCACCAAGGGATAGCTGCTGCTTGCCTTCTCCAGGAGGGGCCACATTTCTGCCTTTTACCCCTAATGCCAACGCCCCTTGCCAGCAGGAAGCAGCCAGAGTCTTCGCCCTTTTCATAACTTTAAAAGGCTGGAATGTAAAGTCCTCTCCCTGAGGGCTCCATGTAGATGCCCTCACCTCATTAAGTCTCCACCTAGTTACCTGGGTAACCAGCAGACCTGGAGGCAGTAGTTACCTCCCCTTTCCCTGAGGTCACATCCTAATCCATCTGGCCACACCCCTTGCCCCTGCCCTAGATATAAGGCAGGGCTGGGTGGGGGTCGCCCCTTCTCTCCCCTTCTCTCCCCCTCTCTCCCCTTCTCTCCCCTTCTCTCCCCCTCTCTCCCCTCTCTCCCCTCTCTCCCCTCTTTCCCCTCTTTCCCCTCTCTCCCCCTCCCCCTCTCTCCCCTCTCTCCCCTCTTTCCCTTCTTTCCCTTCTCTCTGCCTTCTCTCCCCTCTCTCCCCTCTCTCCCCTCTCTCCCCTCTCTCCCCTCTCTCCCTTCTCTCCCTTCTCTCCAGCCATGGATCAACTCGGCCACAGGCCAACAGTTCGGTAATAAACTTTCTCTCCTGCCTGAATACCGTGTGGCGTTCTCCTTTACCTTCTACCTACTTTAAAAAACCTAACAAACATGTTCAAGATTGTTAGTATGATGTAAAATTGAGTGAGTTTAAGTTTAAATTCAAATGGTCATCAAGTTTGGGCATTACCAAGTGCTTTTAAGGATTCTTGTATTGCATTAAAGAGGAACTATAGTTTAAAAAAAATCAGAGCTAAGTGTCTAAAATTTGGATTTAAAAGGATATATATTAAACTGATGGGGATAGAAATAAACTCTCATTAAATCTATGTATGTAGGAAGAAATAGCAAAATGGGCCAATGTTTCTCACTAATATATTGGAAAGCTGAATGGATAAGTATTTCTAATTCTGTAATTGTAATTCTTGCATTAAGGAAAAATTCAAAGGTCTTCATGCCATGTAGTAACTGGGACTGAAAAAAAAAAAAAAAGGCTCTTTTGAAACAAGCAGCCCGTAGGCAAAGGGCGGCACCTGGTTTCAGAATGCCTGTGAGCTTCAGTTTTTCCAATGCAGATAAAAGCTAAAGTGTTGTGTTAGTGTTAAAAAGGCTTTGGAAATCAAGAATACATTTCTAGATAAGAAATTTGGAAGTAAAATTGTCCTAAATAATTATTTCCAAGTGAGAAAAGGAGAATTATGGCTACCAAAATGTTTAATTGGGGGCTGGGGATATGGCCTAGTGGCAAGAGTGCTTGCCTCGTATACATGAAGCCCTGGGTTCGATTCCCCAGCACCACATATATAGAAAATGGCCGGAAGTGGCGCTGTGGCTCAAGTGGCAGAGTGCTAGCCTTGAGCAAAAAGAAGCCAGGGACAGTGTTCAGGCCCTGAGTCCAAGGCCCCGGACTGACCAAAAAAAAAAAAAGTTTAATTGCCATTCCAGCTTCTTTGTAGGTTTTTTGTAACAGTTTCCAGCAGACCCACAGAGAAGCACAGGTAATTCCTACAAGTTTGTCAAGATCTAATACTGGCCCTTAATAAGTTCCAGGTAAGAGCATGCTTAAAACTACTTCTGTGTTGCTTTAATTGGAGTAAAAGTGGCCTCTTTTAAGACTCACTGATCTGAAATCTGCCGTTCAAAGCCAGCCCGGACAGAGAAAGGTTCCTGTGAGAGACTTGTCTCTAATCAGCCAGCAGAGTGCTGGGAATGGAGTTGTGTGGAGCTCAAAGTGATAGGGTGCTAGTCTTGAGCTGGAGAGCTGGGGGACAGCGCTCAGGCCCTGAGTCCCAAGTCCAGTGGAAAGTCACTCCTCCTGGGACAAAAGTGATAGAGCATCCAGAGGCAGTAAGCCACTGCTTGGATGGCAGAGCTGGTGTCAGATCCTAAAGTCACTCCTGTTTGGCCTTTCAAAAGATAATCAAAGCCAGGAAGTCCTAGAAAAATAGTTCATAAGCATGCCTTTCCAATGCCCGTGTCTGTCTACTGGGCAGGAACTTGCCATTCATCTGTGATAGTGTGTAGTGAGGGTAAGTTTGTCAAATGAGAGGATAGTTTAAAATCCCAACCCCCACATCTACTCAAAGCTCTGACTGGCAGTGAGAATTTTAAGCTGATACATCTGTTCAGGAAAGAAAGCTTGTAGACCTGAGATTGTGTCCTTATTGAGATCTGTTAAAGGCCTGCAAAGGTAATTTTTTTTTAGGTCATCAGAGATCAGTTCCCCAGCCAGTCAGGAAAAAGCTTTTACAAACTAGAATGTTAAAATGCACAAATTTGTAAACCTGAAGTCACCTATCTGGACTTCATATTAAAAGAGGGCAAGCATTGGCTGTTGGAAGCACGTAAAGAGACTGTGCCAAAAATCCCTGTGCCTAAGTCAGCCAGACAAGTCAGAGTTCCTGGGAACAGGAACAGCAGGCTTTTGCCGGCTGAGGATACCTGGGTTCGCTGAGATGGCCAAGCTTCTATATGAAGCCACCAAAAACTTCCCAGAATTTCATTGGACTGAGCAGATGCAAAAAGCCTTTGAGGCAATAAGCCTCATCTGGGCCCTATTACCATTATGCCCTGTCCGGGTCATCAAAAGGGAGTTGATTCAGTGACTAGAGGGAATAATCTGGCCAACCAGGCAGCTAAGGAAGCAGCCCTTCAGCCCAGAGAAGTATTGACTCTAGTAGACCTAGAGCCACGAGCTTTGCCTCCTGTGCCCCAGTATTTCCAAGAAGACTTGGAGTGGATAAAGAAAATTCCCATAGCCCACAAAACCCCAGACAGAGAAGGAAACAATGACTGGTGGAAAACTTGTGAAGGGAAACTTATCTTACCACAAGGACTGGGTAAGGGGATCCTTAAGAGAATCCACTGAGCTTCTCACATGGGAACCCGAAGAATGCAGGACTTGCTCCGACACTCCAAAATGAAAATTAGAAAGGAGATCAACTTTTTGAAAATATTGTTAAAAATTGTAAGGCCTGTCAGCTCACCAACGCCCCCAATCAACCAATTACTAAAGGAGCTCGCCTCCATAGGGATAGGCCAGGCATGTATTGGGAAGTAGATTTCACAGAAATTAAACCTGGAAAAATTTGGATACAAATATTTGCTAGTTTTTGTAGACACCTTTTCAGGATGGATTGAAGCCTAGCCAACAAAGCATGAGACTGCGAATGTAGTGGCTAAGAAGATCCTGGAAAAAATCCTACCCAGGTATAGCTTCCCATCCACCATTGGGTCGGACAACGGACCGGCCTTCATCTCAAAAGTAAGTCAGGGAATAGCCGCTGCACTGGGGATGGATTGGAAATTGCATTGTGTGCTTATAGATCCCAGAGTTCAGGACAAGTAGAGAGAATGAATCGGACTTTAAAAGAGACCTTAACTAAATTGGCCTTAGAGAGTGGCGCAGACTGGGTGTCACTCCTTCCTTTTGCTCTGCTTAGAGTAAGAAATTCTCCCTATCAGCTTGGCTTTACTCCTTTTGAAATAGTGTACGGGTACCCCCCGCCCATTATCCCTAGCCTTCAGACTGATTTGCTTGCTGATTTGGATGATGCTGAATTTTTGTGTAAACTTGATTATTTGCAGCTCGTGCACAAGAATATGTGGCCCCAACTTAAGGCATTATATGATTCTGCTTCTGTCCCTACCCCCCATTTATTCAGACCAGGGGGCTGGGTGTTCGTCCGAAGGCATAACCCCAAATCCTTAGAACCATGGTGGAAGGGACCCTACATAGTGCTACTGACTAAGGTAGATGGCATCGCCACGGGTCCATTGCTCCCACACCAGGCCAGCTGACCCCTTTGCCCTGGATGATGACTACCGTGGTGGAACATGGGAGGTCTCCAAGCACCCGACTCAGCCGCTTTGCCTTTGCCTCAAGAAAAGAAAGTTAGACTGAATATTGTTATAGTTTTCTTTTTTCGTTCTTTCCTTGCTACCCTGGCTCCTGTTAATGTTAACCCTCACCAGCCTTTCCAATTATTTTGGCAGCTCACTCCAAAGTGGGGTGACCCCCTTATTTTAGCAAATAAGGAAGCCCCCTTAGGAACCTGGTGGCCAGACTTAGTAGTAGACTTATGTGATCTGGCCACAGGCAACTGGGATGTGCCAGATCACTTGGACCCGAACCTGAATAAGCGACTTCCCGAGTGTGATGAGCAGGAGTCCTGTCCAGTTTGATGTGTGCAGTCCCTTGGTAAAGTAGACTAAGGTTATAGGTTCCTGGCTAGGTAAGGTCAACGCCCCTGAGTCAGCCTGAAGAAGTTACAGAAGATGGATGATCTTCACCAATCAGCCCCCTTTTAAAACCGAGGGACCAGAGTTGTTTTTGGGAAGATGAGGCAGGATAAACTAGAGGTATGCAAAACAGAGGTACAGAGACTGTACTTGTGAGAAATGGTGACAGGCCCTTTGGGCCCTATTGGCCCATGCCTTATCTCTATATCATCCCCTAGACATGCAAGCCATTGAAATGGACAGAATGGAGGCATGATTGGCTCCCAAGGTACCAAAGAAAAAAGGGGGAAATGAAGTGCCAGACTTTGAAGTTAGGCCCCACTTTACCACGTGAACCCCACTTTACCACATGAACCTGAGATAAGCAGGCCCTGTGAGCAAACCCAGGACAAGCTTATTAGGGTCCAGTCAGTCAAGAACTCTAACCACTGGGAATGCTTAACTCTAACTGCCCCCAGAATGCCTCGAGCCCTGAGCCAATCAGATTTGTACCTGTGTCCTAATCTTGCTTGCTTGAACACCTGATTGTTGTAACTTTGTTTTTTGCCTTTATAAGCCCTGTGCAATCGCAGCTCAGGGCTCCCTCCTAACCTCCGCTGTGTTGGTGGGTAGGATGAGGCCTGAGTTGCAGCTTGCTTAAATAAAGCCTTGCCTTGATATTGCATTTCGGAACGTCTGAGTCTCGGTGGCCTTCTTGGTGGTCATCTCGCGACCTGGCACAACAAGATCATGTGGGTAAAAAGCAGCACAGAGGGTGAGCGTGAGTGGTGTGGCTGGGAAGTTGAAACCCAGGTGTGTGTTAATCAAAATCACCCATCAACTTGTAAGGTCACTAACCTCGAAGAAATGAATTTATTTCCTAGTCAAATACTTTCTGAATAGATGCTCAGAGTTTAATCAATTTCCAGGCCCTCACACAGGTCTAGATTAATTTGTTCAACTCAAAATTTAATTAAATCCTTTCTTCCAACAAAACAGATCTGTTCCAAGCCATTTGATGCTAGCTTACCACCATTTATAAAAACAAAAAAAAGCTAACAAACAAAAAATGCTCATGAAAAAATAATCTACTTGTGACAAGAGAAACTGAGAAACCTGAGGATCCCAGATGTTGTTCACAGAGCCTTTGGACTGTTGTCCTGTGGCTTTTAGATAGAAATGTTTATATTTGCTACAACATGCAAATGTGCTATTGACCTCTTTAAGACTTCATTCTGGCAGTCTCAAAAGCAAAGTTGTAAATTTTGTGAAATTGGGGCAAAAAAAAATCACAAGTAAATTACTGTGTGATTTTCCCCTTCTATTTCCAGTTATCTCAAAATTTCCCAAAGGAGAAGACTCAAACAGAAACAAAAGAAATAATTAATTATTCAAAGACACTATATAAAAAGCAAAAGTAACCTGAAGGCTGAGTGTTCCTGGAGGTTAAAATGTTCTCCCATGATTTTAAAACTTCCTAACAGCGATTAGAACTATTACAGCTGCAGTGGTGGAAGGGGAAAGAAATGAACTATGAAAGTACCATTCAATATGATGGGATTGTCTTCTGGCTGTTCATCCTGCAATTGCTGAGGGAATCATAGTGTTATGCATGTGTTCCCTGCGTTCAGTCATTGAATAGAAAGTATGAGATGTTTAAGAAAGAATTTAAAAAGAAAAATCACCACCACTGACAGAGGCAGAAAGCTGCAGAACCCCTTGCAATCCCTGTTAAAGATGTTTGTCCAGAAGAGAGCTCCTCTAAAGCAGAGCGAGGGAGAGAAGTCCCAGTGTCAATAGAAAGATGCTTCCCATGCCCAGGCTGTCTTCTTTTCCCACAGGATGTAAAACAATCTCAAGAATGAAGGACAAACTCCTGCTACTTCCTTACCTCTGAGTCCAATTATGATTGGAATCAGGCAGAGTACATAATGGTAAGTTTCTCCTCCTTCTCTGCCTGCACAGTCATCCATCTAGGAGCTCAGTTTGAGGACAGCTATCTATCAGCTGAAGACTTCAACACAAAACATGCCTCAAGCTCATCTCTGATGCATTAAATCTGAAGACCAAATATGAGTTTGGGAAAGAAAACCCAAAACTCTGCCTGAGGCCTAAGATAAATAAGATAGGGTAGAAGTAGATTATCAGAGCAATTTTTTTTTTAGTTAATAAAGGAAACAAAAACTGTCCCAATAAAATTGAATGTACCTACTTGTGTGGAGACTTTAAAAAACTGTTTCTCTTTATAACTGAAAATGGTCTAACTTTTATAGAAAACCTGGTGATAATTTATGTTTTTTATCTTATTTATTGTCAAAGTGATGTACAGAGAGGTTACAGTTTCATAGGTTAGGCCTTGGATACATTTCTTGTACTGTTTGTTAGCTCCTCCCTCATTCCCCTTCGCCCCACCACTTTTCCCTCTCCTCCCATGAGTTGTCCAGTTGGTTTACACCAAATGGTTTTGCAAGTATTGCTTTTGGAGTCATTTGTCTTTTTATCCTTTGTCTCTTGATTTTGATATTCCCTTTCACTTCCCTAGTTCTAATACCAGTATATACACTTTCCAGTATACTCAGATAAGATACAGTGATACTGTGGGTACAACCACAGGAAGGAGATACAAGAAGATCATCAACAATAGAAGCTATGGTTTCACATGGCATGTTGAAAGTAATTACAACAGTGATATAACAGTCATTTCCATAACATGGAGTTCATTTCACTTAGCATCATCTTATGTGTTCATGAAGGCTATTAGGCTCTTGTGATCCTCTGCTGTGACTAGCCTAAACTTGAGCTAATTATTCCCTATGAGGGAAACCATAGAGTCCATGTTTCTTTGGGTCTGGCTCACTTCACTTAGGATAATTTTTTCCAAGTCCTTCCATTTCCTTACAAATGGGGCAATGCCATTCTTCCTGATAGAGGCATAAAATTCCATTGTTTATATGTACCACATTTTTCTGATCCATTCGTCTACTGAGGGGCATCTGGGTTGGTTCCATATTTTAGCTATGACAAATTGTGCTGCAATGAGCATTGTTGTGCTGGTGGCTCTAGTGTGTTCTTGTTTGTGGTCTTTTAGGTAGATGCCCAAAAGTGGGTCTGCTGGGTCATAGAGGAGCTCTATATTTAGCCTTCCGAGGAATGTCCATACCGTTTTCCAGAGTGGCTGAACCAGTTTACATTCCCACCAACAGTGAAGTAGAGTTCCCTTTTGGACATCCCCTCCAACATTTATTGTTGTTAGTTTTCCTGATAAAGGACATTCTTACTAGGGTGAGGTGGAATCTCAATGTTGTTTTGATTTGCATTTTTTTCTATGGCCAGTGATGTAGAAGCACTTTTTCATATGTCTCTTGGCCATTCTCATTTCCTCATCAGAGAAGTCTCTTTTTAAGTCTTTCGCCTACTTGTCAGAAAGGCAACTCCTTTTGCAATAGCCTCAAAAAAACATCAAATACCTAGGAATAACCTTAACCAAAGAAGTGAAAGACTTCTATGATGAGAACTTTGAAAACATGAAAAATGAAATTAAGGCAGAACTAAGGAAATGGAAAAACCTCCCATGCTACTGGATTGGGACGATTAATATAGTCAAAATGGCAATATTGCCAAAAGCTATCTACAAATTCAATGCAATACCCATTAATATCCCAACACCATTTTTTAATGAAATAGAGGAAGCAATCCAGAAATTCAAATGGAACAATAAAAGACCTAGAATAGCAAAAACAATCCTAAGCAGAAAGAACAGTGCTGGAGGAATTACAATACCCAACTTCAAGCTGTATTACAAAGCTATAGTAATAAAAACAGCTTGGTATTGGCACAGGAACAGGCCTGAAGACCAATGGAACAGAATTGAAGACCCAGAAATGAACCCACAGAACTATGCCCACTTAATTTTTGATAAAGGAGCTAAAAAAAATAGGATGGAAGAAAGCCTCTTTAACATATAGTGCTGGCAAAACTGGCTCAACACTTGCAACAAACTAAAACTAGATCCTTATATATCACCCTGCACCAAAATCAATTCCAAATGGATCAAAGACCTTGAAATTAAAACAGATACCCTGAAAACACACACTAAAAGAAGAAGTAGGAGAAACACTTGGGCTCCTTGGCACAGGACAAAACTTCCTCAACAAAGACCCAGAAATGCTACCAATCAAAGAAAGGATGGACAAATGGGACTGCATCAAACTGCAGATCTTCTGCAGGACAAAACAGAAAGTCCACAGATTGGGAAAAGATCTTTACCGGCCATACAATGGACAAAGGCTTCATATCTAAAATATATGGAGAACTAAAAAAATTAACTTCCTTCAAAACAAAACCACAATGATAATTTATGTTTAAAGAAGTCTATTTTACTTATGAAATATGAGTTCAATTCAGGTCTCATATCAAGTTAGATGAAACTGTCTTAGATGAGTTATTATTTCCAGAATCTTCTATTAGCATATTCAAATATAATATTTGGGGCATTAAAAATGTTATTCAAGGGCTGAGAATATGGCCTAATGGCAAGAGTGCTTGCCTCATATTCATGAAGCCATAAGTTTGATTCCCCAGCACCACATATATAGGAAAAACAAAAACAAAAAACAGCCAGAAGTGGTGCTGTGGCTCAAGTGGCACAGTGCTAGCCTTGAGCAAAAAGAAGCCAGGGACAGTGCTCAGGCCGAGTCCAAGGCTCAGGACTGGCCAAAAAAAAAAAAAAAATGTTATTCAAGCCAGACACTAGTAGCTTTCCCCTATAGTCCTAGCTACTCAGGATGCTGAGATCTGAGCATAGTGGTTTGAAGCCAGCCCAAGTAGGAAAATCCTACACAAGACTCCATCTCCAATAAATTACTCAGAAAAAGCTGAAAGTTGCACTTTGGCTCAAGTGGTAGAACAATAGCCTTGAACATAAAGAAACTTAGGGATACCACCTAGGCCCTGAGTTCAAGCCCCAGGACTGACAAAAACAAATAAATAAGTATGTTATTCAAAGAATGTTATTCAAAAAACAAGTGGCACTTTTTCCTGTGAAAAAAAGCACAAATTCTAGTTTTCTTTAAAAAAAAAGTGTCAAAAGTGGATCGGTTATTTTTTTTAAAAACTACATTTCTCAACTTTGAAGTGTATTAATTTGGCTGTGGGATTTTTAACTAACAGTCCTAGTTGCTTTTTAAAAGGCAGAAACTGTACAATACTGTCGGGATCTCTTGGGACCCCTCTCCCCACTTCTCCAGGGGAGATGCCTGAATTCTAACTATGAAAGAGCACTCGGCTTTGTCCCCTGCCTGCAGAAGGCAAAATATGCTCTCATGGATTGCTAAATTGAGGAAAGGTTGCCAAAGCCTCCCCTCCCCCCCCTCCCCTCACGTGTCAGGAGCTGCATTGGAGAGAGAGACATTGGGGAGACAGCTCCATGGTCCATGAGTCTCACAGGATTTAATTGGGGGGGGGGTGTTATATAACGGTAATGGCGGGAAAGGAGGGGGACTGGCCAAAGGGCCAGTCATAGGCTAAAGACCGGATCTGTCACGGTGATGTCATGAACTTCCTCTAAGGGCGGGGACTCCAGCCCCCCAAGGGCTGGGCCTCAGCCATCAGACACATGGCCAATCCTGGAGGCCAAGCCAGGATCCAGGGGACCTCTTGCTGGAAGGTGGGAGGGGCTCCCTCCCACACTGCCCAGGGCTGGGGGAAGGGCAGCGTGAATCCCCAACACAGTACCTTTATCAAGATAGGGTAATCATCTACTGAGTTAAGATGTGTCTAGAAAACTAATGATATTTTTCTTTGTAACACACACACACACATACACATACATTTATTTATTTTTATATACATTTTATTATCAAACTGAATTACAGAGAGGTTACAGTTTCATACATTAGGCATTGGATACATTTCTTGTACTGTTTGTTACCTCATCCCTCATTCCCCCCTCCCCCCCCCTTTCCCTTTCTCCTCCCCATGAGTTGTTCAGTTCATTTACACCAAACAGTTTTGCAAGTATTGCTTTTGTAGTTGTTTGTCTTTTTTTACCCCGTGTCTCTCAATTTTGGTATTTGCTTCCCATTTCCTAGTTCTAATACCAGTATACCCGGTTCCCAATATATTCAGATAAGATACAGAGAAAGTGTAGGTACAACCACAGGAAGGTGATACAAAAAGATCATCAATAATAGAGGCTACAGTTACATATGGCACATTGAAAGTACTTACAACTGTGATATAACAATCGTTTCCATAACATGGAGTTCATTTCACTTAGCATTATCTTATGTGTTCATAAGGGTATAGCTATTGGGCTCCTGTGATCCTCTGCTGTGACTTGCCTAAACCTGTGCTAATTATTCCCTATAAGGGAGACCACAGAGTCCATGTTTCTTTGGGTCTGGCTCACCTCATTTAAAAGGCTGCAGTAGTTACAGCACTTAAGTTAGTATGTCAGATACAGGAACAAGTAAGGTGACAGATTCAGGCCATTCCAAGGAAACAGTTATGCTATGCTAACATGATGACTACCCCAACCAATTTTTATTGCATAGTATTTAAAATGTTTCAAGAAAGAAACTATGTACTAATTTATCTAACCATTTTTATCAGACTAAAATCCTTGCAATACAAAAATAAGACAACTTTTCCTATCATTCTTTCATTTGGTAATAAGGAGCTGATGTAGGTTGCATCTGCGTATGGTTGTGCACACACTCATGCCCTCTGTGGGGTGTATTATATGATGCAATGCATTTTACTTTGTAGAATAGAGTTTACTATAGAATATAAGAGGAAATGCACACAAATCAGGTAGTTCTGCTTGTCAGGAAGAAGAGGCTACTGTATGATTGGGAAAAATTGTTCAATAAAACTTCTATCTTAAATCATAGATGCCATTCTCTCAGTTAAGGAGTTGGTTACTAGGTCAAGGATGGTCTGGTTTCTTCAACTTCATTTGATGCAACCAATGTAGAGGGTGCTGTTTTTTGTGTTTTAAATTCCAAATATTCCAAACCCTTACCCATCTCCTCCTCCCTGCCATCTTTCTCACTGAAATTGATGTCCATCCCCGCCTCCCAAGGCAAACACCTACCTCCACCTCTTCATTTTCTTTCTCCCTACCTTTTCCTGACCTTCCAAACCATTATTTGTTTTCGCTCCCTCTAGTCTTACTTTTCCCAACTTACTTAATCTTTCTAGAAGTTTTACCTTCAATTTATTTTTCAGAAACTTCAGACTTCTATAGCTTTTGTTAAGACTCCAATGCACTTTGAACTCTTCTGCTATTATTATTCTCAGGGAGGAATCTTCATTATTTCTTAATGTAATCTAATCCACTCTGCCTATTACTCTTTGACTTTTCTGCAGGTGATTCTTGTCATTCTAATTATCCTGCAATTTCTATGATAGCAATACAAGACAAGTTTAGTTTAATAACATCTAAATATCAGATTATCCATCAAAGGGTAAATACTCAAGAATTACTCAGAGGCAAATACGTGTCTAAATAAAAGTTTTATTTGTTTCCTTGGTGTTCTAAGAAAAGGAATTTACAGTTTTTATCAATCCTAGTACTTTATTTAGATACTTAGATAAAAAGTGGGCAATGTGCTTTCTTGTTAAGTAGTTGTCATAAAGAAAAGAAAAATACATATATAAATAGGAATTGCTATTGAAAAATTTTTGACTGACTTCAGAAGGCAGGCTATCATGAAATATGCAAATATATTCCCCATACCTTTACAATCTAGGTAATGCCTTCATATAAAGCACAGTCAGACAACAAAGGACTTATTGCTCTGAGTTATCCAATGTTGTACAGTACATATTCTCAAATAGTTTTGTGTTAATTGCATAAAATGTCACCAGCTAACCTAAAGTTGCACATGCCCAAGATGGAAACAAAAGACAACATATTTAGATTTACTGAAAAATTTTAGTAGTAAACATGGGTTGGAAGATACCAAACAGAATGAACGCAATATAATGTAAATAAAATATATGAACATAATGTAAATATGCAATGCATTAATATGATATGAATAAAATGATTTTTCAGTTTCTGTTGGTATGGTCCTCTAATTCTAAAGTGAGGATTCACACATTGTATACATATATAGATATGTCAAAGTGAAACCGTCTGTACAATGAATTGATGCTAATAAAGATGAAATTTTAAGTGAAGATTTACTATGTTAGCTTCAATTAGCAGCACTCGATTCCCTACCCCCAAGCCCCTAAGATCCAGGAAGGTCATTTATGAAGTTTCCCTATATTATGTTAGCACAGAACCTGAATATTTATGTGTTAGTTATCATGGCAGTCAAAATGCATTATGTAGAAATCGGTGTGCTCTACTCGATGAAAATCCTATGGACTATAGTTTTATATTTTATACATCCTGGCTTTATATGTTTTTGAGACACAAAGTCTATGCAATTGAATAAGTAGCAATTTAACAAGCAGCATTCTAAAAGCACTGGCAGTATGGAATAGATAGAGCTAATATGAACAGTCTAGGTTTCTAAGACATTCCATTTAATTGAATGTTGTAATGGTCAATGTTATAATTTTTTGTATGTTATCTTCAACCTCACTGTGAATATTAAATCATAAACTCTAATAATGAAGAATTAGACTTTATGTGACCTAATAAGGAAAAATGGTAGAATCTGAGGAGATTTAGGGCATCAAGGTAAGCTCAGGATGTTTGCTTTCTGTAATGTAATGACAGATTAAAGTAATTACTGTCACAGGGAAGTCAGACAGAAAAAGTAGCATGGCTCAGAAGAGGAAAACTCCAATCACGTACTAAACTCAGATAGAATAGAATATAAAATTATTGGTTATAATGGTCATCATCCCTTTCTACCATTTAAAATAATATGAATTTTATTAACTTTTACACTGTCACTTGGAGGGCATTACTTGTCAGACTTACTAACTTTGTGGTTACTTTCCATGTATGTGGCATTGCTCACTGAATGAAATGAGAACTTTTATGTAAATGGTTTGTGTGCTTAGCACAAATTTCTCATAGACTTAGTACACAATTTTACATACATGTTTCTTGTAGTATCAAGTGAATAAATAATAAGATTTCAATAATGAGAAATTCGCTGTTCATTTCCTTTGTGACAAGAACATTTAAAGTATAGTTATAGTGAACTTGAAATATAAAACCCATTTGTATATACCTGTGGTTGCTATGCAGCACATCAGATCATCAAGACTAATTCCACCAGTCTGACACTAAGCTCAATCACCACTTTTCTTTCACTTCACTACCCCCTCCCCTCTCCTCTCTCCCGTGTGGACACCACTGTATTCTGTATCTACAATATAGATTTATATGTAAACAAGATCAAATACTATTTGCCTTTCTGGTTTTTACATATATAAGAATTTTAATATTTGTTTCTATGTGAATCACAGCCTTAAAAAATGTCCAGTCCACATGTACTTCTTTCTGGACTCAGTGTATTGATAGAGCCATACCAAAATGCGTTTTCATACTCACTGAAGTCAGTCCATCTCCATGTTATCTCTTATCTATCTATCTATCTATCTATCTATCTATCTATCTTTCTATCTTGAACTCTAGGCCTTGAACTGGGGCTTGAACTCTGGGCCTGGCACCCCTATTAGGACTTTCTGCCCAAATAGATTTTATGTATTTCTCATATGCTTCTTCACTCATTAGTTCATCTAGTTCTGAAGGATTACTCAGTGTCATCTTTATCAGCCAACTGTCTTCATAACAAGATTTATTGACAAGTCCTGGATTTTCTGCAAGCACTTCATTAACTGCAGTTACTTCTCCTGACACAGGAGAGTAGAGTTCACTGGCAGCTTTCACACTTTCCAAAGCACCAAACTCATCTTGCTTTTTCAATTTTGTCCCAACTTCAGGCAGACAACAGTAAACAACATCTCCCAAAGCTTCCTGTGCAAAATTGCTGATTCCGACAGTTCCAGTTCCATTTTCTGTGATTATCCATTCATGTTTCTCTGTGAATTTACGCACCGACAGCAGAGCGGGCCCCGTGTGCAGCGTCCAGAGGGCGTCCGTCCTTGGCCGCCAAGGCCGCGGCGGGCAGGACGTGGCGGGCTCCAGGGCCCTGCACAGGCCGCAGGCCGCGGACCCCAGGCTCTGGGCCATGATCGACCACAGGGGTTCCACCACCGGGCCGGCGGGGGCGGGGCAGGCTGAATGGCTTTAATATGCAAAATAATAGCAACAAAGAACCACCAAAAATATGCAGGAAGACAGGGCAATTTTAAGCGTTCCATGGGAAAGCATGTAGACATCTGTTCTCTAGCTTTAGTGAAGTAATACTTTTGTTCCCTGGAGTAGTACTTTAGATAGAGGAAGCCAACAAGTGATAATTAAATTATTTTGCTTAGTGCTTAGTCTGTAATATTCTTATGTTGGTTCTATTACAGAGCATCTGGAGCAGATCATTGAGACACTGTAGACTGTTCTCAGAAAACCCAGTCACATTGCTTTTGTCTTCATCTTTTTAAAGGATTATATTTCTTTTTCTTGATACAACAGCAATTTAGGGAGTATTTATTAATGTTAAATAAGAAAAAGATCAGTTATGAATCATAAACTGCAAACACAGGCCTGCTTTTGTTCTACTTTCTTTAACTGTAAACAATATTCATATGCTTATTCAAATGTAGGCTCTTATTCTTGTAGAACTAGTGGTAGACTTCTTTATTTATAGAAAATGGTTTTTGAATGATTACCTACAATTATTAAATATACTTAATTGAATGGTGTGTGCTGCTCTGGCATAACATCTTTCTTTTGTTTTATCTATTGCTTTTTATACTTAATCCTTTTCTGGATATAAAAAGAGTGTATTCTAATTTTAAAATAAATTACAGTATTTGCAGAAAAGCAAAGAAATAAAACAAAAAAAATTCTTACCATGAAAACAGTTTCTATTTTGTGTATTTATAATACATTGTAAAGTGTATTTGAACAAAGCTGGAATCTCAATTTCTGTAATATTTTGCTTCTTATGTTTATAATGAAACTTTGTATTGTAGGCACTTTTCTTGTATCATGTATGCTCCTGTTATATATTTCTCATATTTTAAAATGCATAGTTTTAATTTTAGAGATGCATTATATTTGATGCATATGACAAAATTGACCACATCCCCATATCTTTCTATAGAGTGAACTGAGGTTTAGCACCTCAGTCCATATGTAATTAGGATCGAATATTGAATGAAATCAGTGTATTGCTCATTGTTTTTTAGTTGCTTTGCTATACAAGAAGTCAGGCTATTTAAAATGTGTCAGGCTCTGTGCTCTTTGGATGCATGATGATCTATCAAAATGTGAACTGCTCAAATTTCCAGTACAGATAGATATTATGGTTCAATTAGTTGGCCTCCTATTCACAGTCCACCCTAATGAATAAGAATGTATAACTCTTCTAAAGCCTTGAAGAAGCTAAAAAGTGAGCTAAAAAGCCTTTGCCATGCCTTCTAGATATTAAAGTCTTAAAAAAAAAATCTAATCCAAACTAACATATTAGAAACAACCGAGGCCTATGCCAGTCATGTCCTGAAGTCTATACTGCTTGGGGAAGCAGAGTAATTATAATAGATACTCCATACTCTTAACTTGTTCTCAAGGAAGAATATTGCCCTCTCCTTGCCAGGGGTCAGTTCCCTAGTTGGTCTAAAATATACAATTTTAAAATATACTTTCAAGCTGGGCACTGGTGACTCAGGTTTGCAATCCTAGCTTTTCAGGAGGCTGAGATCTGAGAAGCATGGTTCAAAGCCAGCCTTGTCAGAAATGTCTGTGAAACTCTTATCTCTAATTAACTATTTTTTTAAAGCAAAAGTGAAAACAACAGAAACAGAAGTGGAGCTATAGCTCAAGTGGTAGAGCACTAGCACTGAGCAAAAAAGCTCAGGGGCAGTGCCTAGACATTGAGTTCAAGCCCCAAAACACACCACACACACACACACACACACACACACACACACACACACTACAAATCCTTGCATTGTAAACATAATCAGTTGATCTGTGGAAAATGCCACTGTATAACCTTTCAATGCCTACGCACTTAGTTTCAAAGTTTGAGAGGAGGGCATTTTTAGATTTAAGCATTACCCCCACAGAAGAGTGAGAATAATGTATTTTTGAACTGTAAAAGCTAAAATTAAATTGTTAAATTTAAGTTGATTAAATTAGATTGTTAAATGTGAATTGCTTGCTTCTTAGTCAAGTTTCTTTCCAGTATTTTCACATATATCAGTCCATTCATTTGTATACAAATCAAATTCCAGATCCTTAGTTGTTTATAGGGTGGTTTTTCTTTTTCAAATTATTTGCATTTCTTTTTTTTTTAATTTTTATTATCAAACTGATGTACAGAGAGGTTACAGTTTCATACGTTAGGCATTGGATACATTTCTTGTACTGTTTGTTACCTTGTCCCTCATACCCCTCTCCCTCTTCCCCCTTTCCCTTCCCCCCCCCCCCCCCGAGGTGTTCAGTTCACTTACACCAAACAGTTTTGCAAGTATTGCTTTTGTAGTTGTTTGTCTTTTTTTTAACCCTGTGTCTCTCAATTTTGGTATTCCCTTTCAATTTCCTACTTCCAATACCAGTATACACGGTTTCCAATATACTCAGATAAGATTACAGAGATAGTGTAGGTACAACCACAGGAAGGTGATACAAGAACATCATCAATAATAGAAGCTACAGATACACATGGGACGTTGAAAGTAGTTACAACTGTGATATAACAATTGTTTCCATAACATGGAGTTCATTTCACTTAGCATCATCTTATGTGTTCATAAGGGTATAGCTATTGGGCTCTTGTGATGCTCTGCTATGACTTGCCTAAACCTGTACTAATTATTCCCAATAAGGGAGACCATAGAGTCCATGTTTCTTTGGGTTTGGCTCACTTCACTTAGTATTTTCTTTAACTATTTTGATATAACTTCATCCTTGTGGCAACTATAGAGGTCAATTACAAAAAATGAAAATATGTATCTACCCTGCTAGGATTTCTAACTCCTTTTATCAAATTTAATGAAAAAAGACAATGAATGATTTTTTTAAACTCTGGGCCTGGCTGCTATATCTGTGGGCTTCTTTTGCTCAAGGCTAGCACTTTACTACTTGAGCCACAGAGCCACTTCCAGCTCTTTCTGCTGTTAATTGGAGATAAGAGTCTCATGGACTTTCCTTCCTGGTCTGACTTTGAATTATAATCCTCAGATCTCAGACTCCTGCGTAGCTAGAATTGCAGGCATGAGCCATCTGTGCCCGGATATACTGTATGAGTTTTAAAACAAAGAAGTAAAAACTGTTTTGGCATTCTCATATACTTTTTCCCCAAAAGGAAATCACTCTATTGATCTTTTTCCTTCTATTCTCATGAATTCTTTATTTTTAGAATATTTACAGAATATATAGATTTGTCCCAGACATACAATGAAGATTTTATTTTTCAATATTCTAAATCAAGTGAAGGTAATGTTTGATGTTAAATTATGAAAAAATAGAATCTAAAAATGTTTATATTGGAAGTCTAAAATACTCAGCCCTCATTCATATTCAACTTGTGTTAGTCAATATGCAACAGGATGGTTCAGAAATGGACATTTTCCAACAAACATTGGTCTTCGGGCACTTGTCTTTTTTGTTGTTGTTGTTCTTTGTTTACATACCAGAGTTTGAACTCCAGCCCGGGGCATAGTCCTTTAGCTTTTTCTGGTGAATGTTAATGCTCTACCACTTGATTCAAAGCTCCACTTTGGTTTCTTTCTTTTTTTTAAATTTAATTTTTTAAATTTAATTTTATTGTCAAGGTGTTGTACAGAGGGGTTGCCGTTACATACACAAGGTAGTGGGTACATTTCTTGTCAAACTTGTTACTTTGGTTTCTTAATGATAAATTGGATATAATATTCTCACAGATTTACCTGCCCAGGTCAGCTTCAAACCGAATTTTCCTACAAAAGTGTATCCACAGATATTTCTAGTGTTAAGAATCTCAAGGGCTGGGGATATAGCCTAGTGGCAAGAGTGCCTGCCTCGGATACACGAGGCCCTAGGTTCGATGTTGTGCCAAGTTGCAAGACCACCCCCAAGAAGACCACCGAGATTCAGACACTCCGAAATGCAAAAGCAAGGCAAGGCTTTATTTAACGAGCTGCCAACTCGGGCCTCGTCCTACCCACCGACACAGCGGAGGTTAGGAGGGAGCCCCGAGCTGTGATTACACAGGGCTTATAAAGGCAAAGAACAAGGTTACAACAATCAGCTGTGCAAGCAAGATTAGAACACAGGTACAAATCTGATTGGCTCAGGGTTCGATTCTAAAATGGGGTTCACGTGGTGGGGCCTGACTTCAAAGTCTGGCACCTCATTTCCCCCTTTTTCTTTTTGGTACCTTGGGAGCCAATCATGGCTCCATTCTGTCCATTTCAATGGCTTGCATGTCTAGGGGATGATATAGAGGTAAGGCATGGGCCAGTAGGACCCAATGTAGTAACCAAAGGGCCTGTCACCATTTCTTACAAGAATATTCTCTGTACCTCTGTTCTGCATGTCTCTAGTTTATCCTGCCTCATCTTCCCAAAAACAACTCTGGTCCCTTGATTTTAAAGGGGGGCTGATGGGTGAAGATCATCCATCTTCTGTAATTTCTTCAGGCTGACTCAGGGGCGTTGACCTTACCTAGCCAGGAACCTATAACCTTAGTCTACTTTTCCAAGGGACTGCAGGATTGCTGCAAACTGAAAATTAACTTTCAGCTATACAGACTTACCATTAGCTCTATAGTGTTTAGTATCCAAATGTAAGCAACAAAATAATACATAAACTTCTCAACTGTGCTCTAAGGGTCGGGTGGCTATACCCGTATTCCTGAGCAAGCTCAAAACTACCTAAAACTACAGAAAACGGCCAGAAGCGGCGCTGTGGCTCAAGTGGCAGAGTGCTAGCCTTGAGCGGGAAGAAGCCAGGGACAGTGCTCAGGCCCTGAGTCCAAGGCCCAGGACTGGCAAAAAAAAAAAAAAAAAAAAAAAAAAAAAAGAATCTCAAGGAATGAGATTCTACTTTCAAATGAGCTTAACTAACAACTGTAGTAGTTAGGTAAATGGAACTTACCCTATTAACTTTGAATACATTTTTCCTTCAAAAATATTATATAGCAATCAATAGATGAAATCAATCAATATCCAAATAATATTTAGTCTATGTATATTGAATATAATGTATTCTGTTAAAGAAGTCAGAAAAATCAAATTTAATGTTTTCTATATAGCAGCATACTAGGTATTTACTATTTTCTTTGCTTTCCCTTTTTCTTTTCTTTTCTTTCTTTCTGTCTTTCTTTCTTTTCATATTCTTTTTTGTTGTTGTTGTTGTTGGTTGTGGGGCTTGATCTTGAGACCTATGTGCTGTCCCTAAGCTTTTCTGCTCAAGGCTAGTACTCTACCACTTTGAGCCACAGCTCCACTTCAGGTTTCCTGGTGTTTAATTGAAGATAAATGTCTCACAGACTTTCCTGCCAGGGCTGTCTTTGAGCCACAATCCTCAGATCTCAGCCTCCTCAATAGCTAGGATTACAGGCGTGAGCTACCAGTGCCTGGCTGTACTTCATACATTCTGCCACCAACTCCCTGAGGCAGACACTTGGTTTTGTCTTTCCTCCAGAAAGCTAACCATGAAGAATGTGAAGGATACAGACATTCATGTGTCCTTGGACTTCCATCTAGTACAGGCCAAGTAATAGCTCAGATAGTCTATGAGACAAACTGTGCAGTTAAGGTGTATATTTCTGAGTTCTCACCCCATGAAGCCATCTTGTGCTGGCTGTATTCCTAAACAGAAGCTCACTGCTACTTTCAAGGCCACCCAAGCTATCCAGTTGCCTCCTTCTGAGCTCTAGCACAGTCTCCCTTCTCTTGTTGAAAAGTTTTTGTTTCATGTTAATGCATACTATTTATGGTTCTTTCACAACTTAACACAATTTTTGTAATTAGCCATTTTTATACAAATCGTTTAAAATCATTAGATCATTAGATCTGTGTGATTCTTGTCAAGGTCCAAATTGTTATGTCTCCTCTCCTGGGAATCTCTGCCTCCACAGACTTACCTGAACTTATCCACTGCCACAGTTATTAACACCAGACACCAAGGATAAACAAAGCAGAATTCCTTCCGGATAGTTTGGACATGAATCCAGGAAATTACAACTTAATCTGGCTGTCCACTCCAAGCTTTGGGGACAGAAATGAGAATTCAGTCCCTAGGGAACGAGAAGAAAGCCCCTGTGCAGAGAAGGGGTAACAGTGTCTAACAGTTTTGAGATCCCTGCTCCCAGTTGTTCCCGAGGTTAAGCATCAACTTTGACCTCGGCTGCTGGGAGAATTGACCATGTCCTCTCATGCTTTCCTCCTTTTTGACGTTATCTACTTGGAGATGTGTTTCTGTTCTCTGGAACAGAAGAGCCTTCACCACAGCCCTCGCTGTGCTTAATGCTTTCACATTAAATTCTCATTTGTAACTCTTGACTCTGCAAAAGCCCCGCAGAAAAATAACATGATTTTTGTATATTTTTCCAGGACAGAAATTGAAGCTCAAAGAGGTTAAGTATCATATTGGATATCACATAACTAGTGAGAGAGCTGATATTTGAATCCCAAATTACAAAATTCAACCCTTCATTCTAACGAAAGCTACAATGAATAAATTCTTAAAACCACAATTTTATTGGATTTAAAGTGGCAAAGGAATATATTTTTACCATGCTTATCCAGAAGTTCAGTTAACTTTCTAACAGGCAAACCTATCAGGCCAGTCTATTCCTTGTGTGAGATTATCCCAAGGGTTACCAGCTATTTCTCCAACATCTATCAGAAAGACCAGCATTGCCCAGCTCCTGATTACCTCTTCATCTTTGTCTCATGTGTCTATGCTACTGAAATCAGTATTCTCCTTAACCCAAGGTTCTTCAAGGTTTTATAAAGTACCCAAGCTCCCTCACTGTCACATTCTCATGTTCTCTTTCTTTCCATAGATCACTTTTGTTGGATCTCATCTACTATTTTCTGAAGGTATGAGATATCCCTCCATCCTCAATAAGGCTGGACATTCCTGTGTTCTCTTGAGATACCTTCAGTTCCAGGCCATCTGCCATGGCAGCAAGTCAGATCACTGTTTCTCCAAATTATATGCTAAATGCCTTGCAGCAGGGCCACGCCTCCCTTTTGGTGGTCTCCTGTACTCATCCTTCCTGGCAAGGAATAGGTTCCATATTTCACAAACATTTGGTTAAATGAATGAATTGATAAATTTTCCATATTGCTCTACATTTTTTGTGCATGTGTACCAGTTCAGGGGCTTAAATTCAACACCTGGGTGCTGTCCTGAGCTTTCTTACTCAAGGCTAGTGCTCTGCCACTTGAGCCTCAGCTCTCCTTCCAGATTTTTGGTGGCTAATGGAAATAAGAATTGTACAGACTTTTCTGCCTTTCATAGTTTTGACCCACAATCTGCAGATCTGAGTCTCCTCAGGATTACAGGCATGAGCCACCAGTTCCTGGCTTGATCATTCTTCTCTGAGTTCCAAATTTATTTTTAAAAGGAGAGAAATGATGTGGACTGATAGTTAATAATATTTTCTACTTGTGATAGTAACAAATTAAAAAATATTTTTCCAAGATGTTTTTTCATAATGTTAATGTCATGAAAAAAAAATCACAAGTAGATGAAATTAGGAAGCTTCTAACAATAAGGAGCATGAAATAAAACTGGCTTAACAAATAATTATATTGATTGTCAGATACACACAGTGGAGAGGTGGGGAGGGCTTTAGGGTCAGTTGAATGATGGCTTATTTTGTAATTCCAATCTCTTATTTATTTTTCCTTTCTACTTTCAGAAACACATATTGACTTCATTCTAAGGCTAATTACCCTTGCTTTCTGTAAAGGGAAAACCCTGTCTCAAAAACCTTGAAATAAATGATTTTTCCATCACTCAACTTGGATCAATTTAAATTACTAGTCCACCCTTGAACTGGTACAAGCCACTAGCATTTATTTAGCCATGAACCAATAAGCTCGAATCAGTACTTATTACAATTTCCCTAATAACAGGAAAGATATGACAGGTAGAAAGCCAGGTTCCTGAAATTCCAATTCACAACTACTGAGTTAAATTTCTGAAGATCCTGATGTTTTACATATTTAACATGCTTCTTAGGTGGGTTTTATAATTAGCTGGAATTTTGTGGGTGAATCAGGAGACCATACTGAAATTTAGGTGAAGTCGGTTTCTGAGTCATTGAGGAGGAATGTGGATATAGAGGCAGATGGTTCTCTTCTTAGCTCTTCTGTCTGAACTCTTACCCTTTTCCATTCTGCCTTCACAGACATTCCTTCTCTTCCCACAGCCATGTATAGATCTCTCATATGTAATTATAAATATACTACAATATAGCAACTGCTTAAAATACTGAAGCCTAGTGATCATTACTGGTTGAGAGAAAATTTTCTCTGGCCTTCCCTCACACTCTAAAAATAACAGATCATAGCCCTAAAAGTAAGGCCATCTTTCCTGGTGACACAATATCCTGCCATAGATAACTCTTACAGGTTCATAATGATTTGGCTCGTGATCTGCATTAGGACACAGAAGCCTGCAGTATATTGTCACTAGTAAAGTAAAAAAGTTTGTCCATTTCCCCAGGTGAACATCTTATCCCATCAAATGCATATGTTTGAACACATAGACCCATGACACAAAAAATATAAAAAATCCCACAGACTGAAATTGGCAATAAGAATTTTTGGGTCAATTTTCATCAAAGCAGATTCTGGTATACTTCTTTTGGTTGGAATTTTTATATATAATTAGTTATAAGTTTATAGTCGAAGCCATAATTAAGTGTGACCATTTGGTATCTGTGTCCAGGGGATGAAACCCGAACACAAAACTAACCCCAAAGTCACTATTCTATCACCTGTGTCCTAGCCTGCCATCCTTTCACATAGTTACTCCTCACCAGACTCACACACGCCAGAGCTGGGCCAAACTCTCTCACATCAGTGGCTGTAAAAAGCCTCTCTCACCTGGCTGGCTGAACTTGTAGCCAAACAAACACAGAGAGCCAGTGAAGGTCAACAAGAAAGAGGCACTCAAATGTTGCTAATAATCTGAACTCCCCTTCACATTTTCCATAAAAGGGCAAGAAATCTTTCAGTCTATGTGAAAATTACCACTTGATCCAGGGGAAGAGCTTCATGTTTAATATCTGTGGAATGGAAGTGTGTGCTCTTTCGTTCTTCGCTATGTCATTCTTGTGTTCACTGTCCAACCATGCTAGTCACTCCATTCAAAAGTAATTCTCTGGCTGAGGCAACAGACCACTCATATGGACATATTTTCATATATATATATACATATATATAATTTTATAGACATTAGTTTTAGCAGCAAATGCATTGCAAGATACGTTTATAGACCTAAACAATGAGTCAGCATGTAACTAAGGAGGCTGTCTCACATCTCTCACACAATCTTAAACTTGCCTTTCCTATTACGAGGTTTTAGATATCAAAGTACATATTTTTTAATCTAGCTCCCCACCTCAATTTATTTACTTCTCTTTCCCAGTTAAAAGTTGAAGTATGCTATAGAAATGTGTGTTTTAGGTTTTCTTAGAATGAAAGAAGCAATTGGGTACAGATTTTTGTTTTGTGTCCCTCACATTCTCTGTACCTAGAAGAGCCTGACCACATGTAGTTAAGCCTCTGCATTCTGTCCCATCCAGCTCTCCTATGATTAATTAATTCGGTAATTATCTACCACAGAAGTCACCAAACAATAACCAGTGGTATAAAACCAACTTACAGCAGACTTTCATAAATAAGGCTGCACTGATGTACAGTCACTCCCATTTATTTGGACACCACTTATGGCTGCTTCATGTTCTAATGTAAGAACTGAAGGGTATTGACAAAGGCCAATTTACTATCTAATCATTCATAGAATATGACTACTGACCCTGGTCAGTTGCAAAAGTATATAAGTCATCTTTGTCTGCAAAACATCCGTGACACCACCTCCCCTCCTACAAACTGCCACCCCAGCCTACTCTTTATTGACCGCCGAGAAATCAGACTAAAACACAAGTCAAGTCAATTCCTTGACTTCTCCAATGGAAATAAATCATCAGCTGACTTCCTTTTGAAATGTATATATGGTGTTTACTCAGTCCTTAACACAAAATGTACTTCACATTGAAACCACAAGCCGTATATCCAAAATAAATATCACCAATCATGTGGTAATTAAACATTCTATATAAAAACTTTTGAGTTTATACTGGTAGCATAAAGAATGCATCTTAAAAAAATTGAAATAACTACCAGCTAGAGTTTCTGGAAAGAAGAACCAAAAAACAGAGTGGACAGGGTCCATCAATGGATCTCTCTCCCCGGAGGTCCATGTGCCATGATGTTAAACATTCAGCTGAAAGGATGGCGACAGTGATGAGGAAGATATCCTGATCTGTCAACTCCCCCTGTCAATTCTACACAATTCTAAGATGATTCTCATTTGCATGGAATGGCAATTGAGAGGGTGGTTACATTATCCTTATTTTACAGTTGTATACAGTTTTATTGTATATCAGAATGAAACGGTAAGCATGAGGACACCTCATAAGGGAGCATCAATGTAAGGACCTAACAATCATTTCTAGAATCTGAGAGCCAGCAAGACACTAAAGATTGCAGCAAGCTTTCAAGTCAAACCACAAACTATGCTCGCTTTTAAGTAGCACTTTTGGGGCATGGACTTCTAGAGAAACACATAGCTAGCCAACACATTCATTCTTGATTCATTCTCATTCCTGAGCACAAACAACAATTAGAACATACTAGAATCTTGACTTGTGGAACCTGTGATACAAATTTGTGTTGTCCTATGCCTCTGAGTTTGCAGTAACTTATTATGCAGCAGTAGAAAACTTATACAGCATGTCACTTGAGAAAAAGAAATATTTGACATTTTCCTTAGAGCTATTTGAAACAGTGGAACCTATTTTTCTTAGCATGGCACTGGAGCATACTCCAAATAGTCCCCCAGTTATTAAGTATTAGGTGCTATTATGATATGAATGTCCCAAAACACAATTCAGTGTATGATAGTGTATGATAGTATACATGCACAAATCAACTATTTGTTGTTTGTTTGCTTGTTTGATCAACAAAAGGTAGCATGAATTATGAATTAATATTTCTTATATTGATTTACAGATCCCACATTCATGAGCTCAAATTTTCTTCAGAGTCAACTAGACAACAAAGTAAGTGGGTTATGTATTAATATGAGTCCAGTTTAAATTCTTTACTGTCACACTTTAAAGCAGCATTTCACAAAATTGTGAAACCTAGAAAAGAGAAAAATTCTAATCCTAAAGTGTAAATGTAGAGATTTTTGCAAAATGTAGCTTATATTTCAGTAGCAATCTCCAAATGATAAATGCTTATAAACATGAAAGTTTAGTTCCCACTCAAGCCCTGCACTATCATGGTTTGGCTGGAGTTCTGCTATGAAAGTTTCCATTTCTTTGTTTCACATTTTTCTGAGGCAGGAATGTGGCAAGTAAAGCACTAATTCTTGCTGCTTCTTAGAACTCATATTTCATTGGCTAAACCAAGTTTGTGGCCTGAATGAATTGAGGTTCTCTAGAGAATAGAAACAAAATGACTTTTGTATTTGTGTATATAAATATGTGTGTTTGCATGCTTAATGTGTGGAGAAAGAGGAAAAATAAAATGAAGTGTCATACATAATTGTAGAGGCTGACATGTCCAAAATCTGCAAGGCAGGCTAGCAGGGCAGAGGTGCAAGGAAAAATATAAGCTTGCAGCTCAAGCGCATGCTCAGTCTGCTGGCAGCATTTCCTCTTCCTCTGAGGCATGGCAGGAACTGACTGGAGGACTGGGGAGTGGTCTCTCCCTTATTCATTACCAAAAGAATTATCGCCCTTTTTGAAGCCTATTTACTTAAATGTTAACCTCATCAGAAAAAAAGAGTCACAGAAGTATCTAGAATTGTGTTTCACTAACTACATGAATATAGGTGCGTGGCCTAGTCCAGTAGATACATAAACTCATCACATCATTACATGGGCATCCCTAACTTCTAAGCAAGCAAGAAGTATCAAGGCATAGCTGCCAGGCGCCAGTGATTCATGGCTGTAATTCTAACTACTTAGGAGACTGAGATATGAGGATTGAAATTTGAAGGTATCCCACACAGGAAAGCACATAAGATTCTTATCTTCAATTAACAACCCAAAAAGTCAGAAGTGGAACCGTGGTTCGAATGGTGGAGCTCTAGCCATGAGCACAAAAGCTCAGGAATAGTGTCTAAATCCTGAATTCAAGCTCCAGGACAGGCATACACACAGAAGATGCAAGGTAGACTCAGAACTATTTGGCAATCAAAGGCAATAAAACAAAGTGAAACAATACAGAGAAGCTAGAGAAATTTGTTTCACTCTGACATCTATTTCCATAAAAACAGCAAAATAAATGTTCCATTAATTATGTAATTTGCAAGAAATGGATGAAGAAATCATATTTAAGAATGTAGCTCAAATTCAGAAAGACAAAGGTTGTGCATTTTTGATTAATTAGTTTTCATTGTAAAGGTGATGAACAAAGAGGTTAGAGCTATGTAAATCAGGTAATGAATGTATTTATCTCTCTCTCTCTCTCTCTTTCTCTTTCTCTCTCTCTCTTTTGCCAGTCCTGGAGCTTGAACTCAGGGCCTGAGCACTGTCCCTGGCTTCTTTTTGCTCAAGGCTAGCACTCTGCTACTTGAGCCACAGGACCACTTCTGGCCTTTTCTATGTATATGGTGCTGAGGAATCGAACCCAGGGCTTCATGTATAGGAGGCAAGCACTCTTGCCACTAGGCCATATTCCTAGCCTCTATATTTCTTTTTGAATAGTGCCACCTCTTCCCTTGTTTTCTCTCAGTTATCCCGCAACACTCCTCCCTGACAAGTTGTATAGGTCACTTCCAAGATTGTCTAGTGAGTATCACTGTTGCATTAATTCACCCTTTATCCCACCATTTATTTATCTTTAATCTGTACATAGTTGTCCAAAGGAATTGCCAGTTAACAAAGCAGATTGTGAATACATTACATTTACATCAATGTCACCTCTCAATATTTTTTCCATCCCTTCCCTACCCATCCCTTCCCTTACTCTACTTCATTTTTTAAGATATACATTAAGTTTTTACTGCATTCTCTTCCTCTTCTCTTCTATATTCATCTACAAGTTTTCCCCCTTGTCTCCACTCCACCCCAGTTCAAGTACCCACCTCCTGGTGTTTATTTCATTGACCTTTGACTTTGCCTTTCTGAGACATTACACTTTGAGTTCTCCCTTGAATCTGCCATATTTCAGTTAATATAATTGTATGCACTTTCATAGCACCCATATTTATACACGTAAGCTAAATCTAACTTCCACATATAAAGGTAAACAAACATCCAGGTCTTTCGACTTCTTACAAATGGTCCATCATTCCTTCCTTCCTTCCTTCCTTCCTTCCTTCCTTCCTTCCTTCCTTCCATCCCTCCTCCCTCCCCTTTTCCCTCCCATCATTCTCTCTCCCCCTCTTTCCTCACTCTTTCCCTTATGTCTTCCTTCCTTCTTTCTTCCCTCTTCTTGTCCCTTCATCCTCCCCTCTCCTTCTTTCCTCCATCTCTCCCTATCTCTTCCTTCCCTCCTCCCTCTCTATTTCTACGCTTCTTTTTTTCTTCCCTCCCTACCTTTTCTTCATCCCACATACCACAATTTCCATATACCCATATAACACAATTACTAGAATAAGTTATATATGCGGTAAATAATTATTTCCTCATAGGCTATTTGATAATTCAAGTACTATTCTGGCATGACTTCCCTCCTTATTACCACTTTAGACACTGCTATCAGTACATGATGCATAACGAGACTAATATGACACCTTGCTATGGAGTGTTTTTAATCATGCCATCTTATTACCAAGCACTCCTCTCCTTGCTTTCACAGATAAAAGGAAATAAGTGAAATATGAAGAAATAACTGAAATGTATGGCTGTTGAAGCATAAAATTGCAGTTTCAACTACTGTTTGAAATTTACATTATGACTACTTACTCATACAATAAGAAAAAATAAACATTGTCCCCAAATCGTAAATATTGTTGGGCCCCTCAAAGGTAGACAATTAATGCAATGCTTGTTCAAAATGAATAAATTTACTGGCAATATTTGCTGCTTGTTCTTCTAAAGTGAAAGGCGACACACTAATCCCACAAACTATAAAAATGAAACTCCTTGATAACAAAGTTCATCCAAATGAAATCAAAGTCAAGCAGCTGAACAAAAACAATACCTAGATGCTCAGTTCAAGAACTCAGACTAAGGCATGGGATCTATTTTAAATGAAAGTACTCATTGGTAATTTTATTTTAAAGCACACATGTATAATTCACTTTCCTGAGGTAGGTGAATATTATACCTGCTGCAGATTCTCACTCTCTCCTCTCAATTATGACTAAATGAGCCTAGCATGGCATATCACTTAAATATGTTCTGAAAACAAATAACTAGACAATCTTCAATTTTTGTTATCTCAGAAAAAAAGTAGTTCCCTTTGAGGAATTGTATTTCATCTCTTTCAAATATGTGTTGTTACTTTCTAGCCTCTAGAATAAAGTACCATATTAAAATGCTAATAGCAATAATAATAGCATAAGCATTTCTTTTCACTTCTCTAAATTGGGATCTCTGACTGTGCTGTCAACAATAAAATGGAGAGAGAAGGAGTATTCATTTTTTTAAAGAATATGCAACAATAAACACCTGTTATCATCATCATTATCATCATCATCAATCTCTGCAATATGGCATTTTGAAATCAAGACCCTGTGTTTGCAAGACAGGTATTCGACTACCTGACCCATGCCTCAGTACTGTTTGTATCTATTATTTTGTTTTTCTAATAGTGGTGATCATCCAATTTATACTTCTTATATAGCTGGGACTACAGGATTGTACCATCAATTGTAGCATTTTATTGGTTGAGACAAAGTATTAAC
Source organism: Perognathus longimembris pacificus (assembly GCF_023159225.1). Taxonomy (NCBI): domain Eukaryota; kingdom Metazoa; phylum Chordata; class Mammalia; order Rodentia; family Heteromyidae; genus Perognathus; species Perognathus longimembris. The sequence continues at coordinate 67,332,688 of NC_063164.1, forward strand.
ATGTTTGGGGGTTTTGGGGGGGAAAATGCAGGTCTTAAACTGTGATCCTTCTGAGTAGTTAGGATTTATAGCCATGAACACTACACCTGGATACAATATTATTTTAATAATAATTAATTAATGATTAGCAATTCTTAAGGGTTGGTTGGAATGGAGTCTTTTCCTTCAAGTACTCAGGCTTTACACAAAATCAGCAGTTGTTTGGAAGCTTAGATCTAAAACATACTTTTCCCAGAGGCTTGCCACTAATTCTTGCGGGGATAAAGACTGTGTTCAATTACAAATGGAATTATATTAAGTGGATATAGAGAGGGCTGGATAACATATTGTTCTGGCTCATGTGCCTTGTTAGCAATGATTTAATTTAAGTTTCCCAGAAGAGGATGGAGTCTTGAATAAAGGAGAGAGAGAATATACACCTTTCCGGATCCTTCTAGTGTTACTTGTAGCATTTAGAACCCCCAACACCACCTCAACTCAGATTCTAATTCTTCCAAGGCAGTTCTTACAGGCTTCCATTTGTAAAGCTCACAAACCAGGTAAGGGGACTAGCATTAACTCAGTTGGTTCTTTAATTTTTCTCTATTGTGTTGTCCATTCTTATTTTAAAGTTTGTTTGCAACTCTGTCAAGATAAAACTTTTATGAGACTCTGCAACACTCAGTAAGTCCTAAATACTCAGAAATTACTATCTTGCTATTGGTAGAGTTTTTAGAAAGGTCACAATAGTGAGCAATGTATGCTTCAAATTTTATATTCTGAAGTAAGCATAATTCTAGTGACTTTCACGAGTCCTTAAATTTCTCTAATGCTGAGAAATTTGATGTCACTCTTGGAGCAAAGCCCTTCTATTGGATGTCTGTAAGCCGTCAACTCAGGAAAGATGAAATGAACTGATTGGTATGGTTGGAGAATAAAGAAAAGTTAAGCAATATAAAATACTAAGTACTGTCATCATATCAAAATAGCTTGCAAGGTGGGCATTTCATATCTGTATGTCAGAGATAAGGTCTCAGAATGTTTTTGATCGAAGTCAAAGCAAAGGATGATTGCACCCATTGTTTGCTTAGTTCAGAAATAGAAGGTTAGTGAGAAGAGGACAGGAGTAAGCAAAATGTATGTAATGTTGTGTATGCAGGGAGAGACAGGCATTTTCAACCCAGTATACTTAGTACTCAGATGTTCTGATGACCCTGGCTACCCATCCACAATGAAAAAAAATGTAAACAATTTGTTTTTGTAGAGGAAAGAAAGAAAAAAGTATACTAGAAAAATTTTAGTGAGTAGGCTGGAAATATGTCTATTTCAAAATTATGTAAGGCAAATATCAACACTTTTTAACGTTGTTCATGCTCTTTAATGTAGTTCTCCCCTTAACTACAAGGAGATAGACTTGCAAATGAACTACCCAATTAAAATTTCCCCCAGTTCAAGTCAACTAGCTTAAGACTAATTTTCATATGAATATGTAAGATATGAGCTCACTCTGGTCCTGTCACACCAATGCAATAGAAAATGTTCTTACCATGCGTAGAAATTGTTCAAATTCTTAAAAATCTAGCATAGATAGAACAATGAGTACTAGTTTAGTGCTTTTGTATGAGAGAGAAGGAGAGTGAGAGATTCAAATCTCACAGAGAAAAATACAATTATTATTTTGGTATCCATTTCATAGAAAATAAAAGTTCCTAGGTGCAAGAACTTTTATCAGAAAAATTATTTGTTTGGATTTTATTTCTCTATGATAGGACACGATTTACCTACTTTATTGTAATGGCTTTGATATGATTTATCTCCATATGTTTATGTGTTGGGCTGTAAGCCTGTTGGCACTTTTTTTTTTTTTTTTTTTTTTTTTTTTTTGGCCAGTCCTGGGCCTTGGACTCAGGGCCTGAGCACTGTCCCTGGCTTCTTCCCGCTCAAGGCTAGCACTCTGCCACTTGAGCCACAGCACCGCTTCTGGCCGTTTTTCTGTATATGTGGTGCTGGGGAATCGAACCTAGGGCCTCGTGTATCCGAGGCAGGCACTCTTGCCACTAGGCTATATCCCCAGCCCGCTGTTGGCACTTTTGATAGGTGAGTGGATCATGAGAGTGCAAACTTTACCAAAGGTAATTCCGCTCATGAGTTCATACTAAATAGACTATTAGGATGTAGTACCTAGCTGGAGAAAGCAGCTCAACAGGAGCATTTATTTGCAAGGTTCATCTTGTCCCTGGTTCTCCCTTCATCTTCTCTCTCTTTCTCCATTGACTTTGATAGTAATTTAAAAATTAAGGAACATCTTTTTTTTTTGCAAATTATTAACATTTTGAGGTTTCATTTAAGTTATCATTATTTATAGTAGTATAGTCTTATGAAAATGCTTCCCTGAATTAAAACTCATTCCAGTCTCAGGAACCTGAATGACTTTGACTTTCTGTAAGGTTTATATCATGGCACTATACTTGTCAGCATTTTCTCAATCTCTGCATAAACACATTTAAGTAAGAAGACTCACTGGCTAGCTTAGGAAAGTTAATATTAATAATATAGAAGTATGTCAGATATATTGTAAACTATTTTACACTTTGGTTAAGTTGGTTCCTAAAAAATACCATGAGCAGTATATTGGCAAAGAAACAATTACATTGAAGTGGAAAAAAGAAAACTAAGGAGCTGGGAATGTAGCTTAGTGAAAGAGTGCTTGCCTAGCATACATGAAGCCCTGGATTCAGTTCCTTAGTACCACATAAACAGAAAAAGCTGAAAGTGGTGCTTTGGCTCAAGTGCTAGAGTGCTAGCCTTGAGCAAAAAAAGCTCAAGGACAGTGCCCAGGCCCCCAAGTTCAAGCCTCGGGACTGGCAAACAAACAAACAAATAAATAAATAAGAAAAGAAAAAGTAATATTTTTGGTCCATCACTGGCTATTGAGTTATTCAGTCAAAAGTATTTAGTATGATTTAGTATGATTTTATTCAAATAAAATGTATTTTAAACTGATGTATGAAATATGAAATAATATATATTAATGGGTTGCCATGTGAGGCTTTAATATATGCATACATAAACACATATACATATCTATAAATACACACACATATATATGCATATATACATGTGTAGTACAATGTTTAAATCAGATTGAATGTGGGACACGCCCGAAAGTCAACCAGCTGATCCCACCTGTTTCTCAGTCCTAGGGCCACATGTGCCAAGATGGTGCCTAACAATAAACCCAGAGGCGGTTCTGTGGGCTGTGACACCCGGGCTCTTCCTCCCCTTGATGGATAGTTCATGCTTTCCCTTACAGTCCCTAGGGAGGTACACACCTCTCCCCTTCCTGCTGATCTTTGACCTGATTGGCTCCTGTGCCCTATTTAGCTGTATGTACTTCCTCAATAAACAAGATCTTTCACCAACTTGACTCCCAGACGAGTCTGATTGTCCTCTGGTGAAGAAGAGCTGGGTGCGGGCAGTCTGTCGGCCCTTTCCTTTCTTGGCTCATCCAGTCAGGGCGTGCCTTCCCCATCTCTCTTGCAGGTCAGGGGAGTGCAAGGGGGAGGGGGCTAAAAACCCAGACATCTGATGCCCAACGTGGGGCAACAAGGAATCCATTCACAAAAGTGAAACTATCGGCGGGCCAAACAAAGCGAGTTCCAAGGTAAGGGTATCCCGGAAAAGATGGGGCAATCTCACACGAAGCTTTAGAGGTAGTAGACTGTTTAAAGAAGAAGAGAAGAGCAGGAGGAGGAGAGAGGAGGGGGGTGAAGCGGAGCAGAGTGGAACCAGATGGACTGGAGGAGCAGAAAGCTGAACCCAGCTGCCCGGAGGAGTAGTAACACAAGCCGAGCATGCCCCCTCTGGAATGGAGGCCCCGACCATGAGGGAAAGGCAGGTGTGCTGGGGTGCATGCAACTGCTACTGGTGCTGAGGCCGCTGAGGACGCAGGGCACTGAGGAACTCCTTTGAGGACAGCTGCCCCATGTAGTGGACAGGTGTGAGGCAAAATTAACAGGACTTATCTTGAGTGTCAATCTCTCCTCCCCAATGCCAAAAACAAAAGGGGGGAGACGTGGGACATGCCCGGAAGTCAACCAGGTGGCCCCACCTGCTTCTCAGTCCTGGGGCCACGTTTGGCTAAGATGGCGCCTAACAATGAACCTGGGGCGGTTCTGTGGGCTGTGACGCCCGGGCTCTTCCTCCCCTTGACGGATAGTTCATGCTTTCCCTTACAGTCCTTAGATAGGTGCACACCTCTCCCCTTCCTGTCGATCTTTGACCTGATTAGCTCCTGTGCCCTATTTAGCTGTATGTACTTCCTCAATAAATGAGATCTTTCACCAACTTGACTCCCAGATGCGTCTGATTGTCCTCTGGTGAGGAAGGGATGGGTGTGGGCGGTCTGTCAGCCCTTTCCTTTTCTTGGCTCATCCAGTCTGGGCGTGCCTTCCCCATCTCTCCAGCAGTGGGGGAGTGGGGTGCTAAAAACTCAAACAATTGAATATAACTATCTCATTAAACATTTATTATTTCTTTATGATGAAACTTTCACAGTCATTTCTTTTATTTTTTAAAGTGTTCAGTACCTAATCATTACCCAAACTGTGCAATAGTACATCTTCTAGCTCATGATAACTTAGTATCAACTGACGAACTTCTTTCTATCCCTTCCTCCCCCGCTCTTGTAATTCTACCCACATAGGAATGAGATCATGTTGCACTTGAAATCTTTTCCTGCCTTATATCACTTAAGACAATATACTCCAGGTCCATCCAGATTGTCACTAGACGGATTTCACCACTGATTATGACTGCACAATGTTTCATGGTGACTATGTACCACATTCACTGGATGATAGACACGGGTTGTCCCTATTTCTTAGCTGTTGTGAATAGTGTCTCAATACACTGGAAGCACTTATGTCTCTTTGGCATATTGATTTCTAGTCTATTTTTAATAAAGTCATTTAAAGTGTCATGGTAACACATATACTCTGGAATTAAATTTGTCCTTCAGTTTATTGCTCAATAGAGCCAGCAAAATTTGTCATGATAACATATATATTCTAGAATTAAATTTCCTTCTAAATTGATTATTCAATAGTCTTCCATTTACAAGCAAGAAGTGTAATAGTAACAAGAGAAAGGGAAAACGGACATTTCCAGGACAACATCCAGATCTATTACAAGTCAATAGTGAGTTTCAAAATAGTGGTAACAATAATAATGAACTACAAGCAAGCCTTGATTTAGAGTTCAGACTACTTGGCATAGAGCATATATTCTGATGGACTTTATAAAATGGCACAGTGTACTGGAAGTGTAGAAGAGGGTTATTAAGAAAAGTAAGATATAAACTGGCGACACAGGTTTTGAATTCCCACCAGAACATTGAAAGAAAGTGATTACAGTTGAATTCAGAAAAAAAATATCTTTTTTCTGTTCCTTCATTTGGAAGTTGCTGCTGAGGGGAGAGAGGGATCTAAACTGTCAAATTTAATGAGTTCGTTTCTCTCTTCTTACCTTTGGGAAAGAGTGTTTTCCCTAGTGGTAGTACTTTGTTTACAAAATTTTAGTTTCTGTGAAACTGATTGTGTCACCAAACAGGTTGGGTGATTAATTACCATGACCAAGTGAGATCTGCAAACTTCCTATCTCTAAATCTTCCCTACAAAAGTTTCTACCTGGAAAATATTGAAAGAAAGCAACAGTCTTTAAATTCTGTTTTTTAAGTGATAAAGTAGGGCAGTCTTTGAACCAGGCCTTCTTTGATTAAGATAATCTGAAGAAGCCCAGGTGCAGGGGCCACAGGGGAGTATAGAGTGCAGAAAATGGGAGAAAGAACCTTACTTAAAGGAGACAGCCACCAGTTGCTGCCCCTGCTGTTTGCCCTCAGTGTGCAATTAAGATCCAGACTTGCAATATCTTCTCTTTGTTAAAAAAAAAAATCTGAATTTCTTGACTTTTCAGAATCAACTTTTCCAAAAAGTTTAGAAGATAACACATCCCTCAAAATCTTACATGTGAATCCAGCCTAGTATCTATTCTGGAGATATTTTTGCTTTCCATCTTTAGATGTACTTGACAGAAATAAAAGTTCCTTATTTTACAGTTAGTTTATAATTAATTATTGTGTATTATACAGTGTGTGTCTGGCCTATCCGAGGTACTATTAAAGCCTGGCTGATGAACGGTGCAACAAAGAACATGTTTGTGAAAGTACCAGCTTCCCTTTCATGGAAATGGAATCTTGTGAATTTTTCTGCCTGACTAGCAGGAGCTTTGATCCTCCTGTCTGCAGTCTCCCAACTAAGTAGGATTACATTCATGAGCTACCAGTGTGATTCAACTTTTAAGTTTCTCACATATTTCAATTAGGTAGGATTCTACCATGGAATAAATCATGAAATTTAAAGTTTCATTTAGACTTAAGAGTGGTCGCAGTATGTTTATTGCTTACTTCTGATTTTCCCCCAATTCCTACATTTCAATTTCAGACTCAGTATTGTAATCCTTGTTCTAAAACCAGCAAAGAAAGAAGGAAGGAAGGAAGGAAGGAAGGAAGGAAGGAAGGAAGGAAGGAAGGAAGGAAGGAAGGAAGGAAGGAAGGGAGGGAGGGAGGGAGGGAGGGAGGGAGGGAGGGAGGGAGGAAGGAAGGAAGGAAGGAAGGAAGGAAGGAAGGAAGGAAGGAAAGAAGGAAAAGGAAAGGAAAGGCAAGGAAGAAAGATGCTGAGCACTGATGCATACTTGCAGTCAAAGCTATTCAAATGCCTGAGATTCTAGAAGATTTATGTTTGAAACTAACCTACTCAGAAATGTTCACAAGACTCTATCTCCCAAAATAACCAACAACCAAGGGTGAAAGTATGGCTGAAGTAGAATAACACTGGCCAGGTAAGTGATTATGAAACTCTAAGTTCAAGTCCCAGTGCAATAAATAAGAAAGTTGAAGCAAATAAAGGATGTGAATTATTTTCAAAGTAAATTTCTTTTGTCCTTACACAGGTGATAATATGAAATAGGAGGAAATTGTTTGTAGCAAGAGAATATCCTTAGCAGACTTCGTTCCTTACTGAACAATTTGGATTGCTATAGTGTGCACAGCAGCTGCTCAGTCTTGGCAATCGCCAATTCCTAGAAAATCTGCTGAATTTCATTGAATTTTTACATTTTTGCCTTTAAAAATAGCATTATTTTCCTGCATACTTCAGTGCCACTGTGGGGAAAAGATTAGAAAATCTATTGTGAAATCTAATAATTTCTCTCAAGGAAAAAGACCCCCAGATAACAGTTTAAATGCAAGATGATTGGTTGATTCAGTGTTTTATTCCAGTCTCAAAGTGGTTGCTTATAAAGTTGAGATGGCTTGCAATAAAATGCTAGATTTTGAAAATTCAGTTTCTTAGAGATTATTAAGGTTGGCTAGACTCCTGTGCCCTTGTTAATCCATGTTTGCTTTGTATCTAGGTTTTGGGCACATTTCTTCCCTGCAAGCCAGAAAGGAGGAGCTTCCCATCACTAATGTATTCAAATCCCGCATGTGTACAGGCAAATACCTGCTTTACATTCAGTGCCACTCTGATTCAAGGCCCACGTTTCAAGATTTAGAGTACATGCCAAGAAACCTGATTTCCTTAGGCAAGATATACATAATTAAGTGCCTTATATTTACCTCCTTCCCTCCTTCTTGCTTCTTCTTCCTGCATAATAAAATCATCATTAAATCTTTTTTGTGATAAATATTAACAATGTCTGCCAATATTTCTGCTTCTCTATCTGGGCACACAAAAGAATGCTACCACTTCCTTCCCTTAAAGTTAGGCATAGTCATGTAACCTAGTAGGGAAGAAAACAAACTTAGTTGCAACTGAAGTTTGTGGATTGTTTGCTACCAAAATATAACCTAATTGCCAGGTGCCAGAGAGTCACACTTGTAATTTTAGCTGCTCATGAGGCTGAGATGTGAGAATCAAGGATCAAAGTCAATTTAGACATGAAAGTCCTTGGGACTCTTATTTCAAATTAACCAAGAAAAACCAGAAATGGAGCTGGTACCCAAGTAATAGGGTTCTATTGAGAGTGGAGGGGAAAAAAAAAAAAAAAAAAAAAAAAAAAAACAGAACAAAACCAAAAAATCCTCAGAGACAGTGCCTAGGTATTGAATTCAAGCCCCAGTACTGCACACTCATGCACACGTGCACACACACGTGAGTTAACTAGTTTCTACACAAATTTTCAGATAGAAAACTTCATTCACTGAATTAGGATTAATTTGAATGAATTACAACATAGAAACTTTAAACACAAAGTTCAGGAATGTATTTTGACTTGATTTCTGTGCCATGTTCAAGGTGCCCAGAATAAAGTGTTCCTCGACTGCAGAAGTGGCCATGCAGTTATCAATAACTGGCTCCTGCATCCCTGCCTCTCATGCAGAAGAGCATGCTAACAGCATGTAGCTTCCATATTATATTGCCTTTGGGTGGGAAGTGCTGCAGCTCCTCTCATCCACATTTCTGCAAATTCAAAGGAAAGTAGAGAAAGAAAACACTTCTCTTTGCATGAGAATTTCTCAGATTGGACCTGTACCTCTCAGACTTCAGTTCAATCACATGGTAATATCCAGATATAGCAACTATAAAATATAGTCATTTAGTAGAGTGGCAATGTGTCCAGTTGATGTTCTGGACAACGTTGTTCAGTAATAAAGGAAGAATCAATATTGAAATGATAACTACTAGTGTCAGCTACAATTATGTTTGACTTTAATATTTATCTAATGTTTGCATTATCAAGTTTTTTTTAGTCCTACTCCCAACTAGTTCTCAATTCTGATGCTTCCTTTGTGTCTCAATGGCATTACAATAAATCATTTGAGATTTCCCTAGAGTCTTGTATTGATTTTTAATTGTCGAAATTAACCAGTTAATTACTTAGAAAACCTAGAATCACTTAATTGGTCTCCTATCTTTTAAAAATATGCATGTAATAATAAACATACTTTTATATAGACTTTCTTGGTTATTAACCCAATGTAATATGCATGCACAGATTATTTTATTGTTTTTTTTTTTCCAGTCCTGGGTCTTGGACTCAGGGCCTGAGTACTGTCCCTGACTTCTTCTTCTTTTTTTTTTTTGCTTAAGGCTCATACTCGGCCACAGAACCACCTCTGGCCTTTTCTATATATGTGGTGCTGAGGAATTGAACCCAGGGCTTCATGCAGGCTAGACAAGCACTCTTGCCACTAGGCCATATTCCATATGTGTGTGTGTGTGTGTGTGTGTGTGTGTGTGTGTGTGTGTGTGTGTGTCTGTTTTATGATACTTTATTTGGCAATTATTAGACTCAAATTTATACTTTAATGGTGTCTCTCAAAATGAACTTTTCTTATTTCACTTAAAACCAAAGGGATGTTAACTCAAAATCACATCCACTATGATCCTGCAGACTTAGCTAAAGGGTCATTTCATCATTGGCTAATGCTTTCATTGAATGCAATCTCATTACTTCTTATGTTATGCTCTCAAAAATAAGAAAATAAAAATATTAGAAAGGCCCTTATAATGTCTCCTTTCCTTGTGTAATTACAAGGAATTATTCACACTTTAAAGTCTAATGGTGGGATTTATTTGCCCTCAGTTCTCTCCAGGAGACAAGAACTTACTAAAGGCACTTTTACCCTGTTAAGGGAATGTATATGGCCAATAAGTTAGAGGAGAAATGGTAAAAGAATACCATATTAGATAGATGAAATCAAAGACCAATTAAACACTGTCTGATTTCTGCCAGCACTTTGGACATTTTAGCATATGCACCAGAATATTCTTTTTGTTGTTACTTAAGCCAATTTGAGTTTGTTTCAAGAGTAATACATTACTGAAATTAGAGGCCTGGGGTTAGAGAGGCCAGTTCCATTTTGGCAATTTACCATCATCATTCTTTTCCAAGCACTTGAAAGGGGATCTTGATTCTTTTCAAAACACAAACTAAATGCTAATCATTGAAGACTAAATCCACTAATGGGTAAAAATATTGCTTTAAGTCTTGGCTTCTGGAAATACTAGGGGATGACACTCTTAGTCAGTTTGTATAGACTCCAGAAGGAAAACAATGATCAGAATTAGAATACCTCCAATATCAGAACTCTAAAGAAGAAGCTACTTCCTTGACTACTAGCTATTATTGATCTACTTTTCTCCTCTTAAAGGATCTGAGTGAATTATGCTTGCAAAAATATTTACTTTTTACTTCTCTGCTATTATTTTCATGCTGATAATATTAATCTGTTCTCTCCAAACACAGTACAGTACGTGTTGATTTCCTAGCAGTAATTTGTTAAAGCCTGGAGAACTGACATATATTTTTTTTAAAAAAAGGTTAACTCCATTATTTACTTTTATAAGAACTCTATAATATAATAAGAATGAAGCTTCAAGGAAAATGGCTTTAAAATAAAAAGTCAACATACCGAAGCATATAACCTAATTATTCTATGTCACAGAGCAGGAAACCTTTCACTTATCATACCTTATCCCTGGATTTGAATTACTCTGAAACTCTGAATAATAATACAAAGTTAATTTGCCACCAAAGAAAATGGCAAAGATAGATATAATCAAGTAGGCAAAAGATCTACTGATATATTGTAGCCCTTTTCAAAAGCAATCCAATATTGCCCTTAAATATTTAGTTGTTTTCTGTAATGAATTTGAGCAAACATATTTGCGTGTATTGTTTTTGGTTTTCTCTGAATCTCTCCTTATCATTATTTAGTTATTCTATATGAATGACATACACATTTTGTTTATTAGTTGCTATATGAGTTTGTTAGGGCTACTATAAAAATATGACAGACTGTTAGGAATAAATAACAGAAAGTTATTTTCTTATAATTCTAGACAAAAGTTCCGGATGATTGGCTTTCACCGAAGTCTTTCTTCTTGGCTTTTTCCTCTTGCTGCCTCTCCACCTAGTTTTCTCATTGTGTACACCTAGTGTCTTCCCTTATAGAAGAATAAGCCACAGCGCAGTAGGTTGCCAGTGGTTTCATTATACTTAATCATCTCTTTAAAAAAAAATACACCTATTTTCTCTGCTTCTGGGATACTTCAAGATACAAATTTTAGAGGGAATATCATTCCATTCATGATAGTTAACTTAGTTTCTATTTTGGACATAATATGAATTAATTAAAAGTATATTTTATAAGTATGTATAAATATACCTATATTTATATTTACTATAAGGATTATATATATGTATATTATATATATGTATATATATATCTATCTTGTCTTGTTACAGTATCCTTTCTTAATTATTACAGTGAGGGTTAAGAGACGTAGTGTATTTTATGTTCTTGCCTTGAAGAAATTTTCTGAGTCAATATTTGTTGAATAAATGAATAAATGCACTATCTAATAAAAAGATATCATACTTGGTTAATTTATGTTTATGTCCCACAAGTTTCTCAAATTCACTCTCACTCAGCCTGAACTTATCCCTTTTCTCTCACAAATTCCTTCCTTTATCTACTACTGCCCCAGCCCAAATCCTTAACTCTTTGTCCTCTTATCTTCCAGCCAGTTTTCATTTATTGCAGGTTATATCTCCTTAGATTGTGTTCATGCTATACATTCTTTTTCCTTGCTATCACAAAGTTTACTTCCTGTATTATGTCACATATATTATTGTAATATACATAGTGTAACACATACTATAATACATGTAATTACAGTATGTGTTACTGCAACTAACCAGTGCTCTGCAATGCTGAATAAGTCTTCAAATGGGCACAGTTCTTTGTCCAACTATTATTTATGTTCCTTCTTAATCTGTATTTCTTTCATTTGAACTTAGAATTATTCACATCCACTAGATCCTGGAGACTTAGCTAAAGGGTCATTTCATCACTGGCTAAAGCTTTCATTGAGTGTACTCTCAGAACTTCTTATGTTCTGCTCTCAGTACAAGAAATGTACCCAAGGCCTAACATATGAAATTGTAGCCTCTCTGTACATCACTTTGACAATAAATAAGAAAAAAATTAGAAAATGTAAAGCTAGCACAAACACAAACAGAATTCAGGAAAGTGATTTCAATGTTAAAATATTAGTTTTAAGAATTGATGAGCTTATTTTAAAAAAAAACTTTTTTTTAAGTTACAATAGGCAAGTTCCTTTAAAATAACAATTTTAATAAAATAGCAAGGGCAATAACAATTATTAAAGTTAGCTCAAAAGCTAGTGAAAATACAAATGAAGAATTTAATTTTGCATTAAATAAAGCTATACTTCTATGTAGGCTTGTATAATCTTACTTATCATTAAATAATTCTAAAAGATTTTAAAGCTTGTCTAATAAAATATCAATATTTTAAACTTCATAAGTAGATTTCTAAGTCAAACAGAAAAATAATGATCAAGAATGGCCACAAAAATTGTAGGAAAATTATAAATAAAACTTCACTTTTAACATCACAAGAAATTTCAGACGAACAAGGATTTGAAGATAATTTTAAAACAAAAAAAATGTAGTGAAAGAAAATACAAGATACATCCTGCAACATTTGTACAAAAATTTGCCTTTTAAACTATGACATATCCCAAAGGCCAATAAATAAGTCGTAACAAACTAAAACTATCATTTTCACTCCATAGTCAATTTCCCTGGAAGAAAAAAATATGCCTGAAGGGCTTAGGGAGAATTTAGTGGCTCCAGGGAGAGAATTTGTGCTAGATGACTGCCTGATAGACCACAGACACCTTTCATGGAATGAAGGTAAAAACAAGAATAACCCACAGCCTGCTCCCCCATCTTCTCCCTTTTGTCTCCTGCTAGTGCTGTCCTCAAGGGATTACTAGCATCTGCCATCACACACAGCCCATTGCTTTGGATGATCAGAGCTGCAGAAACAGTAAGCCAAATTAAGAGTTTAATAAATAGGTTTATTTGATTGGACACAACAAAGAATGCTGAAAATTAAAATATAAACCGGTATAAAATACTAGATTGATATACAGAGAAAGAAGGGATAAAAATCAGAGAATGAGATGAATATTCCATGGTGTTAACTATTATAAATGACAAATGGGCACCTGGGTCTGTGACAAGAAAAATAATTGAATATTTGTTTGCCCCAGAACTTTCAAAAATGATAATTTCAGCAAAGTGATCAAGAAAACCTGGGAGTCCACATCCAAAGAATGAAGTTGGACCTTTATCCTACATCAAAAAAAAATTAATTCAAAATAGATTGAAAGTCTACAAGTCAGAGCCAAAACGATAAAAAACTTACAACACAGGGAATCGGCTTTCTGGTGTTTGATTTGGCAGTGACTTCTCAGATATGCATGAAAAGTACAGGCAACAAAATAGAAAGATACACAAATTAAATTCTGCCAAAGGTAAACTATTGTATATTATAAGATGCTATCAACTAACTGAAAACCCAAATGGGTGTAATCATTTCAGAACATTAATAATGATAATGAATTACTAACCAAAAGATACAAATCCTTTGTATAACTCAACAAAAGGAAAACAACAATAACAACTGTGTTGTTAAAGGACTTGCATAGGCATGCTGCAAACAAGATACATGTAAACAGATAATTACCACATAAAAGCACTTTTTGCAAAAGCTAAAAAGAGTAACATTCTTTGGATGAGTGGGTTAAACAATATGCAATACAGGCATATAATGGAATATCATTTAACAGAAAAAAGGAAGACATTCTGACACTTGCTATCATATGGACAACTTTTGTAGGCATAGAGCTAAGTAACATAAAGCAGTCACAGCATTTAAAAGAACAGTGTCAATAGACTTATATGAACTACTAGCTTAACCAAATTCATAAAGCCAGAAAGTAAACTCATCCTTTGGGAGAAAATACAGTGTTTCTTAATTAATTTACAGTTTATTTGAGGTGAAAGAAAAAAAGTTTTGGCGAATGAAATGATTGCCCAACAATGGGAGCATACTTAATGCTCTGGATTTAAAATGTAAAGTAGTTAAAATGGTGGTTCTTTGAAAAATTAGCCACAGATGAGTCTATGAGATCAGTAAAGCATGGATCAAAATTGTGTGTAGGATGCCTGGTCAGATGTACACAAAGGACAGAGGCCACATAGATGGGGCTGAAAGCAGTTGTCAGTGTACAACTAGATTTAGCATTTTAAGAAAAGGAAAAGTTTATGTCATTTTTCAATTCTTAATACTGCATATAATCTAGAGTAGGAGCTATATGCTCTTAATAATTAAAAAGATTTCTGGTAAGTATATATTTTTCTCTTTTCTTGCTCTAATGTAAGGTCATAAATGTATGACTTACTGGCCCATTTTTCTTTCTTTCTCTAATTTTAATCTTTCAGGAAATAAAGATTATCTAACAAACAGTAAAGACTGCATATGTATATATACACACATATATACATATATATATATACATATATGGATATATATACCATACTGAAATGGGTAAAGCTAGGAGCCTAAATTCAAAAGAGAAAATGGGAATCAACTGTGATCATAAGGGAATACTATATAGTATATTCATAAACTGTTTACTAATGGAAACTCCTTTGACAACTACTTAAAGATAATTGAAGAAAATAATTCAAGAAATATAGAGTATACAACCTAATAGCCTGAAATGATATATTCATTTAACTTCACTTCTCCTTGTAACTTCACTAAAAATGTCAGTAAATGAAGAGCAACAGAAAAGAAAGTGACAATAAATGATACCATAAATATTTGCAAGATAGAAAGGGAGCAACACTTTACCACTTACATAACAGATGAAAGAGTTTAGATATCAATACCATCATAGAGGCTGCCAATAAAAGGCACATGTGTGTGTCAAGTACTGCAAGCCCTTGTTCAGGTACAGCTCAGGATTGAGGTGCTTATTTCAAAGCAAATGAAGGAGGTGATGAAAACCAGATGTTTCCATGTAAGTGAGCATGAGCAGGAAGTTACACCTAGTCTCAACTGCTTCTCTGCTAGCCCCTTGTTTATTCCACCCTATGGAAGAAGACTAGGAGGAGATTTTTTGTTTGTTTTTCCTGGTAAAAGAATCTCTTCCTTTGAGAAGTGCCTATTCAGGTCATTGGCCTATATTTAATTGGATTATTTATTTTTATTACTAGGTTTCTGAGTTTCTTATCCTTTAGTAGATGAGATGTTGAGAGATATTTTTTCCCATTCTGTAGATTATTCCTTTGGGTTTTTTTGTTTTTATTTTTTTAAATTTTTCTAGGCTATACAATGTTGTACAAGAGGTTACAATGTAACATGTTTATTGAAGTGTCCAGTACTTCTTAGAGTCACCTTTCTGTCCTTCTGTCCTGTGCTATCTGCTGCTTCACCTCAGGCTCACTTCATCTTTCCCACATCCTTTTATCTCACATGTATATTGAGGGATCTGACTGTATATGTCTCCTGTTCTCTTTTTTATCCATCTATCCCCTTCCTGCTAGACATAATCCCACCTTTCAATCTCATTTCAGCTTCCTTATATTCATTTTGTGGAACTATAAATTGCTTAAAAGTTTACTCCATGTTTCACTGCTTCACATACTATCAACTAAATCATGTATGGAACCATTTGTCTCTGTGTGTATTTAAATGAGAAATTGTATTTTGAGTCTAAGGTCCATTTATGAGTGAATATATGCATCTTTTGTTGCTTTACCACATTTAAAAAAATCTATTTGTCAATTGTAGATCATCTGGGTTGTTTGCATAACTTTCAAACTGCTACAATGAACATATTGTAGCCAGACATGCCGTCTTTCAGATGATACCCAAAAGTGCTCTTCCTAAGTGAGAGAATAGCTCCATCTTTAGTTTCTGTGTATTATTTTGGTGATGTTTTATTTTGTGCCAGTCCCAGGACATGAAGTAAGAGTTTGGATGCTATCCCTGAGGTTTTTTCCCCTCAAGGTGATGGTTCAATTGTGGGAACCAAGTGAAAGGTGTAGGAAACCTCTCTTTTTTGAGTCCTTGAAAACGGCAGGCTTAGGCAGAGTAGTGAGCCTGAGAAAGGGAAAACTTAGGATGGCTAGCAGGAACATATTCTGGTAAATGTCACCCAAGCCCTATGGAAAACCAAAGAATGAGAGAATTTGGAATGTGTTTTTGTCTACTAACCTGCTAACTGTGCTTCTGTAACTATGTGCTTGCTTGAATGGGAAGTAACAGCTTTGATGTAATGACCTTTGTGACTGAAAGAAAAACTGCTAAGTTTCTGGAGTGTAATTATCCTAATCTGGGAAGCAAAGTGACAATGCTAAAAGTTTAATTGATATTCTGTCAGACTAACCACAAAATTCTGATTCTGTAAATAGCTTGCTCAACCTGTGTGTGTGTGTGTGTGTGTGTGTGTGTGTGTGTGTGTGTGTGTGTGTGTGTGTTTTAACTTTCTTTTCTTCCTTTTTTCTTTTTTCTTCTTTTTTGCCAGTCCTGGGACTTGGACTCAGGGCCTGAGCACTGTCCCTGGCTTCATTTTGCTCAAGGCTAGCACTCTGCCACTTGAGCCACAGCACCACTTCTGGCTTTTTTTTGGTTTTGTTTTCCTATATATTTTTTCTTTTTTTATTAATTAAATTTTGTTGACAAGGTGTTGTGCACAAGGGGTACAGTTACGTAATAGGGCAGTGAGTACATTTCTTGTGATATCTTACAGTCTGATTTTTATTGTATTATTTTTAAAACAATAAAAATCTGGGTAATTCAGGTGTTTCATGTTAGTTAAGAAACTAACAAAAAACTTTCCTAATATTACTAAGTTTCCAGAAATATAAATTGAAACAATTATTCCATACCCCCCCACTTCCAGGGAAGTTAAAAACTGTTGACTACTATATGAATTAATAAAAAGTTCTTATTCACTGAAAAGAAGGATAAATTTTGGTACAATCTCTCTCGAGGGCTCTTGACTACATTCATTAATGTTGCAGAAGTTTACAACTTTTGATCCATCACTGCTACTTCTAGAATAAATTTAGGTGTATAATGATATATGTGTCATGGTAGCATTTGTAAAAAATCATTTTAAATGACAGGAAAAGTATTGGTATGACCACCAATAAGAAGATAGAGCAATCAAGAGTGTATTTCATACAATGTACAATTTGAAATGAATAAATTAATCTACATGCATTAAAACGTAATCTCAGAAACAAAGTTAAGTCTACTGAAAATTAAATTGCCTACTGAAAAAATAGGCAATATGTTTAATGAAATTAGCAGCAAGATAAACTTAGAAATCAGACTACTCACTAAATTTTTAATTTGTCATTGAAATCAGTTATTTTAGAATATGTCTCTTTCAGAAGTGTTACATTTGATTTTAGATAATCTCTTGTTCAATGTGTACTTAAAATAAAGGTAATCTTAATGGAAAAAAAAGAAATGATAAAATAATGGCATCCACAGGGAAATGGTCAGATCTTGAATGAATAATGTTGAGGGAGACAAGCCTAGAGCACAGAGGACAAAGGCGCATGGTCTCCCTGATATGTGGTTGTTGGAGGGGGAGGGAAGAACAGTAGAGATCATGTCTGTAAAATAACAAACTTCTTTTCAAATGGTATTTCTACATGTTTTGGTCAGTGACTTTACATCATGTCTCTAAAACCAAACAATTACTAAATAAACATAAAAAAGTCTAGAATAGACCTGCCAGGAGCACAATAGCTTAACAGCTACATACATATGGTTATATAAGATGAGGCTAAGCAAAATGAACTCCAAGAGATGGAAACAGGAGGATTTTACTGTTGTCATTATGTTTAATGTACTAGGTGAATTTCCTTTGACGTACTCCCTGTGGTCACTGTATATGATCCTGGTATACTGGATATTGTATATATGCTTATCTGAACTGGGGAAGGGAAAGAAAAATGAGGGAGGGTGTAACAAATATGACAAGAAATGTACTCCCTACCTTATTATGTAACTGTACCCTCTCTGTACATCACCTTAGCAATAAAATTTAATTTAAAAGAAAAAAAACAAAGTTAAGTGAAATTAGATTACTGAAGAAAGTGCATATTTATACATATATACATATACTATCACATTTATAGAAAATAGGAAAGATTAAAATATAAATCTTCCTATTGCCTCCATTTTTATATCTATGTTGTTTTAAAGGTAAGGACATGACTCACCACATGGTGGTAATAACCTTTAAGGAACAAAGGAAGAAAACAGAAGGGGTAATCTTTATTTCATGTAAGTTGTTAATATCTTTGATGATATGTACAGAGGTGAATATTCATCTATTGACAGACAGATAATATATCTAGCCCTAAATATCTCTTGATGGGATATACATTAACCTCATACTATAAGATTTAATATAGGAGCATAAATTGTAGAAAAAATATTGTTCTGGCTATGATTTATTCCAATTAAAATCACCATAAACAACAGTAAGATATTTTAAATATTTACTAACTCTATGTGAATTTTAACAAATATATTTATCAGTAAGTGTAAGTAATGCAACAAACACTAAGTGCACACTAACAAATATTAAGCAGAATAAAGATGATAATGTATGTTTAGAATGTCCAGATATAGCTTGACTCAGTTTTTATCCATATATTTCAACACATACAGAAAAGATACCTTAAAATAACTGTCTCAAGGAGAGGAAAGCTACCAGGACAGTGTATAGTCCCAAATTCCTTCTGGTGTTCTTGTTTTAAAATTTCAAATCCCATTATTTAATGCTCAGACATGTAGAATCTCTTGTAAATGTTTTAGTTTTACTAATTTGGGGACATTTAAAAATTGTTGTAATTCTTTATTAACAGAACATTAGCATTTTAATCAATACAAATTCATAAATTAGTGTAATAAAAATAATCAAATTGAAATGAACCCTTTGGTAATCAGATTGGCCTCAAATTACTGACTGACATGCTGTGCTTAAATTTGAATGGTTTTTCCATTAACTATGATCCAGGTTCTGAGTCAAGATGATTTATCTAGGACATAGACAATACTCAATGGAAACTATTTCTTATTATTTTACGCACCAAATTCCAACACAGCACAAATATTTCTGCATAGAAAAGAAAAATAAGTATCTGTTATCTACAATGATCAATTATCTGGGAAGTTTTCATGGATTTACTTCTCGGTGTCTTCCATGTATGCATCAGAGGAAGTGAAAGAAACCCCCATAAACATATTCCCAGCCACTCTTATCTAAAAAATTGTTTCCTACATTAACCTAAAACTATTACATGTGAGGAAAACTAGACTAAGCTTTAACTACTGTATGGTTTTACTTGCTTTTAGCTGGTAAGTAGATTTGGTATATTGGGCAGATTGAAAGCAGTACTGGGTACTAAAACTCAAATAAATCTCTCATATATGAACAATCCTTTCTATCCTGCTAGGAAAGACACATTGAAAGATAAAGGAAAGCTATTAGCTTCAGCCTCTCTAGCCTAATGTATTACCACATTGACACAAATATGACCTTTCAATATTATCAAAAGACTTTTCCAGGAAACTACACGAACTAACAAGTGAAGAGATTATTTTTGACCTGTGACAATATTGAGGTGTAGTCATTGATCTCAGCACTACTCTGAACATCTATGTACTTTTTTTTAAAAACTCTTCTTGGTCATCAAATCTACTTTTTCTTTTGAGTAACTAATATATAATTGATGCTGTAAACTAATTCAGTCTAATCATTGAGTCACATAAAGAGAAACTGACTGCTTTATGGACTGTGAAAACATGATTTCATTTAATTCTTGCTTTTTGATTTAAATTTTATTGTAAAGGTGATGAACAGACAAGTTACAGTTATATAAGTAAGGTAATGGGTATGTTTCTTTTTAAACAGTGGTACCCCCCCATCGCCCTCTCTCATTTTCTCCCACTTCCATCATGCACACCTCCTCCCCCACAAGCTGTAAAGTGCATTTCCAACATAGTGTCTAGTGAGTATCACTGTTGAATTGGTTCACCATTTATCCTACCATTTCTGAGATTCCCCTTCCCTTTCTCAAACCAGATAAATTTATACACAAGACAAAGGGTACAAAAATAAAAACAATGATAACAGGAAGTAAACCGAAGGGAGGAATAAAGAAAGAAAAAAAGATGGGCTGGTATGTAGCTCAGTGGCAAAGCGCTTGCCTAGCAAGTGCAACGTCCTGGGTTCGATCCATAGTACCAAAAAAGAAAAGACAAAAAAAAAAAAAAGGAAAGAAAAAAATAACTGCAAACAGTACAATAAAAAAGCCTCTTGTTTCCATTTTTTGGAGTTCATTTCAATAAGCATCACTTTATATGGTCATACACACATAGCCATTAAGCCATTATATTCCTCTGCTAAGAATATCCTAGACATAGTCTAGTTATTACAAATCAGGGAAACCATGCAGCCTGTATCTTTTGGATATAGCTTACTTCATTTAATATAATTTTTTTCCAAATCTGTCCATTTCCTCATGAATAAGGTAATGACATTCTTTCTGACGGAAGCATAGAATTCCATTGTGTATATATACCAAGTTTTCTTGATCCATTCATCTACTGAGGGGCTTCTGGGTTGATTTCATATCTTACCTACAGTAAATAATGCTGCAACAAACATGGTTGTGCTGATGACATTAGTGCAGGCTGGTTTGTGGTCATTGGGTAAATGCCAAGAAGTGGGATTACTGGGTCATAAGGAAGCTATATGTTTAGCCCTTTGAGGAACTTCCATACTGCTTTCCAGAAGGGATGAACCAATTTACGTTCCCATCAACAGTGTAGTAGCGCTACCGTTTGGCCACATCCCTGCCAACATCTGTTATTATCAGTTTTCTTGATAATGGCCATTCTAATTGGAGTGAAGTGGAATCTCAATGTTGTTTTAAGTTGCACTTCTTTCATGGGCAAAGATGTTGAACATTTTTTCATGTGTCTATTGGTCATTCTTATTTCTTCTTCAGAGAAGTCTCTCTTTAAGTCTTTAGCACACTTACTGATGGAGTTGTTTCTTTGAGGGTTTGTTTTGACAGGATTTAATTTAATTTATTTATCTTTATTTTATTGTCAAATTGATGTACAGAGAGGTTACAGTTTCATACGTTAGGCCTTGGGTACATTTCTTGTACTGTTTGTTACCTCTTCCCTCATTCCCCCCTCCCCCATCACAATTTAATTTCTTGAGCTCTAAGTTCCAATCTGTAGAATTTTAATTCATCTGTTCACTGTGAGTTATAAGTTAGCATCATTTAATTCTTATAACAAACATGTAAGGTAACTATAATATAAAATTGTTCTAAAAAATAGAGAAGATCCCTTCAGGCTTCCAAGAAATGGCAAAGGTAGAATTCAAAGACAGTATCTTAACTCCAAAGCTTATTCATTGTCTTATTCCTTTATTTTCTGTGATAGAGGGAAAATCATAGTATGTAACAATACAATAATGTCATTTTTAACATTATTTAAAAGATACATATTAATCACTAACATTCATTGTGCACTTGCTATGAGTCACGCAGTCTTGAAAAACCTTCAGATGTAAATTGCCTCATTTTATCCTTATGAAAAACATGGGGGCACTTCAATGACCTTATGTTACATGTATAAAAACTATCACTTATAAAATCCGAGAAAAAGTACACAGTGTCACAGTGATATTAAAGAATCCTAAGGCTTTACATGGTGTTTCATTAAGAAACTCACAGGCTTTGCCACAGTTTATGAAACTGAAATCAGGTATGATATCACAAAATGATCTCACTTTTTGAGTGTGCGTGCAGGATTTAGGCTTGGACTCAGGATCTCTGTGCTGTTCCTCAAGGCTGGTGCTCTATCACATGAACTACAGTGCCACTTCACATTTTGGGTGGTTATGAGTTTCATGGGATTTTCGACCCCACTGGCTTTGAACCTCGATCCTTAGGTCACAGTGTCCTGAGTAGCTATGATAACAGGCATGTGCCACTGGCCTCCAGCTTCCACTTTTGACCTAGTCTTTTAACACTGTATGCTTTTTTTGTGTATAAATTTTTGTATACAATTTTTACCCACTACTTCATATGAGACACCATGCCATGTCCACAGTTCAGGGTAAAAACCAAAATCTTTTTGTTCAAAGAATTTGTGTCCTATTTATGCACAAAAGATCAATGATTATAGGATTCTGTGCCAGCCATATACATAGACTAATTATAGCAGCTCACCTAACACATAATGAAAAAAATGAGCTGAGTCTTACTACTAACAGAGTATTTATACATGAGATTTTCTCTTCATAAAATGTGCTATATACATGTGTATGTTCAAAAATAGACAGATAGGACAGGTAGATAGGTAGGTAGATAAACAGATAGGTCAATAATTTCACAAATATTTTGAAAGTCAGAAGACATATAAATATTTGGGGGAGGATAGGAGGAGTAGGGAAAGTGGGAGGAAACTGATGGAGGAATAAGTTTAATATGAAATGTACTGACTACATTACATATGTAACTGTAACCCCTCCGTAACCACCTTGACAATAAAATTAAGTTACAAAACACACAGAGATGGATGGATGTAAATCTGTCTCTATATATGTATACGGATATAAACAGAGAGAGACAGATATACATATATATATGTATACAGATAGATACATACCTATTTATCTACCTAGTTTATCTATTTGTTTTGTGTTGAGAGAGAATATTGCTATATGGCTTCTCCTGGCTTGAAATTCACTCTGAATTTGCAGTCTTCTTGTTTTTGCTCTCCAAGGGCTGGGATTACAGACAAATACCATTACATCCAAGTTATTTATACTTTTTTGCTCTAGACTTTTTGATTGAATATTCTGAAAGGAAAAGTTTTGCAATACTGCCTTTTCTCTGATTAACTGACAAGTCTGTCTAAATTATTAGCCTCCTTTCATCCTTCTTATGAAAAAAAATCAATAAAGTTTTCTTTTACTCTATTGAACCATATAACATTGGTCCTGTGCTGATGGGATAGAGTTGTCAGTTTCTTCTTCTCTAGAGAGTGCTCTTGATTTGATACTCTAGACTCGGACTTTAGAAATCCAATATATTTGGACATTTCCATTCAGAGAGTGTCTCACTTAACGGTTGTCTTTACTCCTGTTGCAGCAACAGAAACACTGGCCTTTATTAGAAGCACTAACCCAGGCATCTCTCCATGACGAAGGGTCAGACGAATATATTGTTTCTTACCAATGGCTAAAGTAATTATCAGTACATAACAATCTTTGACACATTGAAATGTCAAGTTTAATCCTTGATGAGGAAGATATAGGGCAGAAAAATAAGCTTTTTGTTACAAAATATAAGCTAAGCTGGTAAAAGTCTTAGTAACTAACTGGGCTTGGTTGAGGAAATAGAATGGGAATAACCAAAACACACTGGGTTGGCCTGATTTGTCTGTAAATGTTAATCAAGTCCAGTTACTTCCTGGATGGCGGGGCTGGGGATTTAGCTCAGTGGAAGAGAGACTGCCTGGTGAACACAAGGTTCCAAGTTCGGTCCTCAACTCTGGAAAAAAAAAATCTATAAGAGAACCAGTCTGCTCAAATAATTTCCATATCCATATTAAGTTCTTGCACTTTGTTTATATATATGTATATATACATGTATGTGTATGATATGTATGCATATACTATGCGTGTGCACATGGACAATTGTACTGGGGCTTGAACTCAGGGTCTGGGTGCTGCTGTCCTTTAACTCCTTTGCTCAAGGCTGTCATTCTGGCACTTGAACTACAGCTCCACTTCCACTTTACTATTATCTTAATATGGAAATACCTTCTTCTCTACAAAAATAAAATTATTCTCTCTAGTTTATTATGGTAACATAGAACAATGTTTCACTATGAATTAAAATGTCTGCTTTCTGCTATACTATGAATAAATAAATATAGTATGATCAAAAAGATGGAAGATGGTCCAGAATGAAAGACAATTTATCAGTTTCTTATAAAGTATATGAAGAGAAATTGTACCCCGCTCTTTTCAAAGCTGAACATTTGAGTTATATTTGTTCAGTCTCAGTCACTTAGGAGAAATAGTTATACTCTTTCAAACTACAAGATATAAACACAAGTTTTATCTTCAATCTCCCTGTTGCATTTAAAAATTAAGTAAGAGAAATCAATTTCATAAAAGACACAGTCTAACAAAGAGCTTACTTCAGGAGAAAGGACACTCCATCAAAGTCTAGAACAAGACAAATAGAGATACATTCAGTATTTATGTATACAAAGACTGCACTGTCAAGATATCATCTCTTCTTAAGTTGATCTTTAGAGTTAATGCAATTTCAGTCAAAATCACAATTGATTTTGTGAATGTTGCATTTGTTAATTCATATTGTTATCATAAAATATCAGAGTTTCTTAATTTATAGAGGGGAAAGGCTGGTCATTCAGAGTTCCTATTCAAAGGTTCCTTTTGTGGTGGTGGTAGTGGTGGGATCATGAATTAGGAAACAAAAGTGAGAAAGAGGGGGAAGTGCTAGAGTCCTACAATACTCTTTAAGGACACATTTCAAGTGACCAAAGAATTACACTAGGCTCCTCTTCTTCATATAAGTCCACCTCCTAAAATTGCCACTCTGGGACCAAGCACATAAAACATGGACTTTTGTGGGACATTTGTTCAACCCATAGCAAGTGTCAACAAACCAAATAAGGTTTATATGAGAGGCAAAGGACCCCAAAGTCCCAAAACAATTCTAAGGAAAAATAACAAAGAGCAGTGACAATCCTTGACTTCACAACTTATTATAAAGCTATAATAAGTCATTTTGGCAATTGTGGAAGAAATAATAAATACATTAATGGAACACAACATAGGGGCCAGAGATAAGCACACATAAAGTCAATTAAATTTGGGGGAAAAAAAACAGCAAAGGCAACAACACAACAGAGAGAAGAGACTGATTTCAACAAATAAACAAAGTACAAAAAAAAGCATCCAGACTCAGACTTGACATCCTTCACTAAATTTGCTGAAAGTGATGACCAACTTCAATGCAAAATACAAAATTATAAAACTTCTAGAAGTTACATAGGAGAACACCTAAATGGCCCTGGGATTGTCATGATACAACATTAAAGGTATTGTCCTTGAGAAAAGGAAGTGATCAATTATAATTCTTGGTAACTTAGATTTTTTTTTGATTTTTTTTTTGTCCAGTCCTGGGCCTTGGACTCAGGGCCTGAACACTGTCCCTGGCTTCTTCCTGCTCAAGGCTAGCACCTGAGCCACAGCGCCCCTTCTGGCCGTTTTCCATATATGTGGTGCTGGGGAATCCAACCGAGAGCTTCATGTGTAGGAGGCAAGCACTCTTGCCACTAGGCCATATTCCCAGCCTGGTAACTAAGATTTTCTACTTTATAAAAGACACTTTCAAGGGAATAAAAAGATAAGCAATAGACTGAAAGAAAATATTTGCACAAGACAAGAGTAAAAGAATATAATGCAAAATATTTAAGGAATTCTTAAAGCCCAACACTAAGAAAATAATAATATAAATAATGATAAATAATAAAACTTTAAAATGAAACAACATTAATAGACACCTCAATAAAGAAGACATACAGATGGCAAATAAGCATATGACAAGATGTTTCACATTAAATATTGTTAGAGAAAGGAAAACAACTATGAGATAGCACTGCATACCTATTGTAATAGCCAAATGAAAACTCTTACCAAAACTAAATACTCCCAAGGATACAAGCTCTCATTTTAGCCAGTGGGATGAAGTTTTATATTTACCTTAGAAGACAGAACTAAGTGTCTCTTTGGTCAATGATTTAGTTATCATACTCTTCATTTACCTCAAATTGAAAACAGTCTTTTAAACATATACAAGTTAGATGAATTTTTTTCCTGGTGATTTTTAGTACACAGTCACAAAATTGAACTTTGTGAGGCAGGGCTAGTTTTTTCTTTAGTATTAAGGAAAGATCTTTTTTTCATTGTGCTTCAGAATGTAAATAGAAATTTTAAAAAATGTGGCATAGAAGGCCTGATTCTTTTTTGTTTGGGTGAGCTCAGAATTATTCATCAACCTTGTTCTGTACCTACATTTAGGTGGGTAGCCTTTGTACTTGAAAGTGCTACCTCATGCCAACTACTGAGACAACTGAGGACCTATGCATTAAAAATTGATGATATCTAAGGAAGATCAAATGATTATGATATACATGACATAAAATACTTATTACTATATTATGACATGATTCTCAAAGCATCTGCTTGTACTTAAGAAGTGGAGGCAGGAAGATCATGCATTCCAGGTAACCAGGACTACAGGGTAGAAATTTGCCTCAAATACAAAACAAAGGTATCATTGTAAGGAAAATATGTATCCCTTCATTGGGCTTGTCCTTTTAGTTTATTATTCAAAAGACTTTACTCATTATTGAAAAACTATAAGTATAATAGAAAAGTTGTTCTATTACAGAAGACAAGGATTGCAAATGTAACTCAATCACTTGTGGTTCTGTAAGCTAACAACTATAGAAGAAGAAATACTGTACTGAGAAAAGGTGAGATAGAACTAGTAGGGCAATCTAACAGTCTGATATAGAAGTACAGCCTGACACTACAATGCTTATTTAAAAAAATAAACTTGTGGATATAAAGATCTTCAAAGACCCTATTTAAGGTAAATGTTTTCCCCAAATCTCCTATCATTCAAACGAAGGCATGATGAGTTTGGAGATCTTTTTTTTTTTTTTTAATTTTTTGACACGGTGTTGTGCAAAAGGGGTACAGTTACATAGTAGGGCAGTGTGTACATTTCTTGTGATATCTTACACCCTGTTTTTCTTTCCCTTTTTTAGGTCAGGTAGACATATATGCAATACACAATGTATCAAGAATATATACAGTAGCCACGTGGCCTATGCCAAAGAAAATTCGCCTAGGGCTTTAAATGTAATTTCGACAGTGTACAGTATGTCGACAATAGTCTTATATGAACATACCTACATAGCTTTTGAGCTATTGTGATCCACTGAGAGGTCAATTTTTGACCTTTATATGTTGAGTAGTTGTTTGGTTTTAGTTACATAATATGGGGTCGCTGACCCAGACCTGTGTGCTGACAAGAAGTTTTTGGCTTCACAGACCTGGCCTCTACTGTCTCCCCCTCCCCCCACTTTAACAGTCATATATCAGGGAGATCATGCTCCTTTGTTTTCTGTGTTCTAGTTTTGTCTCGCTCAACCTTATTTGTTCAAGTTCTGACCATTTCCTTGCGAATACCAATATTTCACCATTTCTAATTGCTATGTAGTATTCCATTGTGTATAGGTACCATATTTTTTGGATCCATTCATCTGTGGAGGGGCATCTGGGTTGTTTACTTCTTTACTTAACTGGATTTTATATTAGTCACCCTGCTGAAGAGATATAGCTTGTGTGGGATTTGAACCAGGGAAATCCACAGAAGGAAGAGAACGCTGTATAGCTATCTTCTTTAATATGACAGTGTTTTCTTTGCAAGAGGCAATGGAGGCAGGTTTAACCTCATTAAAGCAGTAGTTAACAGTAGTTATATCAAGGCAAATTCAGAGGTAATTTGACCTTGGCAGTATACCAAAGCAAAAAAGTTCTGAGTGATTTTCCAGAAATGCTGCTTGATTCTAAATGTTATTCCTAGGGCTTTGCCACCATCTTTAACAGCTACCATTTAAGATTAATCTTTCTCTTCCATGTTAGCAAGATAAATGAGACACTGTCTTGAATATTTTCTTTGCTGAAGCTATAGTGATACCAATTCTTCTAATCAATGGATTGTTTTGAAATCTGTAGAAAAATTGTCTTAAGAATACTGGACAGTATAGGATAGAAAAAGAAAAGATTGGAGTCATTGCCCTAGCAGAGCTCTCATGCTAATTATGTGATCGAGTGCATACTTTGTTTGTCCTAATAAATCAGAAGAATATTTATTCATGTTTTCAAAAAGAATGCACAGTTCATAGAGCTTAGTCTTTAAAACTTTTAATGAACTCTTTTCATTTGAAGAGACAATACTTTTTAGAATGGAAGAGCTGCAGTTAGGGAGTCACTAGTTGATGAATGCTGACCCACGAAGTACCACATTTCTTCTTGACAGTCTATTAGGTGCAATCTAAGGCCTGGGAGTATGAAATGCACTTATCATCATTATTCTACCATTTGTAATGAGGCCTGAATATTTATTCTATGGAGATCCTGTTTTTTCATTCTCTAGAAAGAAACTACACCTACTGGAGCAATATAAATACCAGCTTTCAAGAACACATCCTGCTACCTCACATCCCTGGATTTAGGAGGTTATAGGGAAAGCTGAAGTATATACAAGACAGAGCAATTGTTAAATCCCAGGGCTTTCAGTTAGAACAATTGGTTCTGAAATTAAAAGTACTTACATGTACATCATGTGTTAAAATAAGCAAGCCATATATACATATATATGAATTTTACTATATGAAAGTTAATCCATTCCTTAAAAATACAAAACCACACAAGAGAACAAGAACTGGAATACTCTATAGACTTCTGAAAAATGACTTTCATTTCCTATCCATAATTTTCTATATCAGGCTTTGATTACAAATATTTATCCCACAGAACTAATGTGTGTCACATTGTTAAGCACAAACTTTTCAAGAGCAATGTCTGTCATTTTCTAAAAAGAAAAAGGGTAAAGACTTATGAATACAAATTAATTTCTGGGCACAATTGCTCTCAAACTGAAATGAATTTATAAGGTATGCCTTAGAGTTCATCATTTGAAGGCACCTAGGTTAACTTACATATTAATCCACTTCTCCAGCATCACCCTCTCTGACCTGGAGACTTCAGCTATGCTCAATGGCATAGAGACAGGCCCCTGAAAGGTCTATACTTTAAAAAATGTCACTCCATGCAGTGCAAAATATTTTATTAAGGGTAATGGGAAACATGCAGCTCCAGTGGTGAACTTGCTTTCCTTTCCTCAGAAGAAATTCAAGCACTAACAATAGGAGAATTTATCCTGAAATTAAAAGAGTAGGGTAGGCTGGCACTAGGAGCCAGTCTCCCTTCCAAGCAGAAGATCCCAGCCTAACTGCTCAGAAAGGGTGACCACCTCACCACAATGTGGCAAGGGTCTAAAGCCAAAAAGCACGTGGTCAAGAGTAAGCATTGGTTCAGAAAAAGCTAATTAATAGCTACAGAGGAAGATCTTCCAGGGCACGATGGAAAGAAAACTTTTTAGAAAGCAATGATGTGATGTATCCATGTGACTCATTTGCATAATTTCATATGGTAATAATATGCAGACCAAATCATTTAATTAAAAGCATAATGACTACCAAGTATAAAAGTCAGAATATTATGGATTGTCTTAAAGGTGGATGTTAGACTCAACATTAGACCTTTTCAGGATTTCTCTTATGTAGTAAATGTGCTCCTTTGACTGAGTGGTTTTTGATACCCAGTGGGCTTACATCATTCACATCCTCTCTGATGAATGACTGTGATTTCCAGGATGGAAAAGGATTAGAGTTGGGAGTCCTACATAACTCTCCTGGGCTCCATAATCTGGACTTAATATTACAATACTTGGGTACGAGTGTATGACTTTACAAAGTTTCATGAACTTAGCTTTTTTTTTTTTTACTGACAGCCAAACTCAGCAGAAAGACAAAGTCTGAGCTTCAGTATTTTAGTCACTGTCTTGAATTTCTTTATAAACCTATCTTTGGACTTATAATCTGTTAATAAGGTCTGGTGGGGCAAACACACACACACACACACACACACGGAGGGGGGGTGCATGGCTACAGCCTCAGCCCGTTCTACCTCCCCACAACCTCCCTCTCTCCCCAGGATTTTCCTCAGTTGCCTCCTCACATTTTCCTCTTATATTTCAAATCCCACTAATCACTGCTGCTTTCTATCTCTGCTAGGGTATAGCAGAGGAAGGCCTGTCAGAGTTCCCAGATGCAGGGTGAGGCTCCAAACCCCTGTTAGAACTGCAGTACAATTTCAATATCTTCCTACCCAAGAGAGGGCAGCATTCGAAGGTAAATTAAAAAAACACTATGAGGTCACAAGACACTGCAAAAGAAACATAAATACTCTTTTTCTGCTTTTTGAACAAGGGGCCTATAGTTTCTCATCTTGTATTTGGTCTCACAAATTTTATACCTAGCCCTGACTATCATTATAATCTTATACAAATTATGTAAACTTTATGAACAATCAATTTCCCATTTGGAAAATACATTGTTAAAGACACATACAACACACTGTATTTTGGTTTTGTTTTCTCAAAAAGTGCATTTAAAGTACTTGATATAGAAGCCAGTACATTGTAGAATACCTAATGATATAGCTAATTTTGAAAGTTATAAAATGAACAAAAACTTGCTTTGCTATCAAACCTTATATAAAGAAAACAGAAAAAAAAACAAGAATTCAGTGTGTTAATCCAGTGTATCTCAGAAATTCCAAGATCTTTATGAAGAATAAGTACTTCATTTGATTATTCCTTACAGTCAAAATAACAAATAGAAGACCTATGTTTTCATGGCAAGTTTCTGACATTTAAAGGAGAATCTCATTAAAAAAAAAATTATGGAATGTAGACAACATTGGTGGTGGGGAAAGCCCTTAATGAGTGCTTATTAGAATGTAATTGTGGTGCAGGGGAAACTGTATGGAGAGAACATAAAGACTAGATTTAGGGTTTCCAGCCTCAAAGACTGACAGTACAGCCCTTGGTTATACTGAGTACTCCATTCTCCATGAATGGAGGACACTCAAAACAATGTCACAGCCAGTACTATAAAAATAGCCTCTAAGAACAAATTTCATAGAGCAAATAGAAAATGAAAGAGTTAGCAACTGGGGGAAAAAGAAGAAGCCAGACACGAAAAGCTCATACCTGTAATCTCAGCTAGTCCGAAGCTAGGATCTAGAAGGTTAAAGTTCAAGGCTAGCTCTGAAAGAAAAGTTTACTAAACTCCATCCACAAAATAGCCAGCAATAGGGCTAGAATAAGGCTATATCTGTGGCTCAAATGGTACAGTACCAGCCTAGGAAGTATGAGACCCTGTTCAAACCCCAAAACATACTTTCAAAATAAGAACTGGGAAAAATGTAATGGATACAATAATTTTTAGTTAGTAAAGCCAAATGTCCACTTGATTGGAGGAGCTAATGTGGTAACTCTAAGTATGCCCCCTATGAAATCCCAGAAGTGAAACACTTGGGCTCCTTGGCGCAGGACGGAACTTCCTTAACAAAGACCCAGAAAGGCTACAAATCAAAGAAAGGTTGGACAAATGGGACTGCATCAAACTGCAGAGCTTCTTTCTGCACGGCAAAGGACATAGCTCACAAGATAAACAGAAAGCCCACAGACTGGGAGAAGATCTTTACCAGATATTCAACAGACAAAGGCCTCATCTCTAAAATATATGTAGAACTAAAAAAATTACCTTCAAACAAAACAAAACCCCAAAGAACCAATAGCCCCCTCATCAAGTGGGCTAAAGATTTACAAAGAGTCTTCTCTGATGAGGAAATGAGATTGGCCAAGAGACATATGAAAAAATGCTCTACATCACTGGCCATAAAAGAAATGCAAATCAAAACAACATTGAGATTCCATCTCACCCCAGTAAGAATGTCATATATCAAGAAAACTAACAATAACAATTGTTGGAGGGGATGTGGCCAAAAGGGAACCCTACTTCATTGTTGGTGGGAATGTAAACTGGTTCAGCCACTCTGGCAAGCAGTATGGAGATTCCTCAGAAGGCTAAATATAGAACTCGCCTATGACCCAGCAGCCCCACTTTTGGGTATCTATCCAAAAGACCACAAACAAAATTACAATAATGCCACCAGCACAACAATGTTCATAGCAGCACAATTTGTCATAGCGAGAATCTGGAAGCAACCCAGATGCCCCTCAGTAGATGAATAGATCAGGAAAATGTGGTACATATACACAATGGAATTTTATGCCTCTGTCAGAAAGAATGACATTGCCCCATTTGTAAGGAAATGGAAGGACTTGGAAAAAAATTATACTAAGTGAAGTGAGCCAGACCCAAAGAAACATGGACTCTATGGTCTCCCTTATTGGGAATAATTAGTACAGGTTTAGGCAAGTCATAGCAGAGCATCACAAGAGCCCAATAGCTATACCCTTATGAACACATAAGATGATGCTAAGTGAAATGAACTCCATGTTATGGAAACGATTGTTATATCACAGTTGTAACTACTTTCAACGTCCCATGTGTATCTGTAGCTTCTATTATTGATGATGTTCTTGTATTACCTTCCTGTGGTTGTACCTACACTATCTCTGTAATCTTATCTGAGTATATTGGAAACCGTGTATACTGGTATTGGAAGTAGGAAATTGAAAGGGAATACCAAATTTGAGAGACACAGGGTAAAAAAAGACAAACAACTACAAAGGCAATACTTGCAAAACTGTTTGGTGTAAGTGAACTGAACCCCCTGGGGGGGGGAAGGGAAAGGGGGAGGGGGAGAGGGGTATGAGGGACAAGGTAACAATCAGTACAAGAAATGTATCCAATGCCTAACGTATGAAACTCTAACCTCTCTGTACATCAGTTTGATAATAAAAATTTGAAAAAAAAAAGAAATCCCAGAAGTGATTTCATACTCCATCCCATATGAACAGTGAGCTCTTTTCTAGAACAGAATCCCTCCTTTGCTTCTTGAGAGGACACGTGGTATTACTCAGAGACAGCCAGAGCAAAGCAGATCCTTCATATGCTGGAGGCATTTCTCCAACTGCAGAATCAAAACAATCCCTTACATTGTAGAACTCTGGGTGTTAATTGCTTTGGGGCCACCTACACCTCAAGTAGCCTCAATAGGTGTACCATTATGAGGATTAAGGTGGTGGTTTCTTTTTAGACCGGTTGCTTCTATTTGTGTACTATGCCACTCAGAAGATATTATTGCCTGTTACATAATCCCCACCTTACATGAAATACATGAAAAAGATTACTTACCTTCAATGTCACAAAAGGGAAAAAAAGAGGTTTTCCATAAACCATCTCTGAAATGAAATAACAATAAGACTAGGACTCTGATATCATTAGTATTCATCAGAATCAGTATCTACATGTCTGGTACTTTGAGGTGTACTGTTTTGTTTTGGGTTTTTTTTGATTGCTTGTTTTTACTTTCTGTTGTCATTCTGTATCTTGCTTGCTCACATCCCCTTTTCAGACTTTAAGTCCCAAAAGTGCAAGCATCATTTCCCCTAGATTTATTGAGTATAGTCACCATTAATTAAATGTATCTATAGCCCATCTATTACCATACACAATTACCATTTGTGTGTGTGTGAGAGAGAGAGAGAGAGAGAAAAGATGAACTCTCTTAGAAAATGTTATTATTAGCCATAGTCATCATGATGTACTTTAATCAGAGTAAATGAGAATGAATATGGTTGATGTATTTATATGCATACATAATAACAGAACAATGAAGCCTGCTAAAATTGTTTTAAGTAGGCATATTCTATGCATTGATAGAATTGTCACAATTAGTACAACTAAATCTTAAAAGGAGAGGTGTCTTTAGGATGATGATATGGACAATGCTTTGATATAATATTAAGTAAAAAAATGGAATCATTTCTACTCACATCTGTATTATTTTCTTTTTATAATCACAAGTATTTTGTTACTTAGATGGAAGATACTTGGTTAGGGGTACACAAAGGGCCAGGTATGATTTATCTCACTTAGAAATCTTACTGAAGAAATGAGTATAGCTTTGAATAGATTTAAAGTTTTAGTAGGAAGGGCCAAATACAGAGATTCTGGGAGAGGAAGCTGGCCTACTCAAGAAATGAATAGGAAGACTCCCCAGAACAAGCATGACTCTTATTTTAAAATATGGAAATTATTTGCAACAATAGTCTTACTGTCTAAAATAGCCAGTAATTTCTTCTATTTTAGGTGATGGGATTATGTATTATTTTTATTCATTTTTTTAAAGACAGGTTCTCACCATATGTCTAGGCTAACCTTGGTCTTGCCATCTTCCTGCCTCTTTTTTTCCAATGCTGGGATTGCAAAGATGCAATGTAATTCTTAGCCTCTTTCTAAATTAACCTGTTTTACAAGTTATAATAAACATATACCTTTCTTTACATGCAGAACAAATTATTTGTTGGAGATTTATAGCAACTAATTTATTATTTGAGATTCCCCAAATGCCTATAGTAAGTTGGTTAGTATGTAAAATAGGTATGTTTAATAATGAAAACAATAGCCATTAAATGTTATCACCTATTGCTATTGCTCAATAACATTTTAGTTGTTTGTTTTTTATAAACAGCCACTCTCTGATTCCATCTCCCTTTTATCTCACTTTGGTAGATAGATGTCAATATCTCAACGCATTAACCTAAAAATAGCAGGTCTATTTGGATATCTTATAATCATGCATACTCACTGTTCCTTTACCCATAGAAGTAGTGTGTTTCCAGAAGTTCTAACAAGTCCTAAAGTCATTCATCAATTATATACTCAAATACCATAATGGTAAATACTGTGCATTTTAGAAGGAGTTACATAAGAGTAGTTAAGTGTGCACACTTTACTCACCTTCACTATTTGGTTCTTGTTTTATTTAGTCTTTCACTCTTTTATCTTTCTGTTGGAATATGCGTGATTAAAAATGCACACCTATTAAGGCACTAGGCATATCATCTTTTCCATGAAATGGCGATATGTAAGTTCACAGTAACAGAGTGAACTGGACTATTGAGAAATTTTTTAAAATTACAAAGACATATTCAAACCTTGAGCAAAAGCCAGTGTCTGCATGACGAAGCGAGATCTATATTGCTGTCAATTTAGAAGCAAATTAATCAGGTAATGGAGGAAAGAGAGGAAGAAAATTAGAAACTTAAATTGATCTCCCAGTTGTTTCTTCACTGCCAGCAAAGAATCTGACTCCTCCCCCATATCATTATAATGTGTTTATTTGATAAGGTTAAATGGCTCCTTTAAAGATAATTTAATTCCATTTAATTAAAGAAACCTATTCTTTGTAATAGCTAGCACTTTGATACATGGGGTGCTCATGACTCCCAACATACTGAACAGCATTGTTCATTAGGAAACTCTTTAAAAAGTCATTTAATACAGACAGTATCTTCTGCTTAGCAAATGCAAACCTATAATTCAGACTCAACATATTGCAATACTATTCACATACTCAAAGCCAAATATGATAAATATCCCAAAGAATTGAGCTTATGTGTGTAAGATGACTGGATATGCACACCTGAATATATATATATATATGTATATATACATATATATATTAAGTAGAAACTTAGAAATACTCAGTTTATTTATTTTTTCTTGGCTTTTTATTAGAAATATAGGTACTGGAAAGAAGCTAACATTATCTAGTGGCTAACATGTCCATTGCTTCTGCCACTGTTCAACATTAATTTTGCAGATGAAAGGAAAAGGCTAGATTCCAGAAATGTGAATTCAATGTAATGACCTATTCTCTTCACTGAGACAGGTTAAAGGGCAAGGAGAATGCCTTGATCTCATGCCTAGCTGCTTCTGGGATTGGTGCTTATCTCAGATTGTGTGGGTTTTTATCAGCAAGCTGTGCCACTGGAGACCCTGGACAAAAGGGAAGGGGGAAGCGTTCCAGCCTCCAGGTGGTCATTTCCAAGTAATTAATGCCTTGGGGGAAAGTTCAGCTCTGTCACTGTATAAATAATAGCCCAATAGACCCTCCAAGGAAGTGGTCTTTCTCAAAAACAAATCTTTGTCTCAACCTTTTTCCTGTCAGTCATACAGCACCAGACACAAGAGATTTTTGCCTAACAGCGGAGTCAATTACAAGGCAAATTTTCAATGTAGGTTTTCTTTCTAAGTCATGCTGACAAAAAAAAACGGGCTTTCGTTATTAAGAGAATTCAAATTATTTTTACTATTGTTATTATTTTTTTGGCATTGCTGGTGATCAAACACAAGTCTCATGTATGATACACACATATTCTGCATCTGAGCTACACTCCCAACCTGAGAATTTCCAGATGTATTCGTCATTTACCACTGTCTGGATTTCCTTGAAAATGCCTTCTATGTTTTAAGTGCTTTTTTGTGTCACATACAAAATTTAGCAGAGCTAATCAATCATACTATGAAACGGATTTTTTTTGTAATTAACAAACTGTAACTGCTTCAATAGTCCCGTATGTATCAGAGACTTGATTTCCCAACAAGAAAGCTGTTATAACTATATCTCAACATGGAATTGGATGTCAGCTACTGAGTAGTCTTAGCAAATGTGAGTTAAGCATTTTAGATGATTTAGTCCTTTGTAAGGTCAAACAGACCTGATATAATGAGCCATTGTATAACAATGTGATGTGTATCACTTACTGAGGGCTTTCTATACATCAATGTCTTACTACATTTGATGGGGAACCCATGAAAGAGGTATTATTTTTGTCCTCAATTTTGCAAAGAAAGAAATTGATACATGAAGAGATTACATAATTTGCACAAATTCATAAGGCTAGATGTGGACTAGAGCTAAGTTCTTCTCACTAAAATTTGTGTCTTGTTTTATGCTGACACTCCAAACTTCAGTAGTAATGAAAATATCACACAGATTAATGAACCTCACCTATCATCTGCATTTCTAATTCCTCTTATCTGGTGACTTGATATGGGGAGTAGATGAAGTACTCTCTATCATGATGCCCAATAGTCATGGTAATGAGCCATAAGTGTAAAAGGTTGGCTGTCTAGGAAGGGCTGGAGGTGGGGGAGGGGAAAGGTGAGAACACTGGCATAGGGGATTGAATATATATATATATATATATATATATGATTTCTGAGTATATAGAAATATTATGACTGTATAGTGAAACCCACCAATTCCTGTTCAAATAAAGGGTGAGGGGTGGATGAGAGGAATGGAAACATGTTGGAGATCATGAACTTTTTCAAATCGCATTGTGTGCATGCATGGAAATACCACAATAAAATCTGCTCACAGTACAAATGTGCACTAACTTAATACGTAGTGTTCTGATTATTCTTGGGCTAGGGTCTTGCATCTTGCTTGGGCTGGCATGGACCATCCTTATCATTTATCATTTGTTACAGTAGGTAGGATGGCAATTTCATGCCACAGGTTCAGCTTCTTCAGTTGAGATAAAGTCTTACAGACATTTCTGCCCAGGTTGTCCTGAAAACATGATCTTCCCGATCTCAGCCACCCACAGAGTTAGGATGCCAGGCATGAACAATTACTGCACAATTATTGATGATGCAGGTTTTTTGTATGTAAGCCTGGGCTGTCCTTGAACCTGGGTCTTCCTGATCTCAGCTTATTGAGCAGCTAAGATTATAGGTATTGGATACTAGTGACCAGCTGACCAGTATTTCCTTGATATTGTACCTTTTGGTTTTGAAACCTCAATGTATCCCCCACATGCTTCATACAATTTTTCACTTACAGTGTAGTATATAGTAAATTGTATGATATTTCACTACAAAACATTATTGTTTAAGTGATATTGTTCAACTGTACATAATTGTTGGTTTCTGAGCATATTTAAGGTAGGCTGAGGTGAGATATGATATTTGGTGGGTTAGATATATTAAATATGTTTTTGGCAATACTAGTAATCAAGTCAAGCAAGCATAAGGCCCTGAGTTCAAGCAAGAGAAAAAGAAACTATAAACCAAAGACAATGAACAAAATTTCAGTAACAAACCCTTATCTATCAACAATTTCCTTAAATGTAAATTTCTTAAACTCTCCAATGAAAAGACATATTCCTAAATAGAAAGCAAGATGTAATAATATGCTACTTCTAAGAAACTTATCTTTAAGGAAATGTAAGGGCTGAAAGCAAAGAAAGAGAAAAATCCTATGGAAACATCAAATAAAAGAAGGTACAATGGGCTATACTTATACCAGAAAAAATATGTACTTTCTATTAAAAAATCAGGCGACAAAATGATCATATAATGATAAATGGTCAATAAAGAAAATATAATAATAGAAACTACACATCACTACTCACTGGAGTAAATATTAACAGAAATGAAAGGAGAAATAAAAAGCAGTAATGTACTAGAAAGAGACTTCAGCCTCAAACTTTCATTAACATTTAGACTGAAATCCACAAAGAAATTTTGCATTTGTTCTATACTTTCAGGCAATAGACCTAACAGAGATGTGAAATACCTCACACAACAATAGCAGTATGCATAATCTCCTGAACTTTCATAAGTGAAGAATATTTTCCTATTAAAAGCCATTTGTGGGCTGGGGATATGGCCTAGTGGCATGAGAGCCTGCCTCGTATACATGAGGCCCTGGGTTCGATTCCCTAACACCACATGCACAGAAAACGGCCAGAAGTGGCGCTGTGGCTCAAGTGGCAGAGTGCTAGCCTTGAGCAAGAAGAAGCCAGGGACAGCGCTCAGGCCATGAGTCCAAGGCCCAGGACTGGCCAAAAAAAAACAAAAAACAAAAAACAAAAGCCATTTGTATATTTATACCATCATTTGCAGGCCATACAAAATTGTCAACATAAACATAGGTATCTGACAAGAATTGATGAAAAGCACTCATATCTGTTCTTCATTCCTGAATTGTTTTATGGGCCTTATATAGCCGTGGATCAAATATTCCTCACTGCTAATTCTCCAGCTCTGATATAAGGCTATGAAATAAATCTTAACGTATTTCATAAGATTGATCAAGTATCCTTTTTGACTATTATGTAACTAGAGATCAACACCAAGCCAAAAAAAATCAGAAAATTCAAAACTACGTGGAAATTAAACAATACACTTTTCAAAATTGATGGATAAAAATTAAAAATAAATGAAGTAAATAAATAGAATCACATTGTAGAAAAGGAGGAACAAAAGCTGTGAGAAGAAAGTTTATAGTGACAAAGTTGTCAATATCAAACAATGTACATTTAAATGTACATTTTAACACACTAAAATAATGAGTTAAAGTATCTTTCAGGGTGGAGGATATAGCTCAGTGGTAGTGCTTGTCTACTACACGCAAAGCCCTGGGTTCAATCCCCAAAGCCTTGATTAAAAAAAAAAAAATATATATATATATATTTCAACATTATTTAAAAAAACACATACACTTTCAGGATATTAATAAGAAAGTATGGTCCTGCATTTCTGTATACCTAGGCTTTAATCCCCATTTCAGCAATGTTTGTTGTGTAATAATGAACTCATTAACATCACATTTTTATTAACTGTCCACTTTAAAATTCAATAGAATTGGGATAGTAATACTACATATCTCAGAGCTGTTTGAATAGTAATTATGAAATATTCATTACAGCTGCTGTTTGGTAAGTGTTCATAATGGTCAGCCATTATGTGTATCATTATACATACAGGTTTGCCTGTATTTTGTATTATTTAGATGATTATTGCTATTTCCTTTGGTTAGGGTCTTTATAAAGAACAATTACTGAATCAAAGAGTGCAATCAGGGCTGGGAATATGGTCTAGTGGCAAGAGTGCTTGCCTCTTATACATGAAGCCCTAGGTTTGATTACCCAGCACCACATATATAGAAAAAGGCCAGAAGTGGCGCTGTGGCTCAAGTGACAGATTGCTAGACTTGAGCAAAGAGAAGCCAGGGACAGTGGTCAGGCCCTGAGTACAAGCCCAGGACTGGCAAAAAAAAAAAAAGAAAGAAAGAAAGAAAAAGAGTGCAATAATTTCTGAGGCCTCTGACTGATTTTAATAAGCCACTTCCCAACTGGTTAGACCTACTTTTATCACAGAACTCCTAGCAACAATGGAATTTTTACTTCTTTTCTGAAATTAAGAATAGGAAGGGTTCATAAATTGGTCATTTGAAAGCGGCTTCATTATGACTATTGCCAAGTGAATGTTAAAGTTTGTTGTCCTCCTGAAATGTAAGAAACACTGCTGTCACTGGGCTTGCTACAGGGAGAGAGAAAGGAGAGAAAGAGAGAGAGAGAGAATCCTGCAACTTGAACTCAGGGCCTGGACACTGTCCCTGTGCTTTTTTGCTGAAGGCTAGCACTCTACCACTTAAGTCACAGGTCCACTAACAATATTTTGGTGGTTGATAAGAGTCTCACAGACTTTCCTGCCTGGATTAGCTTCTAATTGTGATCCTCAGATCTCAGCCTTTTGAGTAGCTAGGATTACGGGCATTAACTATTGGTTCAGGGCTGCTATATTTGCAGGATTCTAAGTCTATAGAGTTTACTTAGTTTTCCCTACTATTTTTCTTTCTGATTATTTGTTTAGGAAAAGTTATTATTTATTGCACTAGAGGAGAACTAATTTACCTTTTTCAATCACTATTTAAAAAAACTTAGGCCGTAGCTTCTTTTGTTGATGATCCTCTTGTATTCCTTCCTGTGGTTGTACTCATGCTATAACTGTATCTCATCTGAATACACTGGATACTGTATATACTGATATTAGAACTACGGAAGTGAAAGGGAATATCAAAATTGAGAGAAAAAAGGTAAAAAGACAAATGAATCCAAAAGCAATACTTGTAAAACCATTTGGTGTAAACCACCTGAACAACACTTGGGGGGAGAGACAAAGGGGAGGGAGAGGGGAGAATGAGGGAGGAGGTAACAGTTCAAGAAATATACCCAAGGCCTAACATATGAAACTGTAACCTCTCTGTACATCAATTTGACAATAAAATAAAAATTTTAAAAATCTTCAAAAAGCAAACAAACAAGAAAGCAAATGTTTTTATATGCCATACCAAAAAACAAAAAAAAAAAACTTAGGAAAAGAAGGCAGCTTGACTTGCAGAATGACTGTACTGGTAGAGTGGCTACTTCCAAATCTCAAGAAATTCTGTCTCTATCTATTTGCAAATTAAAATATCTCACAAGACCTACCTTGTGTTAATCACAAATTCTTATTCCTAGGCACATATTTCACTTACTTGCCATACCCAGGGCAAACTCAATCACTCAGAGGTTAGTCCTCAAGCCTAGGAGACAAAGACAAATGAATGCCATGTTTAAAGAAAAAATGGAAAGTAGAACGAAGCTTCAGAAAAATATATAACCAAAATATTTCACATAGACATTTTTACAACATGTCACGATATTCATTATAATTCATAGTGGGAGAATAGGAAAAAAGAATGTTTATTTGAAAGAAAACCAAGCTCTGAAAAGCTACCTAAAGTTTTGGATTTTAAGCTTTTTATTGCCGCTCAAATATTAGT
Source organism: Perognathus longimembris pacificus (assembly GCF_023159225.1). NCBI lineage: Eukaryota > Metazoa > Chordata > Mammalia > Rodentia > Heteromyidae > Perognathus > Perognathus longimembris. The sequence goes on from NC_063164.1 coordinate 67,374,006, forward strand.
GGCTTACAAGAAATAATATATATATACATATGTATGTGTGTATATGTTGCATATGCATGTGTATATGTTACATATACATATGTATAAATAAAACTGATGTGTAAAAATGATACATACTAGTTTCTCTCCATACAGAGATTGCTGGAAAGGAACCAATAAAAGTTCTCAATTTTAATTACTCCTGATCAATTTCAGGAATAACTGAGAACAGCTTCTGTTAAACTAACTTTGCTGATTACATTATAGTGAATAATGTCTTCACTGTCTTTGACACAATGATCTACAGCAACAAATATCACAGCTTCGAAATTGAGACTGCAGACATCCAGCTGTTTCCACTTGTAACCTACCATCCAAACTATTAACTTCATAAGTCTTTCTGGTTTACACGGGGGTCCTCAAGGTCTGTTTCTCATTTCTTCTTTTGTTAATGTCTTGATGGGTCAATTCTCTTGCCATTTTTCCTGAAGCATTTTGTTGTGTTTCATGTACACATATTGTAGAGTGTAATGTTAGTTGTGATCCTCCTTCCAGCCAACATATTTCTTCTAAGATTATATCAATTTTTTAAATGACAATTCCAAATGAAAAAACTTGTCCAAGCCTTTCCTTGTTATAAACACAAGGCCATCTTGAGATCCTCCCTGAGTCTAAGATTCTGGCTTTTGGAGGCAGAGAGGAACTTTAAGTGGTAGAACAAAAGCAATGAAAATTCATTTATATAATACTATAAATATAATTTTTAAATAAAACTTTTAATAGCATTTATCATTTTATTTCTACAATTATTTTCCCATGAGTAACTTTCTCAAGTTCGGCTGTTATTTTCCTGGAAACCAGTGAAGATAGTTGGAAATTTTTTTTTTAATTTTTTTTATTATTAATTAAGCAAAAAAAATTTTTTTACAAGGTGTTGTGCAACGAGGGTACAGTTACATAGTAGGGCAGTGTGTACATTTCTTGTGATATCTTACAACCTGTTTTTCCATCCCTTGTCTAGGTCAGGTAGACCCATATGCAATTTACAATGTATCAAGCACATATACAGTGTTCACAGACTTGGTCTCTACTGTCTCTCCATCTCCCTTTGTTAACAGTCATATATCAGGGAGATCATGCCCCTTTGTTTTCTGTGTTCTAGGCTTGTCTCGCTCAACATTATTTGTTCGAGTTCTGACCATTTCCCTGCGAATAACAATATTTCACCATTCCTAATCGCTATGTAGTATTCCATTGTGTATAAGTACCATATTTTTTGGATCCATTCATCTGTGGAGGGGCATCTGGGTTGCTTCCAAATTTTGGCTATTGTGAATTGTGCCGCAATAAACATGGAAGTACAAATGTCCTTTTGATATCTTGGGTTTTGCTGTTTAGGATAGATGCCTAGGAGTGGTATGGCTGGGTCATAGGGTAGGACTATATTGAGCTTTTTGAGAAACCTCCATACTGTTCTCCAAAGTGGTTGTACTAATTTGCACTCCCACCAACAATGGAGAAGGGTTCCTCTTTCCCCACAGCCCCTCCAGCATTTGTTGTTTCCTGAGTTCAGAGTATAGGCCATTCTAACTGGGGTGAGGTGGTATCTCAGGGTTGTTTTTATTTGCATTTCCTTTACTAGCAGGGATGTTGAGCATTTCCTCATGTGTTTCTTTGCCATTTTTATATCTTCTCTTGTGAAGTCTCTCTTTAGCTCCTTTGCCCATTTCCTAATAGGTTTATTGGGATTGGAGGGGCTTAGTTTTTTGAGTTCTCTGTAGATGACAGATATCAGGCCTTTGTCTGTTGCTGTGCTGGTAAATATCCTTTCCCATATCGTTGGCTGTCTTTCTATTTTGGTGGCTATGACCTTAGCTGTGCAGAAACTTTTTAATTTGTAGTAGTCCCATTTGTTGAGTCTTTCCCCTATTTGTTGTGCCCCTGGGACTCTATTCAGGAAGTTCCTTCCTGTGCCTATAAGTTCTAGTGTCTTTCCTACTCTGTCCTTCAGTAGTTTCAAGGATTCAGGTCTGATGTTGAGGTCCTTGATCCATTTTGAGTTGATCTTGGTGCATGGTGATAGGCTTGGGTCTACTTTGAGTTTTCTGCATATGGCTGCCCAGTTCTCCCAGCACCAGTAGTTGAAGAGGCTATGTTTATTCCATTGTATGTCTTTAGCTCCTTTGTCGAATATCAGTTGGCTGTAAGAGTGCGGTTTTATTTCTGGGTCTTCAATTCTAATCCACTGGTCTTCCGATCTGTTTTTATACCAATACCATGCTGTTTTTGTTATGATGGCCTTGTAGTAGAGCTTGAAGTCTGGTATGGTGATACCTCCTGCACTATGTTTTTTGCCTAGAATTGCTTTGGCTATTCTAGGTTTTTTGCTGTTCCATATGAATTTATGGACTGGTTTCTCTATTTCAGTGAAGAATGTGGCTGGGATTTTGATTGGTATTGCATTGAATTTGTATAACAATTTGGGCAATATGGCCATTTTCACTATATTGATTCTGCCTACCCATGAGCATGGGAGGTCTTTCCATCTCCTTGTGTCTTCTTTGATTTCCCTTATTAGATTTTTGTAGTTTTCATTGAATAGGTCCGTCACGTCCTTGGTTAAGTTGATCCCTAGGTACTTTATTCTTTTTTTGGCTACTGTAAATGGAATTGTTTCCATAATTTCCTTTTCTGTTTGTCTATTGCTGGTGTACAGAAAAGCTGCTGACTTTTGTGGATTGATTTTGTATCCTGCTACTTTGCCAAATTGGTTTATTAGATGTAGGAGTTTGGGTACTGAGTTTTTTGGGTCCTTGAGATATAAGATCATGTCGTCTGCGAATAGGGATAACTTGATTTCTTCCTTGCCGACATGGATCCCTTTGATGTCCTCCTCTTGCCTTATTGCTATGGCTAGGGATTCCAGCACTATGTTGAACAGAAGTGGGGAGAGTGGGCATCCTTGTCTTGTTCCTGTGTTTAGGGGGAATGATTTAAGTTTCTCTCCATTTAATATGATATTAGCAGTTGGTCTGTTGTATATGGCTTTTATTGTTTTGAGGAATGTTCCATCTATTCCTGTTCTCTCCAAAGCTTTTAATAGGTATGGATGTTGTATTTTGTCGAAGGCTTTTTGGGCATCAACTGAGATAACAATGTGATTCTTGATTTTAGTTCTGTTTATGTGGTGAATTACATTGATTGATTTACGGATGTTGAACCATCCTTGTGACTGAGGGATGAAGCCTACTTGGTCATGATGTATGATATTCTTAATCAGTTTCTGGATCCTGTTAGCTAATATTTTATTGAGAAGCTTTGCATCTGTGTTCATTAGTGATATTGGTCTGTAGTTCTCTTTTTTTGTTGGATCTTTGCCTGGTTTGGGGATGAGTATGATATTAGCTTCATAGAATGAGTTTGGGATTTCTCCCTCCGTTTCTATTTCGCGGAAGAGTTTGAGGAGTATTGGAATTAGCTCCTCACTAAAGGTTTTGTAGAATTCATTGGTGAATCCATCTGGGCCTGGGCTTTTCTTAGTAGGGAGGTTCTTGATTACCTCTTGTATCTCACTGTAAGTTATTGGTTTATTTAGTTGATTTATTTCTTCTTGGTTCAGTTTGGGCAGTTTGTACTTCTCTAAGAATTGATCCATTTCTGTAAAATTATTGTTTTTTGCTGAGTAGAGGTTTTGGAAATAGCTCCTTATGATTGTTTGAATATCGTGTGTACTTGTCGTAATTTTTCCTGTGGAGTCCCTGATTTTACGAATATGAGTCTCTTCTCTTCTTTTTTTTGTGAGTCTTGCAAGGGGCCTGTCAATTTTGTTTATTTTCTCAAAGAACCAGCTTTTAGTCTTATTTATTTGTTGAATGGTCTTTCTATTTTCAATCAGATTTATCTCTTCTTTAATCTTTGTAATCTCTCCCCTCCTAGTCATTTTAGATTCTGTCATTTCTTGTTTCTCCAGTTGTTTTAGTTTCATCGTGAGGGTATTCACCTGCTCTGCTTCCATTCTTTTAATGTGGGTACTGAGTGCAATGATCTTGCCCCTCAGTACTGCCTTAGCTGTGTCCCATAGGTTTCTTTGTGATGTGTTTTCTTTGTCATTGTGGCTTATGAATTCCTTGATTTCATCTTTAATTTGATCTGTGGCCCAAGTGTTGGATAGCAGCGTGGGGTTTAGCCTCCAAGAGTGTGTATAGGCTCTGTGGTATCCTTTGTTGTTGAGGGTTACCTTTAATCCACTGTGATCAGATATAATACATGGGATGATGTCAATACTTTTGTATTTGCTGAGGTTCTTTGTGTGGGCTATGACGTGGTCTATTTTGGAATATGATCCATGGGCTGCTGAAAAGAAGGTGTATTGGGTCTCTGTAGGGTGGAAGGTTCTATATAGGTCTGTTAGATCCATTTGGGAAATGGTGTTATTTAGGTCCTCAGCTCCCTTACTAATCCTCTGGGTGTTGGATCTGTCTCTTGGAGAGAGAGGAGTATTAAAGTCACCCACTATGATTGTGTTTGCATCTATCTTGCTCTGTAATTCTGTGAGAATTTGCTTGACATATGTTGGGCCTCTTTTGTTCGGTGAGTATACATTTATCACCGTGATGTCTTGATTCTGGATTTTTCCTTGTATTAATATGTAGTGTCCTTCTTTGTCTTTTTGAGTGGACTTTAAAGAGAAGTCCAGCTTGTCTGAGATCAGAATGGCTACACCTGCCGTTTTGGTGGGTGCATTTGCTTGGTAGATCTTGGTCCATCCTTTCATTCGAAGCCTGTTTTTGTCCCTTGCTGTAAGGTGGGTCTCTTGTAGACAGCAGATGTCAACTTTTTGTTTGCGGATCCATTCTGCCAGTCTGCTCCTCTTAATCGGGGAGTTTAAGCCATTTATATTTAAAGAGATCAAGGATAAGGGTGTTTTTTCTCCTTCCATTTTCTTGTTGGGCTGTTTTTTCCTGTTTTTTTTTTTTTTTCTTCTTGTCTTTAGTGAGCTGGTCTTTCTGCTGGACTTTGGCTATTGAAGTTTCTTTCTGATTCTGTCTGTGTGTCTTTTACGATCTCTGTTGGGTGGGGTTCCCCTCTTAATATTCGCTGTAGGGCTGGTTTTTTATTCACATACTCCTTTAGCTCCTCTTTGGTGTGGAAAGATCTGGTTCTCCCTTCGAATGTGAACTCCAGTTTCGCTGGATATTTGATCCGAGGTTGTAAATTGTTATTCTGAAGTACTTGGATAGTGTTCTTCCACTCACTTCGAGCTTGGTAAGTTTGTGTGGATAAGTTGGATGTTATTCGAATCCTCTTCCCATTGAAAAAAGTTTCCTTCTTCGCTTTGGCTGAATTCAGAATTTGCTCTTTAATCTTGAGGTCTGTAGTCTTGAATATTATGTGCCTTAGGGTGGTTTTCCTGGGGTCTGGCCTGCCAGGTGTCCTATAGGCTTCGGTTACCTGGATGGGGTCCCCTGTGAGATTGGGGAAGTTTTCTGCAATAACTTTATTGAGGACATGGTTAAGCCCTCTGCTCTGATATTCGGCTCCTTCTTCTATTCCAATTATGCGCAGATTATATCTCTTGTCTTTGTCCATTAGTTCCTGGATTAATCTTCCCTGAAGCTTCACCTTTTCTTGGAGTGTGGTCATTTTCTGGTTGTTGTCAGCTGCTTCATCGTCCAGGCGAGAGATTCTGGATTCCATATGGTCAACTCTTTGTGTTATGGTTTCAATTGCGGAGTTTATGGATGTCAGAGAGCTATTCATGGTTGTCATATCAGCTCTGATCGTGGAAATTTCTTCCTTTAAAGAGTTGTATTTTAAATCTATTTTTTCATGCATTTCAATTCTCAGGGTGTGGAGATTTTCTTTAAAGGCGGCTTGCATTGTATCCATTTTTGCTTCCATTTCTTTAAATGAGGCTTGCATTGTATCCAGTTTTGCTTCCATTTCTTTCTTAGCTTCCTGGGTGTCCTTCCAGATTTCCGCTCTAAACTCCTGGAATTGTTTTCTGATTTCATTTCTGACGCTTTCGATCATTCCTGTTAACATGGCCTCATTTGCTTTTTTATTCTCCATCTTCTCTTCAGTCGAGCTGCTTTTTGAAGCTGGCGAGGTGGCTTGTCATTTGATGAACTGAGTTATGTTTCTTTGTGATTTGCGCATCTGGAGTTCTGTGTAGGTCTTCCCTCCCTTCTGTGTAGGCATGTCTACGGCAGCAGGTGCTGTCGCTGTGGCCCCGCCCACCAGTGCAGGGCACGCCTACCAGAGCAGGCGCTTTCGCCGGGGCCCCGCCCTCCTGTGCACTGTGAGACCCCTACAACAGGCACTTTAGCGGGGTCTGCCTCCCAGAGCGAGCCCTGGGTTGTTGGGTTGTGCTTGCGCCCTCCCGCGAGTCCGTTGGGGGGGGGGGGAGGCAGTATGTGTGGGGCCCAGTGGGATCGACTGTCCGGGTGTGGCTTGGCACTCTCAGACCTCGCCTCCGCTGCGAGGGAGGGGGGACGTGATCAGGCTCAGGTGACCCTGCTGGGCTGGTATTGCCCACCAGCACCTGTGATTTTAGTTGTAAGAGTCTGCGAGGTCCAGGCGCCTCGGGTGGGGCTTGCCCTGCCGGCCGTCCCCCGGCCCCTGTTGGGAAGAGGGTGGGGCCGGTTCTGCCAGTTCAGGAACCTTTGGGGGCTTGGGGCTGTTCCGCCCTTCCCCTGCTAGACTGGCTTCCCAGCGCCTGATGGGAGCTTCCCGCCTGATTTGGGGATTCTTTGTCCCCACGGGAGTGGGGAGGGGGAGGGAGGGAGATATAGCTTCTTTGTCGGGCTTGGGTCTCCCGTTGGGGGAAGGGATTATGGGGGACTCACTTTTGCTGCTTTGTGTGTGTGTCCCGCGCAGCCGGTGGCCCTTCAGGGGTTGGCGAAGTGTTGTGGTAGCTTCCCCCGTTCCCTCTTTCTGCCGCACTGGGTCCCCTTGTCCGAATCCGGTGTGGACCCGAACTTCTCGTCGCTGCAGGTGTGTGTCTTGCTCCGCACCCTGCCTTGTGTCCATGGGGTCTCCCACTATATGGATTCTGTGCTCCTGGCAACCTGTCTGCCGATCGCCGGGTTCCCCTTTCCCAGCCTGGCCCTGTTTGGGCCAGGGTCGGCTGGTGGGGGGAGGGTGCCCCGGTGAATCTCCGGCTCCGTGTAGGTTTTCGGTTCTTCTTTTTTGCTCCTTTTTGTTTTCCTGCGTTTCTCCACTGCTTCTGGATGCTGGTTTTGCTGGGTTCTTGGTGGGGTGTTGGGTGTTGTAGTTCCCAGCTCGCTATTCAGTTGGTGCGAGTCGGGGTTCCTCACTATTCTTTCGGCGCCATCTTTCCCCGGAAATTTTTGTAACATGAAAAACAGTCTAATCTGACACCACTTTTGAAATGTAATGCTACAAGCAATGAATTAGAAGACTGGTATTTTTAGTCCATAAATTCCCTCGCAGGCACATATCACTCCTTCAGACTCAAGCTCACCTGTCTTGGTCCAGTGATGAATGATCAGGGGTGAAAGTAAAAGGATTGTAAAAGGAAAAAGCCCAATAATATTTCAGTTCCTATGTGTACACCAGATAACCTTGTACATCCTTTCCTGGTGCTTCCTCAACCCATATTATTCAACCCCCAAGAGTGTTCAATCAGAAAGTTGAGGGAAATTACTGTTTGTTAGGTAAACTTTTATTTTTCCATGCTGAAGGTGGAATCCAAGACCTTGAGAACGTTAGGCAATCCTTTTACCACTGAGCTATGCCCACTATCTTAGACAAACTTTCATCAATTGGAAGTAAAGGTTGTTAGAAAAGTTCTTCCTTTCTCTTTTTATTGGGATGGGGGGAGAGGCTATGATGTAATGAAAGAACAGGCTATGACATAATAAAATTTCTGGAGATAGGACACACTGGCTAACATTTATGGGGTGAAATTGACAGTAGAAAACAAAGGTGATCTGTATTTTTTAATTTCTGTGGGTGACACCTGAAGAAAAGTACCAAATGCTTTTATGATTTTTCTACTAAAAGTTAGTTAATAACTACTTTTGAAAGTTACTGACTTCATGGGGACAAGGTAATCCAAAAGAATTCTAAGGAGCTTATACTGGATAAGAAATGTACTCACTGCCTTACATATGAAAGTATACCCCCTCTGTACATCACTTTAATAATAAAGAAATTTAAAAAAAGAGTTTATGCTATCAAGACCATCACGACCTCAGACAGACATTTCCAGCAACACTTGTGGGGTTTTTTTTCCATAGAAATTGCATATTAAATCAGAGAGCTATATAAAATAAACAATGTATAAAATTGGTGTAGTCTGGATATTGTTGATCAGAGATAAAGTCTGACAAATCCTTCCTTTCAAATTAAACACAAATGTCAGTCTAAAATGTATACTGTTTGCTCAGAATAAAATTTCTCTAACAGCCCTAGGATTTAGTAATTGAGAAGGCTCAAACTGGCATTGATGTCCAGGAACATGCAGTTCTTACATCCTGTTCTCACTCAAAACGGCAATGCTAGCCTCTGTAACATGAGCTGTATTAAGGTTGAGTGAATCAGTACAAACTTAAGCAACATTTGGCTCAATTTCATTCGATGGGAGGTTGGAAAAGTTTTAATTAAATACATCAAAAGACATAAATGAGCCTTTTGTGAGGATCAGAAGTAAATAAGGCAGCAAGAACTGATTCAGTTACTTCATCTTTTAATCTTTCCACTGATGATATTAAACTAAATTTTACTTAGTGTAAGGTGGGAAGAAAACAATAATCTGCATCATTTATTTATTTTTCTCAGCTCACTAATTTAAAATTAGAATTCTCAGTATCCTCAAATATGTCAGAGACAATCATTGCTACTACTTCATGCAAAGAACATTAAAGCAAATTTTCTGTAGCTCCAAAATCAGCAAATAAATCAATTTTTCTCTCATATCTTTTAGTAAACATAAGACGTGATGTTTCTTATCATATACTCTAAACCAGCCAGTGGGTATGGCAGGCAATTCTGTGCTCTACTTCATGACATTTATATCTCTACTACCACAGACTTTAGGTACTAAGTATTCATGGACTGATTGGGGGACTGCCAAGCTGTCTACCTGGGTGAATGAATGATCAAATAAATAGATAGCTGACTGAATAGGAGTAGATGAATAACTAACTTACTGAGTAATTGAAAAGATGAATGAGTGAATAAATTCAAGAAATATTAAGTTGATAAATTAATAGGTGAATTAATAATTGAACCACATAAAATGTCTGTAATTTTATAGAAAAGTGCTATTTTTCCTGCTTGATCACAATGGTCTTAAATTTTATCTGCACATTAAAATCTTCTGTAGAGCTTTAAAATAACCTTTACCTTAGCTACGAAGTCTGACTTAACTGATAACTAGTATTTCTCAAGAAGTATACTTTTAGATTCATTAATAATTCTTCTAGTGGGAAGAACAATAGCTAGCCCATTCTTTCAAGCACAAAATATTTGTTTCAGCCATCCAACTTTTACACTTTTTGTCTGCGCCTGAAATCCATCTGGCATTCATTTGCAAGTACTAATTCCCAATTTCTTCCCGCAATTCTTCCCTTCTGAGGCCTTGACTAAGGAATAGGAGCCATGAAATTCAATGTATTCCTTTTGACTAATTAAGCTTTGGCTCTTTTTATTTCTAAAGAACAGTATGAGGAATTTTTAGATAAGAGAGCAAAAAGCAAGAGGAAGGTGTAGAGGAGGTCAAATTATATAAATTTAGTCGTCATTCTCCCAGAACTCAGGGGCTGGGGATATAGCCTAGTGGCAAGAGTGCCTGCCTCGGATACACGAGGCCCTAGGTTCGATTCCCCAGCACCACATATACAGAAAATGGCCAGAAGCGGCGCTGTGGCTCAAGTGGCAGAGTGCTAGCCTTGAGCAGGAAGAAGCCAGGGACAGTGCTCAGGCCCTGAGTCCAAGGCCCAGGACTGGCCAAAAAAAAAAAAAGAATCTCCCAGAACTCAAACCATGCATGTAAGGTAAACATATAATTAATAATTTTTATTTAAATCAGCTTTAGTAAGATAAATATGATTGTGATTTACACCTTATAAATTGTTCATACACAGAGGTTAGCCCTGTACTAATGTTTGTGGGTCAAAAAGTATTTGAATATAAATGATAATAAATAGCACATGAAAAGACTGTAGTGTCAATAAATGGTGGAAGATTAGAATACCACATTCCTTTTATTTTACATAGTCTTATTGTGAAATATTTTCCAGATGTTCTTAAAATTATAAGCTCACTAATTCTGTGCCTTAGATAATATTCTTTTAGCAGTGCAGATTCATGTATTTGTGTAAGAAATTCAATTAAAACCAATCACAAACAAAAGATGGAATACTTCAGCTCCAGTAACTGGTTGAAAGGGGCCAGACAATATCTCATCTGGAAAGAACGAAGAAAACAAGAGCATCCAGCTTTATTCTCTTAGAGCTCATAAGCCCACTTTCTCTATATGGTGGACTGTAACCAAAGGATTCTTTCCTCATGTTCGCAAATGAGCTGCCAGATTTTATGGGACTTGTAAAGCTACCTGTACTCAAAGAATATAGTGTTTTCTTTTTTTATTTTAGGTCCTTCTTGGGTTTGAATTTAGGGCCCTGTGTTTTCAAGGCTGGCACTCTACAACTTGAGCCATTCTTAATCCAAATGTGAAGTCTTGAATAGTACTTGTTGTGATGAAAACTATGTGTGAAGAGAGTTTTACACAGTACTTGACTTCCTAAAGCACAGTTCACCTGTGCCTTCCAAAACCAATTGGCGGGGACAAGGGGATAGGACAATTTGATTTGCATAGATTTGTTTTGCATGATTGATTCAAATCTGCAAACAGATCACAAGGATGAAGAATGGAGTCGATGAAAGTAGTTACAACTGTGATATAACAATCGTTTCCATAACATGGAGTTCATTTCACTTAGCATCATCTTATGTGTTTATAAGGGTATAGCTATTGGGCTCTTGTGATCCTCTACTGTGACTTGCCTAAACCTGTGCTAATTATTCCCTATAAGGGAGACCATAGAGTCCATGTTTCTTTGGGTCTTGCTCACAAACTGTAACCTCCCTGTAATTCAGTTTGATAATAAAAAAATAAATAAAAATAAATTGAACATGCAAAGTATTCAATAGGGCAATGAAAAAAAAAATGGAGATGACTTGAATTCCCAGAAGAAAACAGTGATTCTATCACAATTCATCTGGGTATACAGAATGATAAATGGAGGGAAATGTCTTTCAATTCTACATCTTGCAAAAGATAAATTGGTATCTTGTCTAATGACTCTTTGCCTACCATAGATTACACTCTCTAATTCATTATTTTAGAAATCTTTTTGGAAAATATATTTTATTGTTATTGTGGAAGTGATATACATAGGAGTTACAGTTACATAAGTCAAGCAATAAGTACATTTCTTTTTGAACCATGTCACCTCTTCCCTCCCTCCCAGTTTTTCCTTCCTGTCCCCACTCACAAATTGTATCAGCCATTTCCACACCATGTCTAATGAGTACCACTGCTGCATTTGTTCTTCCTTTGCCTCACCTTTTCTGTGCCCCCCTTACCCTCCCAAACACAAATAAACTAATAAACATGACAAAAAGGAAAAGACAACAAAAACAGCAACAACAGTTTCCATTCCTTGGAGTTCATTTTGTAAAATATTACTTTATAAGCTCATATGCACATAGCTGTTGAGCTAGTTTGATCCACTCCAAAAAATATACTCCTTTGGTCTCACTCTGTGACATCCAGAAACCTGTATAATTTATCACGTGTGTGTGTATGTGTGTGTGTGTGTGTGTGTGTGTGTGTGTGTGTTTCCATCCAGTGTACTTACTTGTAGATTTATCGGCACATCTAGTTACCACAAATGAGAGAAATAATCTCAAATTTAATTTTAGATATATGTAGCATAACAGCGCCACCACTCACTTCAGGGTTTTCATTTCACCACATCACTGATAATGAAATTTGCCAAACAGGCATTGAGAAGTACACTTCTACAGAGGATCTGGAAAAAAAATCTGCCAGTTATTTGGGGTTATATATTTTATTTGCTAATAAGTAAGACACAAACAGGAGAGTAACAAAAATAGGTTCAAAACTTACAATTTTTCACACTGATATATTACCTCTTTCACTTACCATTTGATTAAAAATTTTTTCTGAAAGGTACAGGCTAGCTACTTCAGCTGTACTAAAAATATCATGAGAAAGTAGTTCTCTGCACAACTGACCAAAAGGTTTTAAAAGGAGCAGCTATCTGCTTTCTGTGTAGAGAAGGCAATTGGCTATTGCCACTAAGAGACTCTCTTGCCAGACCAATGCTTGAAGAATTATAGGTTTTGTTTTAACAAGGGATGCTTGATCAATAATGAAATTCTCATGGGATATTGAAAATTATCTCAAAAATATCAGGATTCATTTGAAAAATAGGATAATTTCACGGAAATGGCTTTATAGTTTAATTAAAGATTCTCCTTGCGTGAGTTAGCAGGTGAGAAGTTATGGCCTTGGCAGGTGCTGGGAAACAATGGTAATTATCTGTACACTAACCATGTGTTTGTAGAGCATAAAGTGGATTGAGGCAACCCTGACTCCAATCTTTACATAATTAGAACATAAGAATTCAAACAACAACAGGGTAATATTGAATTACTAAGAGTCCTCTGAGCTGCCTCATCTAATGATTTTCCCTTACCAAGAGTTTTGAATTGTTTCATCTCTTTCTGGTGAGACCTTAAGGAGGAAACAAAGAAAGCTACTTGTAGAGAGAAAAAAACTAGAGGTGTACTCTCAATTTATATTTGGTTTATAATTTTCCTTTTCTTTTGATATGGCTGTCTGGCCTTGCTTTCTAGACAACATGGAGGCTCAGAACTTGGGAAGAAGTTGTAGGCTTTATCAGAAGATTTGTTCTTGTGTTAGAAAGTTTGCTAGACTACTGAGTCTTTTATTTGTTATAGGTCATTTTGTTTTTATTTTTGTTTTTGTTGCCAGTCCTGGGGCGTGGCCTCAGGGCCTGAACACTGTCTCTGGCTTCTTTTTGCTCAAGGGTAGTACTCTGCCACTTGAGCCACAGCACCACTTCTGGCCTTTTCTATATATGTGGTGCTGAGGAATCGAACCCAGGGCTTCATCTATACGAGGCGAGCACTTTACCACTAGGCCATATTCCCAGCCCCTATAGGTCATTTTGTATTTCCTATTTCTTAAGTTTTTGTGGTTTCTGCGTTTCTAGGAATTTGTTCATTCCATGTAGATAATATAATATTTGGGCATATTATTACTAAAGGTATTCTACTAGAACTTGCTATTTCTTTGAGGTTGACAGCAATGTTTCAGACTCTACTCTGAGTCATCTCTCTACCTTTTGACAGTCTAAAGGCTTGTCAGTTGTCTAAGTCTTTTCAAAGAACCAAGTTTATTTTTGTTGATCCTATTATTTCTTTATTCTTTGTTTCATTTATTTCTACTGTAATATTATTATTACTGTCTTACATTAGCTTTGTGTTTATTGTCTCCTGTTTTTCTTAAAACAGGAAAAGTTATGTTAATGACTTTATGTGTTTTTAATGTAGGCATTTACAGCTAAATTTTCCTCTGAGTACTGCTTTTATTTCTGGATTTAGGTTTTGGTATCTTATGTTGTTTTCTTCAAGCAGAGTCTTGAATATTTTGCCCAAGATGTCTGTGGAACACAATCCTATCTACACCTATTACATAGAAAAAATTACAGATCTGAATCAAGACAATTGACTATTGAAGTCTTGCTAATATTTTGGCCCAACTAGCTTTGACTACTCTCCTGATCTTTGTCTCCTGAATAGCTGGGATTATAGGTATGGACGACCATAACTCATCATTCTGTTTTTGCATGCCTCATATTTTTGTTGAAGCCTGACAATTTGAATACTAGAGAAATTAGATTTTTCCTTCTTTTCTGAGTTGTTCTTGCTATTTGTCAAAGTCAGAAAGTCTGATATATGTTTTCAATGGGGAGGGTTTAAAAAGAGGGAGATGATAAATAGAAAAGGAACCATGGAAAATACAGTCATAATACTCCATGCACATATTAAAAAAAGGAAAACCTGGTGTGACTGGTGTAGAAACGACAATGTCAGGAGAGGGAGGATGGTGGTAAAGGTTATTGTGACCCAGACAGTGTACACATAAATGGACATCTTAAATTGTAGCAACTCACTTGTAGGTAAAGTTTAAAATAAAGTGTCAGTCTACTTTGAAGACAATATAAATTTTCACCTACTTCTTTCCATTGTTTGGAAATTATAGTGGCCTAATTCTTCCTTGCAATGTGTATTGCTTGATTTTTAGACAAACCATATTCAATTGTCATTAGCAAAACCTCATACATATTAAATAATTGTAACTAAATTAAAATTTCATTTCAGTATTTCATGTTTATAATGTACCACCTCCTGCCTATTTGGAAGTCTTCCAAATCGTAGCTTCCTTTTTGTATTATTTCTTCCATTCTAGCCTACCCTTGAATCTTTCTTATTGTTTCAAGAGCAACAATACTACACATTAACAAAAAAAATCTAATTTGCTTAGTAGCATCCACCCCACCCCCATTTTTCTCTTGATTCTAGTGTAGGATAGTTCTGTACATCAATGCATGAAAAGTTCAGGCTCTATGCAACAACAATAACAACAACAGCAGCAGCAACAAAACACCCTGTCTTTACCAAGCCCTTTCTTGACCAAGGAAGCTAAATGATGTGCATTATTAACTGTGTAAGATAAAGATCTGGAGAAAACTCATCAGAGAATTGACCTAATCAGAGAAAAATTGGACGTAGGAAATTCAAATGAAAAAAAAGAGGTAATTTTGATGAGGAAGACGTGTAGTTTCTTTAAAAGGCAAAGACATTTTACTTCCTTTAATAGTAAAGAAAGAAAGAGATAAAGGAACTATGCAAAACAAAAATGGTACCAGCATGTCTGTATAGATACATAAATGTAGATAAAATAGAAAAGATCAAATTAAATTCTATGGAAACTGTTTGGGAAGGTAGAAGGGTATCTAATATGTTTCAGAAAAAGTTCCATAAAAATATTCATTAGCGCTTATTTGCTTTTTAGTTTTACAGCCTAAAATTTTTCTTAAGATGTCTTCAGTCTCAGCAGACTTAGGACAGAGAGGCATTCCTGTAACACAGAAAATAAAAATAGCCCTATGTTTTTATCACTAACATCTTTTACAGATTATTTTTGTCTTGTTTTTCAAGTGGGATATTGAATAACTACCTCTGTCTCTCACCCACACAAATTCTAATATAACTGGTATTTTCTTGTTTGTATCCTTAAGTCTGTTTATGTGCAGTCACATTTTACATAAAACAGGCACTACAGAAATAAAAAATGAGTTTTGGGGTTCCTTTATACAACTAACTAGAGAGCAGTATTAAAGAGAATTATCACTAGAAATAACTCTTTTGGACATAGACTCAGCCTAGTTTATATTATATTCAAAACACTAAACTTATTTTAATGTAAAATATTGAGTATTAAATTAAAACTTATCTTTGATCTCACAAATTTAAATAACACAATTAGAATTTTTAGTATATCACTTTTTATCATCAGTGCATATATTTTCCAAAAATTCTAAGAATGGTAAATTCAAAGTTTTTCTGTCTTTCACCTGATAACATACAAAAAAGTATATACTTCATGGTTTTAGAGTCTGGATTCAAGGCCTTAACTATTGCTGAGCTTGCTTGCTCAGCTAATGCCCTACTGCTTAGGTCATGCGTCTATCCTGGCTTTTTGATGGTTAATTTGAGATGGAGTCTTGAGGACTTTTTGGCTTGGGCTGACTTAGAACTTTGGTACTCCATTTCAATTTCCTGAGTATCTGGGATTACAGACATGCGCCATCGCCATCAGTGCCTGGATATATTTTGTTACTTTTGTTGCGGTAAGATATATTAGACATAAAATTTACTATTTTAGTCATTTTGAAATGTATAATTCATAACATTTTAAATGTTCATTTTTAAAATTCTATTATTAATCTAGAAGATGTGATACCATTTACTTTATTGTTGTTGGATATCTAGGACTTTTCATTTGTTTTCTGAACTCTATCAGATGATGATAAACAAATTTATTTATTAACTGAGATTAACTGAGATTAAGAAGCTTTGTACATTGTTCCCCACAAATGAATCACTGGATGATGTTTACTGTTCCTTAGCAATATATATGAGCTTACTGATTTCAGAGTTAACTTTCAACACCACTTTGATGAGCCTTTGTAATAATACAGATATCTGCTCCTCGTTTATGAGATTTATCAATCAATGCTCTATATTGTACATTGTCAATATGTATGTTGACATAAATCATGCAGAATCCCTCTAAGAGCTTTCATAAGACTGAATATGATAATATGATAGCTGATGCAATGAGGTTTAAACACACATTGATGAGAAACATACATATGGAAAAGAAACCTACACATAACTATTCTTTGTGTGTGTGTTCCACCACGGGGCCTCTCATTCTTGCTTGGCTTGGTTTTTCACTCAGGACTGGTGCTCTACCATTTGAGCCACACCTCCCCTTCCAGGTTTTTTGTGGTTAACTGGAGATAGGAGTCTCAGGGACTTTCCTACCTGGGTTGGCCAAACTGTGATCTTTAGATCTCAATCTGTTGAATAACGAGGATCACAGGCATCATTTTTAAGAAGAGAAACACAACAATCACAGGTCTGAAAATGGACAATTCTAGTTAGAATAGCTATCTTGAATGTTGTTGGAAATTTAAGACTTGCTTAGCATGAACTAAACAAACAGAGCAAAACATGTGTAAGTAACATCACCCCACAAGGTGGTAAATCACTCCTGAAATCCCAGTCCCTAGGGAGGCTGAGGCAGGAGGACTGAGAATTTCAGGTCATCCTGGGCTACAGGGTCAGACTTTCTCTCAAAACAAAGAAAACAGGCAAAACCAAGCAAAAGAGAAACCAAAAGGAAATTCACAGAAAGATAGAAATGTTTTCATCAAAGGGAACTATAGATATAAATGTACTAATAAACTATACAGATTTTCAGAAAATAAAATTTAATACCTGTTTTCTCATAGTTAAAATTAAAAATTAAGGTCTAAATTTACTCACATATATGAGGATATATAAACACCAAATACTTCACTGTGCAAGACTGACTCACAGAAAATAAATTCACAGAGAAGCTTAAGTTTATTTAGCATCTTGTAATATATAGCATCCCGGGAAATCAATGATAATATTCCAATGAAGGTATTTTTTAAATTATATGTTTTTTCTTTAAGTAGTTGTGCAAAGGGGTTGCCCTTCAACAAATCTGTTTATAAGTACAATGCATCTTGATCACGATTCCTGCTTTTATCAACTTCTCCACCCCTCCAAACCCTTCCCCCAATTTTCTTAGCTTCATAGGATTTGCACTGAATATTATGACTGCATTCTCCCCTCCTAAGGATCCAATTTTTAGGAATCATATGCTGTTCCTTCTGTGCATCCTTCAAAATCTACATGTTGTGCAATTTGGGGAAAGTTTTCTTAGTCTCTTAAGACCTCAGAATTTTTTATTTGTTAAAAAAAAGCCTTACTCTGAACTCTAATTCATTACTTTGCTAATAAAGATCAAAGAAGATTATGAATAGTATTATAGAAACTATTTTGTAAAGTATTAGTAACTAGTAACTGAATTGAATTGTTTATATCCCTGGTTGTAGATAACTGCTAGATCTTAAAATCTGGAGGACTTTGGAATGGACCATAGGATTCTGCTCCACATATTTTGATCTAATTCAGCTGAGTTTTGGTATAAGCCTATTTTATAATCTCCCCCACTGATCCTGTTGAACAGTGTGTTGATGATCATCAGTTTATTGAACAGAGATTTCTTTACTTTCCTCTAAGTTTTATTTTATTATATTTTTCTTCAGTCCTGGGGCTTGAACTCAGGGCCTGAGCACTGTCCTTGAGCTTTATTGCTCAAGGCTAGCACTCTACAACTTTAAGACACAGTGC
This sequence comes from Perognathus longimembris pacificus, assembly GCF_023159225.1. Lineage (NCBI taxonomy): Eukaryota > Metazoa > Chordata > Mammalia > Rodentia > Heteromyidae > Perognathus > Perognathus longimembris. The sequence continues at coordinate 67,392,084 of NC_063164.1, forward strand.
CACTTCCTTTTTTTTTTTTTTTGCATTTTAGTCCTTGCTATTAATGATTAATTTCAGCCACTATGTAGAATTTGAGGAACATTCCTATGTGTCTTAAAGAATTTTCTACTAATTCCTTTTCAATGAAGGCCAACATTGGGATAGTCAGCTCATCACTAAAAAATGAAATGCACAAACTACTTCATCAGGTATGTGGTGTAAAGGCCTATTGTGGGTTATTTTAAGCCTCAGCATCATAAAACACAGTAGAGTTTGTGACCAGGGAGCATTTATGACCCACAGCTTTTAGAATATTCTCGTGACTCATTTTCTTCCAGTAATCCCTTTCTCTCACCAGAAAACAAAGCCAGATTGTTCCCTGCCATCTTAGTTATAAAAATAAAATACTCTAGCCATTAAATAACCTCAGTTAAATCTTTATTAAAAAATGAAGTACTGTTCAGAGATTGATGCTCTTCTTTTACAAATAAAAAATTCTTAGGTCTTCAGAAACTATGAAACGTTCCCTAAATAGCACAGCATGTAGATTTTAAAGACCACACAGAAGGAACAGAATACAAGATTGCTAAAGGTTGGATCCTTGGGAGCTCTACAGATTGACCTTCTCCTATCCTATGATTCTGAGCTAGTGCTTTACAACATAACTTTTAAATAATTTTATTAAACTCTTTAAATTATTACATTATCTCTTTCTAAGATAGTAAATAAAATGATAAAAAAATCCTTAGAAATATTAATTTAAAAGATTTTTTCTGGCCTAAGCACATCCTCAACCCTCCACCACTCTACTATTGATGTGTAATACCCACAATGTGCATTCTCCCTTCCAGTTTATTGTCTTCACTTTTTTAAATTAAAGATTGTATCTAGAAAGAGTCTTTCTTCTTTAGAAGAGTAAAGGATGAAGACATTTTGATTCAGAAATCACAGAACTATTAGTGAGATGAGATGAATGTAGGGAGTGAAACCTCTTACCTATCTATGGTGGTTGATTTGAGAAAAATATTCTGCTTCATAGTTTCAGTCCAGCCTAACAGGGAGAATATGGCAAAGCAGAACACTTCACATCACGGTGGCCAGGAAGGAACGAAAGGAATGACAAAAGAAGTCTGAGCATATAGAACTGGGGACATGTCTACAGTAATATACTTCCTCCCACCAGGCCCTACTTCCTATGCTTCATCACTGCCCAATAATACCATTGAATTATTAATAAGGAAAATGATACAATGATTATGTCAGAGCCCTCGATCTAATTACTGCCCCAAAGCCCATCAACTCACAACAAAGCTCCCAATAGGCTATGTGGTATTTCATCTTCAAAACTTTCTTGTTCTCATTGAGAAATGGGTGAATCCCAAAGAAACAAATTCAAGACTAGCATTTAACAGCTTTGCCTTTGTTGTGGACTGTGAAAATTGCATGAGAATATTTAGCAACTAGATTTCTAACTGTTGAGACAAATCATAATTTCTCTTATGCTTCATTGCCAGTATTTTAGATAAGGCTATCGGTGGAGAGTTCTACAATTAAGACTAATGGACTTCCAAGAACCCTTCTAATAGGATCTCAATTCAAGTGCTACTTTTTAAGGAAGGAAGGAATACTTGGGTGAACAATTTAGCTTCTGACATTTGTTCTGGTACTTTAGGTCTGGATTTCATGTCTGATGTCCAATAATTTTGAGTTTTCTTCTATCCAAGCAATTAATTTCATGTATAGACAGAGAGCATCATCAACAATGCATTAGCCAATTTTTACTAATCCCTGCAAATTGCCCTCATATGAAATTGACATAAGTAGTTTGAGAGCTGACTTTTATGTCACTATGCCTTGGCAAATGGCATGTCATTATATTTCTTCTATACATAGTATAACAATGGTCCCTTACTCATAGATATTTATTAATAATTATAGCATCTTATTATAGATTAATAGTCTAGCCTACCATACAATCACAATATGACAAATTTTTAGAAAGCATCAGTAACATCAATTTTAGAAATTCTTTCTTTTGGGCAAAGGGCTGATTCACTGTCATAGGATTCTGGAGCAGAAACTTAGACTCTATCGATAATTATTTTTATTACACTAACTTTCTTAGTATCCAACCAATGTTTTCTTCTTGGTTTAGAATCTTATGGTAGTAACGGAGTTGTTTCCAACACCAACACCTCAAGAAATGTAGCCCTCTCAATCTATAGAATAGTTATACAATCAAAGAAAAGCTGTCAGAGTATTGTCTCACTTTGAGACCTACCAGTAACAACTCTGGCTGTGATCAGTATCATAAGATGGTGTTAGCAGGAGAGGAGCCAATGCAAATCTGCAAATCTTAAAAACAGAATGAACAAAATTAACACACTGATTTCAAAATGCTACAAAGAAATTCATCTAGAAGATGGAAAATTAACCAATCAGGTATAAAAATTAAAGGAGTTGAGTTGCAGATGGTATGCCAACAGGTAATTGTGTTGGGTATCTTCTGTTTGGCCTTCCAGATCCATTCCCTGCCTTTTTCTACTAACATCTCTGCTTTAAGAGCTTAATTTGCAATGATTGTATGCACAGGCTCTCTCAAGCTGTGGTTTCCCATTGGAATTCACCAAAGAAGAGGGACAGAAACCGTTGGATGGAAAGAATGCCACTGGCTAAGTTTTTTTTATTTTCCATCTCTCCACCATCTGACTGGATCTTCTGAAGCAGATCAGTGGCTACTGTACAGTCCTGCCCATGATCTTAGTCTTTTGGATTTATTTCCTTGTCCTTACAGGCCAATATTGGTTATGGGTTCTCATTGTTGGCAGCTCTTTCATACTGTAATATATCTTGCTAGTCTCCCTCTTAATTCTACCTGTTCTTTTACAAATGCTTATTTCCTCTCAATTACCAAGTTCAAATAAGTTAATAATAACATGCTAATTCAGAATTCTTAAAAGAAAATCAAATCAGATGGCCATGTTCTAGAACAATATCACAAACAATTTCTTTTTTCTTTTTTTTTTCTTCTTTTTTTTTTTTGGCCAGTCCTGGTGCTTGGACTCAGGGCCTGAGCACTGTCCCTGGCTTCTTTTTGCTCAAGGCTAACACTCTGCCACTTGAGCCACAGCGCCACTTCTGGCCATTTTCTGTATATGTGGTGCTGGGGAATTGAACCCAGGGCCTCATGAATACGAGGCAGGCACTCTAGCCACTAGGCCACATCCCCAGCCACAAACAATTTCTAGAGAAAATCATTTTTCTTGTTCTTGTATATCATTTCCATACTTTTATTTCATCCATATCCTTTTTCCCATTAACATATATAAATTACACAAAGGGGTTTCATTGTGACATTTCCACATACACATATAGTGTTTTGGGCTCAAGTTCATCTGACACTTCCCCTTTTAAACAATCTTAATGGGATTCATATTCAATTTTTGTACTGTGTATCAAGCACTTCAATCATCATCATTTCATGATGATTGTTGACTCTCCTCTCCTTCTTGTATGGCTTCATCATCATTTCATGATGATTGTTGACTCTCCTCTCTTTCTTGTATGGCTCTTCCCTTTTCATTGGTTCTTACTCCCAAAGAGTTGGCATTTTACATTTTTGATACTTTTTGTTTCGTTTCTGTCTTATCTTATTTTTTAAGTTTACTTTTATTGTTATTAAAGAAGTGATGTACAGAGCGATTACAAGTCAGGTGATATAAGTCCATTTCCAGTTGTACTGTGCCTTCTGTTCCTTCATGCTCTCCTCATCCCTCCCTCCCATCTTCACCCAAGGTTGCAAGTTCACTTTCATCAGTGTTCAGTTCCCCCCTTTTTCCCTTGAGTTCTGTGCCCTCCCACCTCCAGAAGATATACATCTGTATACACTATACATAAGGTAAAGAAAATAGAATAATCAAAAACTGAAGAAAAGTCTTCTGTTCCCATATCTTGGAGTTCATTTCAGTACAAACATTATTTTACATAAATATGATGAGGCACTTAGGCATAGTGCCTTTGTGTTTCTTTCCTAAGTGTATCCTCTTTTGGTCTCACTCTGTGTATCTAGAATCCTGTATAATTTGTCATATCACAATGTGTTTTAGACCTAAATTCTGCATATCAGAAAGAACATGTACCAGTTCCATCCATTTTCCTGAGAATGACATAATTTTGCCTTTCATGGCTGTATTATAGTTTGCTGTGTATATAAACCATACTTCCTTTATCCCTCCATCAGTAGATAGGTGCATAGACAGATTTCACAGCTATTGTGAACAGGGCTGATATAAACATGAGTGCACAAGCATCTCTCTTTTAAGTTGATTTGCATACCTGCAGATACATGCTCAAGAGTGGGATTTATACTTTTCCTTTGATAATTATCTATTCAATTCATTTGTCCATATGTTATTTGGATTATTTGTACTTTTGGTGTGTGGTTTATTAGAGCTGGTTACAAATTCTGGCTGCTGATCCTGATCCTGTTGAATGGCTAGCAAACATTTTCTCCCATCTGTGAATTGTATCTTGATTATGGTCATTGCTTCCTTTGTTACACAAAAGCTTTTTAATTTAATGCAATCCCATTTGTCAAATCTTGATCTTATTTTTTGAGCATTTGAAGTCCTATTCAGAAAGTTGTTACCTAAGATTGAGAGAGATTGGGAGATTGAGATCTGGTTTCAGTTTCCATTGTGTAGATACCCAGTATTCCCCACACTATTCCTTTAAATGGCTGCTTTGCCTTTACTGTACACTTATGGATCTTTAATGTGAAATACTCTACACAGTGTAACATATCCTAAAGTGTGACAAACTAAGGGAACAACTTGGTACATAAATTATAATGGTTTGTATTTGACATAATTATTTGGCATTGAATAACATATTTACTTGTACAGGTAGGGAATACATTTGTGTGTAAAGATGTCTATGTTTGTGCTCTAAAATCAATTAGCTTTAGAGAGTTGAAAGTGAGAAATAATATAGAAGATCACCGGATCTTAGGAAAAATATCTATCTTAATCAAACTAGAACCACTATATGTTCCCACCATACTACTTTTGGGAATATATGTGAAGACATGCAAACTGACTTACAAAGTAAATACCTGCACACTCATGTTTGCAGCAACACTATTTATAATTGTGAAAATAGGAAACCATTCTAGGTTCCCCACAACCAATGATTGGATTTAAAATATGTGAGATAGACTAGATAGGCAGATGCATATAGACATATATAAATATTGATAGATATAATTGTGTATATAAATATTGATAGATATAATTGTGTAGTAGCCATAGAAAAGAATAGCATTTTTTATTTTCAGGAAAATGGATGGAAATATAAGTCACTATGTTAAGCAAGATAAGCTACACTCAAAAAATAAACATCACATGTTTTATTCATATGCAAACGGTAAACTTAACTAATAATAATATATCATAGTTATATAATTGGGATTGGGGAAGATCACAAGTGGGAGGAGAAGCAAAAGAGATGGTATCAGGAGGTGCATATTACATAAGTACATTACATATACATGAGAATAGCGCAACAAAAACTGCTTGAACAGAGGAGGAAGAGGAAGGATGGTTAGGAAAGAGTAACACACATAGGACAAATCTTATCAAAGTGCATTATATGTATATTTTAGATATCACAATAAAACACCTCTATGCAATTAATTTGTGGAATATATTTTTAATGTTAAACTCACTTTCCTGTAACTGACATGGAAACTCCTCAGATGGAAGCTATGTGAGCCTCCTGGAAGGGTAGAATGATCTGAGGAATATTAGAGGGTTTCTTAACTGTCCTGAATTGTCTCACTTGAAAAGGTTTCCATCAGTTATTACTTGGGATTGGCTTAGCACTGCCCTCTGTCCTCTTCCTATTTATCTGCACATAAAGACCCACATAGTAAACTACGAGTAACCTCAAGCGCAGTTGCTATAGGAATCCCTCCTCCTTCCTTCTGAACTGGAGTCAGGAACCAGGGTGCCTAGCACAATGGAGTTTTGTGTCTGAGATGCTGAGCCAGCAGGCAGAGAAGGACCTGGCTGTGTGGAGGCACTACACTTTGTAATTCTTTCTGTACTTCACAATTATTCACATTTCTGAAGCACACCTTTCTCAATAAGGCCCTAAAAAGTACAACAGAGAAAGAAGAAATGAGTAAAAAGGAGAAATAAGGAAAAACAATGAAAAGAACAGTCTACATGTTCAGAGCCTTCTGTTAAAACTAACTCAGAGGTAAGCTGTGCTAAACTAAATTAGCAAATCATTTCTGACTTCCCTATTCCCTACATGCAAATTAACAACTTGCAATTTTCTTCCTTTTGAGACAGTCACAGCAATACAGGCGATCACCTCTCTGACATTTAAAGAAACTCTAAAGAAATGTTCAAGCTCTGAATGTTTAATAACAGATTATTCATCCCATTGACAGGAGAGACAGGAGGCCTACATGGTCCTCTGTCCAATTATAGGGGTGACTAGACGGTCTGCATGTATGTTGGCTTGCTTTTATCTGGATGTCAGTGATTCCCCAATGCAAAGTTTCACTTCAGTTTATATAACCTCAACCCTCTTTGTGTTTGGGGCTTAAGATCACAGATTACCTTGTTGGGATCCAGCCTTTGGATTTGACGGGGGATTTGACGCCCTTTCCCCAGCCCTGGGGAATGCGGAAGCAGGCTACGGTTCTCTGGGTTCGGAACCAGAAGAACCGGCTTTGCACCCAGCCCCCAACTCTCTCGCCAGCCCAGGCGCCTCCCAGTCTCGCCCAGGCTCGGCGCTTTCGAGTGACGTTGGCTCATGAGGGGATCATGTGACAGGTTCACAGCCTATCAGCGTCCTGGCCGGTCAGCTTTCTCCCTTCTCTTGCTATCATTAGTCCTTGTCCCCACCTTAATAAATCAGATAGCTCTTGAAGCTTCTCCGAGACTCACGTATGCCTGGCTTTCTTTACCGGTAAGGAGGTGGGTAAGCGTTCTCATTAGGCCACGTGCACGTGAGGTCAGTACTGACTCCCCCGCCCCATCCTGGCTACCTGCCGGCCAGGAGAACAGGAAAGAGGACGAGAAAGGGAGACGTGAGAAACGTAGCTGAGTCTTGAACCCCACGCCAGGGAAGGCGACCCGAGCCCGACATTTTGGCACCCACGTGGATTCCCAACCCACGCAAGGAAGTCTGGCTCCCGACCGACCCTCATGGAATTAGGTTGGAAACCCTGGGACGCGCGGTCCTCCCATCCAGGTTAGAAAGAGGATGGGACAAGTTCAAAGTAGGCGAAGTAATTCGCCCCTTAAAATCCTAAAGTTCACCCTCCAAAACGCGGGGATGAATATCTCAGAACCATGTGCCATGCTTATTTGGCAGAAGCTAAGTCTCAGGGTCCCGTGGCTAACTGGAGCCAACCCACTCTCATGGGAAACTTGGGACCGACTAGAGCGGGAATTACAAGAGGCAGAATGGGGAGGAGAACTCCCACTGTGAGCCATTAAAACTCTCAAGGCTTGCTTCTCCTGGGACCCGGGGGGAGTCCCTGGATTCAGGAGAGGGCAGCCGGAGGGAATTTTGATCCGGAGGGGGCCCCGACGCCCCGCTCCTAGTGGCCCAGGGACAAACACACGCTTGGTCCCCGGGACCCCAATCCAGACGCAGCTCCCGTGGCAGCCAGGAGATGCGCGCCGCAGCCGCCGGCTCGCTACCCCTCCCCCATGGGAGGCTCGGCTGGGCTCTATACATATGCAGATTTTGGCAGCGCCGAGGCGTGGCTAAAGCTGCCACGGCCTCGGCAGCCCTCCCCCCGCCAAGCCAAGCGCAAACGGCCTGACTTTCAGATTCCCCACCGACCAAAGCAATAAACAGCCTGAGGCCCTCTGCTGGGCAATCCCCATTGTCCCCGAGATGAGGCCAGAGACAGTAATCATGATATTTGGAAAGAAGTTCCAATTCTTAATTGATACAGGAGCAGATCGGACCATATTTTTTTTTTTTTTTTTTTTTTTTGGCCAGTCCTGGGCCTTGGACTCAGGGCCTGAGCACTGTCCCTGGCTTCTTCCCGCTCAAGGCTAGCACTCTGCCACCTGAGCCACAGCGCCACTTCTGGCCGTTTTTCTGTATATGTGGTGCTGGGGAATCGAACCTAGGGCCTCGTGTATCCGAGGCAGGCACTCTTGCCACTAGGCTATATCCCCAGCCCATAGATCGGACCATATTAAAGAAGGAGCTAGTGCCTCCGTGGTGGGACCTAATCCCCGGGCCCCAGATGTCGGGGGTGGGAGGCACAGCTGAAGTGAAACAACCAGAGACTGGCTCCCTTGGGATGATATGAATGGTGGCAAGGGAGTAGTGCGTCCCTTAATGATGACCAACTCACCAGATAACTTGTTGGGATGAGATATCTTGGGAAAGATTAAGGCTGCGGTCATCACAGGCCAGGACCTGCCAGGTATCCCTAGTGGCTACTAAAAAACGCCTCCCTCTGAGGCCTCGGTGCTGGAGGCTCCTAATTCTTCTACAGGGCCTCACCTCCAATCCTAAGGGCCAACGTTCCTACTGTCCCTGCCATCCGCGCCCCGATTTGGGTGAAACAGTGGCCTATTCCCTCAAACAAATTAAAAAAGTTAAAGGAAATGGTATCAAAACAACTGTCCCTTGTTCAAGGGCTAGACCTGGCCTATAGCAAGGTACAAACACTCCTACAAAGAGGAGGGCTGCATATAGCCAGTGACAAGGTTCAGAAAGTATACCCCTTTAAGATCTTGGGGGCAGAGCTTAAACTAGACTCTGTGTGCCCCCTTAAGCCCCAGTTATCCTTCCAGCCATCTTATACTCTGGTGGAGATGCAAAGACTGTTAGGGGAAATTAATTGGCTAAGACCATGTCTTCACCTGCCTACAGAGGAGCTGCTTCAGCTCCATGACTCTTTGAAGGGCAAAGCGCCCACTGATGTTATTACAATAAATCCATCACTTCAAACAGCCTTCCGGAAAACACAACTGGCCCTAAATAAGGCACAGCTGGCACGCTACAAGCCTGAGTGCTCACTTTGCCTTTGGATCCTCCCCGGGTCTGAACTTTCCTCAGCTGCAATTACCCAATCAGGCGAGCCCCTTCAATGGGTGCACACATCAGTGGGAGGAGCTCCCAGAGTTTATTCCCAGCTAGACCAGCTAGCTGACTTGGTAATTAAGGGCAGGGATACTTCCCTCAGACATTATGGGCGAGATCCCGATGTGCTAACTATTCCCTACCGGTTGTCAGATTTTGAATGTGCCGAAGGAATAATGCACATGTCCATTGCCCTGGAGGGCTTTATGGGCAAGGTAGATTGCCACTAGGGCACCTCGAGGTGGGTGACCTCATTTTCCAGGCTACAATGGACACCTCCGGTGCTTTTCTCTACCAAGCCTCTTGTCAAGGCTGCCAATGTGTTTACAGATGGGGGACGAGCTGGCTCTGCCGTAGTGGTGCGCTCCGCCTCGCCCCCTGCGGGTGGGAAAGAAAACACCCATTACTTTGAAGCCATCACTGGCTCTGAACAATTTAAAGAATTGTACGCAGTCACCCTGGCACTGACCCATGTCAAACAGCCAATGAACTTGTTTTCTGATAGTCTGTATGTGGTTAATTTGCTACCCAACCTGGTATGCTCATACATTAAATTAGATGAAAACCCAATCACCCCTCTGATGATCCAAGTCAGGTCTCTGTTAAAAGAGCGGGGTGAGCCTATATTTTTACAGCACCTTCGTGGACACCAAGGATTGCCTGGGGACCTGGCACAAGGTAATCGTATGGCTGACCAGCTGGCTACTAATGGAACCATCATAGCTCTGGCCATTGTACAACCTCAAAACCTCCAAATGGCCAAAGGACTCCATGAGCGTACTTAACTTAAATTGGAGAGGGTTACATCAGAGATTTCCTTCAATTCCTATAAAAGACTTAAAAAAGATTATAAGGACTTGCAAATCGTGTATGCCTTTCATGCAAGTCCCTCCCCTGCAATCTCCAGGGGTGAATCCAAGAGGTTTGAAACCTAACATAATTTGGCAGACTGATGTAACCCACTACACTCGTTTTGGAAGGCTAAAATATATATTTATGTCTATTGACACATGCTCTGGCGCGTGTTGGGCCTCTCTGCATATGGGGGAAAGAGCACGGCATGCTGAAAGCCGCTTCTTACAATGTTTTGCTATCCTAGGGCTGCCTTTACAGGTTAAAACAGATAATGGACCTTGCTTCACCAGTAAGCCTTTACAGGCGTTTTTCCAAATGTGGAATATTAAACATACCACTGGAATACCATACAACCCAAAGGGTCAAGCCATAATTGAGAGGCATAATAAGACCCTAAAGGATCAATTATTAAAACAAAAAAAGGGGGAAGCCCCCATGACCAGCTGAGGACAGCGATGTTTACATTAAATATTTTAAATTTCTCAAAGGACCAACCTCTGTCGGCTTTCCAGAGACACTGGTCAAGCCAAACACCCTACTTAAAGGTGGAAGTCCGTTGGAAGGATCCCCTTACAGGGGCATGGCGAGGTCCAGACCCACTTATCAGTGCCGGAAGAGGCTTCGCTTGCGTTTTCCCCACTGGGGAACCGAATCCAATCTGGATACCAGCTAGAGACTTAAAATATTGTTCATCAGAATAGCCACCCAAGGGCACCTGCCCTTGAGGGATGTCTCCCCTTGTTTCCTCTCAGGAAAGCAAAGACTGTGGTGGAATTTTCTATGGAGAAATGGGAAAGCCTGCCTGTACCAGCGATGGACCCAGTGTCGGCCCTGTTTCTTCCCTGGACCTTGCCTGACGCCCTTTGGAGTAATGTTTGCTGTGGCAGCGTGGCCCACAGCCTTGCACAAGGACCAAAGGGAAATTTTGCACACTGTTGTTCCTTCCTTCGCTTCCCCCTTTGCTGCTTATCTTAGGGGTCCGCATTGGAGGGAAATAGGAGCTAAAGGACTTGGACACCTTAATGTTTTATGATAAATGTTTACAATAAGCGAGGGATTGGCACCTTGCTGCAATGTTTACTATAAAGTGTTTACTAACCTCAGTTGTTAAGTTACCAGCACCCTGGCTGCCAAATCGCCAGGACCTGAACCTGCTTCTACCTCACCATCGAGGGAAGGAAGAGCCATCTGCGCTACCTTGAGTGACACCAGAATGGACCAGGATTCCTCTATTTCCTATGGACTGAGCCAGATAAGAGACCCTCCATTGCTTTGTGCCTGTGTTGTAATTGCTCATGTGTTACAGTTGCTCATGTTTGCATTTGCCTTGTATTACGATTGCTTATGCTCATGTCTGCTTTATGCTCCCATTTACATTATGTTTATACTGCCCTGTGCTAGACACATGGGTCTCTTATATTGTAAGCGATAGGCCAGAGCTGTCTAGGTACCAAGTGGCCTTTGGCCTCTTAGCCATATAGGAACCCCATGAGGCTCGTCACTCGACCCCTGGGACCTGCTGCTCACTGAGGTCTGCTGGCATGAGAGAAAATTATCAGGGCTTTCTTTCAAGTGCCAATCCCACTCTCCCCGAGTCCTATCATCAGGCCCGCAAGCCCGGCAGGAAGGTCAGCCTGAAGAGCTAGGGCGTTAGCCCAAGATGGGTACGACCCCCCATGGGGGGGCAACCTAAGACACGGCACTCTCTCAAGTAGGGCACCTCCTGCTGATGAAAGAAAAAAAATTAAATGTAAAAGGGGCAGATGTTGAAATCCAGCCTTTGGATTTGACGGGGGACTTGACACCCTTCCTCCAGCCCTGGGGAATGTGGAAGCAGGCTATGGTTCTCTGGGTCCGGAACCAGAAGAACCGGCTTTGCACCCAGCCCCCAACTCTCTGGCCAGCCCAGGCGCCTCCCAGTCTCACCCTGGCTCGGTGCTTTCGAGTGACGTTGGCTCATGAGGGGATCATGTGACAGGTGCACAGACTATCAGCGTCCTGGCCAGTCAGCTTTCTCCCTTCTCTTGCTATCATTAGTCCTTGTCCCCACCTTAATAAATCAGATAGCTCTTGAAGCTTCTCCGAGACTCGCGTATGCCTGGCTTTCTTTACCGGTAAGGAGGTGGGTAAGCGTTCTCATTAGGCCGCGCACACGTGATGTCAGTACCGACTCCTCCGCCCCATCCTGGCTACCTGCCAGCCGGGCGACCAGGAGAGAGGACGAGAAAGGGAGAGGTGAGAAACGTAGCTGAGTCTTGAACCCAACGCCAGGGAAGGCGACCCGAGCCCAACATTACCTGAGCAAGGAAATAAAAAAGTTATCAGATTTAAGAAGCATGGCAGAGATACACCAAGAATAACCACAATGTCAGCAGAAGCAGCAATAGCAAAACCTCAGTATCCCATGAATTCTCTCAGGTAACCTACTTCTTTATGTGTATTCCAACAATGTCTGTTCTGAGCCATCCTGGTTCAGCTATACCAAGACTTCCTTTATGCATAGGTGTATGTTCTATTCTGGAATCATGAAATTTTGTTCTCTGTTGAATTTGTTCAATCACCCAATTTGAAAGATTTTTTTCTATCTCAAGCCTCTTTTCAGTTGACACAGTGAGACATTCTCATTCAGAAGCCTGTTCTTACTGTCTTCAAAAGGAGTATTTTACTGTGTCTCCACGCCAAGGCACATTTACTATTGTTCAACTCAGGAAGAGCAGTACAATGATTTAGTTCTTCAGTGGCACCCAGAATGACCCTTAATTATTTGCACTCTTTCTTAATTTAGCATCACTTGCAAGACTGAAATCTTGCTTTCCTAATGGTTAATTAGTTTATCCCTACACATTATAATCAAGTTATTGTTCACTCATATTTGTCATTTCAAGGACAAGTCCACTGAGCAGCATATGTAATTTTTTTTCTAATTCCACATTGTCAATTTCAAGGAAAATCCTTTTCTTTCTCCATTGTGGTGCTGCATATACCCTGCAGTTCCTGCCTCTTCCTAGTTCTTCTTCATACATTTTCAGGTAATTTTTCATGTTTGCATATCTTAAATTATCTTTACTGCTTCACAGTTGCAATAGAAAAAATAAAGACCTCCTTTGGGTTGACATTTAAAGGCTTATTATTCTGTCTTTGATACATGAGCTTCATGCTCATTAACTCTAAAATGAACCAGCTGAGAAAAAAAAAAAGGGGGCTACTGCCTTCAAAGATTCTGGAATAAATAATGTAACACAGTCCCTTCCTTCCCTTTTCACTAAATTGATAATAACCAATTCCACATTCCTTCAAAGTAAGCTTTTAAAAGTTTAATACTGTCTGCCTTCACTTTTCAAAGGTGTGCTAATGCTTTCCTGGAGTCTGATTGCTTTGTTAGGAATTCTTTTTCTTCAAAGTAGATTTAAATCATTCTCTTCCACTTCATTTTTTCTACATTTATCCTTTAACATTCCATTTAAAAGACTGTTAAATTCAAAGTATATCGCCTTTTGGGAAAATCACGATATCTTGGTTCTTCAGTAATTTGGAGAAGTCTATTAATAGATAAAAATTCATCTATGTGTATATTTAGAAATGCATGTATTATTTGCATATGTATGGTATATGAAGTGAAATAAGATGAACTTTTTTTGCCAGCCCTGGAGCTTGAACTCAGGGCCTGGGTACTATCCCTGAACTTCTTTTGCTCAAGACTATCACCATACCACTTGAACCACAGCACTACTTTCCTTTTTCTGTTTATGAGGTACTGAGGAATCCCCAGGACTTAATGCATACAAGGCAAGCACTCTATGACTAAGCCACATTCCCAGCCCCAACATGAACATTTAAACCCATGTTTCTCCTTATTGAAACTTTTTTTCAGAATCTGTTTCTATCTTATCAATTTTATTTATTTGTACATTAATTTCTCTTCTAAAAAATGTTTTAGGCTGTCAAAATTACCCTGCCTCACTTCAAAGAATACTGAAGACACAGCTTGCTTATGGGGCCATTTAAATTTTCCTCTTCCTCTTCAGCATCAATCAGGAATACATCCTGCCACATAAGTCTAACAGCAATTCTATTAAACTTTTACCAGGTGATATGTCATATGTAAAGCATACATTAGAGACAATTTATGATGTCGATACTGTTTCCTCTCTCATCATAGATTTCCAGTGACAAAAATTATTTTCCTACATGGAATTGCCTGATAAAACAAACACTTGGATATCCTTGGACACAGAATAAATTCTCAACAAGAGGTGTGCCAATTATCTACTGGAAGTCTTTCCTAAGTGTCTTTTATTCATAGACCCAGGTTGGGAGGTGCAGTCACCTGTGTTGGTGGCAACTTCTGTTTCATCCCAGGGTCCCCTTTCTCCAAATTTCCACTTGCCCATATCCTCTCTCCTCTAGTTTCAGTTCCTAATGAAGATCAGTGTTATCTCAGGGTCCAGTTTTGTATGGCAGACTTAATGTAGAGATAACATTATGATAGCCAGCGTTTTCCTATCTGATGGGCCTTACTCCTGGGCAGCCTGAGTAGTGGAGCAGCACTTTCCGTTCTCCTGCTGATCACACAGAATCCAAAACTCAGTGATACTCCAATGGATGCCTTCACTTTTACTATGAAAAAGAAATGAGAACTCAGCAGATTTGATGCAGAAAAGCCCAAAGTCAAGTGTTTGAAGTTCCAGCTGGTCCTCCCTCCATCTGAAGAGACAAGTTATCAGTCTTTAATGCAGAGGTTTTGGCCAGTGGCTCTTGATAAGCCTGGATCCCTCCTGAGCATATTGCTAGATTGCAGATCTTGGACCTGTAGACCAAGTATAACAAACTCCTGAACAATGCTCGTGTTCCTCATTCACACTTTAGGAGCAGGTAACTTCAGAGACTTAGAAATTCTCAGCTGGGAAAGAGCAAGGGAAGAGGTGACAGTGTCCAAAAGAAATGTACTCCTTACATGATTTAGGTAACTGTAAGCCCTCTGTACATCACTTTTATAATAACAATTTAAAAAATAAAGAAAATTTCAAAAGTATAGTGTGCAGCAGAAGACTAAGATCCATTGCAAACTGTGCAGAAAGAGCTTGGGATTCTTAATGAAGTACTTATGATGCATTAGGCTTCAGAGTGTCAGCCCATAACTCTTCCCACACACACTCCAGTATTGGGTTTTGAACCTAGAGACTCACATTATTTTGGCTTGTTTGCTTGGCTGGCACTTTACCACTTCAGTCATTCCTCCAAACTGGCTTTTTGCTGGTTATTTGGGAGAAAAATCTCATGGACTTCTCTATCCAGTATACCTTCAAACTGGGACTGCTCCAAACAGCCTCCCAAGTAGCTAGGATTAGAGGTCTGCTAAAGCAGCATCTGACCAGCCCTCAGGGTATGCTGGATTTGGCTTGGGAGTGGAGAAAACTCAAACATTCCAACCTTGGCTTTTCAAGTTACTCTATCTGTGATCTGAAATTAATGTTTAACAACTCTTGTTTTTTGGGTTTTTTTTTTTGTTTTGTTTTGTTTTTGGCCAGTCCTGGGGCTTGGACTCAGGGCCTGAGCACTGTCCCTGGTTTCTTTTAATGTTTAACAACTCTTAAGCATCGTTCCTATGCAGAAATGAATTTGTAATAGCTGTCGCATTGGTGTGCCAGCCTCACTGTGAAATACCACCAAGATCACGCATGTTCTCTGGTGGTACAAATAAAATGAGCTCTCGAATAACCCTCATCCATGGCTGCCGAAGTCATTTAATACGAGACTCTATCATCACCTTCTCCCTGATGCGCTGCCAGACCCATTTTTCCACCCTTTGAAATATTCAGAAAGGATCACAGTGATCAGCTCTGAGGGAGTCCTGGAACGTCACCAGGAAAGCCTCTGATGCTGGGAACTACAGCCCAGCACACTCCGGACCGTCCGTCAGAGGGGCGGCTTTCACTTGTGTCTGTTTGAGCCGCCAACCCTTCGTGTCACGAACAGTATCAGCTGTAAACATGAATCCATAAAGTCTCAGTTTACTAAGTGATCACATCTCTCTTCACACTCCAGTAAAGATCTCTGACGCAAGTCTTTATTTTGTTTTGTTTTTCCCTCCGAATCTAAAGCTTTGGTTTAGAGACTTGTATGATACAGAGATGAAACTTTGCTTTCCTTCTCTAATCAGAAAAGGGACTGATGACATTTGGTGTTTGCACCCCATGTGTCTCTGAGGCTACAGGGGTGATGATGTTTTTGATAAATTGAAAACAATGAAACTGTCAAGTGATACTCTGGCTCTTCTATTTCTCCCATTTCATTGAACATCTATTCAATCTCTCAGCCCTCCACCAGCCAACAGAAAATGCCCTCTCATCTTTCCATGTGCATCCCCTTCCAGCCCAGCTCTCTCATTTGACATCTGTTGTTTACTCAAGATACAGGAAGTTCCCACTGGGGAAAGATTATAACTCAAAGACACAAGACCGTACAACCCCTTGGAAATAGCTATTTGAGCCAATCTAAAATTCAAAATAATGATTTTAAAACTAAAAATAAGTGAACTTAAATATGTAAATATGCAGATGCATATTGATACTAAGAATAGACAGACACACACAATTTTTAAGCCTTCAAACTCAAAACAATTTCATATCCAAAACCTTCACTGACCTCAATTGCGTTTCCAAGGCTCTGTGCACAGAGGAGAAATGATACTAGGAGCATGAATACTACAAAGGCCTTCAAGAAAAACATGTCTTTGCTCCCAAATGCATACCTCTCTTATACCTGCACCCAAATTCCAACTCTTCTTTGAACTTATTACTAAAATTATAACATTAATAATTCTTTACTTGAAGTAAATGAAGCTAATCTTTAGCAATTACCTCCATTTATCTCCAATTACCTTTGTCAATTATCTCCATTTGAGTGAATCTACCTACTCTTGCAATTAGGGTAGCTGTACAAGTTTGTTATTGGTATGAAGATAACACAAATTCAGTGGCTTTAGGACAACAAAATATTACTTTACATTCTAAAAGTCAGAAGTGCAAAGTAGTATTCAATGGGCTAATAATAAGGTGTTGGCAGGGCTGTGTGCCTTCTGGAAGTTCTAGGAAAGGAACCATTCCTTGCTTTGTCCAGAGTATAGAGGATACCTGCACTCCTTGGCTCATGGCGCCTTCTAATATTCTCTAAGACAGGCATACATGCTCACACATTCACATGTCTGCTTTCATCATCATATATTTTCTGACTCCCCTTCAACATTTTAAGGACCCTTGGGCAAATCCAGACAGTTCAGATTGGAACAGCAACTCCCCCCAAAAGATAGTGATAAACACAAAGTAAAATGACAACAATGTTTTTATTTTAATTCACATATGCATATATTTTAATAGATATATTCACAGACATGGAAAACATGATGCTAATTATAGTGACCATCTTTAGTGGTCAGGTTGAGTAACTTTTTCTTTTGTTCTATTCAATTTCTGTTGAATCTAATCTAATACTCTCCATTCTTTTTGTGAAACTACCTGGTCCTGGCTACATATGCATCCCTGACATGACTACAATGGAGTCTAACATGTTCTCTTTACTTTCATTTTTTGCATCTTTAATACCTTCTTTAATCAACTGCCCCAAATCCCAATGTACATGCATGAATATCTCCTAGCTTCCACTGTGCCCAATGCTAGATGTCTTTTGCCATCTCGCAGGCTGTATTACAGGCACTCCAAACTTTCCTATGTTCTCCCACAGTGTGCCCCAAGAACCACCCCCATTGTAACTCCATGGGATAAAGACTGTTAGATCCACCATATAAGATGATTCCAAACAAATAACCATTCTTAGCAAATGTGTTTAGTAATCATACTATTTGAAGTAAAACACAGATAAAATACTCCATCCACTTTCCTCAGACAAGCACATGGAGGGTTGGTCTGTCATTGTCAGCAGCCCCTTGATAACAACTTTTTCCAAGAGAAAGCCACTGTCATGAGAACCCAACAATTATTGGTCCAGAAGAAAACTACTGTGATGAGAATCCAATAGTCACTGGTCTAGGAGAAAGTCTCCATGATGAGAGTCTCAAAATTATTGGTCCAGGAAGAGAGTCTCTGTGATGAAAGCCTAGTAATTATTGATCAATATCATTTGGTCCAAAGTGATGTTCTTCAGAAAACCAGTCCTATGGAATACAGGTATTACAATCATGTGAGATATACAGAAATTAAAGCCATAGCCAGAAGCATTCATAGACAATTAAGGATATTTGTGAATCATTGGCAGGATGAGTAGTAAGATGTGAAAAACAAAATGCTTTTTAATTTTATGCATATTTTTCTTTCCAAGGAGAATGCTAATATTTGCAGTGAAAGATCCATTCAGAACATTGCACATATATCTTATACACTTTTCAATCTACTAAAAAAAATAGCTTATTCTAGAAGTCTTCAGACAATTAGCAATTTTATGCAAATTTGATTTTTTTCCATTTCATCCATTATTTCACAAAAGAACCATATTTTGGTCTTTTAAAGATGAAGAATGTGGCAGCAAGTATTTAATTACTTCTCTATAAACGTATAATTTCACCCTATAATCCATCAGAAGTTCCAGAGCAGGAAGAAAGGTAAGGGATTAGAATTCATCTCAATAACAGAACCCTTCTTCCATTTTGGCTCATCCCAAACTGTAATTGGTGGTTTGGGGAAGAGGAGTTTTGGGCACTAACCAGCATAAGGAAAAAAATAAGTGGAACTAGGATCTGAACTCAAAAGCTTACATTATTATGTATGCACTCCTTCACTGGAGCCATGCCTCTAACCCATTTGCATTGGTTATTTTTAAGATGAGGTCTTGCTTTATACCTAGGCTTCCATGGACTGTTAATCTCCTATTTTTTGATTTCCTGTGCAGCTAGGATGCCAGTCATGTGGCAATTTGACCAGCCATTGGTTGAGAAGAAATCTCTCGAACATTTTTGTCTTTGCAAGGCTCAAACCACAATCCCTCAATCTCCACCTCCCAAATAGATACGTTTACAGACTTGAGTTACTATGCCCAGCTTAAAAAAATTAGTATTTTGTTCTGTTGTATATACTTCCATTTATGAGTAAAGCAATAGAGTTAAGTCCAGATAGTGAAAAATGTATGCATTTTGGACTTCTTTTCTTTTCAACATGTATTCTTGGCTTCAGTTTACAATTTAAGAATCAGCATAAAATATGAGTTTTGTAATAATAAAAAAAAAACACCAGAACTGTTTTCTAAAATTATACAGATGACATGACACCCTGTTATTAGCCCATAGCAGATATATCTTCAGTGTAAATTTTGGTGTTCTATCAATATTGCCAACTTATCATGACTAGTCACAGTCAGTGTTATTGGAATCTTAACTCCCTAGAGACTGATTTTGCTCACTTTTTAAGAAAGAAAACTCAAGATGTTTATTTTGCTAAGATATTTAAACAAGTTACAAGCAAGGAAACTATAAGACAATGTCAAGATTTACATAGTTTTAATTTCATAGTGAAGAATATAGAAATGACATCGTTTCACTATATGTAAGTATATCACAGTCACAATTACATATTTTCATAAATGGATAACATATGAAGAACTAGTATTGATTTCTTCTTATATAAAAGGTTGTAGCTGTGTGGTCGGTCAAGTATTTTACTCAACTAGATATTTCACAATTTTAAATTAATTAAAATTTATACTTATACATTATGAATATTATAATTATAAAATGACTATAGAAATTGTTAAAAATCATGTTTGGGTATTGCCTTCATTTATTCTACAGATGTTCTTGGATCTGAAATAAATTCTGCTTGTCAAGTCAGAGTAGTATAATAATAACTAGACAAGACTAGGATTGTATATACAATATCCAGGGTACTAAAATCAGTTACAGTGACATCATGGGTAAAACCACGGGAAAGAAATTTTTAAAAAGTTATAGTTTCACATGGTACGTTGAAAATAACACTAGCAATGATTTAGTGCCCTGGATATTGTATATACTTGTACTGGAACTAGGGAAGGGAAAGGGAATACCAAAATTGAAAGACAGGATAAAAAGACAAACCAACACAATGGCAATACTTACAAAACTATATGGTGTAAACCAACTGTACAGCTCATGGGGGAAAGGGAGATGGGGAGAGGTTGGGGGAAAAATGAAGGAAGAGGTAATAAGTTGGATAAGAAATGTACTCATTGCCTTATGTATGAAACTGTAACCCCTCTGTACATCACTTTGATAATAAAGAAATAAAAATAAAAGACTAGGATTGTGTGTCAGACACTCTTAATGCAGCAGGTTTTCAAAAGCCACAGTTTTGGGATGATAAGAATGGAGAGACTCTTACTCAAAGCAACTTCTTTCACAGTGACAGCTTTGTGGTGACCAATGTCACCACATTTATTAGTAATGTTTTAGGGAAGAAATTCTTTTTTTTGTTTATTGATCATGAAGAAACATGGAGAAATAATCTTATTTGTGATGTATGCATGTTCTATTGTACCTCAAATATTCCTTCTTAAATGAGACATCAAAACATGTTGCATCAAGATTCTTAGTTAAAAGTAATAGCTAAGCACAGTGGCTCAAACCTGTAATCTTAGCTACTTGGGAGGTAGAGATCAGGATAATCACAATTTAAGGCCAGCAACAGGATATAAGTTTATAAGACTCCACCTCAAGCAAAAACTGGGGGCAGTGCTCCATGTCTTTTATCCAGCTATGATGGTGCACTGGCTGGGCACAGTGACATATGCCTGTTATCACCAGTGATCTGGAGAGGCACAAGTAGGAAGGTCATAGCACAGGCTAGACCAGGCATCAGATTAGACCCTATTTCAAAAAAACACCAAGGCAAAAAGTCTCAGAGTATTTCTGAAAAGCAAAAATTGTAATGAATATATAGCTAATACTTTTTAATGAAGCAATTAATGAAAAATTTAAAACAATACAAACGTCTCTATTTATGACTGATCACATTATCCAATTAAAATTGTCCTAAAGTTTCAATAGGTTAAAGGACAAAATGACAAAATGTGCATAAGAATACACATGTGCATATACATATATGCATATGAACATTTTTCTCTATCATGAGTAATTGAGCATCAATTTAATAATGAGAGATGACAAAGATCCCCTCCACTCTCTCGAGGGTGGGATCCTACACCTTGATGAATACAGATGAAGAGTTTAATTAAAAACCAAGAGTAAGATCTATATGGTCTG
This sequence comes from Perognathus longimembris pacificus, assembly GCF_023159225.1. NCBI lineage: Eukaryota > Metazoa > Chordata > Mammalia > Rodentia > Heteromyidae > Perognathus > Perognathus longimembris. The sequence continues at coordinate 67,413,289 of NC_063164.1, forward strand.
TGTCTAAATGAAGAGAAAAATCAATGTTTTACTACATTTTTAATTGTAAAAGTGAATACACACATAGAGTGAATTCTAGAGAGTAGTATGAATAACACGATCTGACTCAAGACTACCATGTCCCAGAAATAACTCTGGCTGGTTACAAACATATTCTTATAATTTTCATGTTTTTAGGAGTTTTTATAACATACAAATACATAGATGTTATCATTTTATATGGAGCTATGTACATAAACAGAATAAGACTATACATTTGCACAAATATAAATATACACATATGAGGATACTATACACTTACATTGATTTAAGATAAACTTTTATACCATTTCTTAGAATTTTCAATTTTTATTTATATAGATTGTGAATGGTTTTGTCAATATAATTTTTGCAACAACTTTTTTTTTTACTACTGATCATTTTATTTTCTCAAGCATTATTTTTTTCACTTGAATTGTCCTACTATTTATGACAATTTGGTGGTTCACTCCCTTATGATCCTTAGGTTGAACTGTACTACATAATAATTTTAGCTCCTTTTCTATTCTGGTTTTTTGGTTTTTTTTTTCAAATTTTTATTATCAAACTTATGTACAGAGAGGTTACAGTTTCATATGTTAGGCATTGGATACATTTCTTGTACTGTTTGTTACCTTGTCCCTCATACCCCCCTCCCTCCTCTTTCTTTCCCTTTCCCCCCCATGGGGTGCTCAGTTCACTTACACCAAACAGTTTTGCAAGTATTGCTTTTGTAGTTGTTTGTCTTTTTTTACCCTGTGTCTCTCAAATTTGGTATTCCCTTTCAATTTCCTACTTCCAATACCAGTATACACGGTTTCCAATATACTCAGATAAGATTACAGAGATAGTGTAGGTACAACCACAGGAAGGTGATACAGGAATATCATCAATAATAGAAGCTACAGATACACATGGGACATTGAAAGCAGTTACAACTGTGATATAACAATCGTTTCCATAACATGGAATTCATTTCACTAAGCATCATCTTATGTGTTCATAAGGGTATAGCTATTGGGCTCTTGTGATCCTCTGCTATGACTTGCCTAAACGTGTACTAATTATTCCCAATAAGGGAGACCATAGAGTCCATGTTTCTTTGGGTCTGGCTCACTTCACTTAGTATAATTTTTTCCAAGTCCTTCCATTTTCTTACAAATGGGGCAATGCCATTCTTTCTGATAGAGGCATAAAATTCCATTGTGTATATGTACCACATTTTCCTGATCCATTTGTCTACTGAGGGCATCTGGGTTGGTTCCAGATTCTAGCTATGACAAATTGTGTTGCAATGAACATTGTTGTGCTGGTGGCTTTACTGTGATTTTGTTTGTGGTCTTTTGGATAGATACCCAAAAGTGGGGCTGCTGGGTCATAGGGGAGTTCTATATTTAGCCCTTTGAGGAATCTCCATACTGCTTGCCAGAGTGGCTGAACCAGTTTACATTCCCACCAACAATGAAGTACGGTTCCCTTTTGGCCACATCCCCTCCAACAATTGTTATTGTTAGTTTTCTTGATATATGACATTCTTACTGGGGTGAGATGGAATCTCAATGTTGTTTTGATTTGCATTTCTTTTATGGCCAGTGATGTAGAGCATTTTTTCATATGTCTCTTGGCCATTCTCATTTCCTCATCAGAGAAGTCTCTTTGTAAGTCTTTAGCCCACTTGATGAGGGGGCTATTGGTTCTTTGTGGTTTTGTTTTGGAGGAAGGTAATTTTTTTAGTTCTGCATATATTTTAGTTATGAGGCCTTTGTCCGTTGAATGGCCAGTAAAGATCTTCTCCCAGTCTGTAGGCTTTCTGTTTATCTTGTGAGCTATGTCCTTTGCCATGCAGAAGCTCTGCAGTTTGATGCAGTCCCATTTGTCCAACCTTTCTTTGATTTGTAGCCTTTCTGGGTCTTTGTTAAGGAAGTTCCGTCCTGTGCCAAGGAGCCCAAGTGTTTCTCCTGCTCCTTCCTTTAGTGTTTTCAGGGTGTCTGTTTTGATTTCAAGGTCTTTAATCCATTTGGAATTGATTTTGGTGCAGGGTGATATATAAGGATCTAGTTTTAGTTTGTTGAGTGTGTTGAGCTAGTTTTGCCAGCACCATTTGTTAAAGAGGCTATCTTTCTTCCAAACTATTGATTTAGCTCCTTTATCAAAGATTAAGTAGGCATAGTTCTGTGGGTTCATTTTTGGGTCTTCAATTCTGTTCCATTGGTCTTCAGGCCTGTTCCGGTGTCAATACCAAGCTGTTTTTATTACTATAGCTTTATAATACAGCTTGAAGTTGGGTATTGTAATTCCTCCAGCACTGTTCTTTCTGCTTAGGATTGTTTTTGCTATGCTAGGTCTTTTATTTTTCCATATGAATTTCTGGATTGCTTCCTCTATTTCATTAAAAAATGGTGTTGGGATATTAATGGGTATTGCATTGAATCTCTAGATAGCCTTTGGCAATATTGCCATTTTGATTATATTAATCCTCCCAATCCAGGAGCATGGGAGGTTTTTCCATTTCCTTAGTTCTGACTTAATTTCATTTTTCAAGCTTTTAAAGTTCTCCTCAAAGAGGTCTTTCACTTCTTTGGTTAAGGTTATTCCTAGGTATTTTATGTTTTGGGGGGCTATTGCAAAAGGAGTTGCTTTCCTGATTTCAGCCTCGGTCTTCGGGTCGTTAGCATAGAGAAAGGTCGTTGATTTTTGAGGGTTTATTTTATATCCTGCAACTTTGCCAAAGTTTTGGATCAGCTCTAGTAGCTTGGGAGTAGAGTCTATGGGGTTCTTTAGGTATAGGATCATGTCATCTGCTAAGAGAGAAAGTTTAACTTCATCTTTTCCTATTTGGATCCCCTTTATATTTTCTTCTTGCCTAATTGCACTGGCTAGGAATTCTAGTACTATGTTGAAGAGCAGGGGAGAGAGTGGACATCCCTGCCTTGTTCCTGATTTTAAAGGGAATGGCTTTAGTTTTTCACCATTTAGAGATATGCTTGCTGTTGGTTTGTCATAACCTGCCTTGATTATATTCAGGAATGTTCCCTGGAATCCCAGTTTTTCCAGGCTTTTAGCATAAATGGGTGCTGGATTTTATCAAACTCTTTTTCTGCATCAAGAGATAAAACCATGTGGTTCTTTACCTTGCTCCGGTTGATGTAGTGGATTACATTAATTGACTTGCGTATATTAAACCAACTTTGCATCCCTGGGATGAATCCAGTTTGATCGTGGTGTATGATTTTTTTGATGACCTGTGGAAGTCGATTGGCCAGAATTTTGATGAGAATTTTTGCGTCTATATTCATCAGGGAAATCTGTCTGTATTCCTCTTTCCGTGAGGAGTCCCTGCCTGGTTTTGGGATGAGGGTTATAGCGGCTTCATAGAATGTGTCTGGTAGTGAACCTTCTCTTTCAGTTTCATTGGAGAGTTTGAGAAATATTGGTGTGAGTTCTGTTTTGAAGGCCTTGTTAGAATTCTGCAGTGAATCCGTCAGGACATTGGCTTTTCTTGGATTGGAGGTCATTTATTGCCGTTTCTATTTCAATACTGGATATGGGTCTGTTTAGAAGGTTTAAATCTTCATGGTTAAGTTTGGGGATATTAATTTTTTCTAGGAAATCATCCATTTCTTCCAAGTTCTCGAATTTGTTGGCATAAAGGTTTGTAAATAGTCCCTTATTATTTTCTGAATTTCAGTTATTTCTGTGGTGATGTTCCCTCTTATCTTGTTTATTTGAGTGTGCAGCCTTCATTTTTTGGTCAGATTTGCCAGGGGTCTGTCTATCTTGTTGATTTTTTCAAAGAACCAACTCTTTGTTTTGTTGATTCTTTCGATGGTGTTTTTTTTGTCACTAATTGATTTAATTCTGATTTGATTTTAATTATTTGCTTTCGTCTATTGACTTGGGGTTTGGCTTGTTGTTCTCTTTCAAGGAAATTAAAGTGCTTCCTTAAATTATTGAGTTGCTGTTTCTCCAGTTTGTTCATGGATGCACTCAGAGATATAAATTTTCCTCTGAGTACTGCCTTTGCTGTGCCCCAAATGAGCTGGTACTTTGTATCCTCATCTTGTTTGAATTCTATAAACATTTGAATTTCTGTTTTAATTTCTTCAATGACCCACTGATGGTTCAGCAGTGTGTTGTTTAGTCTCCATGAATTGTAGGATTTTCTGTGGTGGCTGTTTGAGTTGATCTCTAATTTTATTCCATTGTGGTCTGAGAGAATGCAGGGAATGGTTTTGATACTTCTGAATTTGTACAGATTTACTTTGTGCCCTAAGATGTGATCTATTTTGGAGAATGTTCCATGTGCTGCAGAGAAGAATGTGTATTCCGTTGTTGCTGGGTGGAATATTCTGTAGATGTCGGATAAGTCTACTTGGTCTATGCAGTTATTTAGTTCTGTGATTTCTTTGTTCAGTTTTTGGCATGCTGATCTGTCCAGAGGTGATAGTGGAGTGTTGAAGTCCCCAACTATAAATGTGTTTGGGTCTATGAGTGTTTTTAGAGTCAGTAGTTTTTGTTTGATGAAGTTGTGTGCTTCTGCATTTGGTGTGTAGACATTTAGAATGGTTATATCTTCCTGTAGGTGCCAGCCCTTTACAAGCATGTAGTAACCTTCTTTGTCTCTTCTTACCTTTTTTAATTTGAAGTCAATTTTTTCTGATACTAGGATTGCAACTCCAGCCTGCTTATGGGGGCCATTTGCTTGATAGATTTGATTCCAGCCTTTCACTTTTAGAAGATGTTTACTTTTGCTGGATAGATGTTTCTCTTGGAGGCAGCAGAAAGATGGATCTTGATTTTTGATCCAACTTATGAGCCTATGTCGTTTGATTGGAGAATTAAGTCCATTAATGTTGAGAGTTAGGATTGAGAGATGATCTTTTGTTCCTTTCATTATCACTATCTTGTTAAAAGCTGTGTCTTCCCGTTTCTTGATCTGATGTTAACTATTTAGGGTTCATTTCTCTGTATTGGGATCTTGATTATTTTCCCTGTATAATACATCTTTGAGGATTTTCTGTAATGCTGGTTTGGTGGAGATATATTGTTTCAGTTTTTCCTTACTGTGGAAGACTTTTATTTGACCTTTGGCTATGAATGAGAGTTTGTCTGGGTACAGAATTCTTGGTTGGTAGTTATTTTTATTTAGTGTTTGGTATACTTCATTCCAGGCTCTCCTTGCTTTCATGGTCTCTGCTGAGAAGTCTGGGGTAATTCTGATTGCTTTTCCTTTATATGTGATTGTTTTCTTCTCCCTAACAGCTTTAAGGATTCTTTCCTTGTACTCTACTGATCCTGTTTTGATCACAATGTGTTGGTGGGATGTCCTATTCTGGTCTGGTCGATTTGGGGTTCTAACTGCTTCTTGTATGTGTATAGGCCTTTCCTTCTGGATATTTGGGAAGTTCTCAGCTAATATTCTGTTAAATAGGTTGCCTATCCCATTAACTTCTTTCTCCAAGTTTTCCTCAATACCTATTATCCTTAAATTGGGCTTCCCGATCGTGTCTTGAATCTCCTGTAGAGATCTGTTTTGTTGATTAGACTGGATTTGTATTGATTTTTGATCTTTCTCCATAGAATCTAGGGAATCTTCAGCTCCTGAGATTCGATCTTCTGCTTCAGTTAGTCGGGACTGTAGGGTAGCTACTTGATTTCGAATCTCTTTTCCTTCTGACTGTTCTTTCCTGATGATTTCCATGCCATCTCTTAGGTCTTGCATGGACTTCTTTACTTCATTAATTTGGTTTTGAGTGCTGTCTCTTAAATCATTTACCTACTTAGCTGTCTTTTCATTTGACTCTTTTTTTTTTTTTTTTTTTTTTTTTTTGGCCAGTCCTGGGCCTTGGACTCAGGGCCTGAGCACTGTCCCTGGCTTCTTCCCGCTCAAGGCTAGCACTCTGCCACTTGAGCCACAGCACCACTTCTGGCCGTTTTCTGTATATGTGGTGCTGGGGAATCGAACCTAGGGCCTCGTGTATCCGAGGCAGGCACTCTTGCCACTAGGCTATATCCCCAGCCCTTTCATTTGACTCTTGAAGTTAATTTATCTTTCTATTTGTTGAGGCCATAAAATTCTCCATTAATTTTTGCTTTGCCTCCTCACGCTCTAGAATAATTGACTGAAGAGTTTCAAACTTTTCATTTATCATGTTTATCAGTATACTTTGTAGAGTATTTTGGGGGTTCTCTTCTATGTCTTTGATTGACTGCTCTGTTTCCTGCTTGCTTTGAGTGGGAGAAAAGACTCCATTGTTTGCCATCTTTCTTGTGTTTCTTCTGCCCATTTGTATTGGGAATGCCAATCTACAAGCACCTGTGAGCACCGTTTAAGACCCAAAGCAGCCCTTACCAAGCACTGTTGTGTAAATCTTATAAGTTCACAATTATATACAGATACCTTGTATACCTGTCTATAAAATTAGATTTGGTGTTCCTAAAGAATACAATTTCAGTATAACAACTGTTCCTGGGCCCTGTATTCAGTAGTTACTTATTTACTGTTACAACCCTATAAGCAATTCTTGTTCTTATTTTAAGTTCTTTTAGGACTGGTTTTCTCTATGAACCCCTTTGATTCACTCAGATTAAGCAGGAATACTCTCTACCCAATAACCAGGAGTCTATGGAACCTGGAGGTCCAGGCAGTAATTCAGGAGGGTAAGTTAGAGGTAGTAAAGAGAATAGAGTAAAATGTATTGGGGGGTTCATTTTTTTAGTTTCAGTGATGTGGAAATGTGGAGAGGAGTAGAATCTGTAGAAAGAACAAGGTTAAAATGATAGACAATGGAGAGTTAGCAGAAAAGAGTGGATATGTTATTCATAGGAAAGTAATTTTTAAAGAAAGAGAATGCAAAGAGAGAAATAAAGTAAAAATTCTGGAAGACAGATGCACAAAACAGAGAAAAATTATTTAAAAAAGAAAAAATAAAAAGGAAAAAACCAGAAAAACAAAGAACCAAAACAAACAAACAAAAAAAGACTTGATAAAACAAACAGGTAAAAATGGAAAACAAACAAACAAAAAAAACCAATGATGTTTCAGAAATCAAAAAATTAAAAAGAATTTTTTTTAAAAAAAGTTTTAAAAATGTTTGAAAAGAGAAGAAAAAAATGGAGTTCTCCTTGTTTGGGTGGTCCTTCCCCAGTTTCTGGTTTCCTTGTGATGGTTTGCAGTCTATTTTCCTGATTGGCTGGTTTGACTTGCTTTCAGTTTGCAGGGGGTGGATCTGTTCTGATCCTTCTCCCCTGTTGGTACAATCCTGGGTCTCTGTGGTTCTCACAGCTTGCAGGTAGTTCCTTGGGCATCCTCTGTAGATGGGAATGTGAGCAGTCTCAGGAACCGTGGCTCCTCTGTCTGCTGTGGGACCGCGGCCTTTCATGCCTGGCTTTGAATAGGCCTGTGGACTCAGCTGGTCGGGCTCCTCTGGCCTGGTTTACCGGCTGAGAGTTGCTTGCCTGGGGGAGGTTCCTCCCACCTGGGTGGGGCTGCCTCCTTGGTGGAGGTGGCTATGGAATGCAGCTCTGTTTCAGGCTGGGAATTGGGCTTCCTCTGTGACAGGACCGTTTAACTGTCTCAGGAACTGTTTGTTCCCCCATCTGGTGTTTCCGTGTCGCTGGTAGCTGCTCACTGCTTTCACTTTAAATTTAGAAATCCCAGCTGGCAGGGCGGGGCACCTCTGGCTAAGCCAAGGCCCAGGGTGCGCCTCCTGCCTGGGCAGGGGGCATTCTCCTGGGCGGAGCAGGCTCTCACTGGTCGGGCCCTCTTGCCCTTTTCAAAGATGGCTCCTTTGTCCTCTCTTTCCCCAGGCCCGCTTTAGTTCCAATCTGGTCTGACCCTATGCCAGTGGCTAAGATGGCACTTTGCTATGGCAGTGGGGGAAGGGCTGCCTTCCAGAAGCTGCTCTGTGGGTGCAAGTGAGAATATCTTTCATGGGGTACTCATGCTTTCTCTGTGATTTCAGCCCATCTGTGCTCAGCTGCCGTCTGGAGTATTTCTCCCTGGTCTACGCTGTGTGCTTTAGCCGTGGGTCACTGTGCCAGGTGCTGTGCCGGCGCTGGCACTGGTGCAGCAGCGGGACTCCGCCCTGAGCTCAAATCTGCGTTTTCAGATGAGCAAAGTCGATTTTTCCTTCCTGGCCAGAATCCCTGTACTGTTAGAACTTATTCTGGCTGTCTTTGTACAAGTAAAAGTTTCTATGGGGTGAGAAAACTGCAATGTCAGAGGGAACTCAGCTAGGGCTCTGCTGCTCCTCCGCTGTCTTCCTGGAAGTCTTCTATTCTGGTTTTTAATATCTCTTAGCTAATCATGCTAATAAGTAGGCATACTATCTCATGCTGAAGATAATCTTACATTTTTTCTTCTGGTTTTTATATCTATTTTACTTTTTGTCTGATTATGTTAATGGAATTTTGGAAAAACCATAAACATTCTCCTAGGCAATCTTATCCTCTTCCCTGAACCATCACTGTGACTTTTGGAGTTCTATATCCCCCCTACCACTGCTTCCTCCCACAGCTAGCTGTTACTCAGCTTATGCCACTGCTGGCTAAGAGAATAGGTGCTATCTCTCCACACACACTATTACAGCCACCCACAGCAGCCAACCAGCAGTAGGCCTGTGCCACTGGTCAGAGGCTGAATGCATTAAGCTTTTCCTGACTTACAGGCGGTCTATTCTGGAGGTTGCTGTTAACAGTAGTGATCATCCAAATGGTACCAGAGGGATTATACACCATGTTTCATGCTGCCAGCACCACCATTTCCATTGTCATAGTGGCCACACAGTGAGTACCTCCTACTGGAGGGAATATAAACTTGTTCAACCTTCTGGAAAGCAGTATGAAGGTTCCTCAAAAGACTAAACATAGAGCTTCCCTCTGATCCAGCAATTCCACTCCTGGGCATTTATCCAATAGAGCACAAACAAGGCCACACTAAAGTTACCACCACAATCATATTCATGGCAACATTGTTTGCACTAGCCAAGAGATGAGATCAACCCAGATGCCTTTCAGCAGACAAAAGGATCAAGAAAATGTGGTAGATATACACAATGGAATTCTGTGCTTCCATCAGAGAGAATGATATTATACCATTCATAAGGAAATAAATGGAAAGACTTGGAAAAGATGATGTTAAGCAAAGTAAGCCAGACCCAAAGAAATATAGGTTGCATGGTTTCCCTCATTAATAGTAATTAGAATGTGCCTATAAATCTACAAGTTAACACACTGGATGGGAAAAGACAAAAAAAATAGGCTTTGATATGATAAATTATGCAGGACTCAAGACATTCACGTAGTGAGACCAAATGAGAATATTCTTAGGAAAGGATCACAAAAGCTCGATAGCTATGTGCATATGATGCTTATAGAAATGAACTTCAAGAAAGGGAAACACAGGTTTTTTGTTAATCTTTTGGTACTTATTTTTGGTTGTTTGTTTTCTCCTTTGTCAATGCTTTTTTATTTCTGTACTTTTTGTCTTGTAAGTTTATCTGTTTGAGAGAGGTAAGGTGGAACACAGAAATGGTGGGACAAAGAGTGAACAAATGCAGCAGTGATACTCACTAGACACTATGTTGAAAATTAACTATATAACTTGTGAGGTAATGGGGTCAGGAGTGAAAAACAGAGAAAACAAGAGAAGAGGTAACACTGTTCAAAGAGAAATGTACTCATTACCTGTTTTATGTAATTTAACCCCACTGTACATCACCTTTTAATAACAATAAAAATAAAATAAAACTAGTAGAGACAAATGATCAGCCAGAGCACAATTATCAATATAGAGACACAAGAAATAAAAAATGAAAAGTTGTGTGATTCTTCCAAAAGAACACAAAATTCTAGCAATGTACCCTAAAAAAGGATTGTGTTAGCCAGTTTATCCTTACTGTGACAAATATCTGTGAGAAATAAAGGGAAAGGGTTTATTTTGGTTTAAGATTTTAGTTTTGCCTAGTTAGCAGACTCCATTTTTTTGGGACCGTGACGATGCAGAACATCATGGAGGGGAGTATGTGGTAGAGTAGCACTGCTCATTTCATGGCAGAGAGAGACATATAGGGGATGGAAAAGAAAACATGAAGTCTGCAAGTACAGGTCCTCACAAGGACATTGGCCTCCTCCTCCTCCTGCTTTACCTACCTCAGCATCTAAAACAGCAATGCCAGCTAGGGACCAGACATTCAATATATGAGCCTGTATGGAACATTTCATATTCAAACCATATCAAGGATATTCATGAAATGCTGGAAAATGAGCTCAGAATTATTTTTATTAGAAAACTGTATGGGACACACAAAAAATATAGATATGTCATTTGGTAAAATTAGGTGGAAAAAGTCATGACATGGACCAGAAATTCAGCAAAAGGTTTAGAATTCAAGAAAAAGACTCAAACTGAAACTACAGAAACAAAGGACTCAATATGGCAAATTAAAAAATATATAGTTGAGAGCTCCATTATAGAGATCAAGCAAGCAAAAGAATTTCTGAACTTGAAGATAGGTCTGTTGCTGAGATATATCTATCTCATCAATACAATAACAACAATACAAACAACAAGAAAGAAAGCTGGACACTGATGGTTCATGCATATAATCCCAACTACTCAGAAAGCTGAGATTTTCAGGAATCAAGTTTCAAAGCCAACCATAACAGAATAGTCCATGAGAATGTTTCTTGAAAATAACCAACTGCAAACCAGCCTGAAGGCATGACTTGAGTGATAAAGAAGCAGCCAAGAAAGCAAGCAAGAGAGAGGCAGAGCTTAGGCCCCAGAACTGTCAGGGAAGGAAGGAAGAAAGGGAGAAAAGGATGGAGGGAGGGAGAGGGGGAGGGAGAAAGAGAGGAGAGGATCAACAAAACAGTACCTAAAAGTTCCCTAATTAAGGAAAACATTCAGATATATGAAGTCCATATAATCCCAATAGATTTGACCAGAAAAGATCTTCACTTCAGCATATTATTGTCTAGTTGTTCACTGTACCATTCAAAAGTAAAAAAATATGTTAAAAATAACAACAAGGATAAACCACTTATTTCCATAACTTGGAGTTCATTTTACTTAGCATCATCTTATGTAGTCATATGTACATAGCTATTGGGCTGTTGTGATAATCTGCTAGACGTGTACTAATTATTCCTAATGACCATACAGTCTATGTTTCTTTGGGCCAGACTCACTTCACTTAGTATGATTGTTTCCATTTTTTTCCATGTTCCTGATGTCACTATAACTGACTTTGGCACCCTGGGCATTGTATATACATTTATTGGAACTAGGGGAGGGAATGGGATCTTCAAAATGGAGAGACAAAAATAAAAGATGAATCAATGCAACAGCAACACATACAAAACCTCTATGTTGTAAACCAACTGTACAAGTCACAGGGGTGGGGGGAGTGAAGCCGAGAGGGGAAAGGTGGGAGAAAAATGAGGGAGGAAGTAACAAGTTGTATAAGAAATGCATTCACTGCCTTATGTATGAAACTGTAGCCTCTCTGTACATCACTTTGACAATAAATAAATAAATTTAAAAAGTAAACAAATATTAGGAATAATAACTAAGCAGGAAATGAAATGCAAAAGGCAATAGAAAAATATAAAAAGATGTTTAACCTCACTAATAGTTCAAAAATGCAAGTTCCACCTATTTTTTCATTTTGGCAAAACTTTAAAGATAAATAAAAGCCTATAGTGATGACACAGAAATCAGTACTCTTGATGAGAGTGTACATGATACCTGCTATTTATAATTACACTGATTGCAATTGGCACAACCATTCAACATTTAAATGTTTTTATATACTTTGATCTCTAGCTCTACTTTCTGGAATATGTCCTAAAATATTGGCACATGTGTACAAAAGTATACGATTTGCAATAACAAAGACCAAGAACAAACTTAAACACTTATTAATAAATCATGACATAGCTTTATTATAGAATACTTTCCATCCGTTTAAAGTAATGATTCAGCTATATATATATATATATATATATATATATATATATATATATATATATATATAGTGTAACCTTAGAGAGAGAGAGAGAGAGAGAGAGAGAGACAGAAATTGTCTAAGTATATTTTGTGTTCCTATGACAGAATGCCTAAGATGGAGTATTGTTAAAGAATAGAAATTCCAAATATAACCACAAGGCCTAAACCACAGGGGAAAAATTAAAGAAAAAAAATAGCTTCACATAGTACATTAAAAACAACAATGAAAAACTTCCTGTTTTCCTATCTTGGAATTCATTTTGCTTAGCCTCATCTTATATGGTCATGGGTACATAATTCTTGCACTATTGTGATCCTCTTCTGTGACTATCCTAGACATATACTAATTATTACAAGTGAGGGAAACTATGGAATCTATGTTTCTTTGAACCTGTCTTACTTCACTTAATACGATTTTTTCCAAGTCTTTCCATTTCCTTATGAATCAGGCAATGTCATTCTTTCTGATGGAAGCATAGAATTCCCCTGTTGTCACTGTATTTGATTTTGGTACCCTGAGTATTATATATACGTTTATCTGTATTAGGGAGGGGAAGGAGAACATCAAAATGGCGAGACAACTGACAAAGGGTGAACCAATGCAACAGTGATACTCACAAGACAATATGTTTGAAATTAACTGTACAACTTGGGGAGGGGGAGGACCAGGAGGAGGGAAAGTGGGAGAAAAATGAGAGAGGGAGTAACAAGTTTGACAACAAATGTACTCATTGCCTTACTATTGTAACGGTAACCCCTCTGTACATCACCTTGAAAATAAAATTAAATTTTAAAAAAGAATATATATTTCTCACCATTCTGAAGGCTAAGAAATTCACAATCAAGGTGCCAGCATTTTGCTGGGGACTCCTTGCTGCAATCTCACTTGTCAAAAAGGCAGAAGGAAGGAAAGTGGCTAATTCTTTCCATGCAGACCTGTTCTATAAAGCATCTAATCCCATATAGAGAGGAATTCTGAAAGATACTATGAACTGGCAATGAAAAAAAATTCCAAGGGGCACATTCAAACCATGGAAAATCTCTGAAATATGCTATATCTATTTCCAGAAATTCTACAGAAAATAGTTTTCTAAATCACTATTTATATAATTTGAAATCTTAGAAATATATATATATATATATGCCTTTAGTTAAAAAAGGTCTGAGTAGGTATACACCAAACTATTGACAGTGCCTATTGATAAAGAATGAGGAAGCAGAAAATCATAAAGATGGTTGATGTTACATTCTTTATTATTTGACTTATGTGCAAAGTGTGCACATACTACAATTGTAACTACAAGAACTCCTGCCTAGTGTACGTGGCCATTTTTGGCCACATCAGGATCTTATTTGAAATAAACAAAACACAAGGGACCTATTTGCAGTTGAAAACTTGCCAAATGAAACATGACAGAAACAGATGAATACTAATTGCAAAGCCTCCCAGACCACAATGTAACACCTGCAGTGTTTGGGAAGATATTGTTCTGGCAACATTTATGAGACATTCTTCATCGTGTTTATATCCTCATTCCTCTTGTATACATAGTGATAACAAGATCTAGATGTGATAGAAGGTGGAAAATAATGGAAGTTGAGATGTATTTAAAATTTGAGTGCAAAAGAAAGAAAAAAAGGACAGAGCTGAGAATGTCTCCACACCTAGTAAGCAAGACAAAGAGACAGGCTTCAAACACAGAGTTTGCCAAATACAAAAAATTTGGATTTACCCAACATGCATTAACATTCCCATCCCCAGGCTCTGAAGAATCAAGTAAATGAAGTTTGCAAGTGATGCCCAGTACCGAGGATCGGACTACTCTCACCAGCTAGCCTTTTCTGCATTCTCTGCAGAGCTCACCAAGTATAGGTTGCTCCTTCCTGTTAGAGTTACTCTACTTTAAGCAAAGTACAGTTACCTGGAGAATAGCATGGCATGATCAAGATTCATTGTATTCATAAGCTGCTTTGTCAAATGACATCTCCTTTGTAAAACTACTTAAAGACAAGTATAATTTTTTTAAAAGCAAGGACAGGAAGAATTTTGGTATGCATTTCTAGATCACTGCCACATGTCCATAGTCTGCCCCATCCCCATCCTCACTTCTATGCACTGTCCTTATATGACAAACACAAACACTCACTGAGCCAGATCTCCAATAACCCAGGCATGCAAGCAATGATTGAAAGTTATAACTCATTTGAACATTTATGACAATTACCAAAGACACCTCAGCTGAACATCCCTAAAGAATTTTCCTCGATTGATGGCGGTTCTAAAACAATAAAAAATAAATTGAGCTTTAGAGAAAGAGTGAAGAGAGACACACATGCAGAGAATATTATGACATTTATTTCAGGAACCAATTAGAAATACAGAAGATGAAACTTGGTTTCAAATATCCTACAAATTAAGGGATAATAAAATATATAAAAATCACATGTACTTGCTAGTATTTAAATGACAGGATATTTAATTATATCCAGTGGAGAAAACTAAGTAAAACAATTCATCCTCCTGTGATACACATTGAAAATCAGCAGTAGTTAAATATAATTCTTTATATAAGAACTTCACAAAGCCCTTTTAATTCCAAAATTTTATTTTGAACAGTACATAAATATTTTTCCACTAACCATGACTCTTCAGACACTTTGTTTTGAGAGAGTCTTATTTTGTAGACCAAACTGGCTTTGAATTCACAATCCTCTGGCCCCATGTATTACAGGCAAGATACTTTTAAATATAATAACTAATTATAATAAATATGACCACCACCAGACTACTATCTATGCATTGTGTAAGCAGACAACAAATGCAACCACTGGAAATACAGAGTAGCAGGACTATCTTAGAAACAGGATAATTAAAGCCATATGGTGGTTTTAGATAGAACAAAGGGATGACACACACCACCCAATTTGTGTTCATAATACCTGGTGCCAAAGTGAAGAAAACATTGTCTATGTGTAGTCACTACATGCAGCAGATAAGAGCTTCAATACTGAAGTCAAACTATTTCTAACTGTAGCACTACCACACACAGGTGTAAGGTCTTAGATAAGAGACTGCCATTCTAATTAGTATCTGGGACCCTGGGTTGATGGTAGACTAAGCAAGCTTATACTTAGTGAGAATCAGTCTAATGCCTGTCATTAGGACACTAGCCTGTGGTGCAGCAGTTCTGTCTTGCTCACCATGGAGCTAACATGTCTAACATGGGGCCGGTAAGCAGAAAGTAAATCACATACTTTGGAAACCCAATATGAAAATACTTCAGACTTTTATATAAGGTTTCTACATATTATCTGCGTGGCAGGAACATCAGCTATCAAAACCAAATTCTACAGCAGAGAAATTAGGTCTTTTGAAAACATCTTGTTAATAGATAAGATTTTTAAAAACAGACGTATTCTATTTTTAACTAGCTTAAGTCTCATTTAAAAATATCCTATCTTGGGGCTGGGAAAATGGCCTAGTGGCAAGAGTGCTT
The DNA here is from genome assembly GCF_023159225.1 of Perognathus longimembris pacificus. Lineage (NCBI taxonomy): Eukaryota > Metazoa > Chordata > Mammalia > Rodentia > Heteromyidae > Perognathus > Perognathus longimembris. The sequence continues at coordinate 67,428,817 of NC_063164.1, forward strand.
GCCTCATGGACATGAGGCCCTGGGTTCAATTCCTCAGCACCACATATATAGAAAAGGCCAGAGGTGGCACTGTGGCTCAAGTGGCAGAGTGCTGGCCTTGAGCAAAAAGAAGCCAGGGACAGTGCTCAGGCCCGGAGTCCAAGCCCCAGGACTGGCAAATAAATAAATAAAGTTAATAAATAAATAAATAAAATAAGTTTTTTAAAAAAAAGCCAGAGACAGTGCTCAGGTCCTGAGTTCAAGCCCCAGGACTGGCAACAAAAACAAAAATATCCTATCTCTCCAATTCTAGTCCATTTTGGATCCATAAGGTTACCTGAGTGGAAGAATGTGGTTACCTGAGCATCGTTACAAGCAAGTAGGGCATAAAAGATTCACCAGAATTATAGTGAAGCCTTAAATTATGACTAAACTTTATTTTCATGGCAATAGCCCAAGAGAAAACAGCTATACATTGGCCAATAAATTCACTTTATTAGTCTTTCCAACTTTGGCCCAACTGAATGCTCCTGAAAAACAAAAAAAAAAAAATGATGACAGGAAGGGCTATTCTGCCTTCATCCACAAGAATATACCCTCAACATTTCTAAGTTCACTCAAGATGTGGGCTTCAGGAAGCATTGAACCTCAGTCACTTGGGAATTTTCTGTGAAAGACATAGGGACTACAGATGTGTACATCAACACTTGTTCAACCTAGTTGTTTGGACAATAGAATAAGAAATGTATTCTACCATGTGCAGCTGTCCAGAAAACATAATGAGAATAAAAATGTATCAAACAACTTTGTACTTTAGTAGTCTGTATCCCTGTTTACAGTGTTAAAAGGTGACAGTGGTTCATACCTGTAATCCTAGCTAAACAGGAAGCTAAAATATGAGGACTGTGGTTTGAAGCCAGCCTGACAGTCTATGAACCTTTTATGTTCTTGAGAGGAGCTATTAATTTCTTTACTTTATGTTATTAAGGAAACACTTCAATGCTCCTCATTTTTGCTCACTAAATATGACTTGGTGATTTTCATATCCATATATTCTCTCTGTTTTATATAGATATTAAAATTAGGAATAAATATTATCTCTTCTGCCTTGGACCTTCTAATTCTGTTATTATTTATGCAATTTGACCTTATCCACAATTAACCAGCAAAAAGCCACACATGGAGCTTTGTCTCAAGTGGTTGAGTGCCAGCCTTGAGTGAAAAAGCTCAGGGGCAATACTGAAGCATTGAGTTCAAGCTCATAACTGGCACTTGCATAAAAAATATCTATTGATAGTCAATGTGGGTGAGAGTGAATTTCTGATTGCCAAAGCTATAAAACTGCAAAAAAATAACAAAGTTCCCTGACATCTCAAACCAGATAATGATATTACATCCTAGGGGCTCTCACCCAGTAGGTACCCTATGACCAATAAAAATTAGGCTCATGCTAAGCAACCTTCAAGATTTTTCAATAATATCAGAGAATCTAAAGTCTTTAGATAGCCACTTTGTCTAGATACAATTTTAAGGTTTAGTTCTTGCTACACTGTGATGTATATTCTGTTAGGAAAGACAAATGTCATTTTCTGTATCTTTACTAAAATTATTTTTCTGTATTTAACATGGATTATTTTACTTGTACTTATTAACTTCTGAACACACCAAAATACACATTTGTGTTTCTCTGAAATTGATTTAAGGAAGAAAAACCCAGATGCTTCAGTTGGAATTAAAGGTTAATGCTATTCTGACATCCTTCCTGAGCACTGACAAGCGTCAGTGTATTCTGGCATTTCTTTATTTACAGTTGAATAATGCCACTCAGGACCATAGAAAATAACAGGCAAGAAGAACCCCAGAAGCATCTTCACATTCAGGCTTTCAAGGATGATGGGAACAGCTGCTAAAACTGGTATAGTGTGACCACTAAGCTTAAGGTTTTCTTTCTGGTGGGAAACTTGCCAGGATGGGAAGCCATGGCTGCATACGGCCTGTGAAATCATTTGGTAAGTGATGGGACAGACATAGATGTTGTGTCTGTTCATTGGCTGCTGAAAGCCTGTCTCCCTGTGCTGATAATTCTATATGGCTCATAATGATAGTATAAATACCCAGTGGACCTTGTCATAGAAAGAAAGATTCCCAATGGCTGTAAGAAAAAGTAAATCTTCCTTTTTTCTCCATGTAGGAAGAATTTGTCTTGTCATATCTAAGGAAATAATAACCAGCAAAATCTATCTATTTGAATGTTTACATAAGCTTACTCATGAACCACCTTTTCACTGTTCCTTCATGAAAGAATAATTTAGATAAGAAGGAATAATAAGGTTGGTAGTTGATCATTTTTTGGGTTTCACAAGAGAATAGGGTTCCCTGGGTAGCTGAAGGATATCCACCCTGAAATTTGTGTGTACATTTAAGTTAAAATCCCAATTGTCTATGCAAATTTGAACTAAAGTTTCTCTATGGTCTATTATTATGTTGCACTGCTTTCCAGAAAAGATGTGACTGTAGTAAAGCACCTTACAAGAACACGACTTTGACCCTGTCCCAATAAGAGCCTTATTGCACACTGAAGCACCATCACATCCTAGTGCTGTTTGTGCACCCTTCTCTGCAAGGGCACATGAGAACAAACAAGGAAGATGCAAACTCTCTATACCCCCAGAGCTAATTTTCCTCTATTGTTTTCTGGAAAAAAAGTGAGCTCAAATTTCAAATTTCTCATTTTAAAACTTCAGACAATTGTCTTGGGGTGGGAGAGGAAACCTAATGCGTCTGCTGGAACCATTCCAGCTTCTGTGTCATCGGCCTACATTCCTAGGAGGATCTCCATTAGCTAGGGGTGGAAAAGCTAAAGTGAAGTTTAAACTGAAGAAAGGAGATCAGAGAGGAAGAAAAATACCCAACATGCAAAATAGTAGTGGCACATTAATCAATATTGCTGGTCATCCATTAGTTAGGGCAATCAAGAAAAGCATCATCATTGTATTCATAAACTGACATGTTGAATTGAAACCTCTATAATACAATTTCTTAAAGATTAAAAAAACTAGGTCATTGTTTAAATGTTATTTTTGACAGAGTCATGTTTATAAATCTTGCTAGCCTGAGGTACATGTAATCTTTTTAGATATACATAAACATAAATCTTACAGTAGTAGGGAATCAAAAATTAGAATCATTTTTTAAAAAGGAAAAGCATTATAAGTTTCTATGCCCATATGAAAGCAAATTAGATGAGACAAAAAGAAATCAGGCAAGAAGATTTTAAAAGCCAGGGCCACCCTCAGATAATTTAATAAGGTCTGCATCTTGTCTTGTAAAATTCACAGTAATGTATAGCTGCAAAAAGATAACTCTAGAAATTCAATTCTTGAATAACTGAACGTTTATGTTCATCCTAAATCTAGTGTCAAAAGGAGGAAAAGAAAGAGGAAACAAGGAGAATGTGAGTGTGGCCAGTAGATGTGGGGAAGGAAAGAAAAGGGAAGAAGGATATGGAATCTTAATTCTCAAAATCATTTTCAGATTTTTTAATATGTGCTTAAATCATGAATTGTAAGCATTTTCCATGCAGACTGTGACTTTACTGCCATCCTGGGTATCTACCTGCCTTCTGTCAGGGATTGTGAGCAACAAAAAAAGTGAAGCTATAAACATCACAATGAATCATTTGGGGATTCCTCCACAGCCCATCTAAGTGAGAGTGTGGTGTCCAGTCATTATGAGGTGGTGTGAGCAGAGTCTGCATTAGGGCAGTGAGGATACATACATCTTTATCATAAGAGAAGCTGCTTGAGAATGGTGTGCAGTGCAAGGAAGCCCTCGCTGCTATTGTATGGAAAGGTTGAAGATGCTGTGTTCTAATCTTTTTATATTTCTGAGCATGTCAGGTAAGTCAATGCAAAGAAAGAATCATACAATGAGTACCTCCTGGGAGCACACTTCCAAGGAATTTTTTTAAGAAGTAGTTCTTCCTTAAGTATTCCAATATTGCTAGGGTATTTGCTTATGCCTACCCCTAAATAATAATAATCTTAAGCACTTCAGAATAAATGAGCACACATGACAATTTGTTTCCTAAGCCAATCTTTCCTTGTAGGCCATATGTTCCTACCTAGGGGCACATTCAAAGGCTATGGGAAAAACAGGAATCACATATAAATAGATTCATTCAATTGTTTAAGTCTTTTATCACATTTCTTGAAGGAAGAGTCCACATCCTTCTAACACCCTTAGACAACAGAAGTGACTTTATTGGGCTCCCAGTACCCAAGAAACTGAGTGTATAGTAATGGAACTCCATTAAGGGATGATGTTAGCCAGTGTAGTGTTCTCTTTCCTTTCTCAGAATGGCTCCTCCTCTGCTATCCATTAGACTGCTAGTGCATTCCTCTATCAAATGTCACAGCAATTCTCAAAGAGAAGTTTAAAGACTTTCCAAAGAGTTTAATTAAGAAGTGCTTTAGGGAAAGATAAAAACTGGGAGGGACATTTTTTTTTGACTGATCCTCACCAAATGCATGCTTTCCAGCCTATCAAGCCATCAGAGAAAAGAATCGTATTTACCAGTCCAGAGATAGTATTCATACTTGTAATAAAAAAAGCAACTAAAATGAATGATTAAATTAAGTATACCCATTCAACCAACAATCACTTACAGGAAATCCAATTGGTTTCTACTGAAAAATGGCAGATGATTGTCCCAGATAAGTAGTCTGTAATTTACTTGCACTTTAAAAAGTCTGCTGATTAAATACTATATAAAGAATTTACCAAGAAGGTTAATAAATGTGGATTCAAGAATAAGATCTTTTGGCATGATAGCAGTAGCCTAGCTGAGAAACGGAGGGTAAGGAAGTGGCTCAGCTTAGAGATGAGTGAGTGACCAGTCAAATGTCACAAGCTTCAGCATCGAAACCAGTTTGCTTATTTGCTTGCAAGATTAAAGTGCTGAAGAAGAAAGGTAAGAGAGTGATGACATTTCTGATATAAAGCCAGAGAACTCTCAGATTGAAGCTCTCATTCACAGAGAGATGAAACAGCATGAAAGGCATATTTTCTAGTGCACACCCTTCCATAACTGAAAACAACATCCAGTAAGGAAGTGTGAGACATATTGAAGTCCTGTAGAAGAAACTCACCAAAAAAAATATCAGATGGGAGAATTTTTAAAATACATGTCTTGACACTAGCTAACTAGATATCATATATGTGTCATGTCTGTATGATGCTTTACATATTGTTGTCCTTATTATATATTATTATCTGTTTTAACACGGTGTCAGTTTGTAAGTACAATGTATCTTGATCAGTTTCACCCCTTTCTTCATTGTCCCCATCTGTCCCAACCCCCCCATCCTCTTTATTGTTCTAGTTCCATTTTCACAAATATACATTGAATATTATCACTGTACTTACCAACATTTGCTTTCTTTCTACCAGCTTCACTTTGTCCCTACCATCTCCTTGACCTTACTCCATAACTTTTCCACTTCAGTTTTCTGTTGTTTGGTGAATACAAAGTTTGTCAAAGCAGTTTTCTGACTCAAACAGCTGGATTTTGATACAAGGTAACCAACTATAAGATTTATCTACATCCCTAACTATATCATATGCATAAAGTCCTAGCATTGTTCAAAGAGTCTGTCCAATTTTTCTATCTAAACACAAGACATCGAGGATGGGATGAAGTAAACACAGATTTATATTGGATTTGAAAGACAGCTAAAATTGGAGCACTTGTAATCCTGGATTTTTCACATCATCATATTGTCTCGATTCATTAAAATGTCAAACCAAATTACATGCAGTCATTTAAAAGTTAAAAACAAAAGACCTAATCTATGCCTTTGTTAATTCAGAGTACTAGGCCTTCAGATTTCAAACGGACACACGAAATACTATTACTCAATGCCCTCATTTTACAAATCACAGAATTAATACCCTAGAATGTCATTTACTTGTTATAATCCAGGATTTTAATAACCAGAGCACATAATTCAGACATTTTTCCTATCCTACCCAGGTGTATGACACATCTATCTATACTGACTTTTAATTTCTATTTGCTTTACATCCTTCAACAACTCTGATACTACATCCTAAAGCTGAGGATTCTATATTACATTACTGACTGGGAAATTTATTGAGCATTATATAAATCCATTTCCAATTCAACTATACAAAGAAAAACTCGAATTAACAGTCCCTGCTGAAAATCTTATCATTCCTGAAATGACCTTATGTTTATGCTATATAGAGATATTTATTTATTTATTTATTTTTTTGCCAGTCCTGTGGCTTAGACTCAGGGCCTGAGCACTGTCCCTGGCTTCTTTTTGCTCAAGGCTAGCACTCTGCCACTTGAGCCACAGCGCCACTTCTGGCCGTTTTTCTGTATATGTGGTGCTGGGGAATTGAACCCAGGGCCTCATGTATACGAGGCAAGCACTCTTGCCACTAGGCCATATCCCCAGCCCCAGAGATACTATTTTTAAATTTCTCAAGATTTTAGGGCATATGATCTAACCAAATGTGTGATTTTTTTACTCCATGATTCACTAGTAATTTTTTCAAATTATAAGATATGAAAAAACAAATCATCCAGAACTTTTCGTTATTGTGTTTTAGCTGAAACCTTTGCAGAATCAGAACTATCTTTTATCACAGCCTTTAAACTCTATAGCACCCCTAGAAAAATTAGGACATGAATACTTTACTTAAACATTAAACCAAGTATATATTAAAGTATGGGAGAAGTAGAAGGTTTGGGGTTTCAAATTTAATTACTATGTTTAAGTGTTACCAGAGAACTCCAAGCAAATATCAATATAACATATGTGAAATTTGATAAATCACACCAACTTTCACCCATGTTAACATAATCTTTTGCCAATTCCCGCCATGCCATTATGGCAAGAATTGGATGATCTGTTCATCCAAAAATCCATTGCTTTCTTAACCTCTAATGGTCTTGAACTCTAATGGTCTTTATCTCCACATCAAACACCAAGACTGATTTTCTCAAATATTTCCCACTGGCAGTGTCAACCTCTTCATTCCCTCCTTTTCTGACCACATTGGTTTCAGAAAAATCCTACAATTCCCCAGTTCTGCACTTAAATTCTCTACCTAGTCACCTTTAAAATACTATGTGATTACCCAGTGAATGGAGGGACTGATTTGGGACATAACTTTAGTGGGCCACTCGATGATTGCCTTTCTGGAAAATTTCATTCTCAAAAATTCACTTGATACCATTTCCAAAAGTTTCTGCTTTACCCAAGTACCAAAGACAACATTTTTACATTCAATTTTACTAAATGTAATGACCCACTTCCTAAAGAAACAAATTATCAGAATACTCAAGCTTGAGTTCCTCCCCAATAGCCCAATTCAAATTAAAAAACAGATCTATATTCCTTCTCTCTCATTTCAGAAGGTAAGATGACCACGTTCTATATCTTCGGAAATTTTTTACTGCTTCTATTCTACAATCCTTGTATTAATTACATCTTAATCACTATAGTTCTTTGTTATAATTAGATAAACAAATCTATGCATTACTTTTAACTAAAACCCATATTTCACTCAGATTTTCATAGTTTCTACCTGATGTCCTGTTTTGTTTTGTTTCTGATAAGAGTCAACTCATAACCTTCTTTCATCCCATTTCCATAAGATTTTCTTGATTATCAATTTCTCTGGTTTTCTTGTTTTAGATGACTTGAGCAGTTTTTAGATGTATTAGAAAAGACTTTTGAATAACATTTGTTTGTATTTTTCTTAGGATTAGACTGGATTTATGGAGTTTGGAGGAGGATGGTCATGAGATAAAATGGCATTTTCACTACATTCTATCAAGCAAGCAACATGACTTGCCACTGCTGACATTGACTTTGATCACCGGAGACAGGGTTTGCCTGACTTCTCTATTGTAAAGTTACACTTTCATTCTCTTCCCTCAATTCATTTAAGTTTGGTGTGATTCTAGTATCATATCTTTAAGTTCTCTGAGTATTTTCTTAGCACACTAACTATAAGAGGCATTCTGCATTTTTAGTACAGTGTTCTTTTATTTCTAGCATTAAAGAAATTATTTCTTCTTGTATGACTCAATTGTCATTATATATTATCTACTTATTTGTTACAATTCTTAGCATATTAATCATAGTCCTTGTAAACACCCCCAACAACTTTAGCATCTGCTCCACAGTGGAGGCTGTTTGTGATGATTGTTATGTGTTTCAAATTGTTTTTCTTGTCTTTTGGCAAGACTTGTAATTTTTTGTTGAAAGACAGATGTGGTAGGAAGATAGAAGAAATACAAACTAAAGTAAATATATGTCTTCATTGTAAGAATTGAATAAGTATAATTACAATTTATACTACATTTAAAGTTTTCCAGAGTTTCAAGTTCCTGTGTCCTTTCTTTGATTTCCTCTGGACACTAACCTAATGTAAGTACTCTCACTCAGTGGAAATCTGCACCTTGTAGCTTTTAATGCAACCTACTATTTTTATACACTGGCATGTTCCTGTGATGGAACGTTATTATGACCTGATTACCTTTCAGTCCCTAAAGCAGGGACTGAATCCCTAAGCATCCATAAGCAGGGTCTTTCTCTTGCATTTCTGTAATGCTGTAGTAATTTTCTCCTACCACCTTACTGCTTTTGCTTGCTGCAGTGTATATAGTCTATCTCCTTGACTCCTTTTCTCCCTTGGGCGAGAGTGGTGATCTAGACAGGGATAAAATGGAAGAGATATCTTCCTCTACTTCAATTAAGATTCTGGAAATGTCTATTTCCCTGGATATCATCAGACCTCTCAAAATGGAGAACACTCAGGGCCATGTGTCACCATGATTATGCAGAGACATGAAGTGATTTTTCTCAGAGTTTTACCATGAATTGCTAGTGATAAAGCTCATGCATGTGATGGGGTTTCCTGTAAAACAATATGCTCCCACAAGGTCAAACTATTTACCAAAGTAGCTAAGAGCATCATAGATATCTGAAGCTATAGCTGAAGCATTTAGCTTATTGCTGGTATGTAATGTTTAATACATGATCAGTTTTACTATCTTAATTGAAAGAACTCTAGGATTACAACACATTGAAGAAATAAAAAAAAAATCCTCACTCTACCCTCGAGGCCAACTCTCAGAAGGAAAACTCGGTATAAAAATAATTTAAATTATAATATTTATTGTAATACTAACAAGTACTTGTCATTCTCCAAGTAATAAAAGAAATTTTAGAAATTGTGGTCTGTTACTTCCTAATAAATTAATCAACTAATATGGAATGAGTGCTTAAAACTTGAGTAGAATTAGCTGAAAGCTTTAATATTTTACCTAGGGCCCTATAATCATGCCTATAACCCTAGCTACTTAGGAGGCTGAGATCTGAGGATTGTGGTTCGAAATCATCCCAGGAAAGAAAGGCTGTGAGACTCTTATCTCCAACAAACTATTCAGAAAAATCCTGAAGTGGTTTTGTGGCTCAGGTGGTAGAGCATTAAACTTAAGGAAAAAAAAAAATTCAGGGACAGCACCCAAGCCCTGAGTTCAAGCCCCAGGACCAGCACACACACACACACACACACACACACACACACACACACACACACACACACACATTAACCTAGGGTCTTAGTACTTTGATCTTCAAAAGCTAATGGAACCAGTATTATTTATTATTATTTTCATGTTAGACACCAGAAGATCCAAGAGTCAAAGAGAACAAATGAATTGTCCAGCTTCTCACAACAACCTTAAATTGAAAAAGAGATAAAAATTAGAACATGTAAATTTTAAGGCTACTGCTTGTCGTTTATACTAAATTAATTATTTTTACTCCTATATAAAGGACATGAGACATTTTTGTCTATCTTCCACTGGGCTTAGAACATTCAGGTGCACAGGCTCCCTTAACAATGATACATTTGAAAGAGATTTATCTGGAAGTCGATATCAGCTGAAATGTGTCAGTTGAAAAATGGTTATGTGCAGCAAGTAGCTGTACTTTTCTAGTTATACATAAAGTAGATACAAGATTGTACACTGTAAAATGAGTTGGTAACTTGATCTTCAAGTGTGAAAATAGCAACATTGTCTGAAATGAATATAAAATGGGAAAATTGGTACTCACTTAGCTCAGCACTTAAATTATCCGTAAGGTAGAAATGGAAACTCTAACATCCTTAAGACACCTGCACAGGTAGGAAATTATGGATTAAACCATAAGTTTGTTTCTCTGTACTGATGGATCATGACACCGAGACACAAAGAAGAAATAGCCTACAGATCTGGCATAAGTAAGAAAAATGGTCTTGACTTCAAATGGAAGCTTTGAATTTCCTGCCAATCACTAAAACCCATTCAATTGACAGGAAATTCATGCTGTCTGTTCAAAAACACCTTCACAACTGAATTTTATTAGTTTCCATCTGTGCTAGCAATAAGCATACTACCATTTAATGCCCTGTAAAAATCCTTTAGCTTCTTGTAAGTTTTTTTAATTGTTATTGCAAAGGTGATATACAGAGTGGTTACAGTTACATAAGTCAGGTAATAAGTACATTTCTTTTTGAACAGGGTCAGTTCTCCCTTTGTTTTCTCCCAGTTTTTCCCTCACTACTCCCCTCTATCATAAGGGATAGAGTTCATTTTCAATATAGTGGCTAATGAGTATCACTACTGCGTTTGTTCACTCTTTGTCCCACCATTTCTTTCTTTCCCTTACCCTTCTCCAACCAGATAAACTTACATGTATGACAAAGGTACAGAAATTAAAAACAGAAAAAAAGGAGGAAAAAAGAAGCAAAATCATGTAAAACTGCTTGTTTTCCTTTCTTGCCTTTCTTATTCACTTATTTTTTTAAATTGTTTTTTTGTAGTTGATATGCCAAGTTGTTATAGTTACATGAATCAGGCACAATCAGTACAATACTTTTTGAACCATTTTTCCCCTTCTATTACTCTCTCCCAGCCCTTTCCTCCCTTACCCATTTATAAGATAGCTAGTTCATTTTCTACTTAGTGTCTGGTGAGTATCACTACTGTATTAATTCCTTGTTTGACCTTTTATGTGCTCTACCTAACCCTCCCAAATAACAAACACTCCCAAATACTCTCTTAAAGCAAAAAAATAGTACAAAAAGAAAAAGAAGAAAACAGCAACAATGACAACTAAAGAGTGCCCCTCATTACCTTTTTTGGAGTTTATTTCATAGAATATTATTTTATATCATCATTTGTCCATAACTATTGAACCTTTGCCCACTATGCCTATGCTTAGCTTCCTTTGGTTTAAGTATCTTAATGACTAGAGTCCTATATAATTTATCATTTCCCAGTTTTATTTATTTGTTTTGGTCATTCAGTGTGTTTACTTGTAGATTTATAGATACATTCTAGTTACCACAAATGAGGGGAACCATGAAGCCTGTGTTTCCCTTTCTTGGAGTTTATTTCAATAAACATCATATGATCATAACTATTGAGCCTTTTAGATCCTCTCCTAATATTATCTCCCTTTGGTCTCACTGTGTGAATGCTTAGAATCCTGTTTAACTTACCATGTTCAAGTGTAATTTTTGTCTTTTACTATCCATTGTGTTTGCGTGTACATTTTAGATACTATAAATGAGGGAAACCACATGTAACCTATGTTTCTTTCCATTTCCCTACAAATGATACAATATCATTCCTTCTGATGGAAGCATAGAATTCCATTTGTATATACACCACATTTTCTTTATCCATTTGTCTGTGAGGGGTATTTGGGTCGAGCCCATATCTAAGCTATGGTAAACAATGCTGCAGTGAACATGGTTTGTGATGGTAGCTTTAGTATGGCCTGGTTTGTGGTCAGTTGGGTAAATGCCCAGGAGTGGGGGGGCTGGGTCACAGGGAAGTTCTGTGTTTAGTCTTTTGAGGAACTTCTGAGTGGTTGAGAAAGTTTACATTCTCAACAGTGTAGTAGCGTTCCATTTGGGCCACATACCCACCAGCATCTGTTATTGTTAGTTTTCTTAATAATTGCCATTCTAATCTTTTTTTTTTTTTTGGCCAGTCCTGGGCCTTGGACTCAGGGCCTGAGCACTGTCCCTGGCTTCTTCCCGCTCAAGGCTAGCACTCTGCCACTTGAGCCACAGCGCCGCTTCTGGCCGTTTTCTGTATATGTGGTGCTGGGGAATCAAACCTAGGGCCTCGTGTATCTGAGGCAGGCACTCTTGCCACTAGGCTATATCCCCAGCCCTGCCATTCTAATCTTAATGTTGTTTTGATTTGCATTTCTTTTTTGGCCAAAGATATTGGACATTTCTTCATGTGTCTATTGGCCATTCTTTCTTCTTCTGAGAAGTCTCCCTTTAAGTATTTAGCTCATTTATTAATTGAGTTGTTGTCATAAGAAAAGACTGAATGTAAAAACAGAGAAATCTGTTATTGGACTAGATGCTTTGACATATGTAGTTTTCATTAGCCTACTACTTGAGTATCACAGAAAGTGACATGGCAATGAATTTTGGGCAAAAGTGGTGTTCTTTTTCAAACACACACACACACACACACACACGGAATTGGGACTTACTTACACTGTTCACTTATAATATAGACAGCTGTTAAAACATGTCATTTTCTTCACCTTACAATAGCCAAAACCAAACTTCTACCTTTGAATTAACCAGAGCTCCAAAGCCACAGTACAGTGAAGATCTAAGGAGATAAATGTAGAAAGTGAGCACTTTCTTACCAATGGGAGATGCTGCCAGAGAAAAGTTAGAAGAATTAAGATAGAAGGGTTGATAAGCTGGTAAAGATCAATGTGGGCTGAAGAGTAGAAAAAATTCACAACCCCATACAAGCTCTTCTCCCAGGATTTTACTACATGCCCCCAAACAAAAAAAAATAAGTCCACCTGACCCAGTTCAGAGGGCAGACCACGAGGTTCAGACCTGCAAGAGGGGAACATGAGCCACTAAATGAAGAGCAGGAAGACCTTCACACATGCTTTGTCTCTGTTTCCTATAAGGAAGAGAAGACCTAGAGTAGAAGGAAGGACAAGCAGTGTTGCCCTAATAGCACTGGGGAAAAATATAACCATTCAGTGTAGGAAAGAAAATAAAAGTTAATTTTCCTTCTCCTGAGGCAGAAATAGATTTGAGCTTTGAAATTGTTCCTGGTAGAGGATTGCATGAAAGAAATCTGCATTTCAGAGGCCCAGGGACACAGGCGCACAGGGGTACAGGACTGCTGAAGACTAAAACTCCATTAGAACAGACAAGTACTTCTCCCTTTCTTAAACACCACTGGGGGTCAGGGACAAGACAGTAAAGATATAGGAGACAAAGATGTTAGGGCCAACCCAACATTAATGATAGAGCAGACTTTGAGAAACTTTCTGCAAACATATCCCCAAACCCCTCCTCCCCCCTAGTCACAAGCTATCCCAAGAGGATATTGAAGTTTTCTCAAGACTTTCACAACAATAAATCCAGGCCCAGCTCACTGTAGACTGGGCTCAAATATGCCCACTAAAGACTTAGCAGAAGGAAAAGTAAGCCCTCATCCAAGCATAAATTATTCATCTTTGCCTCCACTGCCATGTTTAAAGCTTTAACCACACCTACAAAGATTAAACTTATGAATAAACAAGAAATGTAACATATCCTGGCATGTGAAAAAAATTTAATCACACTTAGTTGTGACTGTGACAGATGTTAAAAGTATTTCCAGTTAAAGTTAAAATAACTATTATTTGTGTTTTAAAAGATAAAGAATAAGAAGGATAAATTCACCAGTGAGCTGATAATCACAAGAAATAATCATGTAAAGGTGGAAGAAATAAAAGTCACAGGAAGAGGAAAGAGAAAGGCTGATAACCATAATCAGTACTCAAGCCAGTTAAGTAATGAATCAGTGAACTTAACATGTGATAGAAATTACCCAAACTAATGTGAGAGTGGAGTTGATTAAAGGATGACATATGCATGTATGAAAGTGTTAGTGAAATTATCAACATGCACAATTAATATGTGAGAAAATAAAAACCTAACCAATTGTACACCAATTAAGGATAAAATATATTATCTAAACTGCTCTTTACCTGTTACAAAAACTGAATTTATACATTATATACTTTTCTATTTAAAAATGCATTGCCACAGAGGGAAGATGGCACCATCACAATAGGGGGGCACCCCAACTCGCTCCAACCGAATAGTGAGCTGGGAACTCCAGCACCCAACACCCTATCAAGAATCCAGCAAACCCAACAACCGGAAGCAACAGAGAAACACAGGAAACGAAAAAGAACAAAAGAAGAAGAGCCTGTAACCTGCATGGAACCAGAAAATCTCCGGGGTACCCCTCTTCCCACCCTCCCATCCCCCACCCGCCTACCCCGGCTCAAGCATGGCCAGGCTGGGAAAGAGGACCTGGCGCTGGCAAACGGACCGGAGACCTTCAGCGACCAGAGAAGCAACAGCCGAAAAGTCACTCCAGGAGTGCAGAGTCCAGACAGCAGGAGCTCCACGGACGCCAGACAGAGCACAGACCCACCGAGACAGACGGCGGTGCGGGACTGGAGGTGCAGGACCGACACCAGGGGATAGACTTAAAACAGCAGGGGAACCGGGTGGTGCAGATAGGGAGAGCCAGGACTGCCACCACCAAACGACCATTGTTGGTGGGAGTGCAAATTAGTACAACCACTTTGGAGAACAGTATGGAGGTTCCTCAAAAAGCTCAATATAGACCTACCCCATGACCCAGCCATACCACTCCTAGGCATCTATCCTGAACAACAGGTCCCAAGATATCAAAAAGACATCTGCACTTCCATGTTTATCACTGCACAATTCACAATAGCCAAAATACGGAATCAACCCAGATGCCTCTCCACAGATGAATGGATCCAAAACATATGGTACCTATACACAATGGAATACTACATAGCGATTAGAAATGGTGAAATATTGGTATTCGCAGGGAAATGATCAGAACTTGAACAAATAATGTTGAGCGAGACAAGCCTAGACCACAGAAAACAAAGGGGCATGATCTCCTTGATATATGACTGTTACGGTGAGGGGGGGGGGGGGAGACAGTAGAAACCAGGTCTGCGAAACCAAAAACTTCTTGTCAAATGGTATTTCCCACAGGTTTGGGTCAGCGACACTACATTATATAACTAAAACCAAACAACTACTCAACACATAAAGGTCAAAAATAGACCTTTCAGTGGATCACAATAGCTCAAAAGCTACGTATGTACGTCATATAAGACAAGAATAAGCAAACTCTATTGTGGACGTTACAGTTAAAGCCCTAGGCGAATTTCCTTTGGCGTAGGCCACGTGGATACTGTATATGTTTTTGGTACACTGTATATTGTATATATGTCTACCTGACCTAGGGAAGGGAAAGAAAAACAGGGTGTAAGATATCACAAGAAATCTACACACTGCCCTACTATGTAACTGTACCCCTTTTGCACAACACCTTGTCAAAAAAATTTGTTTAATTAATAAATATATTATAAAAAAATAAAAATGCATTGCCAAACAGCTTCACTGGGAAATTCTGCTCAACACAATGGAATTAATGCTACCTATTTTTCATAAATGCTCCCCCCAAATTGTGAAAGACAGAATGTTTTTCACCTCTCTTTATGAAACTATCATTAATTTGATACTACAGCAAATATATTACAACAAAAGAAATTTATAGATCAATATCACCTTTAAATACACATACGAATTCTTAGGAGTTTTAGCATATTGAATCCAACAATGTATAAAATGGATAATTATACAACATGACAAAGTAAAAAAGATGAAAAGGATGCAAGAAGAGTTTAACATTGGAATGTGACTCTGTATAATTCACCATCTTAACTAATGGAAAAGGCATGTTATGTGACAATCTTTATAGAAAAATTGTGAAAAAGATTCAGCATCCATTCCTAACAAAAACTCTCAGCAAACCAAAACAGAAAGGAAATCTGATTAAATTAATAAAAAAACACCTACAGCCTCTAAACATGGTAGTGAATTCTGTAATATTAGCATTCAAGAAACAGGAGCATGAAGCCAATCTAGGATATATGCTGAGATTTTATCTTTAAAAAAATTCTTCCTAACACCGGGAGTAATGCAAACATTGCATCTCATTTTTAAAAAATTCAATATTGTAATAGAGAGTTCACCCAGTGAAATTTGGTAGGAAGAAAAACCTAAAAGATATGCATACGGATGGGAAGTAAAAAACAAACTATCATGTCATCCACAGTGGCATGATTTTCCACATGACTGTGGACAAAAACTGATGAAATCTATAAAACAAATGGCACAAACTAGAATAAGTGAATTTGGAGCAGTATATCAACAGAGAGAAAGTAATTGTATTTTTCTATTTAACAAGGAACAAACTTGAAGGTTAAAAAATACCATTTACAATACACCAAAAATGGTTTAGGGGTAAATCTAAAAATAGATGTATGAAAAACTACACAATAAAAATAAAAATATATGACTAAGAGTATTTAAAGAAGACCTAAGCATAAACTAATAGAAAGACATCTTGTATTCATGGACTAAAGGTCTTAAGACTATTAAGGCACAAGAATTCTATGCTGTTCCATAGTTTCAATACCATCTCATTCCAGCAATTTTCTTGCCAAAATAAACATAAATTCAGAGTCCTAGAATGGCTAAAAGAAACTTAGGAAAAGATGAAAATATAGGAGACAAAACAGTATTTGGTATCAAGTTTTTCAAAAGGCTAGGAACAAATATATATGCATATACATATACATATATGTGTAGATAGAGAAATAGATCACTGAAATAAAACAGTCAAAAATATACCCCTGCATATAAAATACTTTGGATCAAGATGTAATGTTAATTTCATGGGTAAAGATTTCAACAAATATTCTTAGATAGTTAGCTGTTCATATGCCAAGATATAGAAAAGAAATTTAATTTCTATTCCACTCCAAATTAAAAGGAACTTACATGAAACATAGTCCTAAATGTAAAATTTTAAAACATAAGACATATAAAAAAGAAAAGACAAATTGCTGGAGGCTTAACTAATGCAAAAAAAATTAAAATGTTACACAAAAGTATAACTCAAATCAATATTATTGAGAAATTTAGTAACATCAAAATTAAAAATATCCAGGAACAATGAAGAACACTAATAATCTTACAAAAGTAGCCTGAGCTACTACTCTTATCTAAAAAAAAAATAAAAATTTTCTCTGTGACAGACACTACTGGGGCTGGGGATATGGCCTAGTGGCAAGAGTGCCTGCCTCATATACATGAGGCCCTGGGTTCTATTCCCCAGCACCACATATACAGAAAATGGCCAGAAGTGGCGCTGTGGCTCAAGTGGCAGAGTACTAGCCTTGAGCAAAAAGAAGCCAGGGACAGTGCTCAGGCCCAGAGTCCAAGCCCCAGGACTGGCCAAAAAAAAAAAAAAAAGACACTACTAAGAGAATAAGAAATATGCCATTGGGCTAAAAAAATTATTTACAAATCAAAAGCCTTACAAAAATATTATATCCAGAATCTACAAAGAAATTTTAAGATACAACAATAATAAAATAAACAGCCTGATATACAAATGGTCCAGCTATGTAGACATTTCACTGAAGAAGACAGATTGCAAATAAGCACATGAAAAAATGCTCAACTGACAAAAGTCAAATTAGAAATACAATGAAGTACTATTACATGCTGATTAGGATGGTTAAAATTCAAAAGAAAGATAAACAGACATTACCATATGCTAGTAAGAATTCAGGGCAACAGAAGCCTCTACTGCTGATAGGAATGAAAATTGATTACGGCCACTACTCAATGACCCAGGAATGCCACTCCTAAAAATTTCTCCTGAGAAATAATAATTTGTGCTCTCATAACAACCTGGACAGGCTTTATACATAGTCATGAAAAAAAAATGAAACAACATATCAACAGATAAACCGGAAAATGTGGCTACAACAATCTAAAAAGATGAAGGATCTATTTAAGCAGCAGTATGATTGAACTTCAGCAAATTCTTGCTAATTAAAAGATGCCCAATAAGTGGGCAGAATGTGTAACAGTGGGGTCTCATTTACTTTTCCTAAATATGTATGAGGGACCAGGATTACTTCCAAATACCACATATGTATATTCACATACCATAAACTCATACTCATGTACACACGCACACTCATAGACACACCTGAACACAGATACATGTTTATTCACACTTACCAAAAAAACACACGCAAAGGAAAAAAAAGACAAAAAATGAATTTACTCTGCAGCTCCTTTAATTGACGCTGTGGATAAGACAGACTTCAATGATGAAAAGTAAATCAAATGAGGCAAAGAGTTAGGATGAGAGCATTGATTCCAAAGGTTCAGCCCAAAAGAAATGTGGGGATTGATGGATCTGTGTTGGTATCATAAATGGGGTGTAAATAAAGGACTTTGTCCAAATCTATATAACTGTAGGTCACAAAAGGTCAATTTTACTGACAGAGAAGTCTTAATTTATGTGTACTTAAGTATAAACTAAAATCAAATCAGATAATGTACTTTCAAAAGGCCCGTGGGGTTTAAAAATGCTAAAAAGGCTGATTTTTTTTCTAGTGGAAAGACAGAATATACAGAATCTCAGATATTTGACAGACAATTCCATATCCAAATGAGATTTTGACTAATGGAAAGAACCATAGAGAAAGTATCAGAAGATTTTCATTGCAATCCTGGGCCTTCCCGCATCCCAGTCATGTCTGTAGAAAGTTCATTCAGGTAAATTATTAGTGTTTTGTAAAGCAACAAAATTGATTTTGCAGTTAAGCAGACAAATCTCATTTCAAACCCTCTCACCTGTAATTTTATATTATGAGACATTGAGCAAGTTACTGAACTTTATAGAGTCTCAGGTCCTCCGTAAAACTTCAATAAAATTGACAATATATAAATAGCTTTGTTTTGACAATGTAGTTTGTCATGTGGCTTTGTGGAAATCGCTACTTTCCAACATGTAAATAAGTATCTCTCATGGACGACAAAGGAACTAATTCAGTGTCTATTTTGTGTAGGGAGAGTGGATGGTAGAAATTTGATAGAAATGACTAAGGAGCCTATGGAAGACTTTTGAATATGTCTAAAAATGTTTGATAATAAATCCTGTCAATCATTTATTATTGAAAATGCAAATAAATATGTTTTGAATAAATAGGATATAAAGAAGCCACACCACTAAGAAGGGACACTTAGAAGGCAGAACGTTATTTCAGAGGAGGTGGTGGTGAATGTCATCACAACAAAGCTAGTCTACCACAGATTCAAGAGAAGAGTGTTCATTCACAAAAGTTAGCCTTGGCACCACCTCTTTGGTGCATTGCTTTGGATGTCCAATAGTCTAGGTGACTTTCAAAAATGTCAGCCAGGTAATGGTGGCTCACTCCTCTAATCTTAGCTACTCAGGAGGCAGAGACCTGATGATCACAGTTTAAAGCCAGGCTGGGTAGGAAAGTCCATGAGACTCTTATCTCCAATAAACTACTCAGAAAAAGCTAGAAATGATACTGTGGCTCAAGTGGTAGAGTGCAAGATTTGTGTAAAAGAAGCTCAGGGGCAGTGCCCAGACCCAGAGTTCAAGCCCTACAACTGGCAAAAAGAAAGAAAAAAAACCTCACAATTCAAACTTCACAACAACATCCGTGTTGGCCATACATTTTATGCATTTTTAATGTGACTCATTTTTCTTTTTTTAAATTTTTTTTTCAAATTTTTATTATCAAACTGATGTACAGAGAGGTTACAGTTTCATACGTGTGACTCGTTTTTCTAATATAGCATGTAGGATTTTTTTTTTTACTAAATGTTTTTCACAAGTAAACTCTAAGTGTTATTGTCACATAATCAAACCATGTTATTCTCATATTGAAATACTAGTGTTGCTATTTCACATTTTCAGTGTATGTTTGAAGCCCCATTTATTGATACCTACAGCAACTGGTACACTTTTCCTTAGAAATTAGGATGATGGACAGTTATTTTAGTTTCTGGAAACTCTGTCTTTCTTTTTTTTTAAAGTCGTTATTGAGTCACTGTAAAAGTGCTCCTAGATGGCGGGTGTATCACACGTTGCCATTTATCAGCCAGTCACAGGCAGATGTTTTCCTAGCTTACCACTGCCAATTAAGGATTTGTTATTTGGAGCTACCATTACCCAGTAAATTCATGAGCATAAAATGTTTGGGAACATTCCATTACCCAAAGCTCTCTCTAACACTTTTCAGGGTTCTTAGTTGTCAAATCATTAATTAATTACACTTTTCAAACACTTAGCCATGTTCTGGTGGCTCATACTTATACCTTGCTACTCAGAACACTAAGATTTAAGGAGGACAGTCTAAAGCTGGCCTGGACAGGAAAATCTGTGAGACTCTTGTCTCCAATTAACCACCAAAAAACTGGAAGTGGAGCTGTGACTCAAGAATGCTAACCTTGTACTGTTTGGTACAAGAAATGTATCCAAAGCCTAATGTATGAAACTGTAACCTCTCTGTACAACAGTTTGACAATAAAAATTAAAAAAGAAAAAGAATGCTAGCCTTGAGCTCAAATCTCAGGGACAGAGTCCAAAACCTGAGTTCAAGACCCAGGGTAGACCAGTGAATGCACTCACACACACACACACACACACATACACACACACACACACACACACACACACAATTACCCATTTAAATGCTCATGAACATAAAAGAAAAGCAAAATCAAATCATATGTAAATTGTTTTTAATATGCAGAATAGACTAGTGTCCTTTTTTCAATAGAAAACATTCATTCTTGCCTAAAATCAGCATTACATCATGATTCAAGTGTATTTCCTTCAAAGACAAACATGTTCAGCACAGAATCTTGTGTTTGTCTCTATTTTATTAAGTACTATTTTTTATTTTCATATTGATGCTTTTATTTTTTTTATTTATTGTCAAAGTGATGTACAGAGAAGTTACAGTTTCATATGTTAGTACATTTCTTGTACTGTTTGTTACCTCCTCCCTCATCCCCCACTCCCCCTCCCTCTTTCCCTCTCCCCCATTAGTTGTTCAGTTGGTTTACACCAAATGGTTTTGCAAGTATTGCTTTTGGGGTCATTTCTATTTTCTTAATAAATATTAACTCACTTTATTATTTCAATACTTTCATTATGTTTCATTAAATACTCACAGTTCACCTATTTTTATTTTATCCTCCAAGAGATCCTAAAAGATGTTGTATTTGTTCTATAGATGCAAGAACTGAAGCTTGGAGAAGTAAAGAAATTTGACCAAAATTGAACAGCTGTTAATACAGGTAGCCCTAGAAATTCTATCCGTGTCATTCTCCAGGTAAATGCTTTCCAAAGTGTTGTTTCTGCAACACAAACTCAAGGCATATTGTTTCTAACGTAATAAATTAAAACTCTGAGCAACAGTTCTTCATGCTATCTCTGCACGCTCTGCAACTATCTTTCTAATGATTTTTGTATGACATCTTTAGATGATGAGGATACTGACCAGGTGAAGGAAATTGGTTTCTGGACCAGGATAAGATCACATCCCTGTGCAGAACAATATAGTTGGGCAGGTTTTGCTAGCTTTTTGTTCATAACATTGGGGAGTATCTCAATGGAAATTGTGTGTGTGTGGTGTGTGTGTGTGTGTGTGTGTGTGTGTGTGTGTGTGTGTGGTGTGTGTGTTCCATTTGAGCCACTCCTGAAAACCCCCGTGGGACTTGGTGGGAGACAGAGAGGCTGAGCCAATGCAGTCAGAAAGCTCTTGCTTCCTGCTGTGCTAAGTAATAAAGTCCCAGGGGTCTTGTTTATGATAGTCTAATTTGTTAGCTTGCAAGTTGGGCAAAATCATGGACCCTTCACAGTTCTTGAATATATTATACTCATACTTGTTGATTTTCAAAAAGATTACTTAATTACATAGAATTGAAATACTTTACATTTTTATAATCTATACATGTCCAAAAACTTCCTGGTGAATATTTCACTCAAAAATTTGCTCAGACAGAAAATCCAGTTTCATAGTTACATAATAATAGAGTTACATGGTAATAGAACTTGCTATCACCCACTGAGTAGTAACACAAATCCCTTATCTCATCTATGACATCAAAGAATTATTTCAATTTAAATAAAATCTATTTTCTATTCTGAGCAGCCAGCCTTACATAGTGAGCTTACTATGTAAATTCATTATGGTTATAAAATTAGTAATGATAAAAAAGTCAATGTCCAATGTTGATTAGATTGTATTTCAGGTTGCATTTTGTTTAATTATGCAAAGATAGGGTATAATCTTGCACTCTAAAAATACTTTTTTCTAACACCATTTAAAATCTATTACTTGCCTAGTTAGAATTGTGAAAATGGTTGAGTTACAAGAAATCTGTCTGTTTTTAAGTAATTTAAACTGCAAATACCACTGAAACATAATCATCATCTAATTCTATTGCTCATAGATTGTCTTCCCTAATTATAGGCCACTAATCATTAAACCATCTTGACTTAATTAATGAGCATAATGATGCAATATGCACAGGGAAGCACATACTGGCCTTTGGAAGGCAATATAGAATAATTTTTAAAAATTAGACAATGTGAGTAAATTAAGCCTCGTTTTGAGTGGTGGTAATAAAATCAAAATGCTGTCATTAGATTTTAGAACCATTCACATCCTGCTTTCTAGGATAGGTTTGGTGAAACTAACATATTTGTAAGGTCTACTAAGCATATAATTTGAAGAGGAATAGTAAAAGCATATATATGGAAAGAAAATAAAAAGGCCTACTAACACATCAGCTACTTTACAAATATTTATCAGCTAGAACTCAGTTGAGTATGTTGGCTCTTAGAAAAACCGAAATTGACAAAACACCTAGATTCTTACACAGGTTTCTTTTGGGAAACCATTTTCTCTGTGATCCTGTAAATTCTGTTGTTTCACTCAGCACCACTTACAGATGATGGAGGAGAACAGGAGAGGGACCATGCCTTTGAACATGCTACCAGTCAACTATCTTGTGCCTTTTCCTATGGTTCATTCTGCAACCAACAACAACATGTTTTAAGTCAACATAAGAAATGATCTCTCTCCTTAATATCCCATGTTTAACTCTGTTTCCAGCCACATCATAGCCTGACAATTACCCACTGGGCCAGTGTGCCCAAGCTTTAGTGTGCATCAGGATCATCTGCAAAACTTGTCAAAACACAAGACTCCTTCCCTACTAATTAACAGAGTGTCCAATGGGGGTGTTCAGGCTTGAATAAGAAACGTTCCCTGTTGGGCTCATGTGCTGTACATAGTTCCCACGTGGTGGCACTATTTCTGGAAACCTTGGGATGGGAGTCTTAGCTGGAGAAGGTAGGTTACTGGGATGTGCTCTCTGCTTTCTGTCTTCCATGCAGTGAGGACTCTCCACTATGTTTCCACTGCCAACCGAGCATCAATGAAGGCAATGACTAGGGACTGAAACCTCTGAAAACTGTGAGCTAAAATAGATCGTTTCACAGTTAAGCTGATTGGTTTGAGTATTGTTCAGAGATGTTAAAACTAACATAGTGGGACATGAAATTTGCATCACCAACCATTGTCAGATGTTGATGCTACTGCTGGTTAGACTGCTTCTCTTTAATAATCATGAGGATATACCGCATATCCAAGAACACAGTGTATTCTAGATTATGAAATTTTTAGCTTCTATTCTTCCCTCCTCATGAAGATCAGTGTGAAATAGAAAAAATTTGAAGTCTTGTTTGTCCTATTATTAATGAAGAAAACTGATGCGTTATGTTTTTTGTTTCGTTGTGGCAAAAATAGGTAGTGTTCCACCACTGAGTCATGCTTCTAGACATTTTCGTGCTAATTAGTTTTTACATAGCTTTCCTTGCTTTCTTCCCAAGCATATGTTTGAGCCATGTTCCAACTATTTGAGGCTTTCTGTCATACCTAAGGTAACAGGCAAGCACTACCACATCAGTTGAGAAGGGAATCTTGCAAACTTCTCTACCTGGACAGGCTTCAGACCATGATCTTCCCAATCTCACCCAAGTAGATAGGATGAAAGGCATGCACTACTAGTGCCAGGACCGGAAGAAGTTTTAAAAGAATAGAATTCTAACAGCTATATGAAAGTTAATTTCTGCCTTCAAAATTCCTTTTTTTTTTTTTTTTTTGGCCTTTCCTGGAGCCTGAACTCGGGGCCTGAGCACTATCTCCAGCTTCTTTTTGAGCAAGGCTAGCACTCTACCACTTGAGCCATAGCGCCAATTCTGGCTTTTTCTATATATGTGGTGCTGAGGAATCGAACCCTGGGCTTCACGTATACAAGGCAAGAAATCTACCACTAGGCCATATTCCCAGCCCTTGCCTTTAAAATTCTGACACCAAAATGATTATGTAATAAATTGCTATATAATTAGGTATACGAGTGTTATATAAGATTGGAGGAAAAAACTTGGGGAAAGACAGGGAAGGGCGACATTGTCTTAAAAAAGTACTCTTTGCCTGTCTAATATCACTGTAACTACTCTGTACATCGCCTTTGTAATAACAATAAAAAAGTTATGGGTTTTCTGAGTTGTTTTACATAAAGCCATTTTCTGCATAGCAAACATTCAAAATATAGACAATAAGCTGGATATTGTGGTGTATTCCTGTAATCATAGTTCTCAGGAGGTTAAGGCAGGAGGATCATGAGTCAAGGGCAATCTGGGCTACATTGAAAGACTTTGTCTTAAAAATATGTGATAGTTTAGTAAATGTAATTGTTACTATTAGTATCAGTACTTAATATTTATCAAGCATCGGTTAAGGATCCAAGTCCAAGAGTAGTGCTTGCTTGTCTAAATAGATAATATGTCATTAAATATGATCATGGTAGAAGTATAACTCTAATATTGACATTTTAATCTTGGTCATAATTATGCAGTTCAGATCTGTGCATGCATGCAATTTCCTATTCTGCTTTTGAAACTCTATTTAGCTATGTGTAAAGAAAAACCTTTGAAAAATCATTACATTCCCAACTTATCTGGTTAGGTCAGTGTAACCCTGATATTGAGACTACATAAATACTTCATACCATAAAGCACTACAGATTATATGCAAGTCTCATAAATAGAGACAAAAATCATTGCCAAAGCAAACGTATAAAAATGTATTCTTATCCATTGGAATTCAGCCCAACAATATAATATTTGTCCATGATTCATAACTGATTCATGTAATTAACAATAATCAGTGCAAAAGAAAAACTATGTCATCTCTACAGATGAAAAGACACAATTGACTAAATCTAACATCTGCTCATGAGAAATTTCTTAGCAATTTAACAGAGAGATTTCCTCTACCTGAATTCATAAAGTAGCAACAGTTAATATCATTCTTAAGAATGTTTTCTGATACTCTCCTATTTACCACTGAACTGTAAGTCCTAGCCAGAGACATAAAGAATGAATTAAAAAGCAGGCATACAGAGTTACACAAAAGAAATAAAACTGTCTCTTTACAAGTCTGAATCACCAACGTAAAAACCACAACAAAGATATCTGAAATAAGTGAACTTAGGAAAACACACACACACACACACACACACACACACAAACAGTTGTATTCCTGCACACAAACAGCAACTAATTGGAAATGTAATTTTTTTCATTGTAAAGGTGATTTGCAGAGGGGTTACAATTACATAAGTAAGGTAATGAGTACATTTCTTTTGGAACAGTGTTACCCTCTCCCTCATTTTTTCCCACTTTCCCTTGAAACTGAATTTGTTAAATAAAATTTTCAGCAGAGTGAAAACACATGGAAAATTGAAGTGAAACTAAATGTCTGTAAATGCTGTACCCTTAACATTACAATCCACCACTAAGATGTTTAAAGTAGGTGTAAAAAAGGTAGAGAGAAATATTGTACTAAAAAATAAAAAAAATTAATATCAGTAATCCCCAAAGTGATTCAGACACTCAATTTAAGTCTAATCAAAATTCCAGGGCAATTTTTTCTCTGACTACTTAAAAGCTGATTTTTTATATATCATGAAAAAGACCAAGAAATGACTAAATACTTTTGAAAACTAAGAATGAGGTCAGAGGACTCTTTACTGATCTCAAGATTTATTTTAAAGCTACAATAACTGAGAAAGCATAGTGCTAGTATAAAGAGAAACTCATAATCCTTGGAATGCATCAAAGTTTCAAAGGACACACATACATTCAGTAAAGTTTTCACAAAGGTACTTCTAGAGTTCAATATAATTGTACGTGCAAATGAAAGTTAAGTGAACACCTAACCTTATCTTAAACCATTCAAAAAACAAAAATGAAGCAGAAATAAATCATAGAACTAAATGTAACATCTGAAGATACAGCAGAAAAAAATTGCAATCCAAATCACACAAAGGAAGCATAATGATGGACATTTCATAACATCATTGAAATTGAAAAGACTAAGATTGGGCACTGTGGTTCAGACTCATAATCCTATCTTCCCTGGACGCACAAATCAAAAGATCAAAATTTGAGACTATCATGCAAACAAAGTTAGTGAGAGCCCATTTCTACAATTAAGCCAGGTGTGGTTGAAAACACCAGTAATTTAAGCTACTAGAGAAAGAACAGACAAAATCACAGCTCCAGCTCTCTTTGCCAAAAAGCAAGACTCTATCTAAAAAGTAACCAGAACAAATGGGCTGAATATAGACTTCAGTGGTACAGTTCATGCCAAGCAAGGATGAAGCCCTGAGTTCAAACTGTAGAACAACCAAAAAAACGTTTGTGCATTGTGAAGATGCACAATATTTTAAAACTACATAACTTTAGGGTAGGAATAGAAGCATGAATATGGGGAGAATAATGGAAAGTGAAACATTGTATTCATTGCCTGGCTTATGGAATTATAACTTCTTTCTATGCCTAATAATAATAATAGTAAAGAATGGAAAAATAAAGGCTGGGAGTATAGCTTTCTAAAGATTAAGATACAAATGGAATTTATTTATTTGGCTGCTTTAGGTTTTTATAACTGTTTAAAACTCATTTTTAAACAATTACAGAAGGGCTAGAGGAATAGCTCAATTAGTAAAGCACTGGCCCAGTACAGGCCCTGAGTTAAAACCCTCAGGATCACCAAAAAAATTACAGAAGATACAAAAATTCACAGAAATAAAATATTTCATCAGGTTTCCACATCCATATCACATTATCAAATCTCATTGTAAACAACACTTGCTGTGATGAATAAGTTTGACCTTTTGTTAGCTTTTATCTTCATATATAAATTTTCCTTGCCTTTTCCATGTTTTATCTAATGAGCTCTCAGTGGTGATTATCATTCATTATTTTAAAATCAAAGTTTTCTTTAGGATGTCCCTTCAAAATTACCTTGGCCACCAGAAATTTTCTTCCCAGTGCTCTACCAGCCTTGGTACCTGGAACTACAGAGATTTATCTGATCTATCCTAGGGTTAAACTTGAAAAGTGAACTTTAGTGTCCAAACATCACACAGACCCTGAAATTCCTCTGTACATCATTTCAACTCTTGTCCCCTTACAAGGGACATGTGCCCTGTAATTGGCTTGAATTGCTGAGAGTGATACCAGTATTTGTAAGAGGAGCCCTGACTGTTTTTGTTAGTGACTTTTCTTAGCTGATGCCTCTCTCAGGAGAATACACAATGTTTTGCCCTCAACGAGTACTCCATACCTGTTGAGGACTCTAAAAATGGAAGGAAATTACCTGAAATTTGATTAAATAATAGGAAAGTCTTTTTAAATTAAGGCATATTGGTAAGTGAATAATTTGGCCTGACATATATGCCAGAATACTTTGTCTCATAGATATCAATAGACCAGCACTTCAGTGATTCTCTTTCAATAAGCAAAACTGATGTGTTCATGTTCCTTGTATTCCTCCCATTAGGCAATGTCACAATCCACAAATGACCCATCTATCTGCTTTCTCAAGCCTGCACCCAAACCAAAGCACAGATACTAGACAGAGCAAAAAATATGCACGGGCAAGCTTGTGGGATATAATTATTCACAGAATAGCTGAATTATAGGATAATATATGCATAACTGAGGTCCAAAGATTTCCTAATGAGTGTATGGGATAAAACACACAGACGTTTGATAGATAGATAGATAGATAGATAGATACATACATACATACATACATACATACATACATACATACATACATACACACAGGATAGTAGGTAGATATAATAAATGGTGAATAGGTAGATAATAGACATGATAGATATGATAGATGATATATATCTTTTGAAAAGATGTCTAAATTAAATGATTTTCATGAATGGAATTAAAACAACATTCAATCTTGTTGTTTTTTTTTTTTTAAAAAAAAAAAGGTATTAGTAAGATGTATGAATCAGGCCCACATTTGGCAAAATGTTTGATAAGATTTATTGGAATGGAAAGGACCTACTGGATTGCATCACTAGGACAGATCAGATTGTTTATATTGACCAGGTTACTTCAGTTAAATTGATAATATTTAACTGCAATGCAAAGGAGGATGAAGAGATGTGAAGCTGCCATAACAGCAGCTTGTGTTTGAAAGGCTAGAGAATTAGAAAGAACTTGCTTTGTTTTTCATGGGTACTGTGTAGTTTTGTCATGATACACACAAATAATGAAGAAGTGTTAAGTAGACATGCAAATGACAGATTCCTGAAAGAGGTTTCATGAAGAGATTTTCAGATTTGCACTCTCTAAAAATTAACAGAAGAGTCTGTTTAAAATGAAAGTTTTTAGGCTGACCTATACCTTTTAATTTAGAACTAGGATAGAGTTTATGAATCTTTGAATTATGAAATAACTCAATGATTTTGATAAAAGATAACAGAATGACCGTGGAATTAATCCTGTCATTTCATTGACTATTATTCACCAAACTAAAACTTTTGACTCATACTTAAACATTACTTGAGCTCATTTCACCAAGCACTATTGACTATGTAGGTTTAGTTAAGAAAAATCTCTTTTAGGACAAAGAAAAGGAAAAGATTAAAGACAAAATTTAGCAAGGATAATATTAAAATCTTTCAGGCATTAACTAAAAAGGTCTGAAGATATTAAAAGCAGAATGTTAGTTTTCAACAATTTCATTCCTCATATGAGGTCAAAGTCAGACAAAATTTGTATATAAAATCTGTTTTATACCAAAAGAACTAAAGTTCTCCAGTGTATTAGTATTAAAGTGGCCTTACTGCCAGTCTGCTTAGTATATATTTTAGATTTAAGTCATTCTTCACCATCAGTATCAACAATAGAAAAATAATTCACTGCTGGGGTTTTTTCCCCCTTTACTGGCCAACAAGAAAGATTATTCAGTAGAGAATTTTTTTGATAATGTAATGAGCTCCCAAAAGTATCATAGCATATAATGTCTAGTTAGTGAACAAATTCCTTCAAATTTCATTGCTATTTACATTTAATAGTCCACAAAGGGGAAAGAAGTGTCCTAATAGAATTAAAAACATTTGTACTGGTACTTAAAGCATAATAGAGGAAGATCAAAGTGGCCCTAACAAGAAATACTGTAGTGTTTCTGAGAGACTTCTCATTTTGGAGGAAAAGAGCCTTAGGCATAGTGAGTTGGACTGAATCATGCCTTAAGGGATTTATAGTTTACTGTGTAGTATGGTGACGGTTATTGAACTTGACCCAAGTGAGCTACCGTAGGGAGTATGTCTAGGAAAAGAAAAGTCAGTAAGTAAAACTAAAAAGTTACTTGGATAAATTCTGCAATACCTTGGAGCCCAAACTTCACTCATATAGAGGACTGGATAGAATCAGTTTTCAGCACTTTCAAAGCACAGGTAGAAGCAAAAGTCACTGGAGAAGCAAGATAAAGAATCAGCAACAATTTCTGGCAAAGGTAGGACAGGGAAAGGGGACCCTGCTAGACTATTGGTTGAAGGTAAACTAGCACATCCACTAAGGAAATCAGTATTCATGGAGATTTTTCAAAATACTAACAATATGATCCAGCAACACTATTCGTGGGCATTTATCCAAAGAAATGTAAATCGCGCTATAATAGCTACACCTGCACACCCACATTCTTTGCAGCACTATACAAAATAGCTAGGCGATGAAAACCATCAGATGCACTACAACTAATGAACAGATAAAGAAAACATGGTGCATATACACAACGTAGTATTATTCACCATCCAGATAAATAATGCAAGATACAGCAATAATAGATGGAACTGGAGATAAATATGTTACGCAAATTAAGCCATGTTTAGGACAAATATTGCAGGTTTATTTCTCATATGTACATGCTAGACCTAAAAGGCAAGCATGTACATACACATATGCAGATATGTTCCACATCCAGGGTACATTGAGGCAAAGAGAATGGAGCAATACCTGTCTCATTCTCTAGCACTGTATTCAAACAATTACTCCTTCACCTATCTATAGAACTTCATTGCATGTATACCATTTGATGCTACACAATGTCTAGTGGCTCTTCAATTTATAAAGCAAACTGATGCCAAATTCATAGTCCTCCGCCCTATAACCCTGCCATAATCCCAAGTGTTCCAATGTGAATGTGGATAACTCAGCCAACATAATATATAGACTTCTACTTTTTGGACCACATCATCTCTAGTGATCATCAATTCTACTCCACTGGCTTCATTATACACCATATTCCCATAGACATATTGTCCAAATGTGTATTAGCAAAAAATAAAATTGACAATTTAGATGACTCTATATCTTATCCTCTCATCCTTCCCTAATGCACTTTAGTAATTATCTCATAAATGATCAACAATTTATTAGGTAGCAGCAGACCAAAACTTCAGCCATTCATTTTCAGTGTCCTAAACTGGTTTGCTCAGGTTCCTTGCATTCCTCCTACCTGGCAAAACCACAATCCCCAGTTGACCCAAATGTCTACCTTCTTCAAGCCTGCACCAATATCAGAGCACAAATACCAGACCAAAACAAGACATATTTACAGCAGAGTGAAGAAGCAAATATGTAGAATACAGTTCCTGACAAAACAGCTGGGATTATGGGGAGAGAACATAGATATAAATAAATAAACTTCAAAGATTTTTCCTAATGAATATATTGAATGAACTTAAAAGAAAAGCCTACTAATTCCCTCCATACTCATTAAGATATTTGGTTAATTAAAAGTAATTCCAACTTTAATTCCACTTTATTCCATTAAAATACTAATTAAGAAAACTATCTACTAAAGGCAAATATTTACCTAGATTAAAGTTGAAGTCCAAGAGATTCCTTTCAGATAATTATCAAACCATTTTATGGCAAAAACCTGACACATAAGTCTTTAATTACCAGTTATAAATTTATATGATTCTGAAGACATAGTCTACCTTCTTTTTCCCATCTCAGAATGTGATTACATACATTTAAAAATACTAAGAAATGCATATCAAAATAATACTTGAAATAAATTTGTCACTAAGACAGGTTTTTCTTCCAATTAAGGCAATTTAGCCCTATTTCACTGCGTTTAAAAATGTTTTAGATTCTTTGGCTTATTTGTTCCTTTATGCAGGTATAAATATCATGATCAATTAAAGTTTTCAAAACAATTGAGGGTGATACTACTTAAGCAACAGTTATTGGAATTAATTAGTTTCCCAAAAAATTTTAATTCTTAAGCATGGAAACTGAAACTTGTTTTCAACAAGAAATGAGAACAATTTGAAAGTGTGTCATTTTGTACCTGGATACGTTATGTGTTGTTTCCAATTATATCGCTGTTTTATGAACTCTTATCTGACATCCAGTTGAAAAATCCTCTAGAACTAGTTTCTGAAACTCTAGGAAGAAAATCATAAAAACAACCAGCAATAGCTCTTTTAATATGAACCAAAACAGTTTTATTTATGTTATTCTTCAATTGTAATCACTAAGGAAAAATTGGCTACTTCTACAAAAAGATATCATCTTCAAAGATGATTCGAAGATATTCAAATGAATACATTCTGAAGAGTAATTTTAATATAGAAGTCTAAATATATTTTACTCAGCAAAAGCATCATTTAAATAAATGTGTAACTCCCAATAAGGATGTTTAATGAAATGATGGTCTCTTGGAAGTAAGAATTATAATAGTCTTGATATTATAATAGTCTTGAATTATAATGGTTTTGATCCATCCAACAAATACTTATTGAGTGCCTATTTTGTGCTGATACAGTCCTAGGAGCTTGATATACAGTAATGAATACAGACTATTTATATACCTACAGAGTTTAAGGTAAATAAGTGTGAAAGTCAATTGGTGAATAAGCAAAGAAATGCATATCTGATTTATTATATACACCATTATGAAATAAAAAGAATAGAGTGAGGAGTAGAGAATTTCAGTGGTACAACTTTAAGAATATGGTCACGGAGATCTCTTAAAGAAGACTAAGTGTGAGCTGGGATCTAAGGTCTGAAATAGAGTCAGCTGTTTTGATACAGATGTGGCCTGCCTTAACCAAGGGACACTAGGGTAGCTTAAGCATTGCTAAAGCACTGTCAAAATATAGAAAAAATATTGTTTTAATTAACTGCTTTGTTAAATGGCAACTTATTTGTCCAAATACTTAAATATAAAAGCAATATTTGCAAAACCATTTAGTGTAAACCAACTAAACAACTCACAGGAGAGGGGGAGGGAGGGGGGAGGGGTGGAATGAGGGAGGAGGTAACAAACAGTACAAGAAATGTACACAAGGCCTAATGTATGAAACTGTAACCACTCTGTACATCACTGACAATAAATAAGAAAAAAAGTAAAGAAAATAAAGAATAAAAGAAGAAAAAAAAAGCATCACCCAAATGTCTGTTTCAGGTTGATTACTCTCTCAATAATATTTTACATCTGTTTTTATTAATGAAATCAATTTCAAAATTATTCTTAATATTATGGATATTTTGGTGATGTGTTTTATGGGAATAAACAAGGATCTTGACAAATTTTTAAAAAATAAATTTAAATGCTGCTAATGCTAATGATGAGCCTTTAGTGTGAAAACCCCTATTCCTGTTTCTTTTCCCTTTAAATATGCTAAGATGTGTGGCTGGTGTGATCTTTTCTTTCTGGTAGCTGTTTAATCTTTCCCTGGGCCCTGGTTGCCTTGAACAAAAGATTGTCATCCAACTAGCTACCCTGGTCTCTTGCCAGCACTGTTCCTGAAGAGACTGTCCCAGCCAGGAGTATTTCAGCCATATAGACCAGATTTTTTTTTTTTTTTTTTTTTTTTTGCCATGCAACCTTCTGTGAATTCTAGATGGTTGGCCCTGCAGCAATTTTCACCAAGACTAGAGAGAGAGAAAGAGAGTACTTTCCCTGGTGGCCCAACTGAGGATATAAACAGAGTCTTTCATTTGCTTAAAGGGACTCTCATGACTGGTGACATGAGGGCCTACTCCATCGTTAGTGTACACCGCAATGGAACTGCAGAATCATTGGTCAGGACACTGGTAGAACAGGCACACCCCCAATCCCCCAGCAAGCACAAGAGCAGAAGCAGCAGAGATGACAATGCCCAGAGTGATGAAGAATGGAAACACGAAGGGTGGAGGAAGTAGAGAGAGTAGAGAGCTGAAAATGAAGATGAAGAAAGAAGATAGTAAAAGGCTAGAGAAGAAAAGCTGTGAGTTCCAGTTGCTGAAAGAGCTCCTGAAAGTTTTAATAGTCATTACTATTGTTGAGGTCTGAGGCGCGCAACGTCTGAGTTCCCGAAACAACATCAATGCTGTGAAGGACTGGTAATCTTGATATCCAAAGACTATGAGCTGTAACTCTTGTGACTATAGAGCTGGGGATCCCAACACCCTGGCCTGTCAAAGAGCTGTAACACTAGATAATGCCACCTAATGCTGTTCATTGCCACTGCCTGCCAAGGATTACAAAAACTACTAAGCACCAGGAAGAACTTCTCACTTACTCGTAAGTTCTATCTGGATAAAGAAATAGAATCCTATCCAGCTGACTGCTAACAGTTTGAATAAGAGGAAACTCAGTCCAACTTGGGCTATTGGAAGAGATATGTGGTTATACAGAACTGAAAGGACAATGCTTTAGTAGAGAAACAGGGAGACAGGAGAATAGAAGAGCCTCATGGGACCAGCAAGAAAGAGCTGGACCAGAAAAGCCAATGAGCACCAGCTAGTGTACCCTGGAACAATAGTAAACTATTTTTAAAAAAGAGAAATAAAGACTTCAGATCTATGCATATTGGTCAAAGGTATGTACAATGTTTGCAATAGTAAAGAAGAGACCATACAAACTTTTAAGCTTTCAAAATTGATGCATTCCGATGAAGAACATCTTATAGTAACTTGTTTCTTTTATGGTTATTTTCTGTAAAATGCATTAAATTATCAATCAACTAAAGAAGTGAATGGTTGTATTGTCCTAGAAAAAAAAATCCACAACTATGAATTCACTTCTCAGTCTTGGGCATGCCCCCTTTTAGCTTTGGCAAACACCGGTGGCACTAGGCTAGTCCTGTCAGATCCCTCTTAACTAGTTACCATGCCAACTCTTCATAGTCCACATGTTTCTGAGAAGTGTACATTCTAGAAAACTTAAGTGTTCCCTTTGGGTTTGCTTTTGGAGTGTAGATCCAGAGCTGTTGAGGCACTTAACACCTTTCCTAATCCACATTGCACAGAAATGTCGAGTTACCTGGTACAATAAACAGTGAGGTGCACTACAAACATCAAAGCCCCAGGAGAGACTGGGCTGAGCCTGAGATTTTACTTAAAAACAGACACTTGCCTGGCTTCTTCTCCCACATTTTTCCTGTTTTCTCCTGGGAAACTTTGTGGAAATCCTACCCAAATCCTAAATGCAAGTCCTTTTTCTGGGTTAATTGGATGTGGTAATTATACTTTTATTCATTCATCCATGCATTATTCTTTTACTGATCTTTACTGAGCATGTTAGACATTATGAACTACATAGGCACTTAGACTTCAAAGATATAAAAGAAAAATGTTTCAGGCCAACTCAAATTCCAAGTATCAAGTACCTTAGTTCATAAAAGTGCTTGTTTATTCTGGGCACTGGTGGCTCACACCTGTAATCCTAGCTATTCAGGAAGCCAAGATTTGAGGATCACTGTTCAAAGCCAGCCCAGGCAGGAAAGTCTGTCTCTTATCTCCAATTAACTACCTTCTAGTAGAAGTGGCACGGTGGCTCAAAGTAGTAGAGCTGAAGAGCTCAGGACATGCCCAGGCCCAGAGTTCAAACCCCACGACTTGAAAATAAAGTTGCTTATATTTTTTTTAAGTGCTAAAAGTCAAACCCCATGTCTGAACATTCTAGGCAAGTGGTTTATCATTGAGGTACATTCCCAGCTCAAGATGCTTGTATTTGGTTAATCAAATTATTTCTTTTTATTTCATTAATCAAACTAATTTAATATGTTACTTTTTATCATATTAAATCAACTCAACAAATGAGGAAAATATCACTGAAGATTTAAGATTACAACTAAAGAGCTAATGTTTCCACAAATAGTCATGCTCTAAATGATTCCTAAAATAAGTACATCTAGAATACGAGCTAAATTTGTACAGTATTTTAATACCCTGGTAGCCTTAAAAACTACTTTGTAAGTTAAAGATAAAAATTGCCTGGGTTTTTAAGCCTCCCGCACTCTCCTGTCCTGCAGGAGAGACGGAAGAGCACACCCCATGCGGACAGGTCCAGGAAGAGGATAAGAGGGCTGACAGACTTCCACCCAGCCCCCCTCTTAATGGAGGACACACAGACAGTCCAGGAGCCAGTCAGCGCTAAGACTCTTTTGTTTGTTTTTGTTTGTTTTTTTTGCAATTTTATAGCTTCATTTGACACTGGCTAGTTCTTGTCCACATTGACTGTCTGTAGATTTTTGAACGTGGTGACCGGGACTTGTTTGGTGAGTCTTCATCTTCATTGCGTTTCCTGGACAGGCGCACACTGATCCGATAGGGGACATTCCTTATTCCTTTGGCCCAGACAGCTTTGTTAAGCCTGGTATCGATGCGCACATCTGGAGTCCCCATCTCCTTCATGGGGAACTTCCGGATCTCTTTGAGTGCAGGAGGGGCCCGCTTCTTAAAGCCTACTCCATGGATGCGCTTGTGAATGTTGATGGTGTATTCTCAGGTCACCACCTCGTTGATGGCAGAACGGCCCTTCTTCTTCTCACCACCCTTCTTTGCGGGAGCCATTCTGCCGGTCCCAAGCTGGAAAGGAAGCTAAGACTTGTTTTAATGGCGGCAATGAGCTGTTCTTTTAAAGGGGTCGGAGGGCGGTGGAAGGGAAGGGGTACGTGCACCTATGTAAGGGCTGGGATTTGATGCCTGAGCTGTCTATCAGGGTGGAGCTTCAAGGGACCTCCCTAAGGGGCAGCCTAATTCTACATCACAGCCCACAGGACTGCCTCTGGGTTCACCACCAGGTGCCATCTTGGCTACACGTGGTCCCAAGGCTTGGAGGCGGGGCCAGTTAGAACCACCTCTTAATGATGCACAGCATCGGGTGGGCGTGCCCCACAAAAATGAGCTAAATGTGTTTTATAAATACTTACAAAGTATGTGTTTGTTACAAGTTGATACAGATAAAGGCTTCAAAATATCTGATTATATTTTGAAGTGCATTTGTGTTGCAGTGGTTTTCAGAATACATTTCCCCATTGATCTGTTACTGGTTTCTAAGTTAATTGGAGAAACTAAAATTACTTGTTTAAACCATATGCATGGGAACTACTAAA
The DNA here is from genome assembly GCF_023159225.1 of Perognathus longimembris pacificus. Classification (NCBI taxonomy): domain Eukaryota; kingdom Metazoa; phylum Chordata; class Mammalia; order Rodentia; family Heteromyidae; genus Perognathus; species Perognathus longimembris. Next base: position 67,465,681 of record NC_063164.1, read on the forward strand.
AATAGTGAGCATTCATAACAGATTGCTCCTTGATAAAGCAAGCAAACGAAACCCCATAGCAATGAGAGCAATGCCATTGCTAACTCTTCCTTGCATGTTGAGGACACATCTTGCTCATGTGAGTTCCCATCCTTCTTCTAGGATAAAGCAAGCTGAAGTCTTCATCATGCTGCTGCCACCCACCTTCAACAGCATCATCTCTTGCTCGATCATCAGGCAGGCCCTTCGCATCTAAGAATGAGGGTGATTTACTTGGGTCTCCATCATTCTCACAGTTGCTTCTCAATCCACCAATGCATATGCGAAAAGGGATTCAATGACATCGTTAATCTTTGCAATGTCTTCTACAGGAAGTGGAAGGTACCATGCACAACCTTTTAATGATGAGATGGGGAGCCTATGTGTGGACTAACAGCATCAAGAATTCTAGTAGGTGGTAGGGAACATTTCCCAAGTAATTTTAGGGTGTTCATTATCTTTCATTACAAGTTACATTAACTGTATAAAAAAGTATGATTTTTTGTTCAGCTTTTTGAATGAATATACTTTCAACAAGTGGGGTTTATGTGTCATAGGTTACGGGGGTATTATATTAATTCAGGGAAAGCAGAACTGCAGAAATTATAGGGACATCACTCTCAGAATTTTCTCAGTGCTCACAGGTACACATTTTGGTATGCATCTTAGTGGCTCCTCCCAGAGTATTTGTGTATTTGTTCTATGTTTCAATGCAGGGCCAATATTTTCTTGCAACCTGAAAAGCAGCTGGCAAATAGGTGAGAATAGGAAGAAAAGTGTTTTAGAAGAACATGAGAGATGTGGATTCTTTTCATCAAAACAAAGAGCAAAGTTCTAGGGATATCATAATTGAATCTGAACCTTATTTTAAAAGCTGAATTTAATTTGGAACAATAAAATGTAGAATAAAATGTACAAAAGCAGGGGTGTGTCCAATGCATGGAACTCAAGAGCTTTTATTCCTGAAATTAGTACAGATATATCTGGGTTTATAAGACTCA